>NC_088802.1:39861001-40461313 GCF_011386835.1 Chrysemys picta bellii | reverse complement strand
CCGTGTCCCCCCCGCGTCCCTTCCCCCTCCCCTCCGACCCCTCTCCCGTGTCCCTCCCCCCCGACCCCTCTGCCGTGTCCCCCCCGTGTCCCTTCCCCCTCCCCTCCGACCCCTCTCCCGTGTCCCTCCCCTTCCCCTCCGACCCCTCTCCCGTGTCCCTCCCCTCCGACCCCTCTCCCGTGTCCACCCCGCGTCCCTTCCCCCTCTCCTCCGACCCTTCTCCCGTGTCCCCCCAGCGTCCCCTCCCGCTGTCTCCTTTCTCCCTGCATCCCGTACCCTGGCCCTGCGCCCCTACCCTGCCCCGGTACCCTCACCCTCTTCATCCTGTGCCCCTACCTCTGCCCTTTTCCCCCTGCGCTGGTGCCCCCACCCTCTCCCCTGGTACTCTTCCCCCCCCCATCTCCATCCTGTGCCCCTACCTCTGCCTCTCTCCATCCTACCCTGGTATCCCCACCCTATACTCCCCTCCCTCCTGCCCTGGTATTCCCACCCTCTCCACCCTGTGCTCCTACCTCTGCCCCCTCCACCCTGCCCTGGTACCCCTGCCCCTCTCCTGTACCCTACCTTTGCCCCTATACCGCTACACTTGTGCACCCTGCCCCCTCCTGCTTCCCAGACCCTACTCACCCCCTTTTACTTTCCCAGAGCCCCCCTTTCTCAGTGGCCTCCCTCCCTGCTGCCCATTTTTTTACTCCTTTATCCCCTTCACACTACTTCCCCCTGCTTGGGTCCTTGTAGTGTTTAACCTTCTCCCCTTCACCCTGTAGATTTTCTGCTTTTTCCCCCTCCCCTCGTCGTGCTCATAGTTTCCCCTTAGAATCTGTTTAGTGCTTCCCCCAGTTTTCTTCCATGTCCTGAGTCCCCCTCTGCTTCCCTGTTTATTCCCTACTCTATGTTAATGCTTTCATGTTACTCTCTTATGCTTACACCCCCTTTCTGTAAGGGAAGGGGAGGAAACAAAGGGTACAATCTCCCCCCCCCCCCCTCTGTCTTTTCTGATTGCTTCTGCTGCTACTTCCTGTACTTCTCTTTTTACCTCTCATGCCCTGCTTTGGGTGCTCGCTCGCTCCCTCCTCCCCCCACCATTGGGCATTATAAAGAAGCAACTTTTTTTCCTCCAACTTTCTCTATCTAGCTCCAGCTCTCCCAAGTTTTTTCTCTCTTCCCCCCCCCCCAGCTTCTGGAAGGGGGTAGGGGAAATATATCCATATCTGGAGAAAGCATATGTTTCTCCCCCTGGTCCGGGACTGTTGACACCTTCCCCAATTTAAAGATAGGTTTCAGAGTAGCAGCCATGTTAGTCTGTATCCACAAAAAGAACAGGAGTACTTGTGGCACCTTAGAGACTAACAAATTTATTAGAGCATAAGCTTTCGTGGACTACAGCCCACTTCTTCGGATGCATACAGAGTGGAATAAATATTGAGGATATATATATATATATATATATATATACACATATACACACATACACACATACAGAGAGCATAAACAGGTGGGAGTTGTCTTACCAACTCTGAGAGGCCAATTAAGTAAGAGAAAAAAACTTTTGAAGTGATAATCAAGATAGCCCAGTACAGACAGTTTGATAAGAAGTGTGAGAATACTTACAAGGGGAGATAGATTCAATGTTTGTAATGGCTCAGCCATTCCCAGTCCTTTAAAGATACTTGTCTTCACTTTAGGGACCTGAGAGCTTCTTCACTGTAGACAGAAGCACTAAAATGTCAGATATAAACTATTACTTTGAAAATCTTTCCAAGCTTTCTCTAAAACTTAGTCTTGAGAGTCTTGTAGTTTGGTGGGAAAGCAGCTGTGTTTTGAAGATTTTGCGTCTCTGTTGATTTGTACCTATATTTAGTTCCAGTAAGGTGCTTTGATAAAGCCCAGAAAGATGCTTTTGACTTGAGATAAATTTGTCTTAAATGTCTCTCTTGAGGGAAAAGAATCTTCCCCATCTGTCCTTTCTTTACAGTTATCTAGATTTTGTAGCTTTCAGTCATTTGTCAAATAGCTTTAAGGTGTCTTTTGTTTCAGATGAGTGTTTTTTCTCCCCAGTTTTCCTCGCCTTTAGAATCTTACCAAATATTTGTTAGTTAACATACAACTTAAAAACTCTTGGAAGAGGCTGTTAACATTCCTTTGGTATTTTGAGGCTGGTTTAGTGGAGAGGCTATGAGTTATACATCTGAATTATTTTGTTAAATCTTGCTATAACCATAGGAACTGTTTTCCATAGACTTTAGTGGGTATTACTTTGAGTGCTGTTATGTGTGTGAGACTGCCACGTTCATTCTTCTAAAAGCAGACTAAGAACTATCCTAGCTGATGTCTGGAAGACCTCTGTTTTATGTCTAGTCTCCATGGCTTTATAATTGTTGCCTTTTCCTTTAAATCTGTATACTGAGTCAATTCAACTAACCAAGCAAGCATCTATTATACAGATTTCCAATCTGTATGTAAAACAGTACTGAAGTTCTACACTGAAAATGCATTTGTAATTTTTAATGAAAAGTTAAAAATTAAACACTATTTATTACTGCACTTTCAGATACTTTATTTTAAAATAAATCCAGAGGGTGAATGTAGATGGATGAATTCATCACTTGAATAGAATCTTTTGCCAGATTTTCTCAGTCTCATTATTTTTTAGCATCTGTTGCTTCACGTTTCTGTTAAGTGAGACTTCTGTCCACTGTACTGTTCATCTGAAATTGATGAGTTCGTGGAAGTAATATAGATGCTATAAGAGCATATTAGTATTAATGAGAGATATGGCTGTTTATTCAAAGAAGTTAACATTGCATGTATGTCTTAAATCTGGCTGGCAGCCAATATTTTCATCCAAAAGTACTGATGCCAGTATTTTTCATTAGTATGCGTTCAAGAAAGAACTTGATGGACCATATTCATTTCTGGTGTAAGTGGACATACTTGCTTCTGCTTATGCCAGCAGTGAATTTGTCCGTGTGTGTGTGTGTGTGTGTATTAACATATCCACAGTTTACTTAAGACTTAGTTCCTTCTCACCTCATCAACAAGTAGGTCCATCAGCACTTTATATTCCTTTCATGCTTGAAAATAGTGAAGGATACTGTAATCCTATTTACACATAATACATTATTTCAGAGGAAAAAGCATCTTTTAAACTTTTTGGAATTTTATACGTTATTAGAAAATGGAATGCAGGGCCTTGTATCAAATTGTTTTAAATTGCCCCTTCAGCAATCTGAGAGTCAGGTTGGGGGAATTACAATAATATACCACGAATTGTGAGTTTTGCAGGGTTTTGTACAGTGGGAGGGGACTGTGTGACTAACCTGGACAGAGCTTTTTCCATCTAACAGTATGTGCCAATAGTCACGAGACTTCTTGTAATGCTCATTTGTGAATGAGTGGTTTTGAAATGTCCCAACAGCATGTTGCTAAAAAGGTAGAATGAGAACATAGCAATTTGCTGCTTTTTTTTTTTTTAACATTTTGGGAGCACTTAAAATATAGATGCTGTCTAAATATATATAGTTGCTCAGACCCTATAGTAGGGTGATAAGTGAACTTGCATATTACACTCTTAATAACAAACCAAAAACCCCCAAACCTGTGAACTTCTGTAGCACTTCTATCACAGTACATGTGTGTGTGTGTGTGTGTGTGTGTGTGTGTGTTTTTTTTTAAAAAAAAAAAACCTAATTGCAAGCAAAGAATTTTTATGGTGGCATATCAGTATAATTTACTTCAGCTATAAGCTCAGCAGAAAAGTTTCAGCTGGTGTTCAATACTTCGTTGCCACGCAATCTTCATGATTGAGGTAGGATACTGTACATGAGGAGATGGGGCAAGGAATCTCTCTTGTAAACTGACAACATTCAACAGTAAAACTGGCCTCCCACATGTGACAATAACATTTTAAAAATTTGTTTTTCAGGTCTGAATAGTTCTTATTAATCCGAAACCATGGTGCAGAAATATCAGTCCCCCGTGCGGGTATATAAACACCCCTTTGAGTTAATTATGGCTGTAAGTATCAATTTTTAAACTGCAATTTTCTTATTTGAATATTATTACTTGTATTGCTGAAGTGCGGTCGGGGCTTCCTTTGCTAGGCCCTGTATAGTATACAGAGTACCTGCCTTGAAGAAAGCAACAGAGGGTCCTGTGGCACCTTTGAGACTAACAGAAGTACTGGGAGCATAAGCTTTCGTGGGTAAGAACCTCACTTCTTCAGATGCAAGTAATGGAAATCTCCAGAGGCAGGTATATATCAGTGTGGAGATAACGAGGTTAGTTCAATCAGGGAGGGTGAGGTGCTCTGCTAGCAGTTGAGGTGTGAACACCAAGGGAGGAGAAACTGTTTCTGTAGTTGGACAGCCATTCACAGTCTTTGTTTAATCCTGATCTGATGGTGTCAAATTTGCAAATGAACTGGAGCTCAGCAGTTTCTCTTTGGAGTCTGGTCCTGAAGTTTTTTTGCTGTAAGATGGCAACCTTTACATCTGCTATTGTGTGGCCAGGGAGGTTGAAGTGTTCTCCTACAGGTTTTTGTATATTGCCATTCCTGATATCTGACTTGTGTCCATTTATCCTCTTGCGTAGTGACTGCCCAGTTTGGCCAATGTACATAGCAGAGGGGCATTGCTGGCATATGATGGCGTATATAACATTGGTGGACGTGCAGGTGAATGAGCCGGTGATGTTGTAGCTGATCTGGTTAGGTCCAGTGATGGTGTTGCTGGTGTAGATATGTGGGCAGAGTTGGCATTGAGGTTTGTTGCATGGGTTGGTTCCTGAGTTAGAGTTGTTATGGTGTGGTGCGTGGTTGCTGGTGAGAATATGCTTAAGGTTGGCAGGTTGTCTGTGGGCGAGGACTGGCCTGCCTCCCAAGGTCTGTGAAAGTGAGGGATCATTGTCCAGGATGGGTTGTAGATCAACCCACTTTTGATCCCACTTGTAGATCAACCCACTTTTGAACCCACTTGTAGATCAACCCACTGTTGATCCCTCACTTTCACAGACCTTGGGAGGCAGGCCAGTCCTCGCCCACAGACAACCTGCCAACCTTAAGCATATTCTCACCAGCAACCACGCACCACACCATAACAACTCTAACTCAGGAACCAACCCATGCAACAAACCTCGATGCCAACTCTGCCCACATATCTACACCAGCAACACCATCACTGGACCTAACCAGATCAGCTACAACATCACCGGCTCATTCACCTGCACGTCCACCAATGTTATATACGCCATCATATGCCAGCAATGCCCCTCTGCTATGTACATTGGCCAAACTGGGCAGTCACTACGCAAGAGGATAAATGGACACAAGTCAGATATCAGGAATGGCAATATACAAAAACCTGTAGGAGAACACTTCAACCTCCCTGGCCACACAATAGCAGATGTAAAGGTTGCCATCTTACAGCAAAAAAACTTCAGGACCAGACTCCAAAGAGAAACTGCTGAGCTCCAGTTCATTTGCAAATTTGACACCATCAGATCAGGATTAAACAAAGACTGTGAATGGCTGTCCAACTACAGAAACAGTTTCTCCTCCCTTGGTGTTCACACCTCAACTGCTAGCAGAGCACCTCACCCTCCCTGATTGAACTAACCTCGTTATCTCCACACTGATATATACCTGCCTCTGGAGATTTCCATTACTTGCATCTGAAGAAGTGAGGTTCTTACCCACGAAAGCTTATGCTCCCAGTACTTCTGTTAGTCTCAAAGGTGCCACAGGACCCTCTGTTGCTTTTTACAGATTCAGACTAACACGGCTACCCCTCTGATACTTGCCTTGAAGAACTTAGTCTGAGAAGACAAGCAAAATATAAGTGGTAGGAGAGAGAGGGAAATGCCCAACCTTCTTCCCCAAAGCCTAGCCATAATTTTTGGTAAATCTATTTTAGGGTTTGCAGCAGAGGTGGGTCTGAAGGAGCAGGTGTTGGTCAGTTAGGCTGTTGCATGTGGAAGAAGGCACAAAGGTGTTTGTATGAGAAGCTGATGAAAAGACAGTTGAGGCTGGCATCTTTGGAGGGGCAAAGAAACACAGTAGGGGATGAGCAGACACTAGAGGCAGAGCTGTGAAGAGCATTGAAACTGAGGATGAGAAGCTTAAATTCGTTACAGTGGAAGAGGGTGACGTGGCCAGAGCAGTAGGCAAGAAGTATTCTCTTAGCAGTTCTATTTTGAATTAATTGTCAAGGGTTGGGGATATGAGTATAAAGGAATGCCAGAGAGGTGAACAAAAACACCTGTGATAAATGAAGGGGAGGAGGGGAGCTCCCTTTTATGGACAGCCAGTAGCTATAAAAAAAAAAATTAGTAGCTGTTTTTTAATTGCTTAACCCTTTGCAGGTAGAGCAGTTTTACTACTATGCACAGGTAAAAGGAAGTGAATGGGCACCTGACCAAAAGATCCAATGGGAAGGCTAGAATTTTTAGGGCTCTGAACCGCCACATGCTCGGGTGTCCATAAAAAGGAGTTTCCTCCCCCACCCTACCCCTTCATTTATCAGAACATCGAACAAAGCCCCTGAGGTGTGTGGTCACTAATCAATGTGTCCTTTTTACAAATGAAAACCGCCAGCACTGAAGAGTGACCCTGACCTAGGTTCCCACTTTAAAAATAACAGAAGTAGATCTCTGATATTTCTGTATACACTTAGTCAGAACCACAGTTGTTCAGGTTCTCATGAAATAGAAAAAGGATATGAGGAGCAGTCACGTCAACTTCTTCCCTCTTTGTTTCAAACATGAACTTCATTCATAGGGCAGTTATTATCACAAGGACTCTGCTTGCAATATATTAATTTTAAGAATACATTTGTACACCTGCAGTACCTTTTTATTATATCATTGGCTTTAAGTGTGTTTACATCACTGGAAAATTGGTAAAGTCAGTAGTTAAGGTGGGTTGTTATGGCAGGAAATGACAAAGTAGTGCTCTTTGTAAGTTAGAGCCAAACTCTTTGTAGATTTTCTTAGTTTCTGTCACAGAGGTAAAATCTTTGGCGTTCACCATCAATGGTTATTTGAATGATCAAATAATGCTAGTGAGAATGTTCAGCATATTCTGAAATGAACGTATCATACTGCACATGCTCATCACCCAACTTTCAAATGGTAACAACTGTTTCAAAACAAAACTTCTTTTAAATGTAGCAGCAAGACTGTTCCTCATTCCAGACAAAATAATGGTACGTGCCAAGTCTAAATTGCACCACTTCAGGAAACAGTTTTTTGTACATCTGTATAAAAATATGGTTTTTAGGCTTGCAGACTTTTCAGATTTCTTGGGGAAAAAATTAAATCCCTGTGAATAGAACATGAGACATTGACCACAAGAGACTAAGAAACACCCCTAAAACTATAAAGTAGTTAAAGGTGTCTAGAACAGAACAGCTTTTTCAATGTGGCAGCATACTATTTATTGCCGTGACAGATTGTTTTAATGAGGAAATAATGGAAACTCTGTGATCTTTATTGTAAATGCTGTCTTACCATCAATATCTGAAAGCTGTCTGAGAATATTGAAAGCCCTCAGACTTTTCTTGCAAGGCATCTATGAAACTGAGCTAAGTTCTGTTCATATTGAATGGTTGGGAATGGAGGATGGGACCGAAAGAGGTTCTAACTGGTACCTGTATCCCCAACTGGACTGTAAAAAGGTGTCTTAGTTGTAGTCCCACTCCAGAACTCTAAACATATCTGTACTATGAAGGCCTACAGCTCTCCTCCTAGTTGGAACTAGTTACATCAAGTCCTAATATCAGCTCTAGGATGGAGACACCACTTAGAACTTCCCTTTTCCACTAAAGCCAACTGAATGAGTGTCCTTTGTTGCATGATGGACCATTTAAACTGCACGCTTCCTATTCTCCCCAACGTACATTACAAATAAATAATGGAAAGTGATAAGAAATACTTCTATACTGTGACAGTAGAATCTTGGTCCCCTTTACATAATTCTGATACACCATAGCAAATTTTGCTGCTTCTGCTGAGGGGCCTGAAACAATCATATTCAAAGAAAGAAAAGTAAAACTAAATTCTACTTTGCTCTGACCCAGGATTGGTAAGGCAAGCTCTCACCAGCACTATTGTGTTGCAAATACTTTATCATGGTAAAAGGAATGAATGTTTTCTCTAACTGGAAAAGTATTAGGGATATATCTCCCTCCCACATACCTTCTCTATGGAAATTCCAAAAAGCATCATTTGAAACCCTGATGTATATCTGGGGAGAGCAATAGATTCAGGCCGGGGAAAATCCAGCCCCCTCTTCTTGCAGACTTGGAGGCGCTCTCTGAAGAGAAATGGTGGAGTGTAAAGCTGTGGGGAAGTCAGGCACCTTGTGGATCCTCTCAGTCTTGACTGGCCATAGAGGGAGACTGCATAAGAATTCCACCTAAACTACTCCAGTCATTGGGATAGAATTAGCCTCCCTGGTGAATCTTTGATTCCTCCCCACTCCTCTGCGTATCTTCCTAGTTCCTGGTCCTGCTACTTGTTCTGGGGGCTGAATTTGCATTGTAGTGCATTGCATTAGGTTTAAATGTACTACCATGCTCTAAAAGAATATCATTTTAAAGATTTACAGCTACTTTAAAATAAAGTTTTCTCATTGCTAACTCCTGAAAATTATAGACTTAAAGATTAGAAATGACCATTATGATCTATTCTGACCTTCATAAAACAGGCCATAGAATTTCACCCAAAGATTTCTGTTTTTAGCACAATAACTTTTGGTTAAACTAGAACATATTTAACATCAGCTTCTTGAAAAGTAACATGAATAGAAAGTATGGTTATTCATCAAACCAAACCGGTTTTTCTCTCTCTTCCTCCCCCCTCCCCCCTTCCCACCACCACCTTGTTAGTCTCCTCCTTTTCATGTCCCAGTTTAAATAATGCTAAAAGTAGCTGAAATGGGGAAAAGTACTGTTTATTCAGCCTTTGCTTGCGTTACCAAGGTTAGATAGATGGAAGAAGAAACCAAAAGAATATGCTTTCAAAACCCTTTGAGAATGCTAATGCTCATTTGTAAAGCTCTTTAAGTTGAAGAGTTAAATTTTCTTATGTAAGTTATGCACATTGTTGTGCACACAGCTTAGTTTTTAAAATGCCAACCTTAGAATGATGGGTCCCTCGTACATATCCTACTACTCTTGCCACACGAGGTTAAGCAATGAGCACTTGAGCCGAAAAATATAAGCTGTGATGCTGGCTGGCTGACATGAGTTAGAGTTCCTTTGAGTTCAGTTTCCAAAATAAATTTAAACATTGTAAAATCAGCTGCTTTGCAATGCTTTTGGGGTTTACCGAGACCAGTCTTTACTGCCTGCCTTGTAATCATGGATGCTTCTGTGCTGTGCAGCTTTGGCTCAGAGCCCTGACACACCAACGGCCCACTTACAGCACACTGACCTCACCCTGGCTTGCATCAGCCTGGATACTCCTTGCAGGGTGAGACCAGCAGCCTATTCAAAACTGTCTCCTCTGCAGTGCTCAGCCCTTTCACTGTAGCACTCACAAAACCTTGTCAAGTTCACTCTTCCTTTAAAGAGACTGTACCCAGCACCAGCCTGTTGCTTTGAGGATTTTATTTTTCAGTTTGAAACACTACACTGAGATGGTTGTGTGGAAAAACAAGATATTGAAGTGATACCAAATAGAAGGAATTGGGATAGAAATGGTTACAAACAAACATAAAAATATGCTTCAAAGACTAAAACCTAACTTAAAAAATGAGTCTTTTGTTCAAAGCAGTTTTTCTCTCCCCAGTTGTTCTATCAGCATGGCTGGCCAGTTCTAAAGGGTATTGGGGTGGTACACTAAGCTGGTCAGGCCAACTGAGGGTCACTGCTAGATACTGGGGACCCCCTTACCCTCGGGCATTGGGGTGCTCTTAGGGTCACATTTTGATATTCAACAAGTCTTCCAAGGGATGAGTTTGTGCGTAAGGAAGCATATACCATGTTTTAATGAAATCCATATTATAGATTTCAGCACCAATGGTGTTGAGTATTTAGAAATATAATGAAAGTGTGTTGCACTTACATTCTGTCTATAAATATGTTCCATCCACAGTTACAAATTTCATTTTAGAAATTAAGTTTATATCTTAATTTGGTGGCTGCACATGGTTAGTGTGCATCAGACCTACACCATACTGTGTTAATATTGACTGTAAGTATATCTTTTTAAGAATTTGTGATTTTAAGAAAACTGGATTGAGGATTAAGGGCTAGATTTTTCAAAAGTGCTAAGCATCTTCAAGTGGAGTTGGACTTTCAAAAAAACTGTGCTCCTATTTAGGCATCTAGATGAAGTGGACAGATTTTCATAAGTGCTTGGTATCCATCAGTTCCCATTGAGAACATTGGATGCTGCTGAGTGCTGACCACTTCAGAAAAATCTGTCCATAAACTACTTCTACAGTCACTCAGTTTAAAGAATTAAATTACTGTTCACATTAACTGTTAAATATTTTTTAGTTTCTCTTAAAACAGAAATCAAAGTTCATTTTGTGCTTCTTTGAAGATGAAATCCTTTCTAACTGCTGATAAATTGTAGCTGTAGCAAAAATAAATTATAATTCCTCCATTTTAGTGCAGTAGTCAAAGTACCTTAAAACTCATTGTGCATAAAACTAGACAAACTAACGGAGCAAGGTTCTGTTGCAACATTTTAGTAAATATGTGTGCATTTGAATTTTCTGACAAGATGACTTGCCTGCTTTTCTTAGTTTATTTTTAACAGATCTGTGAAGACTTTTGTCCCTAAGGTTCTGAGTTTAAAATGAGTGAATTACAAAAGAGGAATAGAATTTCATGAAGCATAAATACACTTCACTGTTAAAGTTTTCCATATCTACTCTCTCTAGTCTTTTAGATTGGTAAACTAAAATATAATCCCTAGATCTGGAATTGTATTGAGTTTTCTTAATTATTTCTGATTTGTCAGTAAATCATCCCTTTCATTATAAAGGAATATCAGTCAACTTGAAATCTAATTACTTTTAATTCATTTTTTAAAGAAAAGTAATTTTGGGTACTACACCTGCCCAAAATCCTGTGAAAATTTTTGTTGCTTTCGTAATTTTTTTTTTAAATGTTCCTTTTCCCTGTTGCTATGTGGAAGATCCATTGAAACAATGGACACTGGTTAACTGATAATGAAAGGGAAACAGTGAAAATGGCCATACATAAAGTTCCTTCAAGTGCACAGAGTAGATAGAATTTGGAGAATGGGTTATTTCTCTATTCTTCAGTCTGTCATAGTAACTGTGGGTGTAATTTGTAACAGTAGGTTTAAAATCAATACAATGTGGGTCCTTTTGGTTTTTTAAAAAACCACATTTATGAAATTGGAAATTAATGGAATGTAAGTCCTTCCCCTTCTTCCCTCTCTCCCAGTAAATATATTTTTCTTGCTGTGCAGGAACTTTGTACAACAAGGAGAATCTTAGTATGTATCTTATCTTTTTTTTCAAAACAGTTTATAATCTTGTGATTTTTTTCAATTATTTTTAATCCCAACCCCCATCTCTTTTGTAATTTTTTTTTTTTAAATATGGGCTTGACTACACAGTGAAATTTGCTAGTAGAATTATACTGTTATAACTCCCCAAGTGGACAATCCTATTCTGGAGTAAAAATGCATTTTTCCAGTTTAGCTTATGTTGTTTTGTGTCATTGTTAATGGTCTCTTGCTTCACAAAGGAAAAAATACATTATAAAAACAAATTAATAGCATGTTTTTTTAGTAACTTGTTTAGAATGAACAGCAGTTACAAAAATGTGAATTAAGTTAAGCACAAGGAAAAATTGACTTACTGCAGTTTGCATGTTCATGGCATGATTAAGTATTTCCATAGCTTTCTGTTTTTGTGGGGAAACACATGACTGTATTGTAGCTGACAGTTGCAGTTCCTTTGTTCATCAGCTGCTTCTACCCAGTTCTGGGTGGGTTTGTTTTTTGTATTTTTGAAAAAAGCCTTTCACACTTTGAAACCTAGAACACCCTGCCAAACTTGGAGGAAGTACTAGCAAAAGAGAAAAAATGCATTGAAACTCAATGCTATTGCTTTAATCTGAAAATACTCTCTAAATATTTCAGTCCTCTGAAGGTGTTTAGATTATGAACATGTCAGAAGTGTGGTTGCAGGACCCATTGATCAGCCAAATGGCAGTTGTCTAGAAGCTCAAAAATTCAGAATTAAGCTCATGGGGAAAACTGACTGCTTTGCTTTTGACAATGGATTACCTACTCAGCACTCCAGACCTCCACCTGCGAAAGGGTATCTGGTAGTTGTGGTCTGGAAAAGTATAAACTAGACAGTTTGGCAATTGTTATTTAATCTGAGGATAGCAGTTTAGAAGTGTTACGTGCATTCAAGTTTCATGGGAAAAGGTTGGAATGTCTTGTTAAATATACTGAGTGCACAGTTGGAGTTTGTGTAGGGAGATCCATGAGCATCTATCTAAAGCTATACTGGCAAATTCTTGTTTGTGATTGCTTAGAATTAGTAGGATACAACCTAAAGGTGATATTTATCTTGTCTGTTCTGCATGGCACATATCAACTCTGATAATTCCGCTCTTCCCATTTCCATGGAAACTTCATTGATGTCAGTTGGAGATGGGAGCCTGTAGAGGACAGAATATTTGAGCTGTGGTTTGTTGTATGGAATGGGGAGAAGTATTTCAGTCCTCTATTTGACATAGTTTAAAATTAAGAAAAAGAAAATTAAGAGAATTTATTTTGCTGTATAGGTAAGCATTGATGTCCTGAATACAGAATGAATTTTCTGAGAATTTACAAATTAAATTTATTAATTATGTTCTTTTAAGAACATAAGAACAGCCATAATGAGTCAGCCATGGTCTATGTAGCCCAGTATCTTGTCTCTAACAGTGGCCAATGCCAGATGCTTCAGAGGGAGTGAACAGATATGAGCAGTTTCAAGTGATCCATCCCCTGTCGTCGAGTCCCACTTCTAGCATTGGGATGTTTAGTGACTCCCAGATGATGGGGATGTGTCCCTGACCATCTTGGCTGTAGCCATTGATTGACACGTCCTCCATGAACTTATCTAATTCGGTGTCCCCAAATTAGTTTGGACATCAGCGTTTGAAGTTCTTAACATTGCCTTTGCTCTACTGCACACTGAGGTAGCACTACGGGGAACAGAAGCACTTAAGGGAGCCCTTAAAGTGCAGAGACATTGGGACTGAAACTCGACTCCATCCACCCCTGTTTTCACAAAACACTGATCTCCACACTGTAATCATAGGATATTAGGGTTGGAAGAGACCTCCGGAGGTCATCTAGTCCAATCCCCTGCTCAAAGCAAGACCAACACCAACTAAATCATCCCAGCCAAGGCTTTGTCAAGCTGGGCCTTAAAAACCTTTATGGATGGAGATTCCACCACCTCCCTAGGTAAACCATTCCAGTGCTTCACCACCCTCCTAGTGAAAGTGTTTCCTAATATCTAGCCTAGACCTCCCCCACTGCAACTTAAGACCATTGCTTCTTGTTCTGTCATCTGCCACCACTGAGAACAGCTGAGCTCCATCCTCTTTGGAACCCCCCTTCAGGTAGTTAAAGGCTGCTATCAAATCCATCCTCACTCTTCTCTTCTGCAAACTAAATAACCCCAGTTCCCTCAGCCTCTCCTCGTAAGTCATGTGCCCCAGTCCCCTAATCATTTTCGTTGTCCTCTGCTGGACTCTCTCCAATTTGTCCACATCCCTTCTGTAGTGGGGGGCCCAAAACTGGATGCGATATTCCAGGTGTGGCCTCACCAGTGCCAAATAGAGGGGAATAATCACTTCCCTCGATCTGCTGGCAATGCTCCTATTAATACAGCCCAATATGCCGTTGGCTTTCTTGGCAACAAGGGCACACTGCTGACTCATATCCAGCTTCTCGTCCACTGTAATCCCCAGGTCCTATTTTGCAGAACTTCTGCTTAGCCAGTCAGTCCCCAGCCTGCAGCGGTGCATGGGATTCTTCCTTCCTAAGTGCAGAACTCTGCACTTGTCCTTGTTGAACCTCATCAGATTTCTTTTTGCCCAATCCTCCAATTTGTCTAGGTCACTCTGGACCCTATCCCTACCCTCCAGCGTATCTACCTCTTCCCCCAGTTTAGTGTCATCTGCGAACTTGCTGAGGGTGCAGTTAATCCCATCATCCAGATCATTGATAAAGATGTTGAACAAAACACTGTGTCAAATGCAAATTAAGGACCAGATTCATCAATATATGTGGCTGCTTGTATTTTTAGTGAGGCAAAGCAGCTGTAAACTCAGGTTGGTTGGTATGTTCTGGGTGCTTTGTGCTCCTTTGATGCAAAAGTGAATCTGCCCTTAAGGTTTTTTAATTGTAAGGTTGTTACCTCATAGCTTCAGATTAGTAGAAATATCCTATGGTAGCATTCTCTTTGGGTTTCTTGTTTAGTATTCATGTATACATTTTCAATTAATCGTACAAAACTTAGGAAAATTCAAGGCAAAAGCTACCGTAATTTGGAGTTTAAGTTTTGAGAGTATGTATTAGTAATTTAAGAGTGTAAAACATTGCAGGGATTTTGACATCTAAACAACCCTAACTCTGTCCTGTAGTGACAAGTGGAGGGGAGGAGGGAGAATAAGAAAACTGTCTTTAAAATTCAGTTCTGCAGACACTAAGATACCTTAATCATAATTGTATTGTTAGTGAATGATGTCACTATGGATTAGAATTAAGACCGTTTTGGTGCCTTAAATGTGCATTTAAATACCTTAACACATTCAAATTTCTTTTAAGCAGCCTTAACTTGGAATTTCTTGGGATTCTAATGCCTGGGTTTTGGTTGATTACAATATCCCTGTAATGTGTGTGTTACTCTTAAGTTTTTAGAATATATAGCAGTAATTAACTCCATCTTAACCCAGGGATATTGTTTTGTTTTGTCTCAGAACGTATGATCAAGTTATGTAACAGCTTGAAAACATAAATTGCTAACCTGCCTTAACATAGTGGCCTCTCGGTTTGACTGGCTTGTAATTTGCAGAACTGCCTGCTGCCGCTGTAATATCATAACCTTGTTTTAGTAATAATAGATCTTAATTCTGTAAGATTAAAAAAAAGTGTTTGTGTTAATGGCCTCTCAGATCTTTCAGAACTGTGGGAACGGCAGTGCAATGTTTACATTTGTTTGGGCCACAATAGGAGTGGAATGATTAGTTTCCTGACGTGAGCACTTTCTTTTCCAAGTGCTTTATTTTTCTTCATTCAGTGGAAAATGTGAATGCCATCAGCGTTGGGTCCAGTTCAGGAATACAGTAGCCAATATCCTTCTCAGAGGACATTTTGTCAGCCATTTTATAAATTGTATTGCTTTTTAACTTACGAAATCTATTTTTGCTGTGTAATTCGTTGGCTTGTGGCTAAAGCCCTCAATGCTGAATTCACAAAATGACATATTTCTGTAGAGATGTTTCATGGTCTGCATACTTCAGACATTGACATAATGAACAGAATTTAATGTGAACTGTTTCTTTTGAACTTGTTTATTCTTGCAGTGTGTCTAAATTGATCCCATCTTTCTCTGTCCACAGTGTGGGTGGGCATGGTGCGGAAAAAAAATTGTTTATTTATGTAATCTTTATGGTTTTATTCACTGTTTTTAAAAGAAAACCAAGGGCTGAAGGAATGTTGACAATTTCACTTTTGAATCAATTAAGCTTTGCACTAGGCATATTTCCTGTTTGTACATGGGGAAGGTGCAGAGGTGAAAGTAAGCTGGTACAGTCGGGTACGGTGTACCGGCAAGAGCCAGTACGCCATGCCGGACTGCACCGGCTTCCGCGGCAGGGATTTAACGGCACGCCGGGGAGCCCAGAGCCCTTTAAATCCCCCCCCCCCCCCAGCTCCGGCAGCTGGGCTGGTGCTGGGATTTAAAGGGCTCAGAGCTCCCCACCATAGCAGGGAGCCCCAAGCCCTTTAAATCCCCCCCCTCACCCCCCCACAGCTCTGGCAGCCGGGCTGGGGCCAGGATTTAAAGAGCTTGGGGCCCTTTAAATCCTGCCTGCAGCTCGGCGCCCAGGCTCATGCGGGGATTCAATAGGCCCGGAGCTCCCGCAGCTGCGGGGAGCCCCGAGCCCTTTAATTTCCCCCTGAGCCCTGGGGGCTCCCAGCCACCTCTGCAGCTGGGAGCCCCAGGTTGATTTAAAGGCCCTGGGGCTCCCAGCCACAGCCGGTGCCCCAGGACCTTTAAATCTTGAGAGTCCCCGTGTCTTCTGGATGAGGCCACGCCCCCCTCAGGACTCTGGCAGTACTGTTAAGTCCTGTAAGTTACTTTCACCCCTGGGAAGGTGACAGATTTTGGGGACATAGTAGTTGCTACACATGATCAGATCATTAGTCTACTGGCATGCCTTTGGCAGCAGCTGGAACCTGATAAATATCCCATAATATGCCTAGTCATCTGTGTAGTGCAATACATATTTGGAGAGGGAGGGGTTAGGATTCCTTCCTAGATTCTCATGGGCATTCTACTGCAACATGAGATTTGAATCCCCTTGTGACACTATCTTAGCTTGCATAGCTGCATGTTAACTTCTTTGCGGGCCCTCCAGTACCTGTTGTGCTGCATTCTCTTGACGTTCCATTGAAACCAGTTGACTGGCAGGATTTAACCTATATATTCAGCTGAAGAAGTTGCATTCTACCTGGAGCTTCTAGCAGCAGTCAAAGGGGCTAATGGTCAGTTTGCTAGTCCTCTTTAAACTCTAGCATACTGTTTGTCAAAGGAGATATTCAAGACAATAAATTCTGTAGGTTGACTATACTACCGTATTTTCCGGCGTATAAGATGACTTTTTAACCCAGGAAAATCTTCTCAAAAGTCGGGGGTCGTTTTATACGCCGGGTGTCGTCTTATAGGGCGGGTGCTGAAACTTCTGAGCCGGACTGGAGAATCTGCAGTCGCCGCATATGGTGGGGGGAGCTCAAAAACGGCCGCGGCCGCATCCCCGCCGTATGCGGCGACCGTATGAAAGCAGCAAGGGCGGCGCTGTACAAGTACGGTAGAAGAAAATCCACTCACCAGGATTCGTGGAAAGAAGTGACTTAATGCGGTCCCGATGACGAGGTGAGGGGGCGCCTCACCGGGAAGGTGTAAGTGAAGGACGGAGCAAGCTGCAGGTGTCCGGGACGCCCGGGGTATGGAAAAAAGAGAGAGAGTGGCGCTGTGCCCAGAAAAACACGCCTCTTTCACCCGTCTGGCCTGCCCTTGTATCCTATTACCATACCTCCTTCTCTGCCTCTCAGATCTCGCTCCTGAGGACTGCAGTGAAGCGGTGCAGGCGCGCATGTGCGAGATCTGAGAGGCAGAGAAGGAGGTAATAGGATACAAGGGCGGGCCAGACGGGTGAAAGAGGCGTGTTTGCGCTACCGCTCTGATAGTCTTGGAGACGGGGAGGGCTGGGCAGGCAGGGAGAGCTGACCAATCCAAGCAGGCTTTGTATACAAAACCAGCCAATCGCCGGTAAGGTACATCGCTTGCCCTGATTGGCTGGTTGTTGTATACTGGGTACCACATACAGTACAGCACCAGTATCTGTACCTGTTCATACAGTATAGCACCAGTACATACAGTACAGTATACAAATGTCCAACAGTCAAAACCCCATCATTGCTCCACCAGCAAGAAGAAAGAAATATGAAGCCAGTTTCAAACTTAAAGTTGTAAACTTTGCCATGGAACATAATAACTGCGCTGCTGCAAGACAATATGGAGTAACAGAAAAGATGGTTCGGGACTGGAAAGCAAATGAAAAAGCATTAAAGAGTATGCCAAGGGGTAAGTGTGCATTAAGAAGAGGCACCCCACATTGGCCAGTACTCGAAAAACATGTAGCAGACATGGTGAATGAGCATCGCCAAAACGGTTATGTAGTGATACGAAATAAAATACATTTGTTTGCACTTCAGTGGGCCAAATCTAACCCAGATCACAGCAACAGATTTAAGGCCACTGTATCCTGGTGTACTAGATTCATGGGAAGGCATAATATGGTACTGAGGCAAAAGACGAAAATTGCCCAAAAATTACCTGCAGATCTTGATAGCAAAGTAAATAGTTTCCATCGATATGTAATACAACAGCGCACTAAACATGGCTATGCGTTAAGTAGTATTGGAAATATGGATGAAACTCCAATGAATTTTGATATGGTTGGAAATAAAACTGTCCATCAAAAAGGTGAAAAAACAATTTTAATTAAAACAACAGGACATGAGAAGTCCAGTTTTACAGTGGTACTAGGATGCACAACTGATGGCGCCAAACTGAGACCAATGATTATTTTTAAAAGAAAAACAATGCCGAAACTCAAGTTCCCTGTTGGTTGTTTTGTACATGTGAATGAAAAAGGCTGGATGGATGAAGAAGGGGTAAAGCTATGGCTTGATAATGTATGGAGCAGGCGACCAGGTGGACTTATTCAAAAATGTAGTCTACTGGTGTGGGATATGTTCAGGGCTCATTTAACTCCCAGCACCAAGCAAAGGCTTGCAAGACTAAACACGGATGCGGCAGTTATTCCTGCAGGATTGACATCGTTGGTACAGCCACTGGATGTGTACCTAAACAAGCCATTTAAAGATCGCATTCGAGAACAGTGGAATGAATGGATGGTTAGCGGCGAAAAGTCATTCACAAAAGGAGGAAACATGCGTGCTCCACAGTTGGATGTTTTGTGCAAGTTTGTCATAAAAGCCTGGAATGATATTGATGCAGAAACAGTAATCAAGTCTTTCAAGAAGTGTGGCATATCAAATTCATTAGATGGTATGGAGGACGACTACTTGTGGCAAGATGAAGAGGAAGCCGAAGCTGAGACCACACCATCTGATACGGAATTCGATCCATACGATGACTGCCTTACAAATGTATCACAAGATGTCATTGATGTACTTATGATATCAGATGACGAACAGGAAGATTTTGAAGGCTTTTAAAGGGAAACTGTCACGCCAGCAAAACCTGTAAAAATACCGTAGCTTGCAGTTATGATGGGCGTTGCTAACTCGCCAGGGACTTGCCCGGCACTTGCTCTCTCTCTATTGTTTATCTGCCTCCTATCATCATCAGTTCCAGTTTGGTTGACAGCTTAGAAAACAAACAGCATGGCAGCTCCCATGGGTTTATTGTCTTATCCTTCCTTTCAGCTTTAGAGTGAATTAGGAAAAGTGTAATCTACTTGCACTGTTTTATGTTTACATGTTTGATGACAAACAGCCTTATGTTTATAAGTGACAGTTTTCCTGCTAAGTACCTGCATGTCATAAGCATTTGAATTAAAATTACCATATTGAAATCAAATCTGATGTTTTTTTTAATTTTTATTTGGTGTGCGTTGGAAGAGGGGTAGTCTTATATGGCGAGTATATCCCAAACTCTATATTTTAACTGGAAAAGTTGGGGGTCGTCTTATACACCCAGTCGTCTTATACGCTGGAAAATACGGTATTTATAATGTAAAATTATTTGTATTACAATAGCACCTAGAAGCCTGTGTGCCTCGGGGCTAAATTCAGACCTAAGGTGAGTGCAGTTCATTTTACTACTTCATACTCTTCTCTCATTGGCCCTCTTCTGGGGGAAGGGACTGTAGATTGTTATTCTGTTTTCAACTCTGCCACTGATTCTGATGCCTAATGTAAGTCTCTTAACCTCTCTGAGCCAAACCATGTTAAATGGTTTTAATATTTACCTAAAAAGAAACACATTGAGACCTACCCTGTAGCTGTCTTAATAAGTAGGCAAAAACAAATTAACAAATGATTAAACTTTTCACATACAGTCCCAATAAGTAATACAAAAGTTAATATATTCCAAAATAGACATGGGACAGATAAATGTATTTTAAGAATCTTCCTTTCTAAAAGTGTGCCTCTGATCATAGCATATCAAACAGATTTGCTAGAAAATCCAAATTTAGAACTACTTAATTTTAAGTTAGCAGCAGTAGATCAGCAAAGAATATTTGACGCTTCCAAAAATAGATCCCCAATGGACACACAGTAGGATAATGACTGAGTTGTAAAATAAAGTTTCATGACTATAGAGATTCAAGTCACAGAACACTCAACCCATGTTGCTCATAGCTCAGGTTAATGAAAAGGATGAGATAAAGATCAAAACTAACTTTGTAAACAAATAATTATTTTATAATGACAGTGCCACAGTGTGCTGACATTCATCTTGCTAAGAAATTCAATACACAACATTATTTTTGCTTAAATTAAAAAATAGACAAGTAAAATAACTTAATGGATTTCAAGTATCTGAGGGGTAGCCATGTTAGTCTAGATCTGTAAAAAAGCAACAGAGAGTCCTGTGGCACCTTTAAGACGTCATGCGTCTGAGGAAGTGGGTATTCACCCATGAAAGCTTATGCTCCAATACATGTTAATCTTAAAGGTGCCACAGGACTCTCTGTTGCTTAATGGATTTCAAGCCTTTAATTCAACAGTTACAGTTTAAAATCACAGTGGAGGGCGGTTACACATTGCTATATTACATACAAGTTTATGCATTACTTACAAAACTACAGATAACTTGAAAGGGCTCCAGAACTGCTCAGATTTATTTTTCAGCACTTATGTCATCCCTATGTGTCCTACCCTCCAAACCTTCCGATACCTTCACTGGCCTATGCCAGCTGTCTTGCAACATCTTTTTGGGGTTTAGACTCTGAAACTTCTTTTTTTAACTTTGTGCTAAAGCAATTACATCCTCCACCCTTAAGGTCAGAAGTCAAGTTTCCTGCCCCAAGGAACTAGTAGAGCTTGTCCACTAATTCACTACAGTCCAGATTCAGGCTCTTTTAGACACAAAAGATAAATGATCAAAACCATATCTCAGTCTAATATTGGTAACACCGTGGACTTGAATTTTGCCTCTATGGAATAATAGTTACACTGTAGCTGCAAAGACCATCTCTGAGGCCTTCTGTTCCGAAGAGTGTCCTCCCTTGTCAGATTTTTCCAGTTTAGTTTCTAATTAGCATATGGGGCCATTCCTTTCATTCTAACCAATCCCATTTGGTGAGATATTAGGCTTTCCCTACCAGCCCTGAGGGAAGAATTGTTAACTTATTGCACATCTAACACAACATCCTGTGGCTGTTATCTCTCAGTACCCCCACATTTAATCTCCAACTGGAGGTTGAATTAGTGGTGAAGAAAAAATGGTATACTCTCCAAACTTGTGCCTACAAATTAAGCTCTGCCTATATGAGTCTCCAGAATAAGATGCCACTCTGAAAAAATTATGTAGATGTTCAAAATATGACTGTGTGTACTCACTGAGCTCCACTTGGCTCCTGCTTGATGGAACTTGATTATGCCCATGGGCTCACGTAGGTTCCCCAGACTTCTTGATTTTTGGGGAGGAGGACGAAGAGCAATGGTACTCTCCTGAATATTGTGGCACCAAAATGAGATGTCACTCACAATAAACTACAAATCTGTGATCCTCCCTCTTGTTTCATACATGAGGAATAAAATCGCTAATGGGGTTGCCATTTAAATTATTGTCACTAAGGCATCTGTGTTAACACTTTTTCTGGTGCCAGAATTGGAATATGCATCCCATCTATCGTCCCTCCGCAGTTAGGGAAACCCATTTGTGCAAAGCCAGCCACAATGTCATGCACGATACCCAGAGTCACGGTTCTTCTGAGCAGGATGCGATTAATGGACCTGCAAACTTGCATCAACACGATTCCAACGGTAGACTTTCCCACTCCAAACTGGTTAGCGACCGATCGGTAGCTGTCTGGAGTTGCCAGCTTCCAGATTGCAATAGCCACCTGCTTCTCCACCGTCAGGGCACCTCTCAATCTCTTGTCCTTGTGCCGCAGGGTGTGGGTGAGCTCATCACACAGTCTCAATGAAAGTGGCTTTTCTCATCCAAAAGTTCCGCAGACACAGCTCGTCATCCTAGACTTGCATGACAATGTGATCCCAGCACTCAGTGCTTGTTTCCCGAGCCCAAAAGCGGCGTTCCACGGTGGTGAGCATGTCCGTGAATGCCACAAGCAATCTGGTGTCGTATGGGTTACTTGAGTCAATATCATTGTCGGAGTCCTCACTGTAAGTTTGGATTGTAAGGAGTAACTCGACTGCCAAACGTGACATGCTGGCGAAACTCGTCAGCATATTCCTCAGCAGTTCGGGCTCCATTCCCACAGACCGAAAGGGAAGACAGAGCGAGCAGCACAAAAAACGTTGAAAGATGGCGCCAAATGTGGATGGAAGCACAGGGATTGCTGGGATGCAAACCGATACATCACGAGGCGTTGGGACAGGACCCAGAATGCTCCGCCCACTTCCCACAAGCCACAGCACCAGAATGGGGAAGAGGTGCTCTGTGGGATAGCTGTCCATAATGCATCGCTCCCAATGCTGCTGCGAATGTGGCCACGCCAGTGCACTTCCAGCTGCCAGTGTGGACAGACTGCAGCGCTTTCCCTACTGCGCTCTCCGAAGCTGGTTTAATTCAAAGTGCTCTACATCTGCAAGTGTAGCCATGCCATTGCAGTCAGCTCACATTTTTGAGGGTTGTTTTTTTTTTTGTTTTGTTTTTTTAAACAAATGTAACAGCTAGAGACTTGTTTCTTTCTCTTAAATGAAAGCTGAGACTCTGATGAACAAGGCCTGGTCTACACTAACCCCCCAATTCGAACTAAGGTACGCAACGTACCTTAGTTCGAACTTACCGCGGTCCAGACGCGGCAGGCAGGCTCCCCCGTCGACTCCGCGTACTCCTCGCGCCGAGCAGGATTACCGGAGTTGACGGGGAGCACTTCCGGGTTCGATTGATCGCGTCCAGACAAGATGCGATAAATCGAACCCGGAAGTTCGATTGCCTGCCGCCGAACCAGCGCGTAAGTATAGACAAGCCCCAAGAGAGCAATTTGAGAGGTGTTATGTTATACCAGCTCAGTCTGTGTTCTGTCCCCAGTGCATGTGCACACATGCTTGATGTACTCTGAACCCAGGAACACAAGAACAGAGAACCTAAGTACAACACAAGGATCACAATATTGCAATTTGTTGTGTGGATCTAACAGTTTGTGAAGGTGGCAAGTCAAGTCTTCTGTCTGGTGGACACTATTGTACAGACATTGTTTGAACCACATTTCCATATTTCCACTTTGAGTATGGCTGAAGCATGCAGATGTGTTCCTAAGATCCCTACAGTGACTGCCTTTTTTTGGTCTGAAAGTCAATATTCAGTAAAGATGGCACATTCATGGACTTGGAGGCTGAAGACTCCTATCCACTGAGCAGCAGCTGTTCAGATTTACTTAGTTAACCACAAATGTCTCATCTGTTTTGGAGAAACCACTGTCTTTCAACTGAAGTAATATTGAGACATGCCTGTGGTTGTTAAAGATCCCTTTTCTCTCTTTAAGAGATGGGATGCTAACCCTGATATTCTGATCAAATTCCATATCATGTAATTATGTTTTGCCTACTTGTATTCACCCTAATGTAATATTGGATAAGGTGATATTTGCTTCTCATCTAAAACTATTGTTGCTATAAACTGTCAAAAAGCTGCTGTTTTTTACCACAAAGAGAGTTGCATCTTCAATAGTAAATGAAGTGACCCCTATGTGTTTAAGGGCTTTTTTAATACAGGGAAATTGAGCAGCATATTACATCAGAATAATTATACCACTATAACTATACTGGCATAACTTCCCCATCTGGACACTCTATTATGGAATAAAAGTGGTTTTTATTCTGGCATCATATCCACATGGGGGAATTACACTGGCATAGTTATACCGGTGTATAATTCAGCTATAGCTATGCCAGTCAATTTTCCTGTGTAGAAAGTTGAAAGGTGCTCCTTAAATGTAGCTTGTTGAGAGGATACTTCACTTGATACCATTTCAGTCCTTGGCTTGTCTGCCAGGAGTGGCAACTGAACTATTGACACCTGGATTGGCTCAAACTCACCTCACACACATTTAAACTAAACTTTTGAAATGGGGGCATAAATTGTCCCCCCCTCCCTCCTTCAGTAAGAGTAATTTCTTAAATATGGTACTGACTATATGATAGAGGTTTGGCTTAATGTTGTTTAACATTTTGATTGCAGCAGAAGATAGGATCTAAATCTTTATGAAAGAAAGTGAGATTGGTATACTCAGTTTATTTTAGTTAATGTGCATTTGGCATGGGTTTTTCAGTAAACCATTTGCCTGTGGAATGTACACATAGATGTGGCGTGTCTCTCTTGCAAGACACCATATTTGGGGCATAATATTTTGGCTTAATATCGTGGCTCTTATTATCACAGGGTCATATACTGTGTGTCTGGATCGGGGGAACCCCCTGCTGCTTTCAGAGGGGGGGGGTCTGCTTGTGGATCAAAGTAGTATACGGTCCAAAGGCCATAAAGTTATTAGAGATATAAGATGCCATTTCCCTTCCCTTCTCTCCAAAATATGACCTAAAATCTGAACATGTGAGTGTCTCCTAAACTTTTACAAATAGTTTCCTATAACTTCACCACTATCTGACTCCTCAACATTCTGGCTAGGACTTTATTAATATATGGTAGTGTCTTTTTAAAAGTCTTGTTTTGGAAACATTTCTGTTGAGCTCATGAAAAACCATTTCATTGAAAGTTTATATAGGTTTCATGTTGCCTTCATGATGGTGAGTGACAAAGATGCTATTTCAGTGCAGGTGGATGGAAATCCCGTAGGAATGTAAATGTAATTTTATTTGAATTTACAAAAGAAATTATAGCTTCATCGTTATGCTAAAACTTAAGAGTTTGTCACTTCTGAGATAGTGAATCTGTGGTACTGGTTCTCTTTTTTTTGTGGTGATACTCTTCCCCCACCTCCCCCCGCACAGTATTGCACAACTGTTAAATGCAATATAGAGTTTTTTAGACTTCATCTAGAATTTTCCACCCCTGGAGGTTACATACTTCATTTGATGGACAAGTGGTCTAATCTGGTGTAGAGATTGTGTTCCTAGGGTGCTTTAAAAAAATCAAAAAAAGGCACAGAAGTGTAGGCACTACTATATCCGCTTAATCTTGATTTTACTTTTTTGATAGTCTTATTTTTATGTATTTTCATATTCCAGATGGTTCTTTGTGGTTACATAATAAAATATGGTATTTGACTGCATTACACCTTAAGGGTTCAAAGCTAGCTTAAAAGAATTAGGTTGTATGATAACTATTAGTAGAGCTGTTATTTAAAATGCCTAACTCTCTACATTTGATCTGGTTTTGTGACATATTTAGAACCAAATGTAATCTATTCTGTAACCCTGGAAACTGCTATAATTCTGAACCAGGGAAAGGAACAGAAATGCCAGTATTCTAAATTAATTCAATAATCTTTCTTATATAAAAAGAGATTGCTTCACAGCAATGTTAAGTGCAAGTGAAACCTGCAGTTATTGTCTGAACTGAAGAATGGTAAAATACATTATGTAAGCAGAACTTTTAACTGGAACCTAAAGGAATTGTATCCCAATTATAATCCTATTCCAGTAGTGGTACTGTCAACACGGGCTCCATTTTAAAGAGGTGATTGGTATGATCCCATTAGTTGGCTGCACAGATGCAAAAATGAGGGGGTTAGTTAAACAGAAATTAAAAGGTACAGTGACTAAAGTGAAATCCCTGCAATCTGCATGGACGCTTTTCAAAGACACCATAATAGAGGCCCAACTTAAATGTATACTCCAAATTAAAAAACACAGTGAAAGAACTGAAAAAGAGCCACCTTGGTTTAACAACCATGTAAAAGAAGCAGTGAGAGATAAAAAGGCATCTTTTAAAAAGTGGAAGTTAAATCCTAGTGAGATAAATAGAAGGAACATAAACACTGCCTAATTAAGTGTAAAAATGTAATAAGAAAAGCCAAAGCAGTTTGAAGAATGGCTAGCCAAAAACTCAAAAGGTAATAACAAAATGTTTAAGTACATCAGAAGCAGGAAGCCTGCTAAACAACCAGTGGGGCCCCTGGACGATCGAGATACAAAAGGAGTGCTTAAAAATGATAATGTCATTGCGGAGAAACTAAATGGATTCTTTGCTTCAGTCTTCACGGCTGAGGATGTTAGGGAGATTCCCAAACCTGAACCAGCTTTTGTAGGTGACAGATCGGAGGAATCCTCACAGATTGAGGTGTCACTAGAGGAGATTTTGGAATTAATTGATAAATTTAAACAGTAACAAGTCACTGGGACCAGATGGCATTCACCCAAGAGTTCTGAAAACTCAAATGTGAAGTTGCGGAACTATTAACTATGGTTTGTAACCTGTCCTTTAAACCGGCTTCTGTACCCAGTGACTGGAAGATAGCTAATGTAACGCCAATATTTTAAAAAGGCTTTAGAGGTGATCCCAGCAATTACAGACGGATAAGTCTAACATCAGTACCAGGCAAATTAGTTGAAACAATAGTAAAGAATAAAATTGTCAGACACATAGGCCAGGTCTACACTACCCCCCTAATTTGAACTAAGGTACGCAACTTCAGCTACGTGAATAACGTAGCTGAAGTTCGAAGTACCTTAGTTCGAACTTACCTTGGTCCACACTCGGCAGGCAGGCTCCCCCGTCGACTCCGCGGTACTCCTCTCGCCGTGCTGGAGTACCGCAGTCGACGGCGAGCACTTCCGGGTTCGACTTATCGCGTCCAGACTAGACGCGATAAGTCGAACCCAGAAGTTCGATTGCCAGCCGCCGAACTAGCGGGTAAGTGTAGCCAAGGCCATAGAAAAACAAACTGTTGAGCAATAGTCAACATGGTTTCTGTAAAGGGAAATCGTGTCTTACTAATCTATTAGAGTTCTTTGAAGGGGTCAACAAATATGTGGACAAGGGGGATCCAGTGGGCATAGTGTACTTACATTTCCAGAAAGCCTTGGACAAGGTCCCTCACCAAAGACTCTTACGTAAATTAATCCTCATGGGATAAGAGGGAAGGTCCTTTCATGGATGGAGAGTTGGTTAAAAGACAGGGAACAAAGGGTAGGAATAAATGGTAAATTCTCAGAATGGAGAGGGGTAACAAGTGGTGTTCCCCAAGGGTCAGTCCTAGGACCACTCCTATTCAACTTATTCATAAATGATCTGGAGAAAGGGGTAAAAATGAGGTGGCAAAGTTTGCAGATGATATTAAACTGCTCAGTATAGTTAAGACCAAAGCAGACTGTGAAGAACTTCAAAAAGCTCTCACAAAACTAAGTGATTGGGCAACAAAATGGCAAATTAATTTTAATGTGGATAAATGTAAAGTAATGCACATTGGAAGAAATTACCCCAACTATACATACAATATGATAAGGGCTAATTTAGCTACAACGAATCAGGAAAGAGGTCTTGGAGTCATCGTGGATAGTTCTCTGAAGATGTCCACGCAGTGTGCCGCGGCGGTCAAAAAAGTAAACAAGATATTAGGAATCATTAAAAAGGGGATAGAAAATAAGACGGAGAGTATCTTATTGCCCTTGTATAAATCCATGGTATGCCCACATCTTGAATACTGATACAGATGTGGTCTCATCTCAAAAAAGATATACTGGCATTAGAAAAGGTTCAGAGAAGGGCAACTAAAATGATTAGGGGTTTGGAACGGGTCCCATGTGAAGAGAGATTAAAGAGGCTAGGACTTTTCAGCTTGGAAAAGAGGAGACTAAAGGGGGATATGATAGAGGTATATAAAATCATGAGTGATGTAGGGAAAGTAAATAAGGAAAAGTTATTTACTTGTTCCCATAATATAAAAACTAGGGGCCACCAAATGAAATTAATGGGCAGCAGGTTTAAAACAAATAAAAGGAAGTTCTTCACACAGCGCACAGTCAACTTGTGGAACTCCTTGCCTGAGGAGGTTGTGAAGACTAGGACTATAACAGCGTTTAAAAGAGAACTGGATGAATTCATGGAGGTTAAGTCAGTTAATGGATATTAGCCAGGATGGGTAAGGAAGAGTGTCTCTAGCCTCTGTCTGTGAGAGGGTGGAGATGGATGGCAGGAGAGAGATAACTTGATCATTGCCTGTTGGGTTCACTCCCTCTGGGGCACCTGGCATTGGCCGCTGTCGGTAGACAGGATACTGGGATAGATGGACCTTTGGGCTGACCCAGTACGGACATTCTTATGTTCTTAGATGAAGCAATTATTTATTGCCATGAATTCTGGAACTCAACATTTAAACCAATCCTTTCACATTGACAGAAGGCTTGGAAGGAATTAAATGGATATGTGGTATTCTGAGATGTATCCAGATATCACCATTGAAATATCTATAAATAAAATACCAAAAGTTTTTATTGATGCCTTCTTTAATAGGGTAAGCTGAGTTTGTTCAATGTAGCAATGAATGTACAGTTTCTATTCTAAAAGGTTATTTTGATTTTCCTGTTTATTTAGATGTCCTACAATATTGCTTTGCTGTTTATTTGAATGTATATGAAAATATTAAATGGTATGATAATCCAAAAGTAAATATTAAATTGGATTTAGAGAGCTTTATGGAATCTCAGGTGGGGCGGGGGGTGAACCTGCACCCTGCTTGGCATTCCCTCCTGCTCTCCCACTGCTCCTCCTTCCCCCAGCATCCCCTCCTGCCCACCACTTTGCACACAGCAGTAGTGAGGAAACACTATGGAAACTGGGTGATAAGTTTGTAAGAATATCATCACTCCCAACCAAGTTAAAGCTATTAATGTAATATCATTCGCATGATCTGTAGAAAGCATTGAACCTGTTGTAACATGTACACTAGGCTATTCTGTATTGTTACTAGGTGATGCTTTCACTGCTTCCAGACATGGTTACATTTTTCAGCTCTCAGGGACAGTGCTCCCCTAATGAGTCTCTAAGATGGCTGCAATTCAAGCAGCAAACTACGTAGCACATTACAAAGCCAGATATCCAGTCTTTTACAGCAAATAAGTAATGTCTATTCTGGTTGAATATTCGTAGGGTTACTTTATCAGATCTAAGTAAGGCCTTTGGAAATCTATAGGAAACGTTACCATATTCTACAGAACTTTAATTCCATATCAGCAGTACAAACCCAACAGGTAAAGCAACACTGAATTTAAAATAAGCATGGCTTTATTTTCTCCCTTTCAGGAAGGTATGGGGCAGGAGTGCTAAAGGGCTTCTCTATGTGGGGAAGTTATACCAGAAAAAGTGTCCACACAGCAGATTATACTTAGTTTACACTGGTATAACTATATTGGTTTAAATTCACATCTTGGGGCATGTCTACATTACCTGCCGTAGTGATCGATCTACCGGGGATCGATTTATCGCGTCTAGACGTGATAAGATCGATCCCCGATCACTCTGCTGTCGACTCCGGAACTCCCACCATGGCGAGAGGTGGAAGCGCAGTCGACGGGGGAGCTGCAGCGGTCGACTCGCCGCCGTCCTCATGGCCAGGTAAATTGACCTAAGATACGCCAACTTCAGCTACGCTATTCACGTAGCTGAAGTTGCGTATCTTAGGTCGACCCCTCTCCCTCCACCCTCCCCCCGCCCCTCTGTTAGTGTAGACCTAGACTTAGTTTATACCGGTGTAAGTGTGGGGGTTATTTTGTTTTTTTTAGCTTTTCAGTTTAACCTCCTTCCAAAGGGTCATAAACTAAATAGAAAAGTTCCACTTACGCTGGAATAAGCTTGTCCACACAGGAGATCATACTGGGGTGTATATATAACTAGTAAAACTTTCCCAGGTAGACAAAGCCCTAAGCGATTGAGCACTTATCGTGAACTAGAATTATTCCCATCTCTGGAGGACACTGGGGGAGGGAAGATTTTCTTCTCTACTTCTGACTAGAGGCTGATAGTTAAGGCCAAGATCATCATCTTCCCTTCCAAAATATTTTGTAACTGGAAAACAGGTGCAGATGGTTGCTTGAGAATCTGGGATTACATTTTTAATAATGCTCACTTCTGCACATGAATTAGCATTTTATCAGAGTGACTGAAAGGATTCTGTTCACAATTATGTGCTTCCTGGGTGCGCATCTCTTAAATTGGGATGCAGCCCTGTTGAAATGCAAATATGCACTGTCTGTATAAAAATTAAAAAGATCAAGAAGCAAACTTTGCCATACATTGACTTTTATAATTATACAAAATTTCCATTGGCATTCGTGTGTCTACAGCCTCTTGTTGAAAGCATTAAATTGCAAATCTCAAGTTCTTGAAGTTTAAAGAAGTAGAATGCATTTGGACTGTTTGAACTACTCAGGAATGCTGGCACTGACTTCGGTGCATGTGCAGCAGACATTCTATCTGTTCCTTCTGTTAATATACCTGTCAAAATACATTAATTATACTGTAATCAGCAAGTTCTAGATCAGAAATGTTTTGTATACTTACATGGTAAACAGTAAGATGTGTAGCTTCTAAAATGAGGCAAATAGGATCTCTTGCCTTAGTTCTTTTGCAGCGCCTTTGTCAGTTAGACAAATCTTAAATCTTACCTTGGTTAAATAGGAAGGGCCAAATTCTATGTTGATAAATGCAAAGTAATGCACATTGCAAACATAATCCCAACTATACATATAAAATGATGGGGTCTAAATTAGCTGTTACCACTCAAGAAATAGATCTTGGAATCATTGTGGCTCTTCTCTGAAAACATCCATAAGTGTAGCGGCAGTCAAAAAAGCGAACAGAATGTTGGGAATCATTAAGAAAGGGATAGATAAGACAGAAAAAATATATTGCCTCTGTATAAAACCATGGTATACCCACATCTTGAATACTGCGTGCAGATGTGGTTGCCCCATATCAAAGATATATTGGAATTGGAAAAGGGCAACAAAAATGATTGGGGATATGGAACGGCTTCCATATGAGGAGCGACTAATAAAACTTGGACTTTCTGCTTGGAAAAGAAACGACTAAGGGGGGATGTGATAGAAGTCTATAAAATCATGACTGGTGTGGAGAAAGTAAATAAGGAAGTGTTATTTACTCCTCATACCCAAGAACTAGGGGTCACCAAATGAAATTAATAGGCAGCAGATTTAAAGCAAATAAAAGGAAGCATTTTTTCACACAATGCACAGTCAACCTGTGGAACTCTTCGCTGGAGGATGTTGTGAAGGCCAAGACTATAACAAGGTTCAAAAAAGAACTAGATAAGTTCATGGAGGATGGGTCCATCAATGGCTATTAGCCATTAGCCAGGATGGGCAGGGATGGTATCCCTAGCCTCTGTTTGCCAGAAGCTGGGAATGGGTGACAGGGGATGGATCACTTGATAATTATCTGTTCTGTTTATTCCTTCTGGGGCACCTGGCATTGGCCATTGTTGGAAGACAGGATACTGACCTAGATAGACCTTTGGCCTGAACCAGTGTGGCCATTCTTACGGTCTATCCTATAGTGTGGGGGAAGAGGGTGAATGGAACATGCCCATCCCTCAACCCCTTGTGCAGCAGCAGGCTAAAATTCCTATCTACTGTAGTAATTGAGAGTTCTAGAAGCAGGACAGACTATAATGCCAACAGCTGCATTGTGGCACCGAAGGGGTTAGGGTTGGGCTGTGTTGCCTACCAGTTAAGGCGTGTGGACAGCTCCCTCACATGTTGCATTCAGAATCTTGCACTAGCATGGGATGTATGCTAATCCTTTTTATTTTATTTTAAAGGACAGCAGTGTGCATCCCGCCATATGCCTGCCCTGAGACATCTGTATGTTTTTAAAATCTAATCCTCTGCCAGTACCTCTCTGCTCTGCACACCCAGCCCAAGCATAACTCCAGTTTGTAAGGGCAGAATTTTGCCATAAGTGTTCAGATGTTGTGGAAAATATGCACATTTTTGGTGACTAGAAGTGAGACTTTCTACTGGAGCAAATGTGTAAAAGGGAACACATTTAAAGGATGTATTTTCACGTGTTCCATTTCCTATTGTGATTTCAGTAAAGGCATTCACTGTCCACTTCCTCTCCTTGATCCTTAGTGGAGTCTTCTTGAAATTTATCTATCTTGTAAATAATTGAGTTTATGACGACAGACTTATGGCTTCCCTTTTTAAGTTGTTGTTTCAATACAATCTTGACCACTGCTTACATCTGATACGTTTGAAAAATCTATTTCCGACAAGAGTTGAGTCACAAGCCTCTTGGTGATCTTGCTGTGGTTTTCTGCTGCAAGTGCTGACTCCCAAATGGGAGGTGTAATGTAGATATCTGTTTTCTGTTCCTACTTATTTTGACCTCATTCAGTCAGAGAAACTTTCTTTGGCAAAAATTTGCAACAACAGAAGGCTTGACATTGTATCTGTTTTGTAAGCCAAAAATAAGTCATAACATTTCTTTCCTGTCTCTAGTAAGAAAATCAGCCAGAAAAGAGTCCTAAAATCCAGATTTTGATGTAAAAGACCAGTGCAACACCACATGACAATGCCCTGGCACCTTTTAATCTGAGCGGTCATTCCATAACTACATGGCTGTAAGTCAGCCTGCTGTTAAACACTTCTTGGGACAGTTTAAAGCCTTCATTTTTGACCTTGGCTACCCAAAGTGTTTCTCATCTGTATTCTTTCCCTTCCCTGAGGGTATGGAATTCTTGGTTCTTAGCCACAATCAGACAGCATTTGTTCCCCTCAAGGTCATTAAAGTGGATTATTTCATTTAAATAAGAAAGTTCAAGAAGGTGAAAATACAGATGTGAACCGCAACTAAACCTATTTCATCTAAGCAACAGCTATGAAGAGTCACACTAATACTGATCAAGAAAGGTTAATTCAAAAAAATTAAAGGTTGAGAGACAAGGTTTCTTACATGGTAGCAGATTCAGAAGTGACCTAGTCAAGACGTGGCTTTCAAAGGAGATCATTGCTTGTCCTTTCAGAGTCGGTGCTCACCCCAAACTGTATTCCTTTCTCTAAGAATTGACCGATCCTTATATAGTGCAGACAAACTTTGTTCTTCCCCAAGGTCTGTGCCCCAATTCACCTACTCCTTTCTAATCACTATGGACGTTTGTTTTAACCAGTCTATATCTGTCCAGGTATATTGGGATATGTCCTTTCCCTACCACCTCACCCTCCTGCATCCTCCCAACAAAGAGCTGGTTATTAATACAGAAATTATATAGTCTTTCAGTATTGTAATATGTGAAGAACCATGGTGTCATAAGTGTGGCTGCTGGTTTCAAATATTGCTATTTTGTCACCACTAGAGAAAAGAATAAGTGAGTATGAACACGTGAAGGAGGATAATGAATTTGCTGTTTTGTGCAGGTTAATCTGAAAAAAATAAGCCTGTTTCTTTAGGTATTTACTGGTGAGGTGGCTGCTGAGAGCCTGAAACATCCTGGCCTGTCTGCCATGGGATAGTAATATTTTTCTCAGCTTCATCTATTAGCCTTATGGGTAGTATTTGAGGGCTGGAAAGGAGAAAGAGGGGAGCAGGCAGGATCAGACTATGATAGAACGCAATCTGTCAGGCTACTACAGTGCCCTGCTGGGTTGTGAACCCTCAGGGTCCCAGGAAGATGATTGCATGGGCACAGAGGGTGAGAAGACATGACATGATGAATGGTTTTGTATGTGCACTCATAGGTGTGGTCATATGTTGCAAGTGCATCTTAAGTTGGCAGTTTTAGCCCACTCTCCCCTTCTGAGCCCCGAAAAGTCCCTTTTGGTTCAGAAAAAAGAACAGGAGTACTTGTGGCACCACAAGTACTCCTGTTCTTCTTTTTGCGGATACAGACTAACACGGCTGTTACTCTGAAACCTTTTGGTTCAGAGTGAACTTAGAATATGTTGAGTGTTTTATTTCTAAGAAAACAGTAGAGTTCAGAGCATTCAGCTACCATGGTGATGAGCACAGTGTAAGAACCTAGTTCTCAGACTTGGTCACAGACTTCCTGTAAGCACATAAACACTTGAACACACCCGATGAAAGGGTTTATATAAAATGGATTGTAGGATAGGAGATTGGGGAAACGATATGAGAACAATATAACTTGGGAGCATATTTAATTTGTGTGTGGTGGTGGCTGGGCCATTTTCACTTTGGACTCAGCAAATGACAAAGCCTCTCAAGTTTTTAGAGCATTCATTTAATATCAGGTCTGGTTTTGAAAAGCTCTAAACAAACAAACAAAAAAGCACCACATCGCTGGTCCTCTTGAGTTGGAGCCACAGATTTTGAGATGTTTTGTTAGAATATGTATTTTTAAAAGATAGTGTCTCCCAGTTTATCACCTGCCACTGATGCCCTCAAATTTCTTACTTTTAATCATTCCCCTGGATTTTGAAAAATACTGGTATGTGTTTAAAACTAGTCTTGCTTAGGAAACGTTTGTATGTTTTTAAGTAGAGTTGAAATACTAGCAAAGATGGAAGTAAAGTACATGTAGTCCCTTTGTCTGTACTCTAAAAGTGAATCGGTAAGGGAAGCATTTGGGGAAGAGGAAGCTTAATACTGTACTGCTTTGGTCTAAATTATTCTTTCACACAATTTTGTATCTTTCTTGTCATTAACATGCTTTAGGAAAGTTTAAAAGGTTATATAACAAGCCTATTACATTTCAAACTCAAGCTGCTTCACCTTATTATGTTTGTTTCAACAACACAATGCCAGCTCTTAATATGTCAGAATACACAAATATTCTCCAGAGACTAGTAGGAAATTGTAAAGTACAGAATCAGTGAGCAACAAAATTCCAGGCGTAAACTTTTTTGAAGGCTATGTAGGTGTACGTTTGTGTCTTTTAGCCCGAAAGCTTTTAGTGTTGGTCCCCATATTGATTACAAAGTCTTGAGGGATCTCTCAGTGAGAATATTTCATATGAATACAGAACATAAAGACAATTGAGTATGTAACAAATAAGTAACTTTATCATTCTGATCCATCATCCATATGACAAACCCTTCCAGTGTACTAAATTTAATCCTTAAGTAATAGTGTTTAGTTCTTGCAACAGACCTTCTCTAGTGGGCCCAATGTCATTACTGCAAACACTGAGTTTAAGGAACTGACTAATTGCTGATAAATATAGTATGCAGTAAAGTGAAATTCTGACAAGAAAATGTGCAACAACTAACTTAACATTTAATTAGAAAAGATTGATTGATATAACTTAACTCTGCTATCTAATGCTGCATTTATTCTGATAAAGAAAACAAAGGCAGTATAATGAAGGGTGTGTGTGTCTGTGCGCGCACGCATGTGCATACGCACACAAACCATCTCAAAGCACCGTGAAACGCTGGAAAAACTATACCTAATAGATTTTTAATAAAAAGGCTACACTTCTGACTTATTTTCTCCTGTTCTCCTTTGATGGTACCTACTTTCTTTGTAGCTTCCAAGCTCCGTAGTCTTGGTGTCCTGTTTAAAGCTGACCTATCTTTTGATGATCCTTTTGGTTGGATTTTAGTGTAGTTATACCATTTAGACGCTTTCCAGGTTGCAGTTCATCTTCTCCCAATCAGATGCTGATGTCCCTATACTGGTTTTTGTCTCAGACTGAACTGTGATGATACAAGATTTGCAGGTCTCTGTTTCTGGCGGTGGTGTTCTGCCTGGCTTTCAGTGTAGAAGAGACAAGCTAAAGATGACATGCAAGTCCTTAACTCTTGCTTTTGTGGTTTTAAATAAGAATAATAATAAATATTTTGTGCGGTTTGCTAATTAAAACTTTGTTCCTAAGCCAAGGCTGTATTGTTAGGCCATGTATTGCAGGAATACATTGTATGTAATTTAAAGGAATGAAAATGGCCTGATTGAAAAACCTAAACAAAAATGACTGAGAACAATCCTCAGTAGTATGTCTGTACATTCCTTACAAAAGAAAGTATCCTTTGTTCCTGTTAATCTGACTGAAGCCTGTGAGTGTTCTGTTCCTCTAAGCACTCAGCTTGCCAACTCCAGGCGGCTGATTATTTTGTTCCTTTCCATATTGAACAAAGTCAGTTCAGGCTTCATTCTCAGTAGAAGTAGAACAAATACTCATCAGCCAATCTCTTTGCTTGCCATTCAGTAACACTTTGGAGCATCAAAGCAGAAAATACTGTAATTTTCTGGTGTTGAACACACAATGCAAAAGGGGAGAAATGTTGCATCTTGAGGGATGAGGTGAGAAATGAATCAACATGATGCAGAAGAGAGGAGTAGCTGGAAGAAAACAAGATGAACAGAGATAGTAAAATCTTTTTTATGGCCCAGAAGTAAAAGTGCTTTAAAAATAATTGGTGGAACATAATAGATGTAAAATAAACTGAAGAGATGAGAAAGTAGAAAATCATTTTCAGTATAGATTTCTTAAACAAAAATGTGAAAGTATAAAGGGAGCAATACAAAAAGATGTTTATCAACTTGCTTCTTTTGGAAGCTATTTGCTTTTCCTGGCATAGGGCAGCATTCAATCCCACTTATAATTGAGTCACACTAATGACCAATTACAAAGAACACTGAGATGTATTGTTTAGCGAGAACAAGGAGATTCACAGCTAACTGTGAAGTGTATAGGCTCTTCTGTACAAAGGTGCAATAGGCTCAAGTAGGTAAGAGTAAGGACTTCTTATGCCAGGGCAGTGGTTCTCAACCTATTTACCATTGTGAGTCGCATGTGTAGCTCTGTGTTATGTGGGCCGCATCCACACAATATATGTACTACCTATATGGCCCTGAGGCTGTCACATGGGCCGAGCTGTGTGCTGATTGGGCCGCAAGTGTTCCAAGATTTGAGAACCACTGTGGCATGGTGTTGAAAGGTTCCATGGTCTATTTTTCCCTTAGCTGTGACTTTTCTGTACTGCCTGCTGTTTGAGATTCATAACTCTAATGTTCTGTCACTTCTGTTATATGCATTTCTTTAAGCCTCTAGATTATTTCTAGTCTATGAACTAAAAAAACATCTGGGCACCACAATAAAAGCTTAACTACTGGAGTGTAATCATAGTGTAAAAAAAAAAAAAAAGTGACCAGTGTGTGCATACATCACAAAAAGGTTTTATGAATTAGAACAATCATGTAGTATTTTAAAATAATTTTTATGGTATCAAAACCAAAAAGCTAACACTATCTTAGTTTATCGCACCACTCATTTTTATTAAAAAACATATCTTTAGCAAATCCCTAAATGTTTGTGTTTTGAATCATTTTACCAGTTTTCACTCTTTAAATTTTTCTGATTTCTTTTCAACCCTTGCCTCTCCCCTTTTTAAATTTATTTATTTATTTATTTATGTTGCAGCTGCTGCCCATCTTACCTCTTAGCCCCGTGTTAGAGCAGTTCAGCCTATTAAAATCGTGCCTAAGCACTAAACAAGGTAGTCTGCATCTGCAAGGAATTGCCTATAGTGGTTTCTGTGGTCCTAGGAAGCTCTTTTAGATTTTCTTTTTGTGTTAGTGTTTCCTTGTCGTGTCTGGTTTTAGAGCAAGAGGGCATTGGTAAATAGGTGGGTATTGGAAAGAGTTCTGAAGACAGCTAAGCTTTGACTCCAAAAGCAAACAGGAAATGAAAGTCAACAGTCTGAAAATAGTTTTCCTTCCTCCTTCCCACATCCCTATCTATAAATATAATTTTACAAATAATTAAATATTGCATAGGGAGTGTGATCCAAGAAGCTTCATATCAACAACAACATGTAAATTGAAAATATCTATACAAGTGTTTCCTTGTTTAAAGGGCACCCTTCTTAATCTGTAGGGCATATTATTTATCTTGTAAAATTAAGCTCCTGTCCAACCCAAATTTACAAGATTAGCAGAAGCACATGACCATAATCTGAGTTAAATCAGGATTGTTGGTATGTAAATAGTTATATGCTATTATGGAAGGTATTATGGATAAAATTTCCAAAAGCACCTAAGTGATTTAGGGTAATATTTTCAATAATGTCTATGTTCTTAAACATAATTACAAACTGATAAATGGTACACTGAAATTATTAGAGATATGGCAGTCTTTGCACTCAGGGAAAGATGTTAGTGTAAGGAATGGGTTTTGAGACCTTTTTATTTCACCTCTGGGTAATGCATTGAAAACCCTCCAGACAGCTCAGTGAAATGCTGATAATTTACACAGTGGGTTTTTTAATTGTTCAACACATCATGTGTGTTCAGGTATTCTTGTGATAAAAGGGTCTCTTTAAGATTTTATGTTCCTGTTGTTGTTAAAGGGAAGATGATTAATGCACATTGTCATCCACTTACCTCAAAAAGCGTGGGAAAGAAGGGGAAAAAGTGTTTCTTGTGCACTGTTTAAATTAACTCCTGGATTAGGTCAAAATTTACCATGTATCTCAAACAGGACAATACATGAAATCCTCTAATACTTGGTTTGCTATGAAACTTGCTGTCTTGAAAACCATCTGTTCCTTAGTAGTAATTTCAGAAAAGTGGAGATGCAAGGCCCCTGCTGTTTCTACCAAATGGATAAGATCAAGATGATAGCTTGCTGGCATTTGTAAATACAACAGTGTCAGAAAGGAAAAAGCCCACAAGAGGGACAGAATCTGTATAGTCCATAGAATTACTCTTGATTAAGCTTTTGTTTTCTTCCTCCTCTATACATCTTTGTAGGCGTATGAAAGAAGATTTCCTACATGTCCTCTAATCCCAATGTTTGTAGCTAGTGACACTGTGAATGAATTCAAGAGTGAGGATGGAGCTATCCATGTGATAGAAAGGCGTTGTAAACTGGATATAGATGCGCCACGGTTATTGAAAAAGGTAACTAAACAATTTTAAAATGGCTTTTATCCTAATTTTCTTGATACCAACCCATAAAAATGGAAATCTTTAACAAAATCTGTGGTAATCTTTCTCAGATTGCAGGAGTAGATTATGTTTACTTTGTCCAGAAGAACTCCTTGAACAGACAAGATCGGACTTTGCACATAGAGGCCTACAATGAAACCTTTTCCAACAGAGTCATCATTAATGAGCACTGCTGTTACACAGTGAGTAACAGAGAGAATCTAACAGTTGTACAGATTGGGTTTGCTTGTCATTGACATTCAGCACTCATAACCAGAAGCTGGATTATTTTTGGCTCCTCCTAAAAATCAGAATTATTATTGTGCCATGCGTGTTGCTGTTAGTGTTAAAAGTAATCAATACATGTGAAAACCCTGATGCAAATTTGTTTTCTGTCCATTGGACATATTCCCACATTACTAAAGACAGACATTTGACAGACTCCGCCTTGCGAAGCCGAAGTCTGTAATAGCAGGGTTGTGGCATGTCATGATTGATAATGCCCTGGCAGAACTGTTGAAAGGAAGCTTGCACATCACTTGGTCACTTTCTGCATAGTGCTAGCCAGTGCTACAATTGTATTATTGTCAAGTGCGCTACAATTTAAGTGTTGAAGATTGTAATTTTAATCTAGATTTTGCTATCATATATCTGTTTCTGTTTGAGATGCTGACGTGCTTTTTGGTGCAAAGCGCTTGTAGCATAATGATAGATTTGTTTAAGAAGTGAAGTCAGAGAGCTAGCTGTTGCCATGCTCGCAATTCCTTTATAGGTTGTAAATACTCCTACTCTGATATGAGACACAAATGAAATAAAGCACAAACAATTGTAATGTATGAATAAAGTGTGGAATGGACCTTGGAGGTCAAATCCAAACTAGCAAATGCGGCCACTCGTTTACATGGCAGCACTTTCTGTAAATGAGTGCTTTCTGGTTGCAGAACATGTTTAAAGGGACGCTGGAAACTTTGAAATCTAGTTAACTTCAAAATATTAGTTAAAAGTAGTTTCAAGTACTGCATCTGCCCCTGGGTCTCACTGCAACTTTTAAAATTTTTAAAGTATTTTTCTGTCTGCACTTGCCATGTGAAAGCTCCATATAAACCAACTCATTATGAAACCTATTCGACTGTGGAATAGCTTCCAAAGGAAGAGTTGAAAGCCCCATTATTTGAAACATTAAGCACTAAACTGGATTAAGTGCTGGAATAATCCTGCTCTAGCCAGGGTTAGACTAAATGACCTTAATAGGTTTCAAACATGGGATATTACCAAATACATAAATAATGGTCACAACAAATAAATTCCAGTATGTCATGGGAGAAAAAACTAAAAGGGCCAATGACATAATTCTCTCAAATCAGACTTGTTCTGACTTTTTTTTTATGCCATTGAGTAGAGAACCAAAGCTGGAGAATCCATACACACTTCTCTTTCAGATGTGGAGGCGCCAGACTACTGCTTTTCTCTTGGGTGGCAGTGTAGACTAGAACCAGTTACCAGCGCACTCAGCTGCTTATGATATAAGAAGAGGAGAAAATCAGGAATGTACTTGAAGTTTGAAAGCGCTGTGGGGGAAGGCATTCTGTACAGTCTGTAAAATCTGGCTCATTCAGGCTGGTAACCAGAATAGAGGTCATACTCCTTTCTGTAGTACAAACACTTTTTTTTTTCTTTTCTTCCCCATCCAGAAGAGATTATGCCACTAGCTAGGTCAGTGGTTCTCAAACTTTTGTACTGGTGACCCCTTTCAAATAGCAAGCCTCTGAGTGCGACCCCCCCCCCCTTATAAATTAAAAACACTTTTTAAAATATATTTAACACCATTATAAATGCTGGATGCAAAGCGGGATTTGGGGTGGAGGCTGACAGCTCGCGACCCTCCATGTAATAAACTCATGACCCCTTGAGGGGTCCCAACCCCCAGTTTGAGAACCCCTGACCTAGGTAGTAAATATCGCTAATCTGTTGCAGTATTGTTGGTAGTAAATAATCCAAGAGGGAAGCATTGCAAATCTCGTGGTTGTGCAGATCCTGTGCCTCTGACTTGGAGAGCAGTGTTTTTCCTCCTAGTTATTGTTAAAAGGGAAAATGTACCATGATGGCTTTTGTAGAGACAATTTGAAGGTTCCTTCTTTTCTTGTTGACTAAGCTTTACCTTTTTCAATCTGCATTTTGCAAAGGGACCAGAGGTTTCAAATTCCATTTACAGGACAAAACACACTTAAAAAAATATGGAATTTTGACTATCCAAATACTTGTATGAGAAAATGTACAGTATGCAAAGAGAAACCAAAGCATGTGGTCTCTGCTGTCCTCCACCAATAGGTTCACCCTGACAATGAAGATTGGACCTGTTTTGAACAGTCAGCAAGCCTGGACATCAAGTCTTTCTTTGGCTTTGAAAGCACAGTGGAAAAGATTGCCATGAAACAGTACACCAGCAATATTAAAAAGGTGAACACACAGTCATGATGTAGATGCCTGGCTCTAGTTAGATTTAAATCCTGAAATGTAGCTGCTGCTACTTAACAGGCTGGGTGAAACCTAAATTACATGGCTTTTAGAGCAGGGTGTTGTGAAGTGTGCATAGAAAGGGATCTGTGGGGTCTCTTGGGATGCTTGACTGCCTTTTGTTGCATTTCCAAACAGGTCCTGTTTGTATCTAAGTGGAAATTGTATTGGCTAAAACATGTTTTTGTTTCAAAGGGGAAGGAAATAATAGAGTATTACCTGAAGCAGATGGAGGAAGATGGGATAACATTTGTTCCTCGTTGGACTCCTCCTGTTATGTATAAACTGGAGAACAGCACATCTCGCATAGCACGACCAGTTTCTCCTGCTATCAACATACCAGATACTGCCACAAAGGAGGGACTGAACAATAAGGAAGTGCTCAACACCTCCAGCAGCCCATCAGAGCCCACAGCAGGAACACCTGATGGTACATTTGGCATGTCTTGTATGGCCTGTTTGACTTCTCATTTTTAGCTAGGTTATTTGAAATGCTTGTAGACACATTTAGGGCTCTGCTTTTCTGCTGAGGACCCTCACATTATTTTTTGCTTTATTAGTATTCATGTTGGTGCTGACCAGTTCTGGGAGTCGTTTGTCCGTCTCTCCCCCCCACCCCCCTCCCATTTAACATTCATCTATCTGGGTCCTGGATAAGTGTGCTGGTAGCTGATCCTGTGATCCAGTAAAGGCCAGCATAAAAAAAATCACACTAAGGATTAATGGAGAGCAATAGTTTAGATTCCCAGGGAAGGAAGTAGAGAGCTCACCAAAAATCAACCCCATTCCATTGCAAATGGATTTAAACTGGTAGGGGAAAAGCAACTCACTTGTAAAATATTAGCTAAGGTGTTTGTTTCTTTTTTTCTTAGACCCAACAGTTCAGACATTGTCATTTTAATTCAATTGAATGTAGTTAAGGCTGACAAATACTAGCAGCGTTGACTGGAAATAAGAACACGTGTTCTTCCACTTCAAGTACTTGCACATAAGATCGGTTGTTAATTGACCTAGCAATTAGTAACTGCTGTAATAGTGTGTAAATCCCATTTCAGACAAACTCGATGCAGACTATATCAAGCGGTATCTGGGTGACTTGACACCATTGCAGGAAAGCTGTCTCATCCGACTTCGACAGTGGCTCCAGGAAACTCATAAGGGCAAAGTAAGAAACTAGTCACCAGTTTTAGCTTTCTGTGTTTCAGAGAAGTGCACAATACACAAGATGGACTTGACTGAATTAAGCAGAATGTGAATAATCCAGCCCAGGGGACTGACAGCCAAGCAGTTTCACAAGTCTGCCTTGTGTTAAAATGACCCCATTTCTTATGTCTGTAGTTATTGTGGAGTGACTGTGTCTAATCCTCAGATCTACTTCCCTGACTGATTGTTGAATCCAATTATTTTTAGATGTGGTGGGGAAAGCATGAGCAGTCTTGAAATTCTATAAGATTTTAAAAGTTATGAAACACAATTTAACCAGTCTCTTCTGTATTTCCTGTGGAAACATACTCTGTTGCAGAAGGGTTTTATAACCAAGAGGGATCTAACCATAAATTATACAATAGCATTGTGTTCCACATATAGAATGTCCCAATTTTCACATGTTAAAAGCTCTCAGATATTTGCGTGGGGTGAATTAAGGAAGCGTGATCATCTTGGTTTTTTATAACCTTAAAAGCAGGTTGCCCATTATTTCAGAGTGTTTGGGAGGATCCTAGAGTAAATGCTTGAACAGAAGTTTTTTGCTACTTAGAGTTTGGAACAAGAAATAAGTCAGTTCAAAGACTAAGAAGGCCCAGTGACACTGCAACAGTGTACTTATCTACCCCGTGGGAGATTCAAGTTCTGTAACCGTGGAGCTAACCAAAGGGGCACTTTTCTCTCCTTACTCTTTTTTGCTGTCCTTGTTTAGGTTTTTTTTTTTTTAAGTGGTGTTCTGATCAGTTTGTAATTGTCTTCCTTTAATTAGTAGTGCAATCCAATCTGTGTATTTGCATTCAAGTTTATATAAATTGGCTGACTTAGATGTCAAAGTTTCAAACTTTAATCAGTCATTATTTTCCAATAGATCCCAAAGGATGAACATATTTTACGATTCTTGCGTGCCCGGGACTTCAATATTGACAAAGCCAGAGAGATTCTTTGCCAGTCACTAACATGGCGTAAACAGCACCAGGTGGACTATATTCTGGATACCTGGAACCCTCCACAAGTACTTCAAGATTACTATGCAGGAGGTTGGCATCACCATGACAAAGGTACATTTTATATTACTAGATACTGATGGGCACTTTGTAATCAGAATTAAATAACTTTGTTAAACGCCTGCCAAATGTGTGGTGTGAGAGTGTGGGTAGTACTTTCATACTACGTTGTACTTAAGTGCAGTTAAGTTAGAGTGGTTTGCAAGTGAGAGCAGGCAAACTGACAGGACTCCTGGGTCCTGTTCCTAGCTCTGACTGTAATATTGATCAAATCACTTAGCTTTTCTGAGACATTTGTAAAATTGGTAAATCTACTCAGCAGAGCTGTTGTGAGAGGAGTTAATAATATTTTATAGCACTCAGAGTTAGTTGCGTAAAAGGGGCTATAAAAATGCTGAGTATTAATTACTTTCCTGTGGTTGGGGATTAAAAAATATATGTAAATAAGCATACCTTTTTAATCATCTTATTTCTGCTGTCCGAGACATTTGCTTATGGTGTAGCCAATATTTGGCATCACCATTTCAGCGATAGGAATTGTGATGTTACAAACACAAAATTGAGCAGGTTCATAAAGAGGAAAACAGCTTATTTATTCTGTGTAATGGGTTATAGTCACATCCACAGAACTTAAGGATTCAGGCCCAGCTGCTGAAAGACACCACCCAACTTGCCCCTGCTGTGCACTGGTCTTGTTGAAAAGCTGTGGAATCCCTCTCCCTCACTCTACCTGTAACTGGAGGGAGGGTTTCCATCCAATTGTTCATTTTGGAAAGGGAGTAATCTGACTGCAAGCCTTCTGTGCTCTGATTTGTCTTTACCTGCGACCCAGCATTACTCCCTTTAGCCCTTCCTGCTACTGTAAGCATATGAAATAGTACAGGAGGCTGCTAGTAATAGCTGGCTACCATTAATAGTGGCCATGAGGGGAGAGAAGGTAGGCTTAACCACTGCAAAGTTGAGGTGGGTGCGTGGACGGGTGTCCATCAGCCCTGTGGGTTGTACAGATTTTAGGAAGGAAATTGGGGATGTGTTCCTAGATTTTTAAGAGAGGGACTTTTTCTATTTCCCTCTTGCATACATATAGGGTCCTCCCAATAACTAGGAAGGAAACAGATAAATCTGAAGGTTGTCGGTAGATTATAGTATGTCAACTTTCCTGAGTGAGACAAAGGGTCTTCAATCTTGTGTTTTGAACTCTTGGTCTTATCCTTGAATTCCCTTTGCTCTCTTGCCAACGTGTAAACTCTGCAGAGAGTTTCTCAGTTTGAAATCTGTTACTATTACCACTTTAAAGCCTGGGGATAGGTTACTTTTAAATTTCTCCTTGCCAGTTCCCCTCCTTCGTCTCGCACACACAAAGTGTGTTCCAAACTTCCGCTGAGTGGATTCTTTAGTTGCAGTGTTATAGCTGTGTTGGTTCCAAGATTTTAGAGAGTCTGAGATAATATCTTTTATTGGGCCAACTGCTGGTGGTGAAAGAGACAGGCTTTTGAGCTTACACAGAGCTGCTCTTCAGATCAAGACAACACTTATCACGGGCAAATCAGAGAGCAGCAGCTATGAAACATGCTCTCTAGGATAGATCTATTAATGGTAACGAATGAAAGCTATCCATTTTACTTGAGCATAAATTGTTAAACACTCATACTGTCAGTGTGGCTCTCCTATGCATTTGAGTTCTTATTTTGATAAGAGAGTCTCAAGCAAAGAATTGTTAAACATCCACATTGTATAAGTCACTAGGGTTGTTGCAGTGTTAAGAACAAAACACTCCCAGTTATACAGCCTTCCCTCATGCATCTTAAGGGTGGGGTAGGTTAATAAATTATGAGTTAGGGTTTTTTGTAGTTCTCTTATAAAACTTAACAGCTTCTTGTATAGTGCTCTGAAACCTGCATAATACATTCCAAAAAGATCTCTGCTTTAAGTGATTATTTTAACACTGAACTGTGTAACTCCATAAGTATGTGGAATCTTTTAGACTCAAAGACACTAGTACTGTATCTGCAGACTGAACAGCTTGGGTTTTTAGTTCTACAACTTACTTTTTTGGTCTTGATTCCGAATCTGTTAAGCAAAGTGATAAATTCATTCTTCAGTTTAGATATTTAACATTAACTTTAAGGGCATGGCTCAACAGAGTTTCTCTCTCCATAAGAGGAGAGAGTCCTGCAGGAAAGCCTGCATAAATAAAGATGACCTGTATCTTCTGGTGCTTAGATGAACCTAGGTTGGCTAAATCAAACTGCCAAAAACTTAAACTGCCCTTTGGAAAGAGAATTAACATAGGGCCAATGTATAGGTGCTTCCATTAAAAAATAAAAACTACAAAGCAGGAAGATCACTAGTTGGTCAAAGCTTCTCTTCAGGAGATTCAAGAGATCAAAACTTTCATAAGGGACAATACAGTCAAAGCTTGTCCCTCTCCCATTGTCTCTCTCCCCTCCCACCCCCCAACTACATATACTTCCCAAGTGTTTCACGCTGCATTGGCTGTCTCAGTCAGTTCGCACTGGGAGGGGAAGAATCATAGACCTATTTAAAAGGGAGACTTTCTTCAGCAGTTGAGTGACTCCAGGTGTCTAGCTCTCTTTTTTAAAAAATATTGTTTGCGTTTGATTCTTGTAGCAGATTGGTATCGGTTTTTCAAATGTTAAAAGGAAATGATACCGAGCATTGAGATTAAGATCCTTTTGGCAAAATGGGCTTCTGTGCATGCTATTGAGACATGCTGACTTGTTCATTCCAGAGAAATGGGCATGTTTGAAACTTAGGTGTGATCTGATTTAAGGGTGACTTTTCTTTCTTGGAAAACAGACAGCTTTGGAATCAAAACACTTAAGAACAAGGCTGTCTGTCATGGTGTATCGCAGTGCCAGAGATGGCAATTTATGCTTGTTTACTGCAATAGATTAGGACAGAGTTAAAAATCCATCCCATAAAGAAGCTTAACACGTTATTCCTAATAAACAGCTCCGTTAGGATACTGTGAAGAGCCAAAAACACCAATTATGGTCCTCAAAAAATCAGCCCATGCACTTGTTCAGTCTGTTAAGTATCATGGAGGACATCTTAGTAATCTCAACAAACAAGAGGCGAGTCCTTGAATGCAAAGATCCCATTTGAAATTTGTCTCTGGAACAGACTTGCCCTCATCAGTCTTAACCAGCACTTATGAAATTGTGTGCCAGCTCCACATAACATGTGGGGGAATAGCTGTTTGTTTGTTTAAAAACTCCAAAATGATACCCCCCATTATTTTAGCAAATAAAGCATTGATCCGGAGAGTTGTTTCTGCAGTATTGTTGTTCACTATAATGCAGTAATCTTTACAAAGGCTTGTTGGGGGAAACCCAGAGTAGTGTCATTGTGAGAATGATTTAAGGCTCCAGACTTGACCAGAGATCTGTGATATCAGGAAAGATATTGGACAAAAAAATCTATCCTTCCCTTGGCTACGCTGAAAGCAGATTTTTGTCCACAAATCTTGTCAAATACAATTAAATGTCTTAATCAAAATCACTTAGGCTCTGTCTTCACTGTCAAAAAAAGGTTTGTTTTTGTAGTGAGATAGCTAATTCAAATTAGCCATTTCACTGTAGAATCCTAGTACAAACAATTCACCGGTAGTTCTTATTTCTGTGTAGCTAGTAGGTCAAAACTATACTTCCCAACCTGGGGTTGACCTCAACTGGCTATATTAAAGTAAAACTTCACTGCCTTGTCTTCACTAGAATTTTACATCAAGATAGCAACATTGAGTTAGCTATCTCACTGTAAAAACACACCTTTTTGACAATAAAGGCACAGACTTTGTTTTAAAACTTTAACAGAAAATACTAATTTACCATCTCTTGCTTTTCAGATGGGCGCCCTCTGTATGTTTTGAGGCTGGGACAGATGGATACCAAAGGCTTAGTGCGAGCTCTTGGGGAAGAAGCCTTGCTTCGATATGTAAGTGCTTAAAAAATGACTTGTTTACTGAGAACAAATTTGTTCTAATGTTTGTTTCCTGCCACACCAGAATGATCAGCACATAGGAGATATTTTTCTGTACGCTTTAGCAATCTGTTCTCAGTTTGAACAGCTCGAACCTCCCTGAATGGTTCATTTTAGTATTCTTTCAAACTGTGGACTGATGGCAGAAAGTCAGTTGTATGACAGTTACTATCATTCTGGGCTGAGACCTTATCACAGCTTCTTGTATAGTTTGTATAATGCTTGAAACTTAAGCTTCTACATGTGCGCAGGGAGAGAAATGCATTCCTAGGTATCGTATGAGTATCCTATTTATTTTTTATTTATAAAATACACCCAGCCCATAGTCTTGGATGCAATATTTATTTTTAAAGGGAAATTACTTGCCTGTAATTCAGCTTCTTTGAAGGCATCACTGTGGGATTCTCACTGCTGATGTACCCAGCTTTCAAATAGTACAGAACAGGCAAGCTCTAAAGAAGCATAATGGCAGCAGTAATTACCATGATCACAAGCCAGCCCCCACTTCTGGCGGCGCTGTATCCATGTACTTAGCTTTATTTGTCTAACTTTAAGGCATAGGTTTTTTTCAGTCTTTTTTGGTAATTATCTTAATTTTTCTGAGGGGAGCCTTTGCTTCCCACTGTGTCAGGAATTAAACAAAGGTTCAAAGGGAAGAAGTTGGGGGTTTAGGAAGGAGCTATGGGAGTTTTTGTCTTATGCCAAAAATCTGAGAGTGAAAATTCTGCACAAACAGTGGTGTCTTCATAGATATAAAGAATTTGTTGACGCTGATCAACAAATGATTAGGGGTCTGGAGCATGTGACGTATGAGGAGAGGCTGAGGGAACTGGGATTGTTTAGTCTCCAGAAGAGAGGAATGAGGGGGGATTTGATAGCAGCCTTCAACTACCTGAAGGGGGGTTCCAAAGAGGATGGAGCTCGGCTGTTCTCAGTGGTGGCAGATGACAGAACAAGGAGCAATGGTCTCAAGTTGCAGTGGGGGAGGTCCAGGTTGGATATTAGGAAACACTTTCACTAGGAGGGTGGTGAAGCACTGAAATGCGTTACCTAGGGAGGTGTGGTGGAGTCTCCTTCCTTGGAGGTTTTTAAGGCCCGGCTTGACAAAGCCCTGGCTGGGATGATTTAGTTGGGAATTGGTCCTGCTTTGAGCAGGGGGTTGGACTAGATGACCTCTTGAGGTCCCTTCCAACCCTGATATTCTATCTTTCTATGAGTCTATGAAAGAGAAGTGTCCTACTCCACAACATACTGAATGCCCTTCTGATGTTCATTTGCCCCTGAGGGAAAAGGTGGACCCTAAGATTTTGTACAGAATTCTTCACCATAGTATCCAAGCACTAAAATGGGATGCTTGTATGTTTTGTAATCATCTTCTTATAGCTCTCCTAAAAGTTATTGCACTCAATGCGACTTCTAAATCCAATGTTGCGTGTCTTCACTAGATGTTCTTGTACACTGGTCTGAGGTTAGTGTGGGTTGCTGTAAGGCTCAGGTTATGAAGATTGCATTTTCTCCTCAGTTCCACAAACCCAACAGTTTTAGAACGTTTTCTAAATAACCCTCTCTTTTGTATAGGTTCTTTCTATAAATGAAGAAGGACTGAGGCGATGTGAAGAGAATACAAAAGTATTTGGCAGGCCTATAAGGTGAAACATGAGAATTTTTGTTACTTTTCAGAAATAACATGAGGTCTAGTTTTGTATGTAGCACTGTTGGTGTTCAACAAGTTTGTCTACGAAGTTGCTTTATTTCGAGGCTCCAGTTTGAAATAGGATTTGCTCACTAAATCTCTTACCTGCCCCAAAAAGGAATTCAGGGTTTGGAATGACTTCTGTCATAAAGCATTTGACTCCCTTCAGAGCCTATTGATTCCACCTCTTAATCTCCAAAGGGTTACCAGTGCATGGCACTCCCATTTCTCATTTTCTCTCACTGTAAAGAATTCCCAGTCCTAGCTGACTTGAGGCGTGAGAAGCCAAGTAGCAGTACAAAGGAGACCAAGTCTTCTATGGCCTTGTGCTGCCCAAAGATACCTTACATGATAAAGGTCAAAGACGAGGCAGCAATGAAATACACAACACCTACTTATTTAAAAAACAAAACACTTTGATTCATATGTCGTTTTGGGAGTCATTCCAGTGGCCTAGAATCAGTACAACATAGCTTTGAGTATACAAGGATGAGCTCTGAATTCATACCCCCTTGGTGTGGGCCTGATTTAGGAAGGCACTGAAACACATGCTTAAATCCTACTGACTTGACGTGTTTTAATGCTGTCCTGTATACGGAATGTTTTCCTGAATTGAGTCCTAAATTCTGAAATGCAGACTTAAAGTGCAGTGGCACTTTTAAAACATGCACTTGTGTTAGGAAACATGCATGCTGAATAGTAAACTTCCAGTGTAGAACCAGTACTCTCCCCCCCCCCCCCCACCCTCCCCCCACTAAAAGCAGTGATTTATTAGGCACTATGATGGTGTCTTCTGTTTGCTAATAGGAACCTTTAACTGGCGATTTTAAATGGTTGTCTATCCTTTGGGGACATGCCTGCCCTATATCCGAGAATAAGCACAGTGATCGTTATACATAGTGTCATAGGTATGCATTGCACTTTATAGTTAAGAAAAAATTCCTGCTCCAAAGATTTTACAATTTCCTGCATCTGCAGGCAGTACAAAATGTAGAGATGAGGTGGGAGGGAGTAGTATAGCTGTGTAATGAAGGAAGAGTGTGGCAACTGCAAAACCACCAAAACTTGTAGATCTGTGATACAAAACTGAGTGCTCACATCTCAAACCATCAAATGCTGTGGTGTGGAATAATGAAATTGGATTCTTAAAAAAACTCTTTAAAATTAACAGCTCCTGGACCTGTCTGGTGGATTTGGAGGGCTTGAATATGCGACATTTATGGAGACCTGGTGTTAAAGCATTACTAAGAATCATTGAAGTGGTTGAAGCCAATTACCCTGAAACATTGGGTCGCCTTCTTATCCTGAGAGCGCCCAGAGTATTTCCAGTCCTCTGGACACTGGTACGTTTGTACTTCTAGTATCTGCACGCTTACCTCGGGATACTGGTATGCACTTTACGTGCTCTCCTGAAAACTCATCTTCACCGTGCTATAAACAGGAAATGTTCCCTCCTGGAAACTCCATTTTTATAAAACGCTTTATAGAATTAGAACAAAAATTCCTAAAAGGAAAAATGTGTTTGTGTAGCCAAATGAATAACTTCACCCATTTACTGTATGTACTTTACATAACACAGGATAAAACATAATATAATTCTTTTGAAGTTACTTGAGGACCTGGAAACCTGACCAATTCTGTTTTTCTTTGTTTGTAGGTTAGTCCGTTCATTGATGACAACACCAGAAAGAAATTCCTTATTTATGCAGGAAATGACTACCAAGGGCCTGGAGGGCTACTGGATTACATTGATAAAGAAATTATCCCAGATTTCCTTAGTGGAGAGTGCATGGTAGGAATTTTAAACTATTAATGAAACAATTGATTTATTGTTTCCTTCTTACATTAAGCCTCGCCCCTCCGCCCAACCTCCAAAACAAAGATTGCCAAGTATAATCTTTAAGTGTGGTCTTGCTCTGCTGTAAAGCATTTTCATGCAGGTTCTTCTGTTTGACTCTGAGGTTGGAATGATTCTTTTTAGTAGCAGCCTTTGCAATCCACCTTGAAAAGAGAAACAGAATGTTTCGGTAAAACCGATCACAAATCGCTAACAGAATACCCTGCACCTATAAATGCATTTTTAAAACGGTCTTCCCCCACTACATGTCAAGACTCAAGTTCCAGCCAGTAGCACTGTCCCATACTGCTTATCCCAGGGCAGGAATGCATTCCGCACACTGTGTTTAGGTTCATAGCTCCATATATGTTAAGGCCAGAAGGGACCATTATCACAAGGTCTGACCTCCTGCATAACACAGACCACAGAACCTCACGTCCAGTAGTTTCTGCATCATATGTGACATTCTCCACTGTTGCTAGAGAAACCGACCACTAGAGGCCTGAACTTGTTTTTGAAGTCTTTTAAAATTAAAATATTTGTCTACATATTAATGATTTAGGTTTTCTAGCTTCATATTTTTAAGAAAATTATTTCAGATCACCTATAAAGAGTTCTACCCCTCAGTTATGGTACCTGAACACCATTTTGTCATAGTCCTCTCTGTTCCCCACAATCCCCTGCCCCCAGTCCAGATCTCTGGAGGCTGTATTTGAAAACCAGAACTGAATCATGAGCCACAACTCCATGAGGGAAGTGGGGAGGACAAGGATAAGACCAAATTTCGTATTTTCAGATCTCTCCAAATCATAATTTGCCTTATGAAATGTGAATCCAGTCCTGCTATCCTTGTCTCTCCTGTTCCTCCTTCAAATCACCATTAGAATAGCAAGACCCTTTCAATGTAACAACTTCCCCTGGGATCTTAGAGCAAATTAAAGCCTTGTGGTATCCTATATGGTAGGGAAGCATTTATTCCCATTTTATAGCTGGGGAAACTGAGGCCACATACATGGCTAAGCTGGTAAGCTGCTGAGTTGCTAAGTATTGAACCTTGAACAAACAGTTCTCAGTCCTTGCTTACTTCATAAAAGTTTTTCATTTTTTAATATGGGAATCACTTAAATTCATAGCTCTAATATCTCTCCTAAAAATGTGGTTTGATTTTCTTAATATATCAATCTATCATGCCAGTGAATTTGTCTTTACGTGGATTGCGCTGTGTTTAATAGGTGCTCTCTCCCCCACCGTTTTTCTGTCAAACTCATCACAATAACATGTAAGTGCTGGAATTTGATTAATCGGTTGTGTAAAAGCATTTCCCTTTTAGGTTTACTTTATAAATCCCTGTAAATGGTTATTAACTTACTCCCCTGCCTTTCATGGAATTCTATTGAGCTGCTCTGGTCATCCATTTAAAGACCATGGATTCTAATGTACTTGCATACTAGGCGTTTTGGACCAGAGTGTTTACTTTCAACTGGCTGCTACTTGCAGGAGCAGTAGCTTTCACTGAAGGGAGTCTGCTCTATGTAATTTAGAACTATGTAAGTCATTTATGAACCTGGCAGAATCCATTATTTAAGTAAGCAAAAGTGACTTACAAGAAGATAAATCAAAATGCTGAATGCTTCCTGTCTGTTGCAGACACCAGTGCAATATTCTCCTCTTTGTTCTGGTTAGTTCTGGATGAAATCTGAGAGCTTTAAGAGTATAAATAAACATAGAAGCTGCACAGCTGGTTTTGATATCTCACTACTGCATATATAAGGACCTGTTTGTGATATGATGATCCTTACAGATTAGCAAAGAATTAAAAATAGACCAATTTTAGTAGTGAATTTATTGAAGACTATCTTTGATAACTGTAAGATGGTTTGCATGACCAAGTTCAGGTTGGGTCATGCTAATATATTACTCAGCTCTTAGTGTTTTCCAGGAATGCCTTGCAGAATTGAAGTTATTTCTGGGGGTGCCAGTATGAGAACATGGCTTTGTAAGGATGTTTAAATTCTGAAACGTTTGGGGGAGGCGAAGATTTGTATTGTTGCTTTCATGGCTTTGTTTTAAATCTCCAGTGTGACGTTCCCGAGGGTGGGCTAGTTCCGAAGTCTCTGTACCGGACTGCAGAAGAGTTGGAAAATGAAGACCTAAAACTGTGGACTGAAACGATCTATCAGTCTGCAAGTGTCTTCAAGGGAGCTCCACACGAGGTACAGCTGCAGTCCTCACTCCTCCTCTTTCATCTTGGTCTAGCACCCTGTGTCTTTTTTTGCTCGTATAAAATGAAAGCAGATTAGAACCTGGTCACTCAGTTTGGAATGGTTTAGAGCAGATATTTGGGTCTCCCTAAACACTCAGAATTCAAAAGCTTCTTTTGATCTCTCCTTGAAGCCATGAGTAATTCAAGCCAAAATCAGGATCTGGGTAGCTTGTGAAGAAGTAAGTGTTGGTATTTTTTAAGACTCCCCATCTCTTTTGTGGAGGAGGTAGGCTGACTGGCTACTCTATTGCATTCCCTGACCAGAGCCTGTGAACTACCATTATTAGCTTATAAAATGCTACTGGCTCTATCCACTTAATGAGTGGGATGACTTTCCCCCCTTCATGTAATACAGATATTAAAAACTCAGAACTGAACAAGTTACTCCATTTCCTTTCAAGACCTTTAAAGAACCAGGCACTTTAGATGGCCTGAGCTTTGCATCTCAATGAGTTTCACTAACTGAACTAATATTTTTAATATATGACCTGCAAATAGAAAACAGCTATTTGTGCCTTCTCTTGCTGATTTAATATGTATAAATGAGCCAGAAAGGTTTTAAAGTCTCTTTTTAACCTTAGAAATATCAGGAGTGAGAGTTTGATTTTTCCTGTTTTGCTAGAGATCTTTCTTGGAAGACCCAGACATGTGGAATGCAATCTCTTATCCCCTGATAGAAGGGACATGGCAAGTTTTATCTTCAGCAGAGGAGTTTTTCCAGTAGCAGTTTGTTCAGGCATTTGTGTTAAATACTAGTTAATCAAAACAATGTGGAAATAGTCAGAATAAGTCATTTCCCCTTTCAGTTAAATTTCACTTGTTATCCTGCATGTTCTTTTCTTGAAGGCTTTCAAAATGTGATGGGAGGAGGGGAGATGATTTTGGGGCCCTCCTGTACACCATAAACAAGCAAGAAAGCACAAACCCATGTTGTAGCTTTTGCAAGTCACTTTGACTTGCCTAACCAAGTGCAAATGTGAGAGCTTTGATGGTATCAGTGCTTTTGTTACTAAAGGTGGTACCTTTTAACCCATTCCCCAAAAGTCCTGATGCTGTAGGAGGAGCATGGATATCTGTTTATCTCTGCTTTATGAGTATATAGCTTTAGAAAAAAAATACTAAGGCTTTCAATAAAGGCCACAAAGAGATAAGACAGAAAAAGGCTCTATCTGCTCATGAAAGCTCACACAGTTCCTATCTCAAAGCAGGTAATATGATAATAAATGAGAGAGTGAATTACTATCTATTCTAGAGCACTCTTAATAATCAAAACCAATCGAGAGCCCACCTACGGCAGCTTTTCTTTCCTGGTAAGAATTTCAGCATTTACTGAGCATATTGCTATTGTCTAATCTAACTCTTCTCCTCTCCCTAGATTTTCATTCAGATTGTGGATGCCTCATCTGTGATCACATGGGATTTTGATGTGTGCAAAGGCGACATTGTTTTTAACATCTATCACTCCAAGCGAGTGCCACAGCCTCCTAAAAAGGACTCTCTGGGCACCCACAGCATTACATCTCCTGGGGGGAACAATGTACAGCTGATAGATAAAGTCTGGCAGCTAGGGCGTGATTACAGTATGGTGGAGTCCCCACTTATCTGCAAGGAAGGGGAGAGTGTGCAGGTAAGATCATTAATTTCGCTGTCAGAGCAAGGCTTTATCTTTTTAAATTTGATGTGTTTCTCCCAGCAGATACCTTAGTGTAGCAATGCAGACCATCAGCAATGGGGCTCGTTGTCTGTCTGCCGGGCATGTCTGTTTGCATCCTTCTGATGGGGTTGTGGGGAGCGACGGGTAGCTATTGTTTATTCCCTAGTAGCTGATCCCATATACGAAGCTGACAAGCAAGACTGAAGGAATACGCACAAACCACAAGTGCACCTGAATCCAAAAGCAGCCAGTAAGACACATTTTGTAGCCTAGCAGCCTTGATGGTGTTGCTTTCTGACATGAGGCTAGCCAAGCAGGGTGTGTGTGCATTAGGGAGGTTGAGGTATTCTCTAATTAGAGATGGGGCTTGGAAATTGAGACTCAGAGGTTCTGTTCCTGACTGCCCTGGGCTGTGACACTTAGGCCAAAACTTCCAAACTTTAGGCTGCTAATGCTATATTTATGTACCTAAGCAAAGTGGCCTGAATTTGAGAGGTATGGTGCACCCACAGCTGCTTTTCACTGGAAGCTATGGATGTTGATTTATTCTGAAAATCAGGCTTCTTATTCAAGTTGCCTAACTTAAGGTGTCCAAATTTGGAAAATATTGACCTTAACTTCTTCTGCGCCTCAGTTTTGCGTGTAAGATGAGGACGTTTGCAGGGGTGGTTAGCTTCACTGCTTTGAGACAGCTGCTCACTAAAATAAAATTTGCAGATGACACAAAGGTGGGAAATAATGCCAGTACAGAGGAGGACCAGAATATCATAAAAGATGATTTGGAAAACATTGAAAATTGGAGTAATAGAAATGGGATGACATTTAATAGTACAAAGTGCAGGATCATGCACTTAGAGACTAACAACAAAAATTTTTGCTATAAGCTGGATGGGACAGGAAGAGAAGACCTGGGCATACTGGTTGATCACAGGATGACTTTGAGTTGCCAGTGTGAAGCACCCATGAAAAAAGCTAATTCAATGCTAGTATTTGGCTACATCAGGCGAGGTATTTCTAGTAGAGAGAGGGAAGTGTTAGTACCATTATACAAGGCACTGGTGAGACCTCATCTGGAATACTGTGTGCAATTCTGGTTTCCCGTGTTTAAGAAAGATGAATTCAAACGGAAAGAGGTGCAGAGAAGGGCTACTAGGATGATCCAAGGAATGGAAAATCTACCTTCTGAGAGGAGACTTAAGGAGCTCGGCTTGTTTAGCTTAACCAAACGAAGGATATGGGGAGATAAGTTTGCTGTCTATAAATACATCAGAGAGGGAGAGGAGTTATTTAAGTTAAGGGTCAATGTTGGCACAAGAACAAATGAATGTAAACTGGCCATCCAAAAGTTTCGGTTTTAACCGTCAGAGGAGAGAAGTTGTGGAACAGCCTTCCATGGGGAGTAGTTGGGGCAAAACCTAACTTGTTTAAGACTGAGCTTGATAAGTTTATGGAGAGGATGGTATGATGAGATTGCCGACAATGGCATATGGCCCATCTGTGACTGCTGTGAACAAATATCTCCAGCAGCCAGGGAGGGCTCAGAATCACTACAGAGAATTCTTTTCCAGTTGTCTGGCTGGTGGGTCTTGCCCACGTGCTCAGTGTCTAACAAATCGCCATATTTGGGGTCAGGAAGGAATTTCCCCCCAGGTCAGATTGGAAGAATGCCTGGGGGGACAGGGGGTTCGCCTTCTTCTGCAACATAGATCACGTGCTGATTTGAATTAGGGTAAATGGTGGATTCTCGGTAACTTGAAGTCTTTAAATCAAGATTTGAGGACTTCAGAAACTGAGCCAGAGGCTCTGGGCCTATTGCAGAAGAAGGTGAGTGAGGTTCTGTGGCCTGTGATGTGCAGGAGGTCAGGCTACATGATCATGATGATCCCAAGTAATTTACCCCATGAGGACTGAGGTCTTGATTTTTAAGTTCCTTGTGTTTTATTTTTAACACCTCAGCAGTAGAGAGGTGAGAAGGTCTGTTTGTAATGTTCTAATGTAACTTTTGTTAGCCCCCTGTATCAGGAAAGTCTGGCTGGCCAGTAACATGGGCAGAGGAGCTGGAATGTCACCATTTGAAAACACTTAAAGTGCATGCTGGCAGTCTCCTGCTGTCTGAACAATGAATTTCATTCCAACATGCAAATACTCGACTTTGTATTAACAAGTTTATTTCCATTGTTGCTGCTTCCAGGGGTCTCATGTGACCAGATGGCCTGGCTTCTATATTCTTCAATGGAAATTTCACAGCATGCCTGCCTGTGCTACAACCAATCTGCCTCGTGTGGATGATGTACTGGCATCTCTACAGGTCTCCTCTCATAAGTGCAAAGTGATGTACTATACAGAAGTGATCGGATCAGAAGATTTCAGGTATGTCTGGTCAAGGTCTCAATGTCAAGCATTCTTTCTTGTGTCCAGCTTACTTTTTGCTTGATGGTACAAATACCAGAAGCCAAATCCACTATATTAAAAAAAAAAAATACTTTGCTCTAGTTGCCTTGCTTAGAAAGCACGCTGTGTGGACCTGTCCTGTACTTAAAGAATCGACATCGTGTAAATAAAGCCCGATGAGAATAAATAGAAAATAGCCCTGAAAAATAACTAGCTTACACCACAAGAGAAAGTGAATCCATCTCATCTTAGTTGCTAATGGAGACTTAACCCGTATCACAAAAACACGACTCGATTTAGCAGACTGGCTGGGTTCTTACTTAAAAGTTGATGCAAGTTAAAACTAAAGGACGCGCCAGTACTATGCTTAGCTGAAACTACTTCTAAGTCTCACTTTCAAGTGCAATAGATTTCTCCAAAAACATAATTGTGGTGCCCAGAGATAGTATTTTTTCTTGTTACACACAAGAGCCTCTGCATGCTGACACTAAGGTTGTAGAAGGTTCTTTAGGTTTAGTTGGTATAGTCAAGTTGAGTAGTAAATTGCACTTAAACAAAGATGCATAGCAGAACTTCAATCTCCTCTTCTGAAACCTAAAACTTCTGTCTTATTGCAGAGGATCTATGACCAGCCTTGAATCAAGCCACAGTGGATTCTCCCAGCTCAGCGCTGCCACAACCTCTTCCAGCCAGTCCCACTCCAGCTCCATGATTTCCAGGTAGTGCCACAGCAAATGAAAAGCAAATGGATGACATGGCTGGACCCTCATCTGTGGCAGCTGACTGCAATACAGCATATTCAAGTGGCATTTGCAAAAAACAAAACCCTTTTATAGATAGTAAAGTAGCTGTTTGAATTTTAAATGTAGTGTTTCTGTTCAAGTTAGATCTGACAGCTAGTCTCTTTAACTTTAACCCTAGCCCCTATCTCAGCCATAGATTTTTGTAAGCATGCTTGCACAAATCCTAACTGTAAAATACAAGGGCTCTCTTGGAAGGAAAAGAGTAATCAATGTGCTGATTAAGAATTATTTTTTAAAAAATTGCCTGTAGATGGTAAAAAGCAAAAACAATCCTACCAAAAATATTCCATAGTGCATTAGAAAGCAAACACAAGCTCTTGCCTTCTTGCCACATTATGGAATACCCTGGGATCTTCCAACTGCTGCAAGCAATCCTGCCACTGCCACTCACTTGCACTGCTGTTCAAGAGACTAAGGAAAGCAGTTCCTGGCTATTGGCCTGTGCAAATGGAAAGTCATTACAGCAGAGTTGCAGGCAAGCCATTAACACTAATACCTTTTGCATGAGCACATCGTTGGGGCATCCCAACTCTTTAGGATTTCTCTGACATTTAGGATACATCTTCACGGGGATAAAAACCCCACGGCTGGCCCAGACACTCTCTCCAGGGCTGAAAAATTGCTGTGTAGAGCTCTGGGACCCAAGGAGGGCAGAGGGTCCCAGCTCTTGGGCTCAAGGCCAAGTCCACTGATCTGGGCTAGTTGCGGGTTTTTTATCCCTGTGTAGACATACTCTTGGGGCTAAAAGTAAATGTAGCCCTTTCCTTGAACTTACTTTTTAAGCACTGATGGTGGGGAGGAGCGCAGGCTCTCCCTCACCATGACCCAAAGGCTGGTCCAGATTGGGTCCTTGGTTTATTTCTCACTCCACTCTGGAGTCACCTTTTACCCACTCCACTTACCTGCTACACTCCACAAGCACTCATTTACTGGGATTTGCTTTGCTAGGAGTGTAGGTGAACACAGTCCTCACAGCAGAATTAGGCTTGCTCCTTAAATCAGTCAGGAGGCAGTGTGGCTACAGCAGTTAACCTTTCCTGCACTTGCTCTGCCTCAACTTCATCTTTCTGGCCTCATGTACACTAGGAAAAAGCAGAACTTTCCAGCTTCCATTGGTGGTAAATAATGTAAACTGCTTTCATTGTTGCAATCACCAGTGGTGAAGTTCTTGTCTAGATTCTTTTTCCACTCTAATACATAGGTCCCAAGCTGTCCTCCTTGCCTGGGGACTCACCTGATGTCAGCTCAGGTTCTTTACCCCAAAGCAATTAGCTACTGAATCTCCAAGGCACACAGAAGATGTAAATGTTGAGTCAACACTTTTTTGATAAGTGAGCTAAAAACACAGCATTCAGAACGTTAATATTTGATGTGCCACCTGGCATTACACTGCAGTACAAGAGACTACAGCTTGGAACCCAGCACAAGTTGCTTATTTAGACCACTGGTCGAAGACCTTTCCCCTGCTAGAAAACTAAATTGTTCATCCAGTTGGAATAAGTTGCTGTATTGCTACAACCATTAATAGCTAGCTGGATAGGATCTTAGAAGGGCTGCAATAGCCTTGTTTTTGCTCATGGGGAAACATTTGCTGGAGTATTGCATGTTAGGGGTTTACTTAAGATAACAGGCTGCCCTGTTGGAAGAAAGCTGAGCCCTGAGAAATTTTGAGTAAACATTTTAAAATGCACAGTATTTGTACATCCCACTTTGTGGAAAAAATAAACTGATGTGCAGCATGTGAAGCACAACACTTGCAAGCCAATGCCGGCATGGAGTGTTGCTAACAAAGACGATAAAAGCTCAGTATTAACAAATCAGATTAGCTATGCTGAAAAACACACCCTAGTGCACTTGATCAACCCAATCAGGCACCTTCGACTTGCAGTTGGTAAAGTTTGCTTTAAAATCAAAGGCAGAGGTGGGGCTTCTCACTGGCTGCCAAGAATATTGGCAAACTAGTGCTGGGGCAAAAAACTGCCCAGATGTTAAACAGGTCGACACCCAGTGTATGTACTGTATATGGATTATGCTGGTTCTCCTACCCTTTGTATAAACTACCTATAATCCTGCTTACTGAGATTTCCTCTGAAGAGAGGTAGTTTAATACTTGATCCACAGGAGCCAGTGTTCCCAGACACAGAGGGGCTAATGCCAGAGAAGGCACTATACCGTTAACTCACGTGGTGACATTTGTGCCTGTTTTCCAAGGGCACTTCCCTTTTTGCAGGTTCTAAGGGCTCTACCTTGAAGATGGTCCCCTCTTTCTCTCTCTCTCTTTCTCTCTCTCTCTCAGATGGCGATTTTGCTGACAGCTGTAAAGAAACCGCTTCATTCAACAGTCCACATCTGCCCTGAGGTGTCTGGCTTTGTAGACCTTTTTGAGTTACAGCCACTTTTCAAGGCTGAAGATTTCTTGGGTTTTTTTTAGTTAGTAGCACTTGAGGGTTTCCTCAAAGTCTAATGCATCTTTAAAAACTCAAAGCACATGACAGCACAAACAGTCGAGGGGTTAATACACCAGAAAAGCAAGATAAAGTTTCCTCTTAATGAAGTGCTATGGCAAATAGGACTTACTTATGCAGTTTGAAATAGACCTGATTAATTTTAATACCCTTGGTCTCCTCTTTTTCATGTGATATTGCTGTTCTTCCTTTCTGCCAACAGACTATTCTGTTGGCTTTTCTCCCCTGTATTACCAATGTCCTGTCCCTGCCCTCTTGTCCATATTCATGAATTGCATATCAAATTCTGTAAATGTTTTGTAAACATATTACCTCACTGTTGGTAATAAGAAACGGTCTTTAAAAGATTTTTTTATTGTTATCAATAATAAATGTGAACTGTTTGAAAAAAAAATCAGACTCTTTGTAGCAACGGCAATCTTTGGAATCAGGTGTAATGTACAGTGGAAACTGCTGAAGGGTTTAAGTGTCTCCCAGTGGGATTCTGCAGTGCTACCGCGGGACTGGCAAAAGAGTACTTTACTCTTCAGCCCTTGCTGTGGTTTACCTTTTCCTGTTTCAAGATGTAGCTTGGTCATTGCAAACGAATGGGTTTTTCCAAGCGGAGCATAGGACCTAGGCAGCAAGGGCCCGGTCTATTGGAAAGGAGGGGTTGCCTTTTCCACAAGGAAATTGTCTCACAGTGTGATAGGACCCAGCTTCTCAGAGGAATTACCCCAGAGCCCATCTTCCTCTGGTATTGCAAACTCTACCCACATTACGACTAGCCAAGAGGAACCACGATGATTAAAGCAGGATTAAAAACTTGGAGAACAGCGCCAATAAATCTGTCACTACATAAAGAAACCACCTCTCTGCTTTCACCGGAGAGAAAACGGTTCCAAATCCTTTGATCCGGGTTTGGCGTGATAGCTGCTCTACTAGCAGAACCAATGCACTGCAATATAGTCTGTGTGTTTGATGTAATCGCTGTGGCTCACAAAACGTTTTCTTTGAGCCAGAGTCCATTCCAGAAACACACCTCAGTACAACATGGGCACGTCTACTTGAATTCAGCTGACTTATCACAAACTGAAATTGTTAGCCACCTGAACAAGTTCAATAGTACAAACTTCTTCCATTCACCACCCTGCACTTTTTTGTCACAAGAGTGACCTATGAAGAGTGTTATTCATTAGTTGTAATGACAGGTCTTCAGCAAAAGCTGAGGTAAATTTCAATGAAGATTCTAAAGCAAAGAATCTCTCTTGCCTGCCACCTGAAGATAAACCTACATTAGCTTCACATAAGTGTAGAGCAGGTCTAAGTTTTACCAAAACTTTTGGTTAGGGATGTGATTTGTTTAACTAAAATGGCTATTCCGATGTAAAGGTAACTTACACCAGTATAGTTGTTCCCTTTGAGTGCTATAAATCACCATTATAAATGCATAAGGGTGTTGTAATGTTCAAGTACGGAGAAGGCCTACGTTTTTACCTATGGCTCACCATATTAGCATTACAGTGAGTGGCAGTCCTTGCCGGCCTGTGCAGCCACCCAATTGCTGATAGGGTTTTGCCTGTTGCCTGTGCAGTACATAAGCAAGAGGTAACCTAGGCTTCCCCAGTTATGTGCAGGGCTGCCAGTTGGGGGGAAAAAAAACACTTGACAAATCACATTTCCAAGTCGCTAATAAACATGAAACTCCACATTGGTTTTTAAAACTCTCCCTTTTTGGTGAAAAACTGTCAGTGTCCATTTATTTGCAGTCATTCAGATTTTTATACAAACCTGTACAGTATCTTTAAGAGTTGTGAAGTTCTATTAGCAAAAACAGAGATGGCTGCCTGGCCTCTTTAAAGTGTGGCCAATATCTTCATGCAAGGATAAGAATGAACTACCTCTTTGCTGATCTCACACATCTGCAAAAGTCTGACAGTATTGGCACAACCTAAAAACACTTCAAGCCCCAGTTGTAGAAGGTGCTTAGTGAGGTAGTGCTAAATCAGCAGGGGGGGGGGCTGGGATACTGTTAGTTAATTTCACAAACACTAGTGCAAGGTGATGCCTTACACAGCTGCTACCCATCCTGGTGCATGAAACCACAAGGGAGTGATCCTGTCTACTTATGTTCTTGTATTTCCCTACCAGTGTTCATATTGAAACATAGGAAAAATACCTGAAACAGAGACACCACCCCTTCCCTAGAAGCAAAGGTTGCCTTAATAATCCTGCTGTAACTGAAGTTTCAGCATATGTGTTCCCCTTAATCCCTTTCACAATTGTAAACCAACATGACCATAAAAACTATATGTCTGTTTTGGTCAGCATTATAGGCTGCCTGATTTCCCACTTACACCAGTCAGAGCTGAAGCACAAGCGTAGTTACTTAGAGTGTGTGTGTGTGGGGGGGACTTGGTATTCTTGCACACCCTTGAACTGAAACAGCTTCCCTTGCTCCTGCTACATAGCTGGATGGTCCCTGACTGTTGATATGTCCACACAGCATTTTGGCACAAACCTCCTAGGCCAGAGTGAGAGACGCAGGGCTTGTGCAAGCCCTCTAAAAATAGCTGTATAGACAGAGCTCTGAAGTTGCCACTTGGGCTGGAGCTCAGGCTTGGAATGGTGTGTAGACATATGGAGACAGGCAGTGGTGCTGTGCGCCTGGCCCCGCGGTGACTTCAGCAGCTTTGAAAGCTGGGCCCATGTGCTATAGCAGACTCCTGATGTTGGACCATACCTGGCTACCCTTTCCTAGTTGGGACCAATGTATGGCCCTGGTTTTATGGAAAATGCTGGAGTGTGAGTGTGACAGACTCTGTCTCACTGCCCTATAACCGTGCTAGTCCATCTCCCATAACGGGTGCTCAAAAGTCCCCCATCAAGAGCCTCTTAAATTGAGCACGTGCCAGTCCCATTGCTTAACAGGGAGCTATGGCCCACAATAGTTACAGGGCTCAGGAGAGGATGGCTGATTTATGTGCTAATAACATACTTGGTGCCTTATAAGAGAGAGTGTTTGGAAACCTGCAGTTGATGTGGGTTGCTCATTGATCCTAAGAAGTGGAGGGGCAGCCCTGCGCTCCATTTGAGCAGTCCATTGGTACAGCAGCCCTATCCTTTAAAAGGCATACAAGGGAGCGAGGGGGCTGTTACAAGGGGGCGTATGCTTGCCTGTGCAGTGAGCTTGAATGATCAGCTAGCTGTGCTCCCTGTTGCAACTGTGGTGTACAGTACGATCACATCTTAATTTAAAGCAACTATGGCCAAAGCATTGGCTTTCAGCTGAATGTAACGCTCCAAATTAAAATCAGGCCCCAGGCACTATTTGAGCAGGCTCCAGCAGCCAGCTGTCTCACATTCCCAAACACCAGCTCATGGGTTTGGCCTCGTTGCACTCTTACTTGGAATTTTTCTTGTTTGCAGCCACTAATGCTATTAATGACAAAGCAATGAAGGCTAATTGATGGTAAAAGTAAAATTCTTCCACTGCCCTTTCAAATAACGTGCTGCCACTTTAAGGCCTGCATTTGCTACAAGTATGACAATGTCTTGGGTCTGGAAAGAAGGGGTCTTAAAATGGTCGCTGTCTGCCAGACTGGATTAGATCCATGGTAGATTTCATCCCCACCAAACACTAGTCAGCAGCACACGCTTTAGAGTACCACCACCACAGGCACTAGCTGTGGGATAAATTGACTGCCATGCAGGGCTCCTAACCCCCATAGTTAAGACAGGTTCTAAGTCCTGAAGCATCAGGTTTCATATCCCTCCCTTTCAAATGTGTTAATATTAACTGTTGTAACTAAGCCAAGCTTAATTAGCCATTACATTTTTTTTAGATTTTGCTAATTACAACATACTGTGGCAATGAGGTAACAGTAGTTCCTTTTAATCAGTTTAAAATAGGCCACCTTTAAAGTTCAGTAAATGTTTCCTTGTTCTTGTGTTGTGAACCAAGTGAGCTGTTTTCATCAACAAGCTGTAACGTTCAGTACCAGGAAAGTCAAACAGCTGGGGGGGTTCCCACTCATTGATTGAGCATTAATATTACCCATGGGCTGGTCCTCATTGATAGCAGACTCACCACACTTTGTTTCAATAGTGTTACTTACTGCTTGCATAGGTCTAATCTGGCCTTGGCTGACCCATGGGGGCTGGAGTTTCTTCACTATGCTATAGGAAGGCAGTAGAATAATGCTATGAAGCCAAGCTGCAGCTGTTCTCAGCGATAAACAAACTCCCTCCCTTAGTCAAACCTTGCTAGCACCCATATTTGGCCACTGTTTGGGTAGCACATTCTTGGGCCAGCTCAACAGGCATCAGCTAACTAAAAGTCAGTAACAAAGCAGCAATTTCAACAGGTTTGTGCACTGTCTCTCCCAACATCTAGGGGTAACTAAGCCATACGTCTGCTAGCATTAGAAATAAATTTGATGAGGCTATAACTTTGCAAGGACATCCCTAGCCTGTCTCTTAGGTCTGCAGAAGGCATTCCCAGACAGCTCTGACCTTGACCATGCACGACTGAGCCAAGCCTTCCTCTAGGCAGTGTTTTATAAAGGATTGGTGTTAGAGAGATTTTTTTTGGAGCAGAAGGTTGTCCAATGGTTAGGCTCTAACCTAGGCCTTGGGCTAGCTGGGAAGCTACAGGTGCTCAGTGACGTAGATTATTGAAGAGATTCCCCATTTAAAAGTAATTAATCTGCTGGAAAGGGGGGGCGCACAAAGATAAACAAACTTTGCATTAGTCTCACATGCTTCGGCTTAGGTAAGCGCATTTCTAGGTATATGTGGCCCTGCCTCAGCATACAGGCATGGGTTAGATGACCCTTTCAGGCTCCCTTCCAACCTTGCCTTTCTATGTTTGCTACTTTCTACAGCTATAGTTTTTCGTCTCCACTGATGTTTCAAAAAGAGCTTTACAGTGAGATGTTTGTCTGAGGGCTGTGACTCCTGCTACTAGGGCAATGGGCTTCCCATCTCCTCACTTACATTTCCTAAGCAACTGTGCTGATGCACAATAAAACATGCTGACCTTTGACTGCCAGAGCCCTGGCTTACTGCACTTCAGAAGCAAGAAGAATGTCTGATCCACAGGGGGCCTGAAAGCCATTCTTGTAAATACAGTTGATGGGGAGTGGCTTAGTAGGAAGAGGACAGGATGCTTCTTCTCCCCCAGCCACCCACTCTCTAGGAGCAGGAGAGCTTTTCTTCTACAGATGCAGAGGATGCCTCTATGCCAGTTATGAATTCCATGGCAACAGCAAGAAAATAACCAAGCTAGAAGCTTCATAAATCACTTCTAAATACATCCCTTTTTTTAAATGGCTAAGATTTTTCCAGAGTGACTGGTGCTGTTGGGGGGTGGGGCAGGAAGGTACCTTAAAGGGGCCTGCTTATCAGAGAATCTCTCAGCCACTACTTCTAACAAGCTAGCTTCTTATCTGACCCCTGTAACTGCACTGCTTAAGAACCTAGGAAAATCACTTGGTAGTGGATATAAAGATATTAAAATACACTGGTTAAGCTACTGCATCTCCTTCTAGTGCAGGTTTACCCAAGGGAGCTGGTCCCGACTAATTACCCTCACTGTTAAATATGTGCAACTTTGAACTTCGCTGACTGCAGGCTCCAGCCACAGGATCTTGTTCTGCCTTTGTCTGCTAAGGCAGTGACCCCCCGCTCTGATATCAGAGACTTCGCTCCCTGACTGTGCTCACACAGGCACTTAGTCTTATCTCTGATAAGCTAAATCGAGTTCCTTCACTTTTATTTCAAGTTCTTGTCCCTGTGGGAACTCCCTGTCAGGCTGCAAGCACTCCCTGATGGAGACTGTCCTCAGCAATGACCATGCCTGCAGCCTACACATCCTCATGCTCTGGTAGAAGGGTGTATAGGGAGGGGCGGATCTACCCTCACTCCAGTTCCTTCTCCACTGCCTGCAATCTGAGGCAGAGCATCACAGTGTTGGTTACAGCCACAGGGCTTGCTGCTTTTTTCTCTTATTGTTCTTTATTTTTCTTTTAAAGGGGTAGCCCTGTTAGTCTTGGGATTTATTTTATTTTTCTTTTCACTATTTAATCAGTTCCCCCCTTCCCTTCATCATTGTGCTCAGTCTGAGCCTTTGTGCTATTTTAGGCCACCACCTGCAGCCTCTCCGAATGGGTTATGCCCCATAGCCCAGGCTTCAATCCCTGGCAGACCTAGCACAGATCTTCTCCCCTCTGGGACAGGGATTCAAGCTGCCTACACTGCATGGGAGAGCCTCACATTCCCTCCAAGGGTAAGGTGCTCACATTTCAAAAGCAGATCTGGGAAACTTAGGGACATACTAAATCTATTGTGGATGGAGCATTCTCTGAGATCCCTGTGGTCCAAGCCCCCCGTACATCAGCTTTAGCTGCTCAGAGAGGCCCAGTGACTGTTCCTGCTTCATTAAGCAAAAACCCAAGGGCCTTCAGAGTTGTCCAAACTGTCTAAAAGAAGAGATCCCATTCTCCAGAATCCAAGGAAGACTAGGTGTAAGAAGACCTCATATTCCGGCCTGGGTACCTCTGAGGCATCTACTTCCCTCTGGTACTGAGACCTGGGCACCAGTTAAAAAGATCATGCCAGTGATGCCAGGTACAGCCAGTAACCAACCTTGAGCAGCATTGATGTGGGCACTGGACTTATGCCTCCAAAGCACACAGACTCTTCTAAGAACAAGGCTAAATCATCATTGATATCTTCTTCAAGACCACGGGGAAAGCACCCAGTCACCCCTCAGTACCGTCTCCAGTACCCCTGATGTGCTGACTCCAGAGGACCCCAGACTTCCTGAGACCATCCGGGCTCCTCTGCACATGAATCTTTGGATCCTGCAAGATTCTAAGTTACCTTTCCTGAGGGTTACCAAGAGGCATCCCCATCCTCCCACCCACTGGTGCTGCCTTACTTCCGGAATCCACTTACCTTCCAGTCTTACCCCCCTCTGCCAAGACAACTCATCCTCCAGTACCGATGTGGTCAATGGGCCCGCACAGACCTTTTGAACAAGCTCCCCTGAGAGATACCAACTTATCCTCCGAAACTGATTTATCTGCCTGCGAATTCTCAACCTCAGCAGGTTACCAGCCCCTGGTACCAACACGACCACTGGTACCAGCACTGCTTGTCGCTTTGCTGGACATGGAAGATGACACTTCATCTGACTCTGAGGTATCCATACAAGGCTCGTCCACCTTCCCACTCCAGCCTCCCTCCCTTGAAACGGACCCCGAGAGCAAGAAACTCCCAGCAGGAAATACACCCGGCATCCCTGGCAAGGACAAACATGGGGTCCTGCCCCTCTTCCATATGCCCCGCCACAGTAGGCTTATTGGAACTTGTGTGCCCACTAAAGGGCTCAAATAAGAGTGCGCATCAAGAGTTGCAACCACTGACCCTGGGTCCTGTTCCGTAGGAGCAGCATCGAGAGGCGCAAGCACCAGCAGAGGAAGAATGTCTGAGAGGAGACACAGATCAGTGGCCACACCAAACCTGACAACATTTCTACTTCTCTAGGCTGTTTTTCCTCATAGTGGGTTTCCTACTATTGAGCTGGACCTCTGGGGATCAGTCTAGTTCTAGGCCAGAGAGCCAACTAGTAGCCAGGCCTTGAGGTGAGATGACGAGCGGTTGGGGTGGGTAATAGATCCCGACGCCTGGGTGAGGAGATCTACTGTCAGAATGAGTCAGTTGCAGGGACAGGTGAACCAGCTCTGGGATCCAAGCCTGCCTTGGCCACAGTGGTGCTGTGAGGATGGTTACCAATTTCTCCTGTTTCAACTTGTTCAGGACTTTGAGTAGTAATAGTGTCGGGGAATAAACACATAGCAGTACACACAGCCAAGGGATAACAAGGGCATCTCCTAACAAGCTGAGACCTTGTATCCCCCGCCCACACACACACACCATCCTATGCCAATGATTTCAAGGCCTTCCAAGACCTATGAAGTGGATCACAGAAGCTTTGCAAAGGAGGAGACACAGGAACCTCAACATTCCTTGCTGGACGTTCTCTGTACCTCTGCCCAAGGCAAAATCGCCTCACCCATCGATGATCGGCACTCCACTATCAGCCCATGAGACTGGTTTAATCTCCACAGAAAGAAATCCGGTGAAGCGGATCTTAGTCAGTCACTGATCCTGGGGTGCTTTTGGCTGTGAAGTGACAGTTAGCTATACCCCGAAAGGGAGGACAAGATGAATACACTGTCCTGAGCAGAAGTGGGTACAGGACCTAGCCTGGGACAGCAGGAAGTATTACAGATCAAGATGGAGCACATTGGTAGAATGCTAGGAGAGACGCTTACATAGAACCTGCCCCTGCTATTTCTGGCCCTAGCTACCAGGACTCACTTTCATAAGCATTATGTTCACTCAGACTTAAAATATGTGGAGAAAGCAGACAGACAAACTATTGCATTTTGTACCAGCAGGATTTTTTAAGGGCTTGTGGCTTCGTTGTTAGATAAAATAAGCACCCAGAAGTTACAAAAGCAAGGATCACTATGGCCAGGTCTGAGAGGATGAGCTGCTGCTTTTTCTTTCACTGTTTCTGTGCTGAGCATCTGATGTGCACATTCATGGATGCTGCATACTCCAACCACTTTTTTGAGGAACTTGTTGAATGTATTTCAGCAGAGATGCCTTTTTCAGTTGTCTCACTGCCCCCCCTACTGGTCACATCATGGAACTGCTGCTTCAACAACACCAGTACAGTAATCTTAACCAAACAGACTTAGCTTTAAAAATGTGTCAGATTAACAGAAAGCAATCAATCAACATTTTAGTGATGCTTTAGACTAATATTTTCTTGATGCCTTTGGCTCACTGGCTGTGTAGTGTAATTTTTATGCTGCTTTATTAAAAGAATGCAGAGAGACGTCAGGGCCGGCTCCAGGGTTTTTGCTGCCCCAAGCGGTGGGGAAAAAAAAAAAAAAGCCACGATTGCGATCGGCGGCAGCTCAGCCGCACTGCTTTCTACTTCGGCGGCAATTCAGCGGCAGGTCCTTCCCTCCGAGAGGGACCGAGGGACCCGCCGCCGAATTGCCGCCGGAGAGCCGGATGTGCTGCCCCTTCCCTTTGGCCACCCCAAGCACCTGCTTGCTAAGCTGGTGCCTGGAGCCGGCCCTGGATACGTGCATGGGCACGAGACCTGTACTGTATTCTGAATCTGAACCCAAGGCATTACGTACAAATATATACCCCTCACCCATTTCTTACCATGTGCGTCTCTGGGTAGCACAGTCACAACCATCGGAAGTATTCAGAAGTAGCCAACCCCCCTCAGCTGAATTACTGGGGCCAGGGTTTAGTTTTTCCAGATAGATTATTATAGATGAAACATTCACACTTTCAATAGCAGCACTGGTAAAAGTACAGGCTGCAGCCACTCGAGGAGGATGGAATCCCACCCACACAAGGGAAATATCTTAGGGTTACCATCCGTCCGGGTTTCCCCGGACATGTCCAGCTTTTTCAGCGTTAAATGGCCATCCGGGGGGAGATTTCTAATCAAGTAGAAATGTCCGGGATTTCCCCCTTCCCCTCATGCGGAGTGCGGCGCAGCTGATTGGACGCCTGGCCTGATTGAAAGCCGCTCGCAGCCACTAGGGCCTCTAGCAGCCAGAGTCCCTCCCCCTCCCCCGCTCCCTCCTCCCCCAGAGAGCAGCGCGGCAGTGTTTGATTCCACATGGAGCCTGCATTTCTCCCTCTGCCGGGTGAGCGGGGGGAGCAGGGCAGGCGGCGGGGGTGTGTAGAGGCTGCAGGGGCAGGGCAGGCAGGGGGCGCAGAGGCTGCAGGGCGAGTGGGGAGCAGGGGGCACAGAGACTGCAGGGGCGGGGGGGGGTGCAGAGGCTGCAGGGGCAGGGCAGGCAGAGGCGCAGAGGCTGCAGGGCGAGTGGGGAGCAGGGGGCGCAGAGGCTGGAGCGGCGGGGGGGTGCAGAGGCTGCAGGGTGAGGAGGAGCAGGGCAGGCAAGGGCATAGAGGCTGCAGGGCGAGTGGGGAGCAGGGAAGCACTTAGCAACCCCCAACCAAGATCAGAGCGGGAGGGAGGAGGGGGAATGCGGGGTGCTCAGAGGAGGGGGCAGAGACTTTGGGGGAAGGGGTTGGAATGGGGGTGGGGCCCCGTGGAGTGTCCTCTTTTTTAAATGTTTGAATATGGTAACCCTAAAATATCTGAAACAAGACAAGCCACCTTCTGACAGTACACAAATATCTCAGGTACTTATATAGTCCCCATTGCCTTAGTATCTGAGCAATGTATTTATCTTCACAACACCCCAGGAGGCAGGGAAGTGCTATTATTCATATTTTAAGGGGGTCACTGAAGCACAGATTTGCTTAAGGTCACACCGGAAGTCCATGGCAGAAAATGGCCATGACCCCAGGTCTCTCAAATCCTCAGCTAATGCTCTAACCATTGGATAATCCTTCCTTTGTATACAAAACACTTGTTAGACCTGGGTCGGGATCACTTGCTGCTATATGGGTTACCACACAACAAGCAGAGGATAGCTGGTTTGGGAATGGGGCAACATAAAGATGAGAAAAAGATCTAAAGAATCTAAGGCCCTGAGCAAAGCAAAGCACTTAAGCAGATGCTTATCTTTAAACGTATGCTTAAATCCTCTTGACTTCAATGCAAGTGTTTAACTTTAAGCATGCAGTTAATTGCCTAGCTGAAGTAGGACCTAAGTTAGGAGGAAAGAGAGAAGTCAGCTGAATCCCACAGGAAACATAGAGACCATGCAACTGAGCATTCATTTCCAGCAGGGAATTTAGGCACCCAATTCCTACTGAGGGTCAATGGGAGTTGGGGCCTGAACAGTTAGGCACTGTTACGCCTTTGGAAATTGCACATTAGTCTATTCTGGCACCAGCCAGCCAACGCTGAACTGTGCTTGACAGCATGAGAACAGTTTGCCAGCTCTGCTTTTTCACCAGTTCAGCAGTGGGCAAAGCAAAGTCGCTATTTCCAAGCATTCAGGAATTATGAGCCAGGCTCCCAAAAATCATCAGCTTCTAAAAATAATACATTCTGGGTTCTCTTTATCTTCTGGCTTCTGAACCTTTGGGGATGCCCTTGGGTCCCATTTTCAAACTTCTCTCTGCAACCCAAGGGACAGAAGCTTCCTTCTATTTTATTTTATTTTTAGTGAAAGCTGCGATTCTCACATATTCATATGGCTCCAGGAGCTGGGGCTTTAGGAAACCATTGCGAGACTCAATAAGATCATGAGAGATGGCAACAACCCTCAGAGTAAGCAATAAAATTGCCCTCCTTAGTACAGTAGGGTAAAGTACCTGTCAGATGAGTGGTCTGCATTAGACCTCCTGGCTTGGACATGCTGAGAAATGGTAGCCAGCTCTTCAAAGCCTGCAAACATGACCGTGTTCCTTTCCCATCACGGAAGTAGCCATAGCATAGAAGGACTTCTACTGCACTGGGGCTTTAGGCAGCCATGTCAGTGGCAAAGTTCCACTCTAAACTTTTCATCCACAGGAAAATGGGAGAGGCAATGATTGCAATAGGAAGTGTTATGGGTCTTCTCATATATTTCAGGTTCGTCCTTAGAACCAGTTTCACACATAGAAAACCACGTTTTCCCCTCTAAAGACACAGGCTATAGGATGGTAATGAATACTACTGGCAGAAAACTAGAGCCTAGCTGACAGAACTGAGATCAGCTGGGGAGTGATCTAGGCGAGAAGACCTAGGACCTGTTTCTCTCCCGCTTACACTGGGTGTATAAGTCAGGAATAACTCCAGTAACGTACACTGAGTTACAAACAGCATAGTGAGCAGGAAATTGGGTGCATGGATTCACATGGCAATTGGCTGGTGTTAGAAGCACACACTAGGTGGAGCTAGCAGTCTATGTATTGGAGGCAGGGCTGTCTTGCTAACTTATTGACCATTCTGGGTACCCTTCACAGAGCTTCCAGAGTGTCTGGCTGCCCACAATCTCTCATGGAAAATGGGAGTTGTCAGGGTTCTCTGCTTAATGTTCCCTTCTGGTTCCTTCATTTTGCCCCAGGACCTGCACTTCAGTTCCTATTTTTGCATTCTTTGTTCCCCATAACTTAGGTGATCCTTGTTCTTTTGTAGCCCTTACCCTTCCTATTTTGTTGAGGAGTTGGTTACTTGTGTTTCTTTCCGTCCCACTGCATCCATTCCTACAGGGACCATATAGGCTAGCTGCCTCGCAGCTGGCATCATCCTGTGGAAAGGGGCAGGGCTGGAATAAGAGTTGAAAAGGTGAGCTCATTTTCTAGAGCAGCCATTCTCAAACTTTAGCAACCCAAGGACTCCACACCATTTTGATTTAAAATTTGTTGTAGACCCGCAAGCCGGCTTTTAATTTTTCCCAGGGGTGCTCAGCCCGCACTCCACCCCTTTCCCCAATGTAGTGTTGCCAACCCTCCTGGTTTTGCCGGGAAGCTCCCAGAATCAGGCTCTATCTCCTGGAGCCTACTGAAGCCAAACCAGGAGATTTTAGGCGCTAAAAGTCTGGCAGCGCAGCGGAGCTGAGTCAGGCTCCCTGCCTGCCCTGACCCCGGCCGAAGCAGCCGGCATGTCCCTGCGGCCCCTGGGGGTCGCAGGAGGTCTCCATGCGCTGCCCCCATCTCGAGCATTGACTCCACAGCTCCCATTGGCCAGGAACTGCAGCCAATAGGAGCTGTGGGGGGCGGTGCCTGCAGGCAGGGGCAGAGCGCAGTCACCTGCCTACCCCCCAGGGGCCACAGGGACGTGCCGGCTGCTTCCGGGAGCAGCGTGAGGCCAGGGCCAGGGCCGGCAGGGAGCCTGTCTTAGCCTCGATTTGCCGAGGTAAGCGCCGCACAGCCAGAGCCCTCACGGCCTCCCGCACCCCAACCCCCTACCCCAGCGAAAGTGAGTGAGGGTGGGCGAGAGCGAGCGATGAGGGAGGAGGGATAGAATGAGCAGGGCCTTGGAGAAAGGGCGGGGGCAGGGCCTCGGGGAAGGCGTGGGGAAGGGGGCGGGGCAAGGGTGTTGATTAGACACTTGGCAACCATATCCCCAAGGTCCCAGCCCCGCCCCACCTCTTCCACTGCCACTCCACCCCTGCCCCTCCTCTTTCCAACCCCTCCCTAGTGTGCCCTGTCCCGCTCTTCCCCCTCTCTCCCAGCACCTCCTGCACACAGCTGAACCACGGCCCCACACGACTCACAGACCCCCTGGATCTGCGGACTTCAGTTTGAGAACCACTGTTCTAGAGGGCATGAATCAGGCAGGGCCTGTCTACACTACACCGCAGTGCAGCGTACAGGGGTGTGAATTTCAGAGCACACCAAAATGTTGCACTCTAGCTGCTGTATGTGGATACTGCCAGCATGAACTAAAAGGTACCTAGTTCTCACTAATGTAGTTCTGTTTGAAGAACATGGTGCTAACACAAAGTAAGTACCTTTTAGTCCATGCCAGCAGCATCCACATAGGACAATTAGAGCGCAACATTTTGGTGCTCTCTGCAAGTCACACCCCTGTAGTCTGCACTGTGGCACAGTGGAGACATAGCCTCGGTGTCTCACCAGGTCTACACTCAGCTCCAGGGCCCTCTGTACATGCCTCATCGGGATTAGTGAGGTGTGGATGGGTGGCATGTTTAAAACTGCAGGAGTTATCTTTGTTATGGCATGCACAAAGAGGATGGCTCATGTAAAGTGCAGACTGAGCTGGCCCGGGCTCCGGGGGGTTTCATTAAAAAGGGAGCCATTTCTCTTCACACCACAGAAAACCACCAAACTGTCCTCCTCCTTCCCAGCCGGCTCAACAGAGGGGCCAGAGCCTGAATGGGCCAGGAAAATAAACTCAACTCTGGCCTCTGGAGGCACCACTTCTAAACCAGAGGCGGGGTTGAGGGTGGGAAGTTCCTATGGCCAGCGCCTATGCTGTGCCGCTTCTGTGGATAAATAGAGGGCTCCCTTCTCCAAGGCTCTCTCTTGGCACTGTGGAAATTTATGTGTTACTATATAAATGTATTTAAAGCAAGAGTCAATCCCTCCCACCAGACCAGCCTTCCAAGCCACCAACAAGACTTCATCCATCCCCTGCCTTTCTGAACCAGGCAGTTCCTGGAAGATGCTTCTGCTCAGTCCCCCTTCTCTCCCCTGATGTAGATTTGCTTGAGATCCACACACTTTTGTTTAAACCTCTCCAGAAATTAATTTAGCTTTGCAGGATTAAGACTTATTAAATTTATTGTCCCAGTCCTCCTCCAGGGACCCAGCTTATTCCATCTTCAATAACCTCCGCTGCTCTCCACAGCAATCAATCAGTCTTCATTATAAATCCTGCCCTGAGAAGGGGCCCTTTGGGGGAGGGGGGGCAGGGATGCTCACAAAGCACAGGTGTTCCTGGCAGAGCATGCTCTCACAGACAGACTGCAGCCAGAGGCGAACAGCTGATCCGTGCTGCAGCCCTGGGTTCATCCTGGTGATGTGCAGCCTGCCAAGGCCCATCGGAGTGCTCTCAAACACAGCTAATTAAGGCTGCTGCCCCTCCCCTGGCTGTGTTGTGCTTGACTAGATCGATTTCTGGTCCGCAGTCTGATACCAGTGTAAATACAATTTTGCTCGGCAGAGTCCTGGGGTGTCTGACTCACTCCATGGAAAGAGAAGAATGACATTGCTGTAGCTGTGGTCTGTAGGCCAGGTCTGTAATGATAGGGGCTGTTTACTGTGAATCTCCCACTGATGCCGGATACAGTTAGGATACACCCCACCGCCCCTGCCCCACTCTCTGCTATTTCTGTTCGAAGTCCATTTGGCCAGTTGCCCACACTATCGCAGCGTATTTGTTAGCAGGTAAACATCTGTGCTTCACTGCACTTGCACGAGGCTAGGGTGCATCAGTCAACTTTGCCCTTCAACATAGCCCGTGAATATACAGGAAACACCCCCTCAAGCTTTCAAATTATTATAGCAGGGTTTGAGGCTTTGATCCCCGATGTCTGGGGCTTCCCTGTAGCAAACACAGACCACAGGAAAAACAAAACAAAAAGACAATGAATGTCTTTCATTGTGTGTGTTTCAGAGCCCTCCTCCTTCCTGGTCTACAGCACAGGCCTGTACCTTGAATGCTGAAATCAAAGCAGTGGAAAGCAGCTTCAGCGTGACACATTCTGCCCACAGGCACACAGCTTAATTGAAGCTGAGCAGAGCCTTGTCTGGGGAGCTGGCTCTGTGCCCAAACCCCGGAGCAGAGCCTTGTCTGGGGAGTCTGCTCTGTGCCTAAACCCCGGAGCCCACATTCTGTGGTTGGAGGGTGAAGAGAAGGGAGCTGAATGTTCATGGAGTATCAAGTGCGGCTGGCAGGACAGAAAGAGACAGCAGCCATTCTCAGTGCGCCAGGACACGACAGGCCAAATGCATCCCTAGCATAACTGAGCAGAAACCAACCTCGCCTGGTGCTGTGCAAGCTCACCGACAATGCGTCGACAGCTACTTTGCCTCACCCTTAAGCCAAACGCGGATCCTAGGAACGCAGGGTGGTTTGTAAGGATTAGAAATATTCAAAGCAGCAGCAGGACACAGATTTCCAGAGCAGTCCTGTTTTTGCCAAATTGTACCAGTCAATAACCAAATGCTGACAAAATCTCCCGCCCCTCCAAGAAAATGACACCAAAAGGCCGCGTCTACATCTACGTGTTGCACCAGTTTAATTTAAATTAGTTTTTAGATCCATTTAGTGTTAAAACCTGTGTGGACACTCATTTTGGTTTAGCTTAAAACTGTTCCTAAATCAACTCATACTAAACCAAAATAAACCTGGTTTAATCAGAAGTGTCCACACAGCCGTTTTGACTAGTTTTACTAAACTGGTTTAAAAATCACACCTTAAGCTGGTGCAAATTTCTCATGTAGGCAAGCCCAAATAGTTGACCATTCCGGGGAGAAAATAAGATGAACAAAGTAGTTTGGATCAAATAACACGACCTCTGGTCCCTCCCTGAACAGTCCTCTAAAGGCCAAACTGAACTGGAGGTTTGAAGCAGTTCACATCACTTTGATCCCATTAGGTTTCATTTTTGTGTCTATTTTTTACTTCCAGGTTCCAGTCGAGACCAAAAGTGCTGAAACCCCATGAGAAAGGCTGAGGATACCCCCAAATCAGCCTGACTGGAAGGACGTTCTGGAAGTCTATCTGCAAGATCTCCAGGGCAGAGTTTCAGACTCAAAAGGCTCAGAGCTGCACCCAGAATCCAGAGCACCTATCTCAATGGAATCAGAAGGAAATTGAAATCTCCAGGACGTTCAGTCATGGCTGGCAGTTGTGCTGGCACCACGGCACACAGCTCAGATACAAATATGCTCATGAACACAAGGGATTTGCAGTCTGGTTTCAGCCCATACCGCCTCAGTCCCCCTTTTCTATAAAATGTATAGAATCCATTGCAGGGCCTAACAACAATGAATGACACCAGCACCATGAACTGAACACTCAAGGTCTGGTATTGCAGCACTGGTAAGGCAGTTTTTAATTAAATACATTACGGATGATCCTCCAGCCATTGCCAATATCTCCAGCGGGGTCTGAATGGAAGTAAGAGGCAGCAGCACAACATGAACACACAAGCAACACATAGACATTCTGCTTTCCCTGTCCATGCAAGCATACCGCACAGAGCTAGGAGCCGAGAATCCTTTATGCAATCACCCAAAGCGCTATCGGGGCCCTGGTGGTTTCCAGGAAAGGAAAAAGAATAACAATATTTAAACAAGATAATGGGCACAAAAGGAAAGGATTAGAAAAAACTCAATTGTGTATGTGTGTGTGTGTTAGTGATAAGGCCCAGGTCGTCTCTGATGGGCGAGACTGTAATAATTGCATAACACACAATGGCAACACTTTCCCTTCATTCGGCCCCAGAGACCCCAGATTTTACACAGCCATCAGCGATCAGACTACATGGCAACTGCTGTCTGCAATCAGAGCCTGAAAACCCATGAAGGGAGGGGGCAAATTGCATACGCAGTAGAACGAAGGTTGATGTACGGGGTCGAACTCAAGAACCATTGCCTGTCAGGCTGACCAATAATGTCTCATTGTTTCCTTGTACTCCATCATCTGTCTATATTCATCTGTTGTCTCTTGTCTTATACTTAGCTTATAAGTTTTTTTAGGCAGGGATCTTTGTTCTGTATTTGTACAGCGCCTAGCACAATGGGGTCCTGGTCTGTGACAAGAGCTCCTAGGTGCTATGGTAATACAAATCATAAAAATAAACATTAAAGTTTCCAATGTCACAACAATACCCTCTTAGAATCCTATACCCACTGTCCAGATCATAAAGTTGCCTTCTCCCTGTGTCCTACAGTGACAGCAAAGAAGGGGTAGAAGAAATAGGGCAAGTTTCAAATTGTAGATCTTTTAATATATGTTTTCCACAAGATGCTCCTTGCTCAGACACATCCCAGCTCCTCATTCCCCTGTGAGCATAAGAGAAATTCTACAAGGCCTTTGAATCCTGGAATTCGAGGTTTTTTTAAAGCTGACTAAAGAAGTTAGCCAGTCTGTGGTTAGAGTCTTCTACTTCTTATTCACAGCATCTATAACGTAGACAACATGGTCTAGTTGTTAAACCTCTGCTCGTACGCATCACGTCAACTCATGCTGCAAGTTATGCAATGCGCGGTCACAAGCAGTTCAGTGGCAGATCTGAGCAACAGAACAGGTGCTCTGGCTCCCAGTTTCCTGCCTCCAACTTCGTGATGACAAGCCCCATCACCAAGCCATTTTCCCTTCTGACATGATAGTCACTACATTACCAGTGAAAATACCAACCAGACACATAACATGATAGAAGCAAGTGGAAGCTTCTAATTAAAGGGTTGAAACATTCTGGTTGCCATAATGCTATACTGACTATTGTATTAGCGATTACTGGAGATTGAAACCAGGATCTTCAAAGCAAAAGCATAAGACGCTACAGCTTGAGCTAAAGCACTAAGTTAACTTGAGTTATAACTCAAGTGCTGCCCATAACTCAAGTCCCATCCACACACAAACCCCAGTAAATCGAGAGTAATGGTGTGTTTAACAGAAGTTGGCTGGCCTATTGGGGCTGTAGTGAGTACAACTCCTTAGAAACCTAGCTCCTCTTAAGTGCCACTAGTCTTCCAATGCTTTCCCACTATTCCACCATGTGCTCAGAAAAGATGACCAAGTTTTCAGACATCTGGGAAAGAATTCATAGAGAGGCTCAGCTTACTGTAGTACAAAGAACCATGGAATATGCCTCCCAGAAATCTTAGGGCCACACATGAGTGAGCATAGAGCCAGTGCAGACACAGCAGTTCAGGTATTATTTTGCCATGTGGACACACTCAAACCAGATCTACACTAAAAAGTTAGATCGACCCAGCTACGTCGGTCAGGGGTGTGAAAAATCCACCCAGCTGCGTGACATGGTTAAACTGATCTAGCCCCGCAATGAAGAATTCTTCCACCAACCTAGCTACTGACTCTCGGGGAGGTGGATTACCTGCACTAACGGTAGAACCCCTCCTCTCACTGTAGTGAGTGACAACAATGAAGCACATAGGCTCGGGTACCAGCAATATTCAGAGCCAGGGCCCCAGCTCCAGCAGTATTTAGGGCCGCGCCCCCCCACTCCCCGTGCCTCCCCCGAGTGTCCCCCGGCCCCGACTTGCAGCCCCCCCCCCTTCCCGGACCCTGAGCAGAGCAGCTCCATGCTGCCTCCCTGAAGCAACTGCTGCCGTGGGGTCCTAGTGCCCCCACCTCGACTGCCAGGGCAGACTGACTCTGAGCCTGCCCTTCCCCCTCAGACCCTTCCCTTTTCCAATGGGACCCTCCAGCAGCACAGGGGCCCCCCCCGTCCGCAGTCACCACTCCTGCCCCATGCTGGGCAAGGGGCAGCCCTATGCCTCACCCCCAGTGAGGCTACAGTCAGGGGCAACAGCAGGGGAGGAGGTGCATGCAGCACCCCCCGGCACCCACCATGGAGGAGGCGAGGGAGCTTCCAGGACCTGAGAGGGGCCCTAGGAGCACATGCAGTGACAGTGGTGGGGGTGAGTGTGCTTCTGGGTGGTGGGAAAGGGGGGCTCCTCCCCCAGAGCTTGCTGCTGCCAGCAGGGAAAGGGCTGGGGGGGAGTCCTCCTCTCTGGCCCCTGTCCCGGAGCAGCCTGCCTGCACCCCAAACTCATCCCCAGCCCTGCCCCACCCCAGAGCCTGCACCCCCAGCCAGAGCTTTTACCCCCCACCGCACTCTCAACCCTCTTCCCGAGCCCTGAGCCCCTCCAGCACCCCAAACACCTTATCCCCAGTCCCAGCCAGAGCCCTCATCCCCTACACCCCTACTCTCACCCTGAGCACCTCTCACACTCCAAACCCCTCATCTGCAGCCACACCCCACAGCCCTCACCCCTGCACTCCTCCCTCCCCAAACTCCCTCCCAGAGCCTGCATCCTGCACCCCGATCCCCCCAGGCTCCAGCCTAGGGCCTGCACCCCAGACCTCCTCCCTCACCCAAACTCCCTCCCAGAGCCTTGGGCAGGTGGGGGGTGGAGTTTGGGCGGGGGCGGGTTCTGGGCACCACCAAAATTTCTACAAACATGCCACCTCGACTGAAGCACTACAGTGGCACAGCCGTTTAAGTGTAGACATAGCCTCACTCAAACTCCGCTAAATCCAGAGCAGTAATTTGAGCGTAGACAACTCAAGTTAACTCTGCAGTGAAAACAGACTCTCAACCTACTAGCTTCCAGCAGTAATAGACTCATATCGTCTGTGGTTCAGGTATAGGCACAACATTGGCTATGGGCTACAGCGGCACAGCTGAAACGCCCTATAACTGCAGTGCATATGAGGTAAATAGATCTGGCGCTCTCATTCAGAATCAGCAATGATTCTTCCATGCTAGACACCGTGCACCTGATCACCTTGGATGCTAAACGCCCCAGCCCAGTGCATGTCTGTCAAAGGGTCACACCCTGATTCTAATTTCATGCAAAGCGTTTTTGTTTCAGGCAAAGAACCCTAATCAGTAAAGATCAGATGGACAAGAACAAATGAAGCTAGTGCCTCTCCTAGGAGACTGCGTGGGTCCAGGCATCGGTAATTGCAACCCTTCTAGGTTAGGGTTCAAACCCAACTGAGGTCAGTACTAACCAAAAGTCAGTGGTTGCCCCCTGACTGCTCTGAGACAGCTGACATGAGAGGAGTTGGTAATAGGCTGACAGGCCTAGTGAACAAGTGCCATCAACAGCATCTGTGGTCCCCCCACCCTGTGCACAGAGAGTCCCTGCTTGCCACAAGAGGCAGGAACATTGGCTGCTAGAATAAAAGCAGCCTTGTCTTCTGTGGAAGAGAAAAGAAAACAACCCCCCTGCCTTTTGTTCCAGGGAAAGCAAAAGAGGCACTGTTTTCATTTAGGGCTAATTAGGGCACTTGGTCCCTTTTCTAGTTATCTCCTACCAAGGGTCAAAAGGCCTCCATTGCTGACTCTAGGCCTCAGGGCTAAGTAGCCTGAGGTACACAGGCCGCAGGAAAATCCAGTCCTCCCTTGACTTAAGCCTGTGTCTTTTATTGCCCATTTTCTAATTAGCCACAGGGTTTGTCCTTGTCCCAGTGCTCTCTGTTACCCAACCCAGCTATGGGTGTCCTCTGCCCATCAAACCCTCATTTCCCCATCCCAAAATGTTCATTACAGAATAAGCCATTAACACCACAGTTATCCCACTGCCCAAAGCAGCCTGTCTCGCTCTCTCCAGAGGGCTGGGGATAACCAGCTCATAAAAGTGAAGTGCCTCATATTGATAGCCAGTGCTACATATCATCAATGGTGCTGCTCCTGCCTTTGACAGAGCTGGCAGAGTTACAAACTTCTGGAGATGATAAAGCAGCAAGCGAACAAGGTTCCCGGGTGACAGAAACAAATACACTGCATAGGCAGCCTGGGAGGCCTGATCCCCATTGCTTTGTCTAGTGCAATGCAAAAGGGCACTTCATATTGCAACCCGCAGCGGAGTTGTGACTTGCTCTTGAAGCACTGTGCCCTTGGAGAGTAGTGTCTTTCTGGAGAGGGCTGTTTTAAAAGCAGGTGAATCACATACAAGGTGGATGGAGTTTAGGGTTCGCTACAGACTAAAGTTATTAGAAAGAGAGAGAAAAAAGAGGAGAGCAGTAAAGCATCTAGCCTGCATCCTAGCCCCGAGACCAACACTGGATCATTCTCCATGCTGTGCACTCTTCATTTGTCCAGTCTAGTTTTAAAACAGCTGGAACTATAAGGTTTCTACCAGTTCCTGTGGGAGACTCCTCCACAGTTTGATAGATCATTTGATTGATTATTAAACATCTATAGCCCAGCAGCACCTAGAGACCCCCATCCAAATCAGAGCTCCATCATGCCATGTGCTGGCTGAACTCCCATGAAGATGGAATCCTGTCTTGAGAAGTTTATAATCTACGGCCTCAGTCCCACAATGTGCTCCATGCAGGCAGACCCTCGTGCCCTTGTCTCCTTTGTCCTGCAGGAATGGAAAACGGAAAACCAAAAACGGTTTTAGGTGAACAGTCTAAATGTTCTGCAGAACCCCCTCCATCTCATTTTCCAACCAGCTGTACTTAATACAATTATCCCAATTATGCAGCTGGAGAAACTAAGGGGCAAAGCAGGGAAGTGACTTGCCCAAGGTCACCCAGTGAGTCAGTGGCACAGCCAAGAATAGAACCCAGGTTTCCCCAGTACCTAGTCCAGGGCCCTAGCCACTGCCTTGCAATTTGAGTAGTCAGTGAAAAGTGGGTATAAATGCTACCAACTTGCATAAACGAGTGGCTAATTCCTACTAACAGCAGGGTAAATGACATAAGATGCCAGGCGGTGGAGAAGAGGAGATGGTATCATGCTAAAGCAAACTAGACAGAAACTGGCCATTCATGGAGCATTGCCCCTGTTTTCATCCTAGCGCCTACCTGCATCTGCTAGTTGCTATGGCAATGCAAAGAGCCTGTGCTTGGCCAATAACTCAGAATCAAAGAGGACGGCTTTCTGTGGAGAGCCCTTGCTGCTGCCTTGGAAGCAGAGTTGGAGCTTGTATCATCTGAAATAAGCTATAAAAATTTGCATTAGAGGAAAGCAGACCTGGATGTTAATTGCTCTGCATTAGCAACAGTGGTATTTATCAACAGCTGTTTATGAGCTTAAGTGAGGCTGCAAAATAATTGGCCGCAGAATATATTACAGAACAAGAACAGCTCAGGACATGGAAGCTGGAGCAAGACTAACATTGTGCTTTGCATTTCTAGTTGTGTGCTACAAGTGACACGAGAGGCTACCTCCCCAAACCAGTCTCCACTCTAAAAGCATGATGTAATGATGGGCATTTCTGTATTGCCTTGCAAGCTCTAGTCTAAATATTGTGTTTTCCATTTGGAAAGAGCTGGGTCTGGCTGGAAAACAAGATTTCCGTTTAATTAAAAAAAAAAAAAAATCAGAGGTTTCAACATTTGTTTTTGTTCTGCACCTGAATAAAAACTAGACCTTTCAAACTGTTTTGTGAAACACCATGCAAGAGGGAGAGACCCATCCCAAAATAACCAATAGCCCAGTTGTTACAGCACTCACCTGGGACAGGCTCAAATCGCTGGTCTAACTAATTCAAATTAGGGAACTTGAAACTGGGTCTCCCACATCCCAGATGAGTGCCCTAACCAGTAAGTTATTCATTATTGTGCATCCCATTCTCCTCACCACCCCACTCCAGAAATTCCATCCCGGGCCTGAGACACCTTTGGATGAATGTGTGTCGAAACCGACACGTTCAATAAATCAGCATTGCCTGACAAAAAGCTGTTGTGTCAAAAAAATTCCTGATCTGCTCTAGAAAGAGTAGCCATGTACTTTCACCTTGAATGACAATCAAGAAGAAGAGAACACAGCAAAGCAAGAAGAAACAAAGAGACACAGCACGGAGTGGGTGCCTCCTTTAGCCTACCGGGAAGCTTGAGTAATCTTCTGTTTTTTTCTGATGTTGAGCACAGGGGATTTAATAAGAAGTTAGAGAATGAGTTGTGCATGTTATCTAATAGCCCTGATACTGGAATATTTCAAAGTCACCTTCTATTTCTTTAATTTATCAAATAAGTCATGATTTTAAGGAAATATTTCTTTAAAAGACTTCCACATTTCTCATTTCATCCTCTTTGAGCTGGAAATTTGTTCTGAGAACTTTCTGTATTCGCAATGGAATTGTTCAGGTTCACTAAGTCAAGAAAGCAAAGACTTGCAGGCAAAAAAGAAAGGTACCGTTCGGCTCCCTTACTTCCATTGCCCTGCTGTAAAATCTCATCACCCGTTCTTCTGACACTCTAGAGCCCCCACAGATGCATAGAAGTCTCTCTCTGCATTAGGGGGTTGCTATACCAGATCTTTAAAATGGGAAGACAAGTACATGGTGAGTGCTTGAAATCATGCAAATTAGCAGCTTGCTTTTTTGGTGAGGGCACGGTGGCCGGTAGATAGTGGAAGAACCTTCCCAGTGCAGGACTCTGATCCCCGTAATGGCCCAGGCAAATAACGGCATGAAAGCCCTTGAAAGGCCAAGACCCCCCCCCTGAACTCAGTGGGTGGGCTGTAAAGCAGCACGCCCACCCCCTACAACAGCCTGGCCGCCGCCTTCAGTTTCCTCCTTTAACTCGTCCCACCTCCCACCCCCTTACTTCCTCTTCTAGCAGACGCTCACAAATTCTTCAAAAGAAAAATCGACATGGTCTGATGGGACCTCCATCCCCCTCCACTCTATCCCTATACCCCTTAGCTTTTATCGAGAGCTCTTTGTCAATAGATCTCAAAGCGCTTTATAAAGGAGGTTACTGTCATTACCCCCATTTTCTAGATGGGGAAACTGAGGATTAGACTATTGACAAAGCTGGGAATAAACTCCAGGTCTCTGGAGTCCCAGCGTTCTACCCACTAGACTAGGGTTACCATATCTCATAAATAAAAAAAGAGGACCCTCCACGGGCCATGGCCCCGCCCTTTTCCCCACCCCTAGCCCCGCCCCAACTCCGCCCCTTCCCCCACCCTAACTCCGCCCCCTCCCCCCTCCTACTCCCAGCCAGGGGGAAAGGGCTGCCCCAGTGCTACCAGCATCACGGTTTCCCGGGCAGCCCCCAGACCCTGCGCCCCCAGCCGGCGCTTCCCCAGCGCAGCTGGAGCCCGGGAGGGGAAGCGCCCAGCCGGGGGCGCAGGGTCTGGAGGCTGCCCAGCAAACCGTGAAGCCGGTAGCGCTCGGGCTTTGGGCAGCCCCTGTGCCCCCAGCCGGGCACTTCCCCTCCGGGGCTCCGGCGGCTCTGCGTAACTTACACTGTATAAGTTACACAGAGCCGAAGAGGAGCAGAGCCCCCGCAGCTGGAGGCTCTGCTCCTCTTAGGCTCTGTTTAAGAGCCGGGCTGCCCCAGCGCTACCGGCTTCGGGCAGCCCCCGTGCCTCCGGACCCTGCGCCGCCGGAGCCCAGGAGGGGAAGTGCCCGGCTGGGGGCGCAGGGTCCGGAGGCACGGGGGCTGCCCGAAGCCGGTAGCTCTCGGGCAGCCCGGTTCTTAAACAGAGCCTCCAGCGGCTGGGGCTCTGTGTAACTGACACTGTGTCAGTTACACAGAGCCCCGGCGGCTGGAGGCTCCAGCCGCCCCCGCTCTGTTTAAGAGCCGGGCTGCCCAAGCGCTACCGGCTTCGGGCAGCCCCCATGCCTCCAGACCCTGCGCCCCCAGCTGGGCACTTCCCGTCCCGGGCTCCGGCGATGCAGGGTCTCCAGGCACGGGGCTGCCCGAAGCCGGTAGCTCTCGGGCAGCGCGGCTGGGGCTCTGTGTAACTGACACTGTGTCAGTTACACACAGCCCCGGCGGCTCCAGCCCTCGCGGCTCTATTTAAGAGCCGGGCTGCCTGAACGCTACCGGCTTCGGGCAGCCCCGTGCCTCTAGACCCTGCGCCGCCGGAGCCCGGGAGGGGAAGTGCCCGGCTGGGGGCACAGGGTCTGGAGGCACGGGGCTGCCCGAAGCCGGTAGCGTTCAGGCAGCCTGGCTCTCAAACAGAGCCGCCATTTTTCCGGACATATTCGGCTTTTTGGCAATTCCCCCCGGACGGGGGTTTGACTGCCGAAAAGCTGGACATGTCCGGGAAAAAGAGGACGTATGGTAACCCTACACTAGACCCTTCCTCATAGCCACCCTTCCCCCCCACCCCCAAATTGCTATTTCAGCATTTTCCTCTGGCTAAAACAGCTCTTGAGCTCTCTCCCCAACCCTCCTCTCTTCCCCCTTCCTAAATCACCGTAGACAACACCCCTCAGGCCTGTAATCTGGGGATCATCTTTGATTCAGCCCTCTGCCTACATCCATGCATCTTCCCACTTCTTCCTGTACTTTCCTCTCCATGCACACAGCTAAAACTCTCATCCCAGCCCTTATGCTCTCATAGCATGAATACTGCAAACTCACCCTCTCTGCTCTTGATACATGTGGTGAGACAGACAGACAAATGGAGCTGAGCTTAAGGCTGAGCAAAAGGTTGAAAAGTCAAGCATTTGACGGAAGAGCAGGCTTTGAATGGCACGCAGTAAATAAGGCCTGGGGCCACACGTTGAACAATGAGGAGAAAAGAAAATATTGAATAGCTGCTCATTAAGTGAGCACCATCAAGTCCCAGCCCATCTGTCTCCTCCTAAGGCTCCCTGCCCCAATCTACCACCCTGTTCTTCCACCCTCGCGGGTGTCTCTGCATTCAGATCAGGCAACTTCATCCTTCGCACTGTCTGGGACCAGCAGGGGGGAGGGCAGCATTGAGAGCATCCCTGCTCTCAGTTCCAGTGCCCAGGCCTGACCCTGACCTGCCACAGCCCAGAGATGCAATTGTAGGGAAGGTCCAGCTCAGCTCCCTGCAGCGCCAGGATGGGGCCTGCTCAGTGCAGACAGAATTTCAGTTTTTAGCTGTGAAGTTCTAGCAAGTTTCTGCTAAACATGTGCAAAGTGATTTTTCAAAAGCTTGTATCTTGGTAAAATTTCGATGGATTATCCCAGGATTAGCTAAAGGTACAACCCCAACACCAGGTGGCACCCAACCTCCTCCCCCCCCCACCACCACACACACACAAAAAATTTCAAGTCCCTGATCCAATGCCTGGTGGCGCTAGAGCTTCTCAAAGGTCACCAGAATTTTCTGAAATTAAAATCACCCCGAGGCAGACACCTAGCATGGAAAATTTCCGCCCAAATGGTTAAAGTTTGCCAAAGGAAATGCCAGGCAAGCTTAATATAGGCAGGGTTGATAGCATCATCTATTATTATACATGAATAGTGCTGCCCTTGGTTACCCATTTGTCAAATTTTCTATAAGCACTATCATGCTTTTTCCTGTGCCATCATCCCTTAGGCATGGAAGGAGCCCTCTGTAATAATCCGCACAAACCGCCACTACACTATCCTCCTTTAAATCTATCCCGAAAACCCACCTATTCAGTGATGTCTACAAAACACTTGTCAATAGTTACCCAGCTGGTGCGCGGTGGTTGCTGCTTATTATACTGCTTATAGATGTCTCACCATTCTTTAGCTCTTCCCCCGCATCCGTCTGTCGTATCCATCTGTCGACCCTGATTTTATAGGTTTTGACTGTAAGCTGTTCAGGGCAGGGACCGTTTCTTTGTTATATATTTAGATAGTGACCAGAATAATGGAGGCCTGGGCTTTAGGCACTCATAATAGTGTACCTAGGTCCTGTACATGGGACTCAATATGGCTCAGCTCTGAAAGGTTAATTAGCACTGGATTTAATAAATTCATTTAATTGCCTCTACCTCCCATCAAGCAAAACTGTTCAGTAGAGTAATTAATACAGGAGTGTGTACACTCCTAATTACATTGACGGATGTTAAAATTCATGCACAGGAACACACAATTATCAGCAATAACCCATCCCAAGTTTGGGGCTTCTCATCTGGTTATTTTCAGCTGTATTGTATGGATAAGGCTACTGATTTTAGGTTTTAACAGACAAACACTGATAAAGCACCCCGATACAATAAAATAAAAATAAAAAAAATCAGTGTTTAATCCAATAAACATTAGAAAAATATCAGAAACCGTTACTTGTACCTAAGGGCGTGTCTATATGGAACAGAAATATGGACTATGAATGTTTGATTACTAAACTGTGCTAACATGTTGCTCATTAATTGCTCTGTGTAGACCACGCTGGTGTGCACTAAAGGTTCCCTAGTGTGCTTTAACATAATGCTGATTGGAACAGTACTACATTTAAGTGCACTAGGCCAGTGGTTCTCAAACTAGGGCTGCTGCTTGTTCAGGGAAAGCCCCTGGCGGGCCGGGTCGATTTGTTTACCTGCCGGGTCTGCAGGTCCAGCCAATCGCAGCTCCCACTGGCCGCGGTTCACCGCTCCAGGCCAAAGGGGGCTGCAGGAAGCGGCGCGGGCCGAGGGACGTGCTGGCTGCACTTCCTGCAGCCCCCATTGGCCTGGAGCGGCGAACTGCAGCCAGTGGGAGCCACGGTCAGCCGGACCTGCAGACGTGGCAGGTAAACAAACCAGCCCGGCCCGCCAGGGGCTTTCCCTGAACAAGCAGCGGCCCTAGTTTGAGAACCACCGCACTAGGCAACGTTACAAGGAGACTACTCATTACAGCATATATTACTGTAATGAATAATGTATATAATATATATTACAATATATACAAAGCGAAAGCCTTGAAAAACCCAGGTATTTGGACATTTACATAAAACTCAAAAATTGCTAAAAATATATGCAGAAAAAGGAAATTAATAAACCCTGACAAACAGAAGCCCGATGTATGGAGCAGGTAGTAGTGCAATTACTATAACTTAGATGCACAAGGCTGTTCAAACATGGAAAATGTTTTCTCTGGAAAATGTAGTAAACCCGACTCGTGAAAACGGCAGAAACAAAATATGCCTTTCAGTGGACTACTTTTGCCACATGCTAAATGACACTCATCTTGTCTACATGCCCGTATATAACACCAAACGCCTACGTAAAAACAATAGTACTTTGCACTTACTCAAAGGGTAACATTTTCAAAAGTGCCCAAGTCGCTTCAGAGCCTAAATCTCATCGGGACTTAGGTATTTTTGAAAATTTTATCTATAGTACCTTTCATCCATGGGAAGATCAGACTTTGAAGAAGTGCCACAGAAGGGAAGTTAGGAAAGTCAAAGCCCATCTATGTAATTAGCCCTGTAAACATTCCCTCTTCCATCCACATTCATCAGCTCTGAAGTGCTGGAGTATAGACTGGTATGGAAATTGAAAGTGAGCTGAGCCTGAGAAAGGGACCAGAGTAGGTGGCAAAAGCAGCGCAGGCTGCTAACTTAAAACCCTTAAAAACCTACAATCTTTTGTTTTGTCTGTCCCAAGAACAGTGGCTAATCAGGCCTTAGCTTCTGTGCTGTCTCTGAAGGGCTAATGATTCAGATAGAAGGAGGCATGTCAGTTATGGATGGGACAAGCTGCCAGTCTAGACTGGTTTGGTTTGTGCATGAATCCAGCCATCTAGCTAGATTGATTCATTCAACTCTCTTCCAAACAGGGCTAGGCTCACTGGTACATAACAGGTTCTTTAGGCCTCTTCAGTTATGCAAAGCAGCCCCAAACCTAGCTTCACTGGGAAGATAAGTTGGGGCCTGTGGCGGCTTTGTGTCACCAGAGCAGCGCTTAGCAGTCAGAGCATAGCAATACACCATCATCTGGCTCAGTGAGTCTGAGAAAAATGTAGCCAGTTAGTGGACTGTCTCATCCAGTCAGATGAGACCAGCGCGTGTTTAACTTACACACAACCTTGGTTGGGACTGGGCCTTAAGTCCTTTGAGGGCTATGAAAAGCTTCAGGCAATTCAACTAGCAGGACTTCTGGTAAAGTATTCTTAGCAGACGGTGCATCATACTGCCAGGGTGAGAGCACTTTATGGGAGGTCCTCATCTCCCCAACTCCCACGGAGGGCAATAGGAATGGACAGCACTCATCTCCTCAACACTTTCCAGGATGAGATGCCTAACTCCCTTCCGGGTCTGCTCAGTGTTATATGGGTCTTCAGTGCATCCGGGAAAGCAGCATCAATAGGATACTATGAATGGTCAAAACAAGGCCCTTGCATCCCTCTGAAATTTCATGCAGCATGATGGGTGCCTTGGAAATCATTCCCGGGCTCAGGTGTGTGTGGACAGGTGTGTACTAGAGCAGACTGGTTAGTGCACCCTGCTCCTCTGGAGACATGGGGTGCAAATCAGCACTAGTCTCAAGCACAGCAGGCTCTGTTTAATCTATTAGTCACCTCGTGAACCACCATGCAATTCCGTGTGCAGATGTCAGTCCCTTCTCAGGAGTGCCAGGGAACAGCAGCACGACACATTCCAGGTGGAAACACAGATGCAGAGGACAGAGAGAAGCACAGACAGGATCTGCTTTCCTGGTGCCTGGTTTCAGCCCTTCACTATCCTGTGCACTAACTCCATAATTAATCACATTCGCCCAGAACATTAAACCAAACAAAAAACAAAAGAAGAAACCAGATACAGAAGCTTTGGGCTTGACATTTGCTGCCCCTTTACAGCCCTTAGGATGCGAGTGGTAGATCCTGAGTAAACAGTCTACATCAGCCATCGATGCAGTCATGTGCTCTTGGGCAGCTCCAGCGGGAATTGTGCCTCTTGCCTGCATGGGTCAGCAGTTCAAGCTTCACCTCATTAGAGTCTTTACTTTTTATATATATTTATATTTATGAGGACAAATATTGTGTGTTCTTTGGTCCTGACAAATTGTTTCCACCGTGAGGTCTAAATTCAGCTAATTACTATTGTGGAGCAGTGCACGCGGCTCAGAAAGAGATAGGGCTTTTCACAAGTGCATAGCAACCAGTCCCACATCATTCACACTTACATGTGATCTCTTTTTTCCCTTCACAGGCGGTTAGTTGACCCTGACTTGCTTCTGATGCTGCTACAGGGGAGAGGAAGGGGGAAACCTGTTGCCTTGCAAAGGTACCACTGCTAAGCATTGTCCCTGCATTTCACAGCCACATTCAGTAGGATTCTATTATACTGAGTCATGGGTGACCCTAAACTAACACTTTCCCCACCACTGATCTAGCTTCGGTGCACCTCCACCAGGAGTAGCAATGGTGTCGGCAGGAGTCAAGGATCTGTCCCCAACAGAATGCCCCCTTTGGCTATTACTTGACTCAAGTCTGGTCCTTCTAGTGGAGCATTCCGTATCCCTCTAGGGGTGGTGGGTTCTCAGCCCTCTGGCTGAGGCCTTCTGCTATTTGCCCTCCCTGTTTTGGAGTCTCAGGTGAACAGGGCCGGCTCTAGCTTTTTTGCTGCCCCAAGTAGCAAAAAAAAAGCGCCGCCCCTGAGCCCCCCCGCCGAGCACCGCGCCACCCCCCCGCTGAGCGCCAGAGCCCGCCCCCCCCGCGCCGAGCGCCGCCAGACCGCCCCCCGAGCCCCGCGCCGCCCCCACGCCGCGCCGCCAGAGCCCGCCCCCGCCCCCTGCCGAACGCCGCCGGAACCCCCCTCCAGCGCCGCACCCGCGCCGCACCCGCACCGAGCGCCGAGCCCCGCGCCACCGGAGCCCGCCCCCGCCCCCCGCCGAGCGCCGCCGGAACCCCCCTCCAGCGCCGCGCCCACGCCGCCCCCGCGCAACCGGAGCCCGCCCCCCCCGCGCCGCCAGAACGCCCCCCCCCCGCGGAATGCCGCCCCGCGCTCCCCCCGCCGCCCCTTACCAGGTGCCGCCCCAAGCATGTGCTTGTGTGCCTGGTGCCTGGAGCCGGCCCTGCAGGTGAAACAAACAAATTATAGGATTCAGGGCTTGTCGTCTACACTTAGAGCACTGCACCGGTGCAGCTGCGTCACTATAGCGCTTAATGAAAACTCTACCTATGCCGACAGGAGAGCGTCTCCCAAGAGATTGGTGTAGGTACTCCACCTCCCTGAGCGGTGGTAGCTATGTGGATGGGAGAAGCCCTCCTGTCAACATAGCACTGTCTACACCTGTGGTTAGGTTAGTACAAGCACGTTGCCAAGGGTGTGGAGGTAAATTGATCATAACAACTTTTTATATATGTGAAGACTGTTAAGGGGTTCCCCCCTCAGGGTTTTTTTCTTCTAGACTTAACATGCCCTTCTTTCAACTTCTGCTCAAAGATCACATTTTCTAAATCTCTTACCATTTTTGTTACTCTCCTCTGGACATTCTCCAGTTTGTCCACATCTTTCCTGAAGTGTAGTGCCCAAAACTATACTAGCCTTTTCTGCTGAACAGAGCAGCTGCATCATGTTCTATTCCTGTCCCAGAATACAGGAGTGACAGTGTGAACAGTAGCTAACTTTACTGCAATATCAGTATGTACTCATAATAGACCCTAACACTTGTCTCCATCCAAACAGGCTCTCAAAAATCATTGCCAGTTAATCGTAAAGGCTGATCCAGCCAAGGCTTACTCACAAGAGTAGTCAGTCCTACTGGTTCATCTGGACAACTTGTGTGAGTAAGGACTACTCACTTGAGTTAGGGATAGGGTCTTATTCATGGCAAGTAAACTTCAATTACTCTCTTTTATAGAAGATAAAATATACGGATGAGGGGTTTCAAAAGCACCCAATGCTGGCCTAAGTCTGCTCCCACCAAAGTCAATGGTAATCCTGATCAGTGCATTCACATAGTCTAAATTCAAATCCTAGCAAACTGGGCAGTTTTGACTCTGTTTCACTCTGAGTTTGGGCATCTGTTTGAGGTGGAAGATCAGGGGCTTTGAATCAACATGAAGTTATATCTGCACCAACCTCATGAAGCAAATCCACCAAGAGATTGCACAGCTCCATGTGTGGGTTAAGGCAGCTGGCCATCATGCACAAGACTCTACCTTTAGTCCTATACATTTTCTGGTTGTCATTTGAAAAACACCTTCCTTAGGTGTTTCCTAAAGGCCCTTTAACCCAGCTGGTTTTGCTAGTAAATGGATGTGTTACCACAAGGAGAAAATCGGATTACATTATCTTTCCCGCCGCCTCCATCCAGTATTTTTCCCCTCTTTGCTGAAATGTTATGCACTTTTTGAACATTCAAACAGAAGCAGCTTGTGACATCAGTAGCAACACAGGGTCCAGCCTCTCACAATTTGCTGGAGAGGGAATCCTGGCAGGTAAGTCACACAAGTCAACTAGAACAAATTAGTTCAACAGGTGCAAATTCCTAATGTAGATGCTCTTAAACTGGTTTAATCCTTGCTTATATCAGAAATCAGATGGTATAAAGCAGTGGTTCTCAACCCATGGCCTTTGGGCCGCTTGCGGCCCAATCAGCACACAGCTGCAGCCTTTGTGAAATCCTCAGGGCCATAAAGGTAGTATATATATTGTGTGGATTCAGCCCACATAAAACAAAGAGCTGCATATGCAGCCCAGAATGGTAAATAGGTGGAGAACCACTGGTATAAAGAATTACTTTATCTCTAACAGTACAAGACAGCAGCCTAAAATCATGTTAGAAGCTAAGTGAGTGGGAAAAAGGCAAAATAGATGCCCAACTCTGATCGAAAGCTAACTCCTTTATCTTTGAAAGCCCCAGCCTTAAAAAGGTCTGATATCTCACAAGCAGCCATAGCTGGACAGTATATTTCCTAGTTCCAGTGGTTCATGTGTCACGAGGCGGTACAAAGAGAACAGCAGAATTGACTAGAAAGAGAAGCGGCAACAGATGAACAGAAAAAATGCCAGCATGTGCATTTTTCAAATGTTCTTTAAATTCTCCTTATGTCAGTGTGAATCTTCCAGGCTAATCAAGCTGAGAAATCCTCAAGTGGGCCCTGAATAGCAGTCTGCAATTATCACTGAAGAAGCCATTAGGAAAGGTCAAGATGCATCCCTCTTCTCTGCTCATGTACATTCACAGCTGGCCCAGAGTAAACAGGCCTCTTCTCCACCAAACAAATGCAGCTAATCGTGACTCAAAAGGTATTTTTCCTGCGAGATGTAACCGAGCCCGAGCTTAGATTTGCAAAAACTTTCCGCAAGAGGTTCTCGAAAAAATGTTTGTCTATATCGTCCTTTTTTTTACTGGAAGAAGCGCTCATAATTCCATTGATACTGTGTTTTTGAAGTGGTGAAGGAATGCCTGTATTCAGTTCTTCAGCTTTATGGAGCCTATTAAAGACAGTCCGAAACAAAACAAACAAAACCAGTGGTTGGAGCACATCTTGGCAGCTTTCATTTGCGTTGCAAGCAACTGCTGTAAACTGGGAAGGGTGGGGTAGGGACAGCGCTTAGAATAGACTCATAGAATATCAGGGTTGGAAGGGACCTCAGAAGGTCATCTAGTCCAACCCCCTGCTCAAAGCAGGACCAATCCCCAGACAGATTTTTGCCCCAGATCCCTAAATGGCCCCTGTGACGTGCAGTCTATATGGTTACGTTGTGCAGTCTATATGGTTTTATAAAAACATGATAATAAGTGAATATAATGTAACTGGAATATGCTGCATGCAAAAGGTCTCTTGTAAGGTATCATTACAAAGTTTATGGTCTACTGAGTGTGATCATCCTATGTGTATAAATGTAGCACTCTTGTATCTAAAACTAGAAATATAAAATACAACTCTGAGGGCCTATTGTAATTATGCAAAGTGTGGGCCATTAATGGTGGTTTGGAATCTTGATGACTCCCATTAACCAGGACCATGGTCTGCAGATGGCTGTGTTTTACCTGTGAGTCTTCTTGTATATGTGTGTGCTGGCAAGTGGGTAATGAAGTCTTGCAGTGACATGTGATCATGTCACCTGAACTGGAATCCATCTTTAACCTGGTGCTTTTCCAGTGGGGGGGTGGGGACCCAAAGGGGCAAAGGGTTCCCGCCTTATGCAAAAGATATATAAAGGGGTGGAAGAGAACAGAGGGAGGAGTCATCATGAAGAATCCCCTAGCTACCACCTGAGCTGGAACAAGAGCTGTACCAGGGGAAAGAATTGTGCCCAGGCCTGGAAGATGTCCAGTCTGAGGAAAAAACTTACTGAAGCATCTCTAAGGGTGAGATTATCTGTATTTAATTTGATTAGACATAGATTTGCACATTTTATTTTATTTTGCTCGGTGACTTACTTTGTTCTGTCTGTTACTACTTGGCCCCACTTAAATCCTACTTTCTGTATTTAATAAAATCACTTTTTCCTTATTAATTCCTTATTAATTAACTCAGAGTATGTATTAATACCTGGGGGAGCAAACAACTGTGCATATCTCTCTATCAGTGTTATAGAGGGTGAACAATTTATGAATTTACCCTGCATAAGCTTTATACAGGGTAAAACAGATTTATTTGGGTTTAGACCCCATTGGGAGTCGGGCATCTGAGTGCTAAAGACAAGCACACTTCTGTGAACTGTTTTCAGGCAAACCTGCAGCTTTGAGGCAAGTAATTCAGACCCTGGGTCTGTGTTGGAGCAGACGGGAGTGTTTGGCTCAGCAAGACAGGGTGCTGGAGTCCTGAGCTGGCAGGGAAAACAGGAGCAGAGGTAGTCTTGGTACATTAGGTGGCAGCTCCCAGGGGCGTTTCTGTGATCCAACCCGTCACAGCCCCCTCAAGGATTGAACTCACAACCTTGGGTTTAGCAGGCCAATGAAAGAGGCGCTGGGGCTCAGGATGTTCCTTTGTCTGCTGAGTGTCGTGTAAGTGATGCAGCAAGTAGAGATACCAGGGCTATGAAGTGCCAAGCCTAGAGGTGCTGGGGCTAAGCCCTGGGCACAAATTAAGCGCTGGGTAGGGAAGGGGTAAAGCTGAGGTGGAAGATCAGGGGCTTTGAATCAACATGAAGTTGCATTTGCACCAACCTCATGAAGGAAAGCCACCAAGAGATTGCACAGCTCCATGCTGAGAATGGGGGCTGCTGAAAGTCAGCCTGCATTTGGTTGCTGCAAGACAGAGAGAGCATGCTGCGCCTGTTGTTTCTGTGTTAGAGCTGAATGAACTATGCATGGATGGGGGGGGGGAATAAGCACCCTTCTGAATGGGGAAGATGGGCAGCACAGCAATGACAGATCCAGGAACCTATCCAAAGTCTGGGCACAGGGAAAAGGCCAACCAATGAGCATCCTATCCTTTAGAAACCCACCCCCAAGGCATAGGGAGAGGATTAGACACTTGCCCATGCAGTGGAGAATGGGAGGGGTCGCTCCCTTTTCTTGCTGAAGAAGGGGTCTATAAAACAGACTAGATCCTGGTACTGAAAGAAGCCACCAGGAGGTTGTGTTCATTCCACTCAACACAGCATGCCTCCCTCCATTCAAGGCCCAGAACTGAAGGAGTCATAGGGACAAACTGTTGCCTCACTCATAGAAATGGCCCCTCTAGCTTGGGCACGAGTCATTGACAGAAAAAGCATGGGGATGCTCCTCATAGATAAATTACAGACTTCAAGCCTCCTACTGGGTACCACTCACCAGTGGCAAATTCACAAGAGGCCCGATTCAAGGCCTCACAGAAGTGAATGGAAAGGCTCCCATTGCCTTCAGAGGATTTTGGATCAGCCCCTAGAATGCTGATTTCCCAAGCATACAGTGGCTGAATGTCAGCAGCGTTTTACACAGCCAGGTCTCTTCTCCCCATCTCCCTCCCAGGCCAGCAGGGATTGGAGGATGTGAGTGTAACCCTTCTGCCAGGTGGAGCGGGCAGCAACCAGGCGGGGTTCAATATCTAGGGGTTCCTTTTTAACAATACAACACAGAACCGGGTCAAGCCCCCACCTGGTAATCTGGGGAAATTACACACCACCCCTAAGCGCCTCTGAGAGGCAATACTTCCCCACTCGCAAGCACAGAGTCTGAGTGTAGAAAAGAAACGTTTAATGAAAGAAGTCACCCGACATTAATTAGGGAAAATGCCACAAGCAGGATTCATAAACATAAAACTCCTTGTGGATTTCATAGGATAAGGAGAGGGGCTCCAATCTGAAAGGAGAGATGGTCCAGTGGTTAGTCTAGGTCCTGGGACATCTGGGCTCAGTTCCCTGTTATTGGGCAAGTCACTTATCTTCTCTTTGCCTCAGTTTCTCACCTGTAAAATTCTCTTCTTAGCTGGGTTTAATACTGGTGTAACTCCAAGAATTTCAACAGTCTCATTCCTAGTTTATGCCCAAGTGAGATCAGAATCAGGCCCCCCATTTTAAATTACCCAGAATGGCAGAAATCTTATGTAAACAGCTGACCTCATAACATTTCCCTACAATAAAAGTACTGAGTGCTTATAGACCCCTTTTCCTCAGAGAATTGCAAAACCCTGCACAAAGGAAGGCTGTTTCATTAGATTATTCCACATATAGGGAGAAGGAAGCACAGAATTTAAGTGACTTGGCCAAGATACCACAGCAAATCAGTGCCAAGGCTGGGAATAGAACATCTCTCCTAAATCCAGATGCAGTACCCTATCCACTGGACCACAATGCATCCAGTCAAGGGAGACTTTTGAGAGGGTAGTGAGCGGATTTGGCCAGCCCTTTGCTATTTGGGGTCAAGGTCTTTATCACAACAGTTCCCTAAATTCTAGCCCTAGTTAAGGCTTAAACCCAACCCATACGCCAAACCCTAGCTTGGAATGGATCCCAGCACTTAGCCTATCACTAGCTCCCATCAAACCCCTTCTTTTTGCAAGTCTCTTTAGCAATGCCACATTCTTGAGCAGGAAAGAGTTGTTATGGGATGGACTGTTTCATCACAGACTTTAATAAGCTCATTAACGAGCTGGCTATGTTCCTCTTCTTTTCGAGGATAAAATAGGACACACTGGCATGACTCTACTGCTGCCTCAAGCACGCTCCAAGCGGCAACAGAGTTGAGTGTCTATTTGTCCTTCAAAAAAAAAAAAAAAACCCAAAGATTGTTGCAAAATCTCCTTGTGGAGAGAGTGCTGGAGGGGAAAGCGTCAGGATGGAGAGAGACTCTGCTATCCACAATAAGCTCTGTGAGTCACTAGCACCATCTGCAATGACTGACAACATGAACTAGGTCTTGGGCTAGAGAGAGAGGATGTGTGTGTTTTCCACATGTCCTTATAGATCCTGTGCTCACATTTTTGCTGCTGTCTCACTAGGCCCCAGTGAGCAGATGAGAGTTTCCAGTCACAAGCCATATAGCTCCCAGGAAGGTGAGAGAAACTAAGAGACCATAGAGGTAAGAGCTATTCAGAAGCAAAGCAAAAAGAAATTATAAACATACTTGGCCACTTTTTCATCAATCAGGCCAGGTTGCTCTCTGCCTACAGCTAAGAGGTCATCTGTGCTCCTGGCAAAACCTCATCATGCCAGTTATAGTTTTGCCCACATTTGATAGCCTGGAAGATGGAAACAGAAATCTGGGTAAGGAGAGCTGAACGGGACTCTCTTCTGAGCCCATCAGTACTTTATTTTAACTAGCTGGAGGTGTGTCTGCTCAACGTGATGAGCCACACCCTTCCATCCCAGGGATGACCATGCCACCTCTGTAGCGCTCCCAGCTTCTGCTAGCATGGGGGTGAGATACCAAGACATGGAATCAAACTGGAGTTCTCAAGTCCCCAAACCCAAGCACAGCAATAGAAAGCGCTATGGAGAGAGGGCCCAGGCGCACTGCACTGTGGCCAGTCAGCAAGAGGTTAATTTTGGTTCAGCTTCCCCCCCTCTGTGTTCAAGGGCTATAAGCGTGGCGAGTTAGGAGAGAGCCTTTGGGAAGCTCATGCTCTATACACAGGACTAGGCAGAGCCTCCAGCTAAAGACATTAGCCTTGGGAGAAAAGGCCATGCTGACTGCAGCTGGTTTGTCCGCCGCTGCTGAGTCACTCCACCAGTTTATGAACATATAGGGCAGCAAGACAGGGCAATGGACTAAGATGATGCACAGCAGCAGTGACCCCTGCTCTTCTTTGTAAAGGGCTAGTTAGGGTCTTCAGCACATTGAACAGAGAGAATTAGGAAGAGAGGTTACTGAAGGAACCAGTTAATGGTTTTGTAGAGGGCATGGAATTGCTCTGGACAGGGTGTACTTTACTATCCTATATTGTGCTCCGAATGGTGCTTGTCTGGCACTCTCCAGTTCCTGCTGTTTCTTTACTCCCTGGATCCCTTCTCTCCCACCCTAACACTGCTGGCCCTTCAGCATCTCTCAGCTTCTCATGCCCCTGTACTGGAGAAGGCTCTTTGTTCCTTCAATTATTTTAATCTCAGCTCAGTCCTTCCCCTCTCGGGCAGCTTCCCCCTCTCATTCTGTCAAACGTTCACCCTGGCCCTTAAGTTGATGATTTCAGATTTCTGCTCCCTTCCCCAGTGGCTTGTGGAGCAAGCCCCGGGGGAAAAGAACATGCATATTCATAAACTGGCTTCCAGTAGTCTGCTGGAGCCTCCTTTTACAAACACTAGGCCACATCACGTCAGTTTCTGTTCACACTGCAGGGAAGGATCATCTGCACTATTAGCACGTGCCATAGCCCCTTTCTAGTTTGCCAGTGTCATTGCCTAGTTAGCTGCTTTTCTTCATGTCCAATTAAATGATTCTTCCCCCCCCTCCCCCCCCCCAGCTTTCACTAGGCGCTCATGTCTGCAAGAGATGGAATGCTTCATGCCTGGGGTTTGCCCCAGTGAAATCCATTTCTCTCCCTCTAACAAGCAAAACTCCCAGAACTCTAGCTGGATGAGTCAAAGGCCCAGCAGCTCCAGGGATTCAGAATGAACAAAGGTTTCAAATGGCTTGGTTTGGATATCTGGGTCCCTCGTGCTGCCCCAAATCCAGGAAGAACTGGGGATGGGGTGGAGAGAAATAAATTGCGTAAGAGTTGCTATGCTGCCTGTCAACATTCAGACACTTCATTCCTTGTCAGAACTGCAGGATTGTCATCATAGGCTAGTTTTATGCTCCAAAAGGCGGTAGTGTGGAGGTTAGGTGACAAATTGGTGCAAAGGATTAATGCACCATCCTTTCCCACTAGGACCTTTGATTCACTTCCTGACAATGGAAATGGGTTTTGTCCTCCATCCTGAAGTTTAGTCCAGGAGATGCACAGCTAATCCACTACCATCCTAACGTGCAAGGCCTGGCTGGGGATTAGCTGGCTGGGGTTCAATCCAATGACATAGCTATGATATTGGTAGCACAGGGATGGAGCAGCTCAAAGCCATGGTGGAGAACATAGCTTCCCCTATAATTGCAAGTATTTGCCTGCACTTTGTTCACTAGACTTTGGAATCTAGGGAGCTTTAACGGACACCCAGCTGCTGTCACAATCATACAGGAGCAGTGACTGGAACAGCTTTTTCTCATCTTCCTCTTACCAGGAGATTGTGACTGTTTCTTTCAGATGCGGGCCTTGCTACCTTCATCCGTGCCTTTGTATCCTTGAGAGCAGGCTACTGTACTGTTCCCTACATGAGACTACAATTTAAATTCGACCTGGAAACTGAACCTGGCAAAGAAGGCAACAGTCCATTTGGCCGGAGGCTATCTCACTGTGAGCAATGACGTAATGCTCTGGATCTGCACTGATTGGCCTCCTGATAGCATTTAAAAGGTGTTTTAACCTATAAAGCCCTAGCTGGCTTGGGACCAGCTTGACAGGCCGTGCTAGAGTGCTGCAATTGCAATCAGTCCAGGGGCTGGAGTAAAAGAGACGAAGCTGCTAGCAGCTTTCAGTCAAGGTTAATATCATCCCTCTTTTCCAGTGAAAGCAGCAGGCAAGGGGCTAGGATTCACACAAAATAAATTGCTCCTTCTCCTCACCCTTCCTCTTGGCTAATCACCCAAACTCAAACCAAATCAGAACCTCTAAGGAAGTGCCAAAATAGGTCTGGGTGATTACATTACACACACATAAGGCCCTTGTACCGCCATTGAGGGACAAGAAGGAGTTTGCACATGTTCTCGTTTTCTGGACGAACACAGCAGTGCCTGGTAGTAGTTTAAATAATTGATGGTGACAAGGGGCATCCATCAACATGATCAGTTCTGCTGGCAGGAGAAAGAGGACTTGATACCCTGCCCCTCAGAGAATCTTCCTCCTCTTTCTCCAACTACAGGGTTTGTGTTTGTTGCGAGAATTCATTTATGCCCACAGAGTTGGAACAGCTGCAATAAATAATTCTCTTTGAAGATATTTAATGCTCTACTACATGCCAGACAGAAATAAATTCATCCTTAGCCTGTCTCTCCCCGCACAGGCATTGAAGTTTTTTACTTTTGCAGAACCGTGGAAAAATAAAATACAAAGAAAAGGAAAATCTTCTCCAATATGACAAGAATGTCTAATTAGTACATCAGAAGCAGGAAGCCTGCTAAACAACCAGTGGGGCCCCTGGACGATCGAGATACAAAAGGAGCACTTAAAGACGATAAAGTCATTGCGGAGAAACTAAATGAATTCTTTGCTTCAGTCTTCATGGCTGAGGATGTTACGGAGATTCCCAAACCTGAGCCGTCCTTTGTAGTGACAAATCTGAGGAATTGTCACAGATTGAAGTGTCACTATAGGAGGTTTTAGAATTAATTGATAAACTTAACATTAACAAGTCACCGGGACCAGATGGCATTCACCCAAGAGTTCTGAAAGAACTCAAATGTGAAGTTGCGGAACTATTAACTATGGTTTGTAACCTGTCCTTTAAATCAGCTTCTGTACCCAATGACTGGAAGATAGCTAATGTGACGCCAATATTTAAAAAGGGCTCTAGAGGTGATCCCGGCAATTACAGACCGGTAAGTCTAACGTCAGTACGGGGCAAATTAGTTGAAACAATAGTAAAGAATAAGTGGAGGAGGAAGGAGGGATAGCTCAGTGGTTTGAGCATTGGCCTGCTAAACCCAGGGATGTGAGTTCAATCCTTGAGGGGCCACTTAGGGATCTGGGGCAAAATCAGTACTTGGTCCTGCTAGTGAAGGCAGGGGGCTGGACTTGATGGTCTTTAGAGGTCCCTTCCCGCTCTATGAGATAGATACATCTCTTTATAATTATTTGAACATAAATTGTTGGGCAAAAGTCAACATGGTTTCTGTAAAGGGAAATCATGTTTTACTAATCTATTAGAGTTCTTTGAAGGGGTCAAAAAACATGTGGGCAAGGGGGATCCAGTGGACATAGTGTACTTAGATTTCCAGAAAGCCTTTGACAAGGTCCCTCACCAAAGGCTCTTACGTAAATTAAGTTGTCATGGGATAAGAGGGAAGATCCTTTCATGGATTGAGAACTGGTTAAAAGACAGGGAACAAAGGGTAGGAATAAATAGTAAATTTTCAGAATGGAGATGGGTAACTAGTGGTGTTCCCCAAGGGTCAGTCCTAGGACCAATCCTATTCAACTTATTCATAAATGATCTGGAGAAAGGGATAAACAGGTGGCAAAGTTTGCAGATGATATTAAACTGCTCAAGATAGTTAAGACCAAAGCAGACTGTGAAGAACTTCAAAAAGATCTCACAAAACTAAGTGATTGGGCAACAAAATAGCAAATGAAATTTAATGTGAATAAATGTAAAGTAATGCACATTGGGAAAAATAACCCCAACTATACATACAATATGATGGGGACTAATTTAGCTACAAGGAGTCAGGAAAAAGATCTTGGAGTCACCATGGATAGTTCTCTGAAGTCATCCATGCAGTGTGCAGCGGCAGTCAAAAAAGCAAACAGGATGTTAGGAATCATTAAAAAAGGGATAGAGAATAAGACAGAGAATATCTTATTGCCCTTGTATAAATCCATGGTATGCTCACATCTTGAATACTGTATACAGATGTGGTCTCATCTCAAAAAAGATACACTGGCATTAGAAAAGATTCAGAGAAGGGCAACTAAAATGATTAGGGGTTTGGAATGGGTCCCATATGAGGAGAGATGAAAGAGGCTAGGACTTTTCAGCTTGGAAAAGAGGAGACTAAGGGGGGGGGGATATGATAGAGGTATATAAAATCATGAGTGGTGTGGAGAAAGTGAATAAGGAAAAGTTATTTACTTGTTCCCATAATATATGCCCTAGGGGCCACCAAATGAAATTAATGGGCAGCAGGTTTAAAACAAACAAAAGGAAGTTCTTCTTCACACAGCTCACAGTCAACCTGTGGAACTCCTGCCTGAGGAGGTTGTGAAGGCTAGGACTATAACAGGGTTTAAAAGAGCACTGGATAAATTCATGGAGGTTAAGTCCATTAATGGCTATTAGCCAGGATGGGTAAGGAATGGTGTCCCTAGCCTCTGTTTGTCAGAGGGTGGAGATGGATGGTAGGAGAGAGATCACTTGATCATTACCTGTTAGGTTCACTCCCTCTGGGACACCTGGCATTGGTCACTGTCAGTAGACAGGATACTTGGCTGGATGGACCTTTGGTCTGACCCAGTACGGCTGTTCTTATGTTAGGAACAAACTCAAGGATCTGAGCCAGGAGTCCTTATTCATGCGAGAAAGGGTTGGAGGCTCAGGTCCAAAGATAGGACCAAATTCTGGCAGTGTTGCATGTAATCACTAGCCAGAAGACCCATATAGAGCAGTGTGAGGTATGCAGGTGTGTAACTTATGGACTGTTTTCTGTGTACTGCACCTTTAAATATCTAGGACATTGCTTGAGGCAGCTTTCATTTTGTGCTTAATTTGAATGCCGTCCATTACAGAGGAGATTCATGAACACACTGTGGTATACTGAGGTCTTTGTATACACTAGAGAAATTAAACCAGCTCAAGTCCTCAGCACATTGGCAGGACAGTTGTCATTAACACACAAACTTGCCCTGCACTAGCTACAAAGGGCCTAAGAACCAGTTAGAACAGACTACCTTTCAGCAGGTTTAAAAGCTGGTTAAAATTCACTGGGCTCCATTCAAACTGGTTTAGTGCCAGCGTGGATGCTGTAGGAACTTGTATGGAACTTGGAGGGAAGAGCACAGGTTGCAGGAGGTAAGAGTTTGGAGGAGGCAGCAGGAAGTCAGACTGCGTGCACATGGCTGGAATGCTAGCTGTAATTACAACATCTCTGAAGGTACTTATCTTAGGGCTGGTCCACACTGGGGGGGGGGGGGTTGATCTAAGATACCCAACTTCAGCTACGAGAATAGCGTAGCTGAAGTCGACGTATCTTAAATCGACTTACCTCCTGTCCTCACAACACAGGATCGATGGCCGCGGCTCACCCGTCGACTCCGCTTCCACCTCTCGCTCTGGTGGACTTCCGGAGTCGATGGGGAGTGCCTTCGGGGATCGATTTATCTCATCTAGATGAGACGCAATAAATCAATCCCCGATAGATAGATCTCTACCAGCGATCCAGCGGGTAGTGTGGACGTACCCTTACTAAAGAGTCACTTTAGTTTTTAAAATATGGCATCCGGTCTTTATTACCCAGCACATGGTACATGAACCAGATGCAGATAAGCTGATAACAATCCAACAACTACTCCCCCTACTGTCCCACATTTTGGAAATGCTGTACATGCAGTCTAGGCATAGCAATCCCTCCACCCCTTAACCCTGCGGTGCTGCTGTGAGGCTGAGTGTGTCTCGAGACCCTCAGATAAGGGGCATCATCGAAATGCACAGAATTATTAAAACTCTTTTGCATAAATAATGGACAGGTGCTCCTAGTGAATGCATAAGATTCACTGGGAGCACTGAAATCCTGTACCAAAAACCAAGCTCAGAGCTCTATGCACATTAACACTAATCAAAGTCTGGCGAGAGAAATCCGAGGAGCAGAGAACAAAGTTCCTGCTTGTAAATCACCACTGAACGTTAAAATTACAGCTGCCAGAAAGACGGGGGGGGGGGGGGGGGAGTTATTTCCTAGGGTGTATTTATTAGCTATCTGATCAGCCCAAAGAGCTGTTTCTAATTACATAGCACTAAAGCTATTGAATCAGTTGGACTGGGTGTGGCCTTCAGCCTATTTAAAAGATTGGCCTGACCTGTAAAGTTCATATAGAGATTCCAACTCCTGCAGTGTCTAACGGGATTTGCTTTTGCATTCACTAGTGTAGTCCCAGCTCTAGTCTACTATGGAGGTTTCATGTCTACCCAGACTGTTTGCATGCCTAGGGAGGGATAGCTCAGTGGTTTGAGCATTGGCCTGCTAAACCCAGGGTTGTGAGTTCAATCCTTGAGGGGGCCATTTAAGCATCTGGGGCAAAAATCTGTCTGGAGATTGGTCCTGCTTTGAGCAGGGGGTTGGACTAGATGACTTCCTGAGGTCCCTTCCAACCCTGATATTCTATAAAACATCATGTATTAGGCCATCCACCAGAGACAGTGGCACCTTTTTTAACACAATGCAATTAACAAAGCCTAGGGTGAAACTTGCAAAAGCCAGAAGTAAACTTCTTGGTGAAGGGCACTCCTCTTTGGCATGAACTACTTGAGGAGAAGACTACATCAAAGCTGTCCGTCTTCAGTACACACTTCTAAACCAAAACCTTCCTGACGAACAGAAGTTGATATTTACAGGTGTACACTTGCCCTCCCAAAAAAAACAGAGCTACTTGGAACAAGCAAAGGCTACAAGTAGAACAACGAAGTCTTCTAATGGTAAAATTTTGCAGACCTAACCTAACTTGTTCATTACTTAGCTATTATGGTGATGGGCACTACAGAAACAACTTGGATAGATAATGGGTATTAAATTTGAAGTTTCTGTTGCAGTAAAACTGATTTTGTGTTCTAATGACAAAAATATTAATCAGAATCAGATATTAGTGGACGCAAACATACACTTTTGGCTGCAGTGACTGTCAGAGAAAGATGTGTGCTTGTCAGTTGATAGACCTTAATTAGACTCCTATATTAAATCTGTTAGGGCTAACCAGGGCTGCAGGTCTACAATTAGTATAGTTAGTGTAAATAATCACAGAGCCCATTTAAAGTGATACCGAATTAAATTTGTGTCCAAAGTAGAAGTACCTCAGTAGGATACAAAACACTTCCTTTCTGAGGGAGAAAGATGTGTGTTACTTAGTTAAATAGGTGCAAGGAGTGTGTGATAAAAATAGATCTGTGAATGAAAACCTACAGTACTCCAATTTCCATAGAGCTATTGTGGTTTGATCACGCACCTTGAGTCTCTTGTGGCAGCATAATAGATTCAGCAAAACTGCAGCAGCTTCACTGTGCACGTATCTAGTTCGAGAGACAAAACACCGTCTGGGTTTAATAGGAAGCCCTACAGGTGACTATAAATAAGCTAGGAAGAATGTAATGAGTTGCCTTTGAGGACTGTTATGCAACCTTTATTTTTAGGTTGCAGATTAGCTAGAAATCAAGCGATGTTTGAGCTTGCCTCAGTTTAGCTGAGGATTTTGTTGGTGTGCCACTGAGGTCCATTCTCCATGCACCACTGCGTGGAGAGAGCCAGTGGGTTTTGAATTACACCGTGAAAGGCTAACAAGGACACTGCAGCCCAGGGTATGTCAGACAGTGGCTGGAAGAAGATAAGTTCAGGGACATTTCTAGACAGATACAGTCACACATATTGGAACTCTAGCAAATAGACACTGGTCTTAACCACTCTTTCTCTTGCAACCGGGAGAGGTGAATGGTCGGCATGAAAAAGTGACTGCCCCATAAGTAACAGCCACAGGGGGAACAGCAGCCTAGCATGGCACAGCTAAGCAAGCAAGCAAAAGGGATCCATGTGACAGTGGTACCAACCCAGGCATTCAAATATCATGAGTCAGGGCTCCCAAAATCAAGACTGGCTTTGGCTTAAAAAAACCAGGAGATTTTAAGATGCATAGGAGATGGGGCTTTAAGAAAGACTCCAATTACTGAGAGATTTGCGATAAAATTGCACCACCCATCCATCCTATAATATGTTAAACCACCCCGAAAAGCAAAACCTTTCATGAAATGGATAAGCCATAGGCAGTAAATATGGCTCAAGCAGATTGCTTTGATTCCATAGCTATTCCCTTTGCAAAACCAAATCCCTTGGACTATCCCACGTTCGAGTGCGCTCCCCATCTCTCCAGCCAGTGTGTGTGGAGGATGCTCAGCACTTTGAAGGGAAGCATTCTATATTAGTTCATATGGAGATTGCTCCTTCGCCTCACTTTGTCTTAGAACCGCAAAGCCAGATTGGCCCATATCACAAAACTGCTGCTCGAGTCAGAACAGCAACGGCCAGGGACAGCTAGATTGAAGCCCCAAGAGCTATTTCAGCTGTGGTAAGTGCAGGGAGCATGTGTATTAAAAACATAATCAGAGGATGATTGAGTTTATAGGATGCATTATAAGTTGTCTCTCTCCTGCAGGCTGCCTATAAGGTATATGTAAGAATTGACCTTAAATAAGAAAGGTCAAACAGTCCCCAACTACAATAGAAATATGCTTCAGAAGTTTGTGTTCTCCCTAAATGCATTCTCAATAGTGTACATTTATTATCTTGCTTTTGCATGAGGATATGCTTAGTGCTTGTGATGTTGCAGGGTCTGATCGCTATACTTGTGCGTGTATATTATTTTCCTCCTTCATATGTAACGTGAATCCCTGAAAGCCCCTTCTATCTGGGATGGAAGTACATTTGATGCTAGTAGCAGATGTCAGTATCTATCAGATGCTATCAGGCAGTATTCCACATGTGACCCACTTCCACATAAATCTTCAGGATGCGACACAAGCTTAGCACAGTACAGCTGTGGAAAATTGAACTTCCACAACAAAAAGGGGCAGAAGTACTCCAAAAACATCTGGTGATGTCAGGTCTCTGAGACACCAATGTCCAGCATCTGGATCTAGGGCAAATGCTCTGCATTATTGTTCCTAGTCGGGCATCACCATGGCGCTGGGCTTCTTAGATTAGCAGAGCAGCATCTTGGTGACATGTTAACTCACCTCAGGGTTATTCTGTCTTCATGCTAAATTCACCCTAGAGATGTCAGCTGCCAGAATGTGTCATTTCTGCTTCATGGGTCTGGTTTATAGTTAGGAGGAAGTTTTGTGAATAGAACAAAGTGACAAGATGCTGCATCCATTAAAAAAATAAATAAGTGACCATTCTCTAACAAACTTGAGTTTGGGTGTGCTGAGATTTCATTAAGAGCTGGTTGCCACTGTGTTAACATAATCTGTACAATTCACCATGCGGGAAGCACACATCACAAAGCCATCTTGGGACAGTCTTATTCCCTATGTTAGCAAAGACTACACAGCCAGGGAATCTTGGAGGTGGTCAGGTGACATGCATGTATCCCTGGGAGAAAGGGAAGGGACAGCACCCACACCATATAGCATCCTATTGACCCATGGAAATGGACAGTAATGACAAGTAGACCCAGGACAGAAAACCCCAAATGCAATGAGAAGCCCTGACCTGGGCAGATGCTCAGTGTGTTGTATCCACCTGTGAGCAGGACAGCCCTTTACTGCATGTTGGAAATGTATCCTTTATCCACTGGCCAGTGCCAAAGGGTTGGCTATTTACACCTAAGCAACACATGGATAACTCATCATGCCAATGACATTTTTTTGTTTTATTGACTACAGACAAATAACATTCTTACACAAAGGGCAGATTCAAACCCAGATCACATGGCCTTACTGAAGCTTCCTGAACATGGATCTTTTCAGTCACTCTTCCTAACAGATTAAACAAAAGGCTGATTTAAGAAGTTACAGGGCAATGACAGATCCCAAAGCATAATGGACATCGCGGGAGCACTTTGCCATTCTAATAGTGCTCTTTATCAGAAGCCAGGCTCGGGGGGATGGGGAGGTTTCCTTCATTTGCTTTAATGATTTACTCCATGATCTTGGGAAATCAGAGGTTTAAGGCATCTGAAAAAGGATTTCTGTTTTGCCTGCTAGAGGAACTAATAGTAAGAGAACACTTGTAAATGAGAGGGGGCTACAGTTAATTGTGCTTTTGAAATGAATCATGGGTCTACTCCTTCCCCAGCTAGTTACAGGCAAAATATGTTTAGTTAATACAGCACATTCCACACAACAATCAGCAAATGCTTCATAAACATTAGTCACCACACTACTCTGGAACGCAGGAAAGCGTTATCCCTACTTTACAGAGAGGACATGCTGTTTGCCTGGGGGCACATGTGAGCCAGCAGCATAGACAAGAATTGAACCCCGGTATCGAACAACTCGGACATTGTCTTCACTAGCAAAAAGGCATTATCTCACACATTTTAAAATCCAAGTGTCAACAAGGCAAGTATAGTTTTAACATGTTAGCTGGTTGCAGTGAATCCTAATTCTCCATTCCTCCCAGGATTAGCTTGACCAGCTAACACATGTTAAAACTATAACCTGCCTATACTAGGATCACAAACACATGTTTAAAAACACACCTTTTCGCCTAGCGGTCTAAATCACACTCCTCCTCTGAATAGCTGCCCATAGTGATTGTACTTGTCCAGGGAAGTGTGGACAATTGCTTTCTACAAACATAGGACACCATCAGCATCACCCATCTGTCCTTACTGATCCCACCAGGTAATCATGAACATGGGGCAAATGTGCAGCCTTCTGATTAAAGATACCACAAAGACTAACCCATCCTTGGACAGCTGAGCTGTGGGTCTTTGCTCACCACAGACTCCTTAGACATTCTGAAGCTTCTGAGGAGGTTAAAATTCAAAAAGCAAAGACAAATAAACGGAACCATGTATATAGTTTAGTAGCATAGAATGCTTCAAAGTAACTCCCAGCCCTAGCATGAGATCAGGTTCCTCCGCTAATGTGATTAGCAAAAAGTGCTCGGTGTGCGCCAAAAGACAGGCTTCCCAATGGGAGAAGAGAGAGCTTTCAACAAACAGTTCCTCTGTTCCTACTGTTTAAAATACGTTGTGTTTCATCTCTTTCTGTCTACCCTAAAGCTGGATGTATTACAAGAGCTTGTTCAATAAATATTCTTCTTATTAGTCCTAAGACTTAAGGCAGACCAGATCTTGCACTACTTGTATATTCAAAAAACTCTCATTGGACTCTGTTAGGCAGGCTTGGTCCCAGAGTGTTATTCTTTTCTTTATTTTAAAAAAAAGCTTTAAAGCTGTGTTTGAATTAATTGCTTCCCTTCCTTTAAGGGATCACATCATGTGACAACGATAAAGAATCGCAGAAAATCACTTTCGTCTAACGCTGAACCAGTGACTTTATTAGACTATGGATAGCACTGCTTTCATTAAAACTACTCTGACCTTAGTTTCTGCTTCACTGCAGAGCTTCTCCCCAGGACCTTCTCCAGCCCACCTGCCTGGCTTCCCACTACAGATTTTCAAAGCAGATGTACGCCCCCTCACAGTGTCTTCAATTAGCACAGGATGGGCTATTTGCAGGCCATTTAGGAGCGGAAAGAACGGGTGCAACTTTCAGGCGTGCATGTGCATGGATACACACGCATATTTGGCACACTGGCAGCCAAATACGCTCCATTCAAGAAAACGTAGAGGTATGCCAGAAAATGCATACTATCTGCTTTTCTGTATACGGGCATATACATTTTGTCTCTCTCTCTCAAACTCTTAAAGGGACTGTCAAGGTCCATAGTATGAAAATCTAACTTTTCTTGAACAAAGATAGTCCCATGCCTTGACCAGAAGACAGAGCCTCAGGTATCCAAGCTCTATTCCTGGCTCTGTCACTGATTTTACTTCGAGTCCTTGGACAAGTCGCTTCACCTCCCTGTATTTCAGTTTCCCCATCTGTACAATGGAGTAAATTAACAGTGAGCTGGCTATTTCCATGGATGTAGTGGTGCTGCTTTTGGCATGTTCTTTCCCATCATACAGACCCCATCTCCTTGTACTTCCTGCTCACTTTTCTTTATGGACTCTTGGCTGGCAGAAATAGCGGTGCACTCATGGCACGCTTCCAATGCTGTTTTCCATGCAGACTATGGAACAAGTTCAGAAAAGCCTGGTTCGAAGCCTGGAAAGTTTCTTCCTGTAAGGCAGGTTTAAGAAGCTCAATATCTTTAGCTTTTCCCAGAGATTACTTAATCCTGGTCTATGAGAATCCACATGGGGAGAAGATTTCTGATAGGAGAGGGCTCTTTATCAGGTAAAGGCACAACAAGATCCAATGGCTAGCAGCTGAAGATAGGGTGTCCAGATAGCAAGTGTGAAAAGTCAGGACAGGGGGTAATAGGAACCTATATAAGAAAAAGACCCAAAAATTGGGACTGTCCTGATAAAATCGGGACATCTGGTCACCCTAAAGATAGACAAGTTCAAACCAGAACCAAGGTGAGGGTAATTAACCGTTGGAACAGTTTACCTATGGATGTGGTGTACTCATCATCACTTGATGTCTTTAAAACCAAGATTAGATGTCCTCTAGAAAAGTTGCTCTAGTTCAATCAAAACCTATGGGCTTGATACAGGAACCTATGATTCTATTGGGATGATTTAGCTGGGAATTGGTCCTGCTTTGAGCAGGGGGTTGGACTAGATGACCTCTTGAGGTCCCTTCCAACTCTGATATTCTATGATTCTATGAACCACTGAATGAAATTCTATGGCTTGTGCTGTGCAGAAGGTTAGAATAGATGATTGTAATGGTCCCTTCTGGCCTTAAAAAAAAATCTGACTGACTCTAGCAATTTGACTCCATAATACAAAGGGTACCAGTATTATCATCTGCAGTCCCCATACCAAGTTAATTGGAGAGCTGATCCTTTCTGACTAGATGGGGCTGAAAAGCTACCTAATCCACACATCTTGCTGGCCATTCATAGTACACATCCATGTTTCCAAAAGAATAGGGGCTTTCCAAGTCCTCTTGCAAGTTTGAGAGCAACCGAGTCAAATGGGGGTGGCAACAGAAGTATCTTTCTGGGGGCTCTGTTAGCTTCAATCCACTCTTGGGCAACGCAACTCTAGGCAAATCTGCAAACCCTCCACCAACTGATTGACAGAGGATCGAGGCCTAGCTTTCGGCAGGGAAGCCACCACCCCCAGAAAGGCCAGAGAACAGAAGAGGAGAGGAGCCACAGGCAACATATACCTCACAGATGATTGAGGGTGGACGGTCCAGCTATACCAGAGAATCCCAGAGGAGGAAATACAAATGGGAGTGCAGCACTCGTGCCCTGTGTTGTAGAGTAAGGATGTGCGTTCCTTTACAAGCTTTAGGATCTTCCATCCTGCAGCAGCTGGAAGGGCTTATCTCCTGGCCTGTAGCAACAGGGAAAAGTGGCCAGGCCCTGACTGCCCTCAGGAGCTAGCAGATGGACGTCATGGGGGCTGAGCCAGCTGTGGAGCCCTCATACTCGCTGGGAGCCCAGCTCCATGAAAAAAGGATAGCCATGAACAAAGGGGTGGCACTTGGAGGAGGTTTTTTTTTACTAGGATGGTTTCTAGTGCATGAAATAAAGGCAGGGCAATCTGCGAGAACCCAGAAAAATCTGCGTTGCTTGAGAGGGACAGTAGGTAAAATTTAAAAAGAAACAAAACCTCTCACACTGGTTAATCTTAAGGGAATGAATTTCCTGTATCTCTGTGAAAGGATGGCTCTTGTATTAAGCAGAGCTGACGAACCTTTGAGACAGGCACCCACTGTAGAAAATAGGCTGATGCAAAAGAACCAAGTTGTGACAAATGTTCCCCACAGTTTTCAGTCAACTGCAAAAGGAAGGAGCCTTCAGCAAGTCTAATGAATTGTGATGCGCAAGACAAGGCGTCACAGTGACTGTATCAGAGAGATGAATTTGAGTTAATGAAAGGGCATAGCTATATACTACAAACCAGGGCTGCTTCAGTGCTGTGCACACACACATCTGTTTTCAGCAAGAAAGGTTAAACTTGGATACTGGCATTTACTCTCCATGAGGAAGCATTAGCATCTACAGGTAAAGGGAATTTACTCTTTCAATGACAGCAGAAAGCAACTTCATGGGCACTCTTAGAAGGCAAGGGAAAGGGTGCCTCAAGGACCAGTGGCATAATCTAATGGCAAGCCAGTTTCAGTGTATGCCCCCTTAACTGTGTCTTTTGAGAGCATGGAGCAACAAATGCTCTTAAACCAAGTTAGGATCCATTGTTAGGGCACTAGATTGGGTCTCCTGACTCCCAGGCAAATGCTCTATCCACTGAACTTACTGTCTCCTCTAGGGGTCTCCAAGGAGGAAGCCTGGTTTAGCAGTCAGAGCAACATACTGGGAGCCAAGATGACCTGGGCTGTATTCCTGGCTCTGCCACTGAGCTGCTACATGACCTTGGACAAGTCACTTCTGGGGCCCCGGAATGGGGACGGCCATGGCCCCCTCCCACTTTTTACTGTCTGTAAGGGCGAGTGATGGGGGAGGGGTGGAGAGCAAGCAGGGGGGCAGGGTCTTGAGGGAAGAGGCGGCACAGGAGCGGGGCCTTGGGGGAAGGGGTGGTGCAATGGCAGGGTCACAGTTTGGGCACGGCTGGCCCCCCCTCCCACTTTTAGGGACCTTCCCCCGCTCCTGAGCAACTTCCCTCTTTGTGTCAGTCTCCCCATCTGCAAAACAGGGATAATGACACTCCCACACCTTTCTAAGGAGCTCTGAGATCCTAGGATGAAAGGCACTATAGAAGCCCAAATAAGGGTTAGGGTAACTGATTTTTCTCTAGGACAATGATTGGCATGGGGTGGGGAAGGATGTTCATCCTTTCCAAGGTTTTGTGGAGGATTTGTATCAGTGTAAGGGCAGGTAGGCCAGGCACCACTCAAGGCCCAGGAGGCAGAGCTTGGGGGAGGACACAAGGGTGAAGTGGGGGGCTTCGCTGACCTAGTTGAAGTGTGCAGGCCAGAGCAGGGAGGTCTCTTTGAAACAGCACATTGCGAGCAGGAGTTCAGTGAGGGGTACTGGCCAGCTCAGCATCTGGCAGCACTGAGAAGACAATACAGCTCCATTGAATCATAGAATATCAGGGTTGGAAGGGACCTCAGGAGGTCATCTAGTCCAACCCTCTACTCAAAGCAGGACCAATTTCCAACTAAATCATCCCAGCCAGGGCTTTGTCAAGCCTGACCTTAAAAACCTCTAAGGAAGGAGATTCCACCACCTCCCTAGGTAACGCATTCCAGTGCTTCACCACCCTCCTAGTGAAAAAGTTTTTTCCTAATATCCAACCTAAACCCCCCTCACTGCAACTTGAGACCATTACTCCTTGTTCTGTCGTCTGCTACCACTGAGAACAGTCTAGATCCATCCGCTTTGGAACCCCCTTTTAGGTAGTTGAAAGCAGCTATCAAATCTCCCCTCATTCTTTTCTTCTGCAGACTAAGACAGACAGGTTTTTAAAATCTGGGTAAGTAGTTTATCACCTGACCAGGGACTTGAACCCTAGACCCTCAGATTAAAAGTTTGATGCTCTACCAACTGAGCTAGCCAGGCTCACCTATTATGGAGGACTTCACTGAATGTTATGGAGGACTTCACTGTGAGGGAAGCATAAAGTAGGTGAGGAAAAAAATCACTGTGATGCTATGCCAGATGCAGCAGCATCCCAATAATCTTTGGGGAGTTATTTGCCCTCCCTCTCTCCCTTCTCTGGCCCAGACTTGGGGATTTCTATGGAGGGCATCAGTAGCAGTGACCTATCTTCCAGAAGGGATGGGTGAGTGGGGACTGTCTCTGCCTTGGACTGAGAGAAGCTGTTGTATTTGTGGTCAGAGCGGGCCATGTACTTGACAGGATGAATTTGTGACTATATTCACAAATGCACAGAGCTCAGTTTCGATTTGTCGGAATACATGCGCTCAGCCTGTTGGTTATCAGGATGGCTGCCGGCATCTTTACAAACTTGTACCCAGAGCACATTATTCCTGTTGGTAAATCTCCGTTCTCGAGCTAGGGAACAGAAACTGGCACCAAGTGACCACTAGCACCCTACGAATAGCAAATGCTCAAAGCAATCTGTGCCTGCGTGGACGGGACTCCTGCCTGGGAGCACGCAGAATGCTTGCATCCACTAGGGACGCTTGCATACACAGGGAAAGCTGCTGGTGAGCCTGGTGCCAGCCCCAGTGGGCAAGACTGGGGCCAGTACAGCTACAGGAGCTGCTCAGGCTGGGCGCTGGTTCCTATGACCAGTGACCCAACATCCTGCTGCTTTTGTCGCTGCGGTTCCTGGCCTGGTCGCTGGCCATGGCCCTGCTGGTCTTGCTCATTGTCTCTAGAAACTTGCAGCTCGACCGATATCCGCAGATATAAATTTTGTATCCATGCAGGGCTCTACTAGCTAGCGTCCGGGTGCCCCAGGCTCCCCGCTTCCAGCCAGGCTGTGCCTGCCCCACTCAGAGCTCCCTGCTCCCAGCCAGGCTGTGCCCAGCTGGCTCCCAGCTCCCCACGGGGAGCCCGGCTGTTCCCCAGGCTTTCAGCTCCCTGCTGCAGCCGGGCTCCCAGCAGGGAGCCATGAGCCTCAGTGCAGCCACTGGGAGCTCAGGGCACAGCCTGGCTGGGAGCATGGAGCCCCCTGGACTCCAGGCGCGGAGCTTGCAGCCGGGAGCCTCGCTATGTCTGGGAGCTGAGAGAGTGGCACCTGGGATCTTGGTGGGGAGCTGCGTATGAAGCTGAGAGCCTGGGCTTTCAGCTCCCACACTATCCCTCTTAAGTCAGTGAAAGTGCTCCTGGTGAGGAAGCGTACCGCTGACAGAGGGTGGGTAGTATGGATATTAACGACCGCAGTACTTACTGTGGTGATTTTAAGTAGACATGCCCTTAGAAATGGATAAATGGTTTGAAACAGGAGAAGCCTTCCGGTCAGCATAGGTAATGTCTTCACTGAAGCGCTACAGTAGGGCAGCTGCTGTATTTTAAGTACGGACAAGTCCTAAGTATAGAACTTACAGCTCATTTTGGATCTGTGCCCTGCTTCTCAACAGTCTGCCCTGAGGTTGGTACTCATGCTCTTGATTCACTACAGGACAGCTCGACTCACACACCACACATCCCTCAAAACATCAGTGATATGGTGGAAGATTTCCAAGCTCATTATATTTGATGTCCATCCAAGCACAAACATAAGGAAGTTTACTTACCCAGAGCAAAACCACACTTTCTCTTTCACTGACCTCTGAAAGCTACTTTGCTAAGTTGATGACCTACAGACGGGACTGAAGAATGGAGGCAGAAATCCGTGGTTCTGCCTCACTATTTTAATAGATGCTGAAAGTAAAAGTTTCTCCAAAAGCACTAATGCCAGCCATTTGCACTACTCTTGCCTTGTCTTTACAGTTCTCATAAAATGCCACCATTGCTACAGAAACTCTTAAAGTTAATTTAGTCCCAGTGAAAGGTGCCAAGTTCAAAGTTCCGGAGACAAGAGGCATTTGTGTTGTCACAGAACAGATTCAGCAACAGGCTGTAGTAGAGCTTCCCCAACAGTGTCATGCCAATGTCTCTCAATCCAGGGAATTCAGCATCAGCATCCATTAAATTCTTGTCCTTGCTGTAGCAACTGACAATAAAGGTGCCAAGTGTGATCGCGGTTGTGATTTGGTGGATACGTCTTTTCCAGGAACTAGACTGAGACCTGCTTACAATGAATTGTTAGATGTAACAATTTCTGGACATGGCAGAGTTGAGACATTGGATTCTTTTGGAGGAACAGAAAGAGACAAGAAAAGCTATGCATCTTTTCCACTTCAACCACTCAATGTCACTCCTTTAAATAGCTTTCATGTTACACACGGTGCTCCTTTCAGCTTAGTTTAGGGCAGAGATCAGCAACCTTTGGCACGCGGCTCGCCAGGGTAAGCCCCTGGCGGGCCGGGCCGGTTTGTTTACCTGTCGCATCCGCAGGTTCGGCCGATCGCGGCTCCCACTGGCCGCGGATTGCCATCCCAGGCCAATGGGGGCTGCGGGAAGCGGCGTGGGCCGAGGGATGTGCTGGCCGTCACTTCCCGCCACCCCCATTGGCCTGGAGTGGGGGAACGCAGCCAGTGGGAGCCGTGATCGGCCGAACCTGCAGACACGGCAGGTAAACAAACCGGCCCAGCCCGCCAGGGGGCTAACCCTGGCGGGCTGCATGCCAAAGGTTGCTGATCCCTGGTTTAGGGTGAAAAATCAGGAGGGGGGGAACTATGGGGGTAATAGAGTCTATATAAGATAAAGCCCCGAATATCTGGACAATCCCGATAATATTGGGACATCTGGTCAACCTAGCTTAGTTTCACTCAGTAGCAGAACATCAAGATCTGCCTCCCTATGCCCTGCAGGAGAATGCTCTTTAAGCGTTACTCTTATTCATAATTTTTCTGACACACAGTAGTTTTCCTGCCTCATCTCTCAGTTCAGAGATGTTTTCAGGCCAGGGAAGTTAGAGACAAATTGGTCTGCATTTTTGTAATGTTACCTACCAGATGGAGAAACATGCTGTGTTATGTCTTAGCCCCTTGAAGTTCTAAAATAAATTGATAGTTACAACATTGCCTAGAGGTTTGTTTTGCTGGAACTTTATTTTTCTGCTACAGCCTTAGGTTTAACATGTTTTCTTTGTGAACTTCCAACCACTGAAGCTGAAAAAATTGTGTTATTGTGAAACTAGGTTAGTTTGTAGGCGATTTTTATGGAAATCAATTGCAAATGAATTGTGAGGCTTTTGCTTTAGGGGAATAATGAAGGTAAATTTGCTGAATTTGTTAATGGCCATAAATTTAGTCATCTGTGTCAGCATAACTGTCATCTGCATTACTGACTTCATTGGTGAGAGTGGGATGTACTTACACCAATTGTCTTTAGTAATTAGTGCCTCATAGGGTATTGAGGGGTAAGTTTTCAAGGGGCACTTTGCTTGAGCATGTGCACTTGATAGGTGCAAAGGCCTGTATGTACATTTTCAATGGTCCAACATCTACACCCACATCAGTGTTGAAATTTACAAGAGCAAACTCATTGGGCCCCAAGGTAGTGTTAGAACTATCATAAAGGAGGGTTTATATCCAAATACAGAACAGATTGCTGCTTTGAGAGGTGACTATAGAGCAGCTCAAGCGACCTGCAGTCTCCAGCTTTGCATTTGTTTAGTTTCTACTGAAGTAGAGAGAGGTGCCCTTCCTCATCACAGAAAAAGTGTGGCAAAGCAGAACCATCATCCTTGCTAAGATACTGACAGACCAAACCTGAGGGTGTTCAGAGAAAATTCTGAGCTGGCATACACCCCAAGCCAGCCCTGCTGTAAGTCAATGAAGATCTTAAGCAGGTGCATGTGGTATCTTAGAACTGATGAGTCATTTATGTTTCAAGCAGATGCGGAGGGAAACTTAACAAAATGAACTCCACATTGTCCCCAATCTTTAAAACTAAGATGGAGACCAAAGAGTTTTGTTCATGCACACGGAAGCAAATCTGATGTGATGAGACAAGGCCCACGGCTGCTGTCTGCAATTGCTCGATCTCTGTGCAAGGAGGGATAATAGAGGGGACAGTTTTCACTGCCATTGTCAGTACCTCCCTCAGACTCAGATGTGCACTGGCACATGAATGTGTCTGCAGAGGGTTTCTCCTCCCCCCGGGCCCGGCCCATCTTCCAGCTTTCATCATTCCGCTACTTTCTCCATCTGCATCTCCTGTTTTGTTCGCTGTCTCTCTCCTCCTTCCCATTGTTCCTTTGTTCCATTAACCATCCTTTTCTTCTCCCTCTTCACTCCCAAATGAGAGTGCTTGTGTAGTGGGCAGAGCCACTGGCTTCCTGCTTGAACACAGCTCAAGCTGTTTCCCAAGGGCTTGATCCAACTCCTGTTGGAGTCAATGGAAAGCCTCTCTTGTCAGCTCCAATGGGAGTTAGATTGGGGCCTAGAAGAGCATCTGGCCCGAGGGAGAGCAAGTTATCCTAACACAGGGGGTCTCAAATTTTTCCATGGCATGGACCGCATCTCCACAGAGAGATCCTCCCAGGCATCCCTCCCTTATTCACAACCCCTTCTCCCATTAATGATCACACTGGCCTGGCAGATGCAGCCATGGCTTACGTGGAACAGCAATGTGAGGGGAGGATTAATACAGTGGTTCTCAAACTTTGTTCGTGGACCACTTAAAAATTGCTGAGGGTCTCAGTGGACCATTTAATGATCTTCACAAATGTTGCTTGTACCGTTAGCTAACTATTGTAAAGTGCTTTGGATAAAAGCGCTATATAAAAAAAAAAATTAACTTTTTTTGTTCTACAAATAAAAGCACACAACTCATGTTTTAATATCTGTAGTCTTACCTTTCTAATGTGATGGATGTGCCCTCTCCCCCATATTGGCAGCAGCCCCCAAGCTGGGAAGGGGGGGCGGTCTCTCCCTGGCAGCTCCTGCCCTGGAGCTGGGGAAAGTTGCCTCTTTCTCTGGTCGCTGTAGCCCCGCACGTCCCAAATTCCCTCCCACCCCCTCCTCTCACCCCACTGCCCCCTCCCACCTACCCCTTATTCCCTCCAAGGCCACCACCACACCTTACAATTGCATATTCTCAGGGGCCAGGCATCTAATTAGTGGAGCCCCGCCCGCACGGCTCCACTAATTAGGTGGGTGGCCCTTCATTCTCTTGAGTGCGGCCGCCCATGCGCGCACCTTAGAGGGAACTATCTGCAGACCACCTGAATGGAGCTCGCGGACCACTAGTGGTCCATGGTCCACAGTTTGAGAACCTCTGGATTAATATATTATGTCTGTTCACATAAGGGGATTATTTTCTTTATGGGAGAAAAAGAAAGTCACATTGGTTACATCTGCTCTTCATTCCCACCCCCACCCCTCTCGCTTCTCTGTTCCCCTGACCCTACTGCCTGTACTTATTCTTCCTGGACCACTTCTCCTCCTCTCCCCTTGCTAGATAGTTCTCTTCTCTCCCAAACATACTGTCCAGTCGCCGCCTCCTCTTTCTCCCCAGGACATCCCTCTCCTAGTGGCTGCTGGTGGATTCCACTCTTCTCTTGTACACAAGCAGCATTTTGCTTCTTTCAAAGCAAAATGCAACCGGAGCAAGAACAGCAGCAACAAAGGGGGATCAAGTGCTGGATGGAAGCCAGAAATGGAGAGGACAACACCGAGCTGGACATATACAAGAGCTCAGACAGAACCATAACCCAGGGACTGAACTGCAGCTTGAGAGCGAGAGTGTGCTGCTAATATTCATGGACAGAAACGATGTTTTAAAAATGAGATGTCCTGACAGATCTGCGAGACCCCCGCAGTTGTGCTACACCCCCAGCATAGTCTGTAAAGCAGAGACAGCAGCTGTCCAGCTGGGGCTGTCAATAGTGCTTAGGATGATGCAGCAGGGCCCGGCTGCTTTTACCTTTAAGAATTATCCCCCAATTTGGCTATGTTAATAAGCAATATAAGCCAAGGTCAGGAGCTGCTGCTGCTGCCAACTCAAGCAGCTGGGTCTAGGATGAGCATTGCAAATGGATAGAGGACCAACGTGGAGGTTACCTTTCTATCCAGCTGTGAGGCAAGTTTCTATTCACATTGAGATTTGGAGTCAGCACTGAGTAAGAACCTCTCTCTGGAAGGTGTCCAGGTACCAGGGTGATGGGCATAGAATACGAATCTAAATAGAACAGAATGATTCTGTCTGCTAGTCAGAAGACACCCAATAGGTCAAATTTTCAAGGGTGACCTCAGTTTTTGGTGTGTAACTTACGATGCCTTGGGCTTGATTTTCAGAGGTGCAGAGCTCCCCATGACTTCAGCTGGAGTCGAGACTGTTAAGCATGACCTGGGGGGGAAATATCAAACCCTCAATGGCTCTGGTTAGGTATCCAAAAATTGAGGCACTCCAAATTGACATTATTTCCCCTAGCATTATAGAGGACAGGACAAAACAGTGGGAATGCACATGTGTCTGCGTAAGAGCATTGCACACAAGTATTAACTTTAAAGGGAGGGGCTAGTTGCCAAAGGTAGCTATTGTGCTAGAAGGAAGGCTTTCAGATAACAGGTTAAGAAAGAAATGATAAGAGGAGTTTTTGTGAGAGCCCCTTGTTAAAAATATTGGGAGTCCATCACTACCTTCAACTCACCATTAAGAGCATGAAACCAAACAAAAGACTCCTGCCCACACCCCTGCTTGCCCTACTTGACATGGCTGTCGATTTCAGATTGCTCCATGCCAGAGAGCATCGTCATATGGGAAAGGGGTAGTTGTAGGGTTTCCAACTTTCTAATTGCACTAAACAGAACACCCTTGCCTCACCCCTTCCCCTGAGGGCCCACACCTTCTCTAAGGCTCCAGCCCCCCTCCCTCCAGCGCTCACTCTCCCCCACCCTCATTCACTTTCACCGGGCTGGGGCAGGGGGTTGAAGTGCAGGATGGGGTGAGGGCTCCGGCTGGGGATGTGTGGGGCCAGAAATGAGGGGTTCAGGGTGTGGGAGCTCCAGGCTGGGGCAGGGGTGCAGGATGGGGTTGCGGGCTCTGGGGTGGGTTTGGGGTGCAGGAGGGGGCTCTTGGCTGGATCCAAGGGGGTTGGAGTGTGGGAGCGGGTTCAGGGCTGGAGCAGGAGGTTGAGGTGCAGGAAGGGGTGCAGGCTCCAGCTGGGGGTGTAGGCTATGGGGTGGGGCCAGGGATGAGGGGTTTGGAGTGTGGGAGCATGCTCAGGGCTGGTGTAGGGGTGCGGGAAGGGCTGCGGGCTGTGGGAGGGAGTTTGGGTGAGGGAGGAGGTTCTGACTTGGGGCAGGGGGTTGGGGTGCAGGTGTGGGGTCTGGGAGGGTGTTTGGGTGCAGGAGGCGGTTCCCACCTGGAGCAGGGGGTTCAGGCTCCAGCTGGGCGGCGCTTACCTCAGGTGGCTCCTGGTTGGTGGCACAGCAGAGCTAAGGCAGGCTCCCTGCCTGCCCTGGCTCTGCGCTGCTCCTGGAAGCGGCTGCCACGTCCGGCCCCTAGGCAGAGGCACTGCCACGCGGCTCTGCGCGGTACATACTGCCTGTGCACAGAGGCACCCCCCATTGGCCATGGTTCCCAGCTAATGGGAGCTGTGGAGCCAGCGTCGGGGGCAGCACGTGGATCTTCCCTGATTACTCCTGTTCCTAGGGGCTGGACATGCCGGATGCTTCCAGGGAGCTATGCAGAACCAGAGCAGGCAGGGAGCCTACCTTAGTCCCACTGCACTGCTGACTGGACTTTTAATAGCCTGGTCAGCAGTACTGACCGGAGCCGCCAGGGTCCCTTTTCGACCGGGCGTTCCAGTCGAAAACCATACCCCTAGCAACCCTAGGTATTCACAACAGTAAATTCTCACACACCCGGGACAAATAACTTGTTTTCCACGACAGTCCACTGAACATATCACTACCTACTGCTCAGTTTATAAATATGAAGGAGACATTACTGAAATAAATTCTGCTGCTCCTGATGTAGCCGTTTGGCTTGATCAACTTCAGGTGAAATTGTAGTTGCTGCTCTTCTCCTGCCATAATCAGGGCCGGCTCTAGCTTTTTTGCTGCCCCAAGCAGCAAAAAAAAGCGCCGTTCTCCCAGCCCCCCCGCCGAGCGCCGCCGGAACCCCCCCGCCGCGCCGCCCCCCCCCGCCGCGCCGCCGGAGCCCGCCCCTGCCAAGCGCCGCCGGAACCCCCCTCCAGCGCTGCGCCCGCGCCGCACCCCCCCCGAGCGCCGAGCCCCACGCTGCCCCCCCCCGCCGAGCGCCGCCGGAACCCCCTTCCAGCGCCGCGCCCTCGCCAAGGCCCGCGGAACTGGAGCCCGCCCCCCCCGCGGAATGCCGCGCCGCGCTCCCCCCACCGCCCCTTACCAGGTGCCGCCCCAAGCATGTGCTTGGGTGCCTGGTGCCTGGAGCCGGCCCTGGCCATAAGAAGAAGGGAGCATATTCCTGGCTTTGAAATGCCATGTAATGGGTTTACATTCCTTAAGACACACCACAGGGGTGGCAGCACTGCCGATGTGGCTCAGGAGCACGAGTGATGCTAGAGGATGGCTATTTGAGAATATAAATAAAATGGAAATAGACTTATTAGGTCCACCCCCCTACCAGAGCAGAATTCTTCCTTTCAGTATGTTCCCCATTGCTTTGTCTTATTGCATTTCAAGCCACTCAAGCAACAGGGCTTTAACTGCTTTGATAACGGGGGCAGCTCCACTGGCAAACATGGTGCTTGTAATTCACCGGTGGTGCAGCAAGATGTAGTGCAAACAGGGCTGAGGTGGATTTAGCACCAAGTTGCCTAACCTTGCTCAGATGATAGCAGTAAAGACACCCAAGCTCTGTACACACTGCAGCATCCCCCACTGCTACCACTAGTGAAGAGTTCTGGGGCAACGTTGTCAAGGGCATTGAGGTCAGTGAGACTGTTCCACTCTAATAGAGCTCAGTCCCAGGAGTTTTCCCTGGTGTTAGGGTGACCAGATATCCCGATTTTATAGGGACAGTCCCGATTGTTGGAGCTTTTTCTTACATAGGCTTCTATTACCCCCCAACCTCTGTCCTGATTTTTCACACTTGCCGTCTGGTCACCCTACCTGGTGTTCAGCTGAAATTCCATCCCATCACACTATCCGAGTGACATTTGGTGCTCGTGGAATTGGGGATGTGTCATTCTGATGACTCCAAGCACCGTGCTAGCAGGAATGGCGCAAGCTTCCCACCAACAGCCATGCCAAAGGGGTCAGGTACCCAATTCCCAGTGGAAACCAAAGGGTGTTGAGTGTCCAGGTCCCTCACACTCCTTGACAAGCCCCCGCCACTGCCTCTTGCCAAGGTTGCTAGTGTTTCTGAAACAGCTACGTCAAAAAATAAATAAATGATAAAAACAAAATCAAAGCACACACACGGGTCTTTCAGGATTAGCACCGGACTCGGGTCTGCTGCGGCTCTGCTTCCAAATCCTATCGAGAGAAAGGGCCTTATCAGTGCGCAGCTACCCGCAGAGCGCAGCTCATATCGGGTCTCACAACATGCTCCAAAACAGCCGCCTCACAAACTGAACAGATTTAACCCCTTCACTTCTGGCCCCCTGTGCAGCAGGGGATGATGCTAAGAAGCATAGCCTGGAGATGTACTAGCTGTAGGGCGTGACTTGGCATGGGGTGGATGTCAGACACACTCCTCCTGCACTGTATATTAAGTATATGCTCTTTGGTACGCACAGCGCTACATCACATATTTGATATACTGCCATGGGTGTTGGAGTAGCATTTAGCTAGGAAGAGGTTAAGCAAATATTAAACATCTTTGTAAGCAGCAAGAACCACCTTCCCCACCAAGAGAATCTAACACTGATTAAGAGTTGCTCACCCCCAGTATCAGTGCTCCCCTCATAACCTGCAGACACCAGTCCCCTGCCAGATGGATTTTAGGGGGTGGAACTAGCTTGCCAGCCTCTGATTTCAAGTAGTGCCCAAGTTCCCTCTTGTGGGGTTAATGGCTAGCGACGCCATTTCAGATTTTGCTGGGGGGGGGAGAGGGAGGGAGGGGAGCGGTGGGCGGCAACTTTAACTGTGGTTCCAAGGGCTACTTTGCACCTGAAAAAGCTAGGGTTTTTTTGTAGACAATAATTTAGAAATTAGCTGGTCGGATACTGTATCTAATTCCTATATAAAAAAAGAGGATTAAATAAATATTAGACCCGCTCAGCTCTAATACTAACATGTTCAGTCACTAACGGAACACTGGTTAGGTTTAAAATTTTAATGTATATTCTTTGTTACTAACTCTTGAATACAATTGAAACAATTGTAGAAAAATCTAGATTACTTTCTATCACCTTTTTTCCAGTTCATCAAGATTGGAATAGTTCATTTAACTCTGGAAACAGCCTACTAGGGGAAGGCCCCATGAGTTTATACTGCACCTGTCTGGGGCTCTAGAGGTGTTATCTCTAGTCTAAATAATAGACTAGAACTAACCTTAAACAGAAGTGAAACTGACACTTTCAAGTCACTTTCACAGTATTGCCAATCCCAAATGTTCAAAAATCATGAATCAGACTCACCAAAAATCATGGGATTGACTTTAAAACCATGAGATTATGTAAAAACAACAGATTTGGGATTCTTTTTATTTGCCTTCTGCTTTTTGAGACTTTAGGGTGCACTGGGGTCACATTTTGAAGCTTTCTCCACAGCCACCAAGACTAGAAACTTCATTTTCTTTAAGAATGAAGGCTGAAATCATCACATCTCCACTTGACTCCAGGAGCTGGGGCTTTAAGGAAAACAATTATCATGAAAAAAGAAGAACAGGAGTACTTGTGGCACCTTAGAGACTAACAAATTTATTAGAGCATAAGCTTTCATGGACTACAGCCCACTTCTTCGGATGCATAGTCCACGAAAGCTTATGCTCTAATAAATTTGTTAGTCTCTAAGGTGCCACAAGTACTCCTGTTCTTCTTTTTGCGGATACAGACTAACACGGCTGCTACTCTGAAACCAATTATCATGAGACTCATGACAAAAGTCAGAGTTAGCAACACTGCTTTTATTTCTGTTTAAGAGCCTCCTGGAAAGTAACTAGCCTTTAAACACAACACTACAGCGACTGAGTGGCATTTCTCACAGGAGAATATTTAAAACCAAACACCAAGAAAATTCTACATTTTAAAGCTGAGAAAAAAACCTGAAACTTCTGAGGTATATCAGGTCAATTGCAGGCAGGAAAGGAGAATAAATGGGCACAGCAGCTCTGGGCAGCTCTTTAGAAAGAAAATTGGAGGGTCAAATCTTCTAGTCCTTAATCAAGTAAAACTTCTGTTGCCATCAGTGCCTCCACTCATAGATATAAACATCAGTGAACATGTGATAACATGTGCAGTCAATAACTATATACTTCATACTTAAATATCTGAGCCATCTTATCCAGAGTTACACATCTTATATGCATTGGCTCAGGGACTGAATTTTCTGACATATTCTGAACAGTGCTGAGTACACAGCTGGTGCCCAGTGAATAATGCAAATCCTGACAATAATCGTCAATTTTATGGACTCTGTGGATGCAGTTTCTGTTCTTTGTTCTGGAATTGGCCTGAATACAGCTTAAACCCTAAGAATTTGAGGTATAAACACATCTGATACTTATATGACACTTTCTCTTTCCTTCCTTTTCTCAAACTCGGAATAAAAAATGATTGAACAAAATGGTTTTCAGTTAAAATATAAAATTGCCCAGCAGCCATTGCTGTACAAGCCAGCCTGGGGCCGAACCAGCCACCCCTTGGGAGTTAAGTGATCTCTTCTCATCTGACTCATTCTCCAGCCTTCCTAACCTCTGTGCTGCTTTTCATGCTGTCAACCATGACCTCCATTTTGGGACTGTTTGCTGGAGTCTCAGAGAACTGTCCGCCTTGGTTTTGCTCCCATCTATCAGAGTCCTCTTTTTTTGCAGCATGCAGCAGAGAGAGAGGCTGGTCTGCAGCCCCGAGAGACCTGGGTTCTACTCCCCCCATGGACTTCCTGTCTGACCCCAGGCCAGTGCTTTAAGGACAGAATTTCAAAGGTTTGTAGGCACCCAAAGATGCAGCTAGGCATCGGGGGAAGGGGAGGTTACAAAGCACCTAACCTTCTAGGCACTTTTGAAAATCCCACTAGGTGCCTAAATACCTTTGAAAATCTGGCCTTGAGTCAGTGTGTGCCTCAGTGCCCCATCTGTACAATGGGGATAACATCCCTGATATCATCACGGCAAACCTGGTGACTGAACTTTGTGACTTTGTCCTCACCCACAACTATTTCAGATTTGGTGACAATTTATACCTTCAAGTCAGCGGGACTGCTATGGGTACCCACATGGCCCCCTCAGTATGCCAACATTTTTATAGCTAACTTAGAACAACGCTTCCGCAGCTCTCATCCCCTTACGCCCCTACTCTACTTGCGCTACATTGATGACATCGTCATCTGGACCCATGGGAAGGAGGACCTTGAGGAATTCCACCAAGATTTCAATGATTTCCACCCTACCATCAACCTCAGCCTGGACCAGTCCACACAAGGGTCCACTTCCTAGACACTACAGTGCTAATAAGCGATGGTCACATAAACACCACCCTATACCGGAAACCTACTGACCACTTATACTTACCTACATGCCTCCAGCTTTCATCCAGACCACACCACACGATCCATTGTCTACAGCCAAGCTCTAAGATACAATCACATTTGCTCCAATCCCTCAGACAGAGACAAACACCTACAGAATCTCTACTGAGTGTTCTTAAAACTGCAATACCCACTTGGTGAAGTGAAGAAACAGACTGACAGAGCCAGAAGGGTACCGAGAAGTCACCTACTACAAGATAGGCCCAACAAAGAAAGTAACAGAATGCCACTAGCCGTCACCTACAGCCCTCAACTAAAACCTCTCCAGCGCATCATCAAGGATCTACAACCTATCCTGAAGGATGATCCCTCACTCTCACAGACCTTGGGAGACAGGCCAGTCCTCGCTTAGACAGCCCCCCAACCTGAAGCAAATACTCACCAGCAACTACACACCACACAACAAAAACACCAACCTAGAAACCAAACCCTAGTGCCAACTCTGTCCACATATCTATTCAAAGGACACCATCATAGGACCTAACCTCATCAGTCACACCATCCGGGACTCGTTTACCTGCATATCTACCAATGTGATATATGCCATCATGTGCCAGCAATGCCCTTCTGCCATGTACATTGGCCAAACCGGACAGTCTCTATGCAAAAGAATAAATGGACACAAATCTGACATCAGGAATCATAACATGCAAAAACCAGTAGAACACTTCAATCTCTCTGGTCACTCAATAACAGACCTCAAAGTGGCAATTCTTCAACAACAAAAACTTCAAAAACACTCCAATGTGAAGCTGCAGAACTGGAATTAATTTGCAAACTGGATACTATCAGATTAGGCCTGAATAAAGAGTAGGAGTGGTTGGGTCATTACAAAACCTAAACTTAATTTCCCCAATACTAATTTCTCCCTACTGTTACTCACACCTTCTTGTCAACTGTCTGTAATGGGCCACTCTCTTACCACTTCAAAAGTTATTTTTTCTCCCTTGGTATCCTGCTGTTATTTGGTTTATCTCATTAGACTGACCTCACACTTGGTAAAGCAACCCCCATCCTTTCATGTATTTATATCTGCTCTTGTATTTTTCACTTCATCCATCTGACGAAGTGGGTTCTAGCCCACGAAAGCTTTATGCCCAAATAAATTTGTTAGTCTCTAAGGTGCCACAAGGACTCCTCGTTTTTTTAGTACTGCTCTACCTCATCGAGGGGCTGGGAGGAGAAATAGGTTAGACGTTGTAAGGCGCAGCCTCAGATACTATGGTGATGAGGCCACATAAATACCACAGGTAGAGTGGGAACGTCTCTATACACTGTTAGCCCTTCCCTGGGATTGACCCCCTTCTTTTCACCTATGCCCCCAAATCTCCCCCTTTTCTGAATGTAACCTAGGCTCAGTGCTTTGCTGTGTTTTTTCTGAATCCCCTGTTCTCTCTAAAACAACACCTCCTCCCTCTCTCCCCTCCACAGAGGGATTCCTCTTTTACAGGCTAAACGTCCATAACTTTAATATAATGACCAGCCCTTTCTTATCTTAATCACCCTGCCTCTGTTTGTAAACAAAATACTGACTCCCTGCTCCAGGGACACCTCTCCTCTGCAGAACTTACATTTCATACTAATGCTGTGCAGTAATTAAGCTCCACCTGGGAGCTTGCACACCTCCTGTATGAAACTCACAGAGGGGCCTCCCGCCCTCCCCTGCCCCCCCCCAATTGGCACCCTTGTTAATAGCAAGGCACCTGACTACACTCCAGTGAGGCTGCAGCATCTGGTACTCCTCCTTGTGATAACTCAGTGCAGCAGGGGGTGGAATTAGCAAACCTCAAGTTATCTGTTCCAGCCACTAAGCAGAAGCACATCATCCTTCACATCTGTGCTAAGTGCAGACCAGGTCCCAATGCATATGCAAGACTTTGCATTCAAAACCAGTGCATGGAGTGGAGATGGAAAGGTGGGTTAGGAAGGCTCCTTCAGCACTGCAATTTAAAGCAGAGCAGTGCTGGACTCTGCGGTTTCACCCCAACGGGTCCATGCAAATGTTTCCTTCAGTTTCCATCTGCAAGTAGTTGCAGCCCAGCCAACCAGGGGGTTGCTTTGGGTTTTGGGTTCAAATGAACCCAACATTCAGTGCACCATCTCAGACAGTTTCAATGTCAGGCTGTGCGTTGAAACCCTACATTTTACATGAAGGGCCTTTAACTGACCCTGATTTACAAACCTGCCCAGAGTTTGCAATTACAAATGTCTGAAGTTGAAGGTTGAGGCTTAACTCTGCCAGCATAATCTAGTGGCTAGAGCACTGGACTGGGACTCAGAATACCTGGATTCTATTCCCAGCTCTGTCACTGGCTCACTGTGTCACCTGGGGCAACTTGCTTCCCCTCCATATGCCTGATTCCTCTCCTCTCCCCTCCCCAGACACATGTATTTAGACTACAAGCTCTTCAGGGCAGGCATTGTCTCACACTAAGGGTTTGTACAGCACCTAAGACAATGGGATCCTGAATCTTGATTGGGTTCTCTAAGTGCTACAGTAACAATAATACGATGAAGGAGGTGTGGGAGCACATCAAAGCCCCACCAGCTATGAGGTTTATTTTGGGGGGGGGGGAGAGAAGAGGAATATACCTTAAGTTCACAGCTTCCCAGTCCCCCCATTACACACTTGTTGTCATTTCTATTAGTCACGCTGCTGCTTCACTTGCATGAGGTTTAATTTTGCTAATGCAGTTGCCTGCCTGGAACACCAGTGAGCAGCATGGAGGAAATGTGCTGTTTAATGTACCTTGAAATACCAGATCAGGTGACTGGCGACTGGCTCTAATTGGAAGCCATATGCTTTTGTCTAAAGAGGTTCTGCTTGATTTGAAACACTGGGGCAGTTAACAGAGTGATAGTTCCCTATAAGAAAGAAGTGATTGGGCTGGCGATGGAGGGTGAATTCAGCATTGGAACAGAGAACTTAGAGAACAGGAGCGAAGCAAAGATGTTCAATACAAGCTTTAAGTGGAAAACCCAAACCCAGTCTGATTATGGAGTTGCTAATGGCTACATAGTTCCATGGTTATCGTGTGTTTTCCTGTCCCTGCAGCCTGTGAAGGTGATGTGTAAATGAGGCAATTTCAAAACATTTTCTTTACTCCCTGCACCATTCCTGCCCTGCAAAATGGATGAACCTATTTCCTGGTACAAGCTACCCCCAGTTTCCTAAAATCATGAGTTAGGCCCCCAAAAATCATCAATTAAAAAAAGTGGACATTCTTCGGGCTTTTGAGATTGATTTTTTTTAAACGAAAGCTGAGATTTTCACATAATCACATGACTCTAGGACAGGGGTTCTCAAACTGAAGGTCGGGACCCCTTAGGGGGTCGTGAGGTTATTACACGGGGGGGTTGCAAGTTGTCAACCTCCACCGCAAACCCCGCTTTGCCTCCAGCATTTATAATGGTGTTAAATATATAAAAAAGTGTTTTTAATTTATAAGGAGGGGGTCACACTCAGAGATTGCTATGTGAAAGGGGTCATCAGTAAAAAAGTTTGAGAGCCACTGCTCTAGGAGGCTTTAAGAAACATCACAAATCTCACGATTTTTGGTTTAAAATCGTGAGAACTGGCAACACTTTACCTTATGCTTCCCCTCATCTATTGGTCATATCTATTTGCCATCTTTTGTTTTATATTTAGATTGCAAGCTCTTTGGTGCAGGGACTGTCTTGTTATGTGTTTGTACAGCACCCAGCACAATGGTGCTGGGGCGTCTAGGGCTAACCCAATACAAATAAAGAGTGCCACATCACATAAACCCACTGAAACTCTCACAAGCTGGTAGCACAAGAATGGAAATATTGAGCCTACTGCCTTACACTGAGAAGTGTTTGAATGCAAGGGAACACAGATATTTATTCACTAATAAATAGAGAAGTCTGTCAGATAGCATATTACACAGCAGCATCTAGGGAAAAGCTGTGTCAGTGGCCAGAATGGATGCACGCCTTTAGCTCCTGCTAACAACCTGGACAGAGCGAGATAAGACATGCTATAGAACAGTGGTTCTCAACTTTTCCGGACTACTGTACCCCTTTCAGGAGTCTGATTTGTCTTGCGTATCCCAAGTTTCACCTCACTTAAAAACTACTTGCTTACAAAAATCAGACAAAAATACATAAGTGTCTCAGCACATTATTACTGAAAAATTGCTGACTCTCTCATTTTTACTATATAATTATAAAATAAATTGATTGGAATAAAAACATTGTACTTTCATTTCAGTGTATAGTATATAGAGCAGTATAAACAAGTCATTGTCTATATGGAATTTTAGTTTGTACTGACTTCGCTAGTGCTTTTTATGTCACTTGTTTTAAAACTAGGCAAATATCTAGATGAGTTGATGTACCTCCGGAAGACCTCTGCATACCCCCAGGGGTATGTGTACACCTGGTTGAGAACCACTGCTATAGAAAACCCTCTGAGTCTTTTAACAGCTGTGCTAAATCCCTGTAGTTCTAAAGGAGACATTTGCTCACAGGGAGACTAGATTTTATTACCCATAATCATCTAGTACATACTGTACCCAACCCCCTGTGGCCAGGTGAGCTTTGGAGCTGATCAAACAATGTTATCAGATGAGTTTTGTTTATTTATTAGGTAACTGGCCGGAAATTGAGGTAAGGGCTAGATAGGTTTACAAGGCCCAAATTCACCTGCTTTCTTGCAGCACTTCAGTCTTAGCGAGGGCTGAGGTGAGAATAACAATAGCTTTCAGAGAGAAATCCCAGCAAGAAGAAATGCCAGCATGAAAGCAGGCCCATTAATAAGTGAGGGGAGGGACTGGTGATCTTTATTGGATACAACTAAATAAGGTTTGACTTTCCTTCAGGTTTGCTGCGCCACTTGTATGACATTTCCATATGGACATAGCAACATGACAAGTGCTTTGTAGTGGTGGCTGGTAATGCACCAGGAAGTCGCCTTCCTCTGCCATAAACCGTGGACTATAGGGATCTAACTCCTCTCTCTACTTTTTCCCCAACAAGTTCATCGCTCAGATATTTGGTGGGTACAATGTTGCCAGCATATAACTGTTTTCAGTGTGTGAAGAGTTCAATGATAGCTGCCTAGTTGATTTTATATTTGTATTGCGTGTCTGCAGTAATACAAAGGAGAGGGGTTTGTATAATTAGGAAGAAATTTGGACATAAGTAAGTTATCCGGCCAGGAGATATGCATTCCAAGGCCCTAAGAAGGGACCTAACTGAAGCACTGGCAACTTTTTATACATAACAAAATAGAGAAAATATAAAGGGGAGGAGAGATATGTAACTTAGAGGGTAATGGAGCTGCAAGCAGCACAGAGTTATAAAGATGAAGTCATGCCAGAAAAATGTTATTGCTTTTTGACTGAACTACAAAATTTACCAGAGATGGGCAGAAAATGAATGAGACATCCTATGGGTTTGGTATTCATTTGCTATAGTACCCATATCTTACATGTGTGCCTGACTATACACACAAGAGCAGTCCTATTGAGTTCTTTTTACTATGGGCTTTTTTGTCCATGCTCACTATGATTTACTATGGAGAGCAGCACCACTGGATGTCGTGAATATGGCACATACAGCCCAGGTTTGCATAGCAGAGAAGAGCTATAAGCTCTATTTTGGAAGCTGACAGTAAAGGAAAATCATTTGTGGGGGTGAGAGTCAGACATGTGTAATTAATTATACTTTTATACACACTTCACATCAAACTGAAAAAACCTAGAACCAGAAGAGAGACATGCCATAAGGCATGTACATGTTTTGATGTCACTTCCCTACCTTTGTCTGCTTATTGTCTAAAACTAAACAATCTTCCAGACAGGAACCACGCAAAGCACTGCACACAGTTAACAATCTGAATAGCAGGAAGATTTGGGACAGCCCCTCTCACTTAAGGGAAGGCTGAAGCTCTGTATGTAAAGCTTAAGACCTACCATGGCAGATGAGGTGAGAAGAGCCAAATGCTGAAGAAACAAGTCCCACTGTTGAGCTCAGGTGACTGCTCCTAACCACAAAGGAAAGAGTTCTTCCCAGAGCCAGCATCTTTCTCTGTCGCAAACCAGGGCTCGTTCTTAGTTCCATCCAAAACTAGAAAACAAATGGCTCACAACCCTCAATCCCCTTGATGAAGTAATTTGTTCCAGCTGGGCCTAGTCATGTTCCCTGTAATCCTTGCTGTGATGGAAAGCACCTGTTAAAATTTTTCTGCCAAGGGAAGTCTTAGCCCTGTTCTGCTCAAGTACGTACGTACACACACACACACACACACACACCCTTCATGCTTGTCATGAACTAAAGCATTGTCAGGAATGGAACATGGGGACAAAAGCAGGATAGGTGACAAGTTCTATTTAAATGGACTGTTCGTACCACTCCAAGGGCTGCTGATTCTCTGTATTTGTTTATCTTTTTCTTACAGGATGCATAAAGCAGTGGGATCTCAGGGATAGAGTTTGGCAATTCCTCAGATCTCTTTCCATCTGTGAGTTCCTCTCCTCTCAGCAATTTGTATCTAGAGTTCCATTCCACGTGAGACAATAAATCCAGTTCAGATTCACCCTACCCATTGTGGTTGTATTGTTCTATTCTAGAGGCCTGATCCAAAGCCCATGAAGTCAGTATAAGGAGGCTTTGGATTAAGACCCGGGTGGGCATGGGAATCCAATCCAGACCCTTCTCCTTACTCCTGGAAAGGCAGGATACATTACTTGTTGCTATAGTTGAACACCAGTTTACAGTGATTATTATTTTTTAGCAACAATCAAGCAGCATTGCTCCCTAGGAGATCCTGGCTAGGAAGAGCATTTTAATGCGAATATATGGCCAGCCTCTTTTGTACTAAAATAAACAGCTTTATGGTAGTATTTGCCAGACCGGCTCAGACTACTGGGCCACCAAATCCAGTATTCTGCTTCTGGTACTGGCCAACACCTGATGCTTCAGCAGATGGCAAAAATACTCTTAATGCATCTGACCAGTTGAATAATACTGTTGCTGTCCATGGAAGGAAAATATAATTCCTGATCACGGTAGTGATCAGCTTCCGCCCTGAAGCATGAAAGTTGATTACTCTTATTTGAGCCCAAGTGGACATAAAATTATCCAGATGCAGCATTGACTATGGATTCCTCCTGCCATGAATTTTACAGTCTAAGGAGCAACACACCGGGGGAGTCCTTCACCTATCGGATCCTAGCACAGACTTGAATGATATATTTGATTCACTAACATTAGTCTCAACTCTTGGCCTGGAATTTTGTGTCTGCCTGCAGATGCACCCCTAGCTAGTGAGAAATTCTAAGACAGTAACTCAGACTTTTAATTTCATGATCATTTTGAACATAGTGAACATAAGACCTTTTTTTTAGGATCCATGTTAATGGAAGAATCCTGTCGAATGATAGAAAATTAAAGCCTTTGTGTAGGAAGTTTAAACCAAACCACTACAATGTGATGAACTAAATTCCTGTCATATAATTCTGACCTGAAGAAGAGCTCTGTGTAAGTGAAAAGCGTGTCTCTCTCACCAATAGAAGTTGGTCCAATAAAAGATATTACCTCACCCTCCTTGTCTCTTTAATATCCTGGGATCAACACAGCTACAACAACACTGCATACATAATACAATTCCATAGGCTGGTTTACAAACTATAGAAAAGGTATCATTGTATCTTAATTTCTTATAAGGCTTGAAATAATTTGAAAGGACTCTATTTCATTAGTGCTTGACCCTATTTATTTCATCCTTATTAAATCCTATAGGGGTTTTTCAGAAGGGCAGCTATATTCCACTTCCTCATCTCCCAGTGTTCCCTTATTAGAAACAATTACAGGTGGCCAATGCATTATCTTCCACAAACATGTCAGTTCTTGGCAATGCAGTTCTAGGAACATTCCAGTCACTCTGCTGCTTTCTAGATGTAATGACAATCTTATCACACTGAACTTCAAAACAACAGAGCCATTTCATAGCAGAACATCACCTTTTCTGAATCCTGCAATCAAATGGAGTGAAAGTGATGGAGCCCTACTGTAGAAAGCAAATGTCAAGCAGAAGGTTGCTTAAAAAGGAGCTGATTAAATTAATTTGCTTGTGCTGCAGCTCCTGTGACAGCACCAATGCAATGGAGGATTCACTCCCCTTTTCAGCAGCCACAACCCATCTAAGTCATCTCAGGGGAAGCAACACTGAGTTTGTCAGAAGTGAAGAGCATCTGCAACTTGAGTGGAGTCCCCTGGGAGCAGTCTCTCTGAACATTTAAGCTTAATGTTTATAAAATTTTTGCAGCCAATTTTCTAAGACAGTTTACACAAAGAATTAACTTACTGTTACTGTCTTGCCCTTTTGTTCTTTCAGCTCATGCACCTTTTCCTTCTCACCACTGTTCCTTCCCTTCTTGCAGCTCACTAAACAGCAATAAAGAGCAAACAGGTGCAACAAATTATTACAGTCATACCTAGGAGTTCCAACTGGGATCAGGGCCCCACTGTGCTAGGCACTGTACAGACACCTCCTGAGAGACAGTCGCTGCCGCAGAGAGCTTACAATCTACACAGAGAAGACAGACACAGAGTAGGTGGGGAAACAAGGGCACAAAAAGTCAAAGAGACTTGCCTAAAGTTACATAGCATGTGGCATAGCCTCGGGTTATCATATTTAAAAATTTAAAAAAAGAGGACACTCCACAGGGCCCCTGCCCCACTCCGCCCCTTCCCCTACCGGCCCCAACTCCGCCCCCTCCCCTGAGCGCCCGCATTCCCCCTCCTCCCTCCCAGACATGAAACAGCTGCCTGAGTGCTACCGGCTTCAGGAAGCCCCCAGACCTCCGGACCCTGCACCCCTGGCCGGGCACTTCCCCTCCCAGGCTCCGGCGGCAGCTGCTGCGTGCTACTCCCTGACTCCTCAGCTCTGACCCGAGCTGCCCGAGCGCTACCGGCTTCGGGCAGCCCCCATGCCTCCGGACCCTGTGCCCCCAGAGTGGAAGTGCCCGGCCGGCGGCGCAGGGTCCAGAGGCATGGGGGCTGCCCGAAGCCGGTAGCACTCGGGCAGCTCGGCTCTTACAGAGCCGAGGAGTCAGGGAGCACAGCAGCCGCCGGAGCCTGCTCTAAGGTAAGCCAGGGATGCCGGAAGCTGGGAGTATTTTTCCCGGACATGTTCAGCTTTTTGGAAATTCCCCCCAGACGGGGGTTTGATTACCAAAAAGCCGGACATGTCCGGGAAAAACCGGATGTATGGTAACCCTAGCATAGGGTTACCATTCGTCCGGATTTACCCGGACATGTCCTCCTTTTTGTACTAAAAATAGCGTCCGGGGGGAATTTGTAAAGCACTCAAAATGTCCGGGATTTCCCCCCTCCCCCGGCAGAGCAGAGCGAGCGGCTGGGAGGGCTGCAGTAAAGTCCCGGGCTGGACTCCGGAGCAGCTGTAGAGGAGCTCCTCCCTGCATTCTGAGCAAGTGTCTCAGCACAAAGTGCAGCCCTCCCCTTTTGCAACTGGGAGCGGTTTCTGCCATGCAGTGTAGCAAAACGGGAGCGAGAGCACTTTGTGCTGATACAAGGGCAGCTCTCCCCTGCAGCCCGGTCCGGGCCAGGGACCGGGTTTTGTTGTGCAGGGCCAGGGACCGGGTTTTGTTGTGCTGGGGAGCTCAGCCATGTGTCCGGCTCGCACAGAGCCCAACACCCTGTTCTGAGCAGCAGGGTAAGGGGGCCAGGGGGCAGGAGAAGGGGCAGGGAGGTTCTGGAGGGGGCAGTCAAGAAACGGGGGGGGGCTTTTTGGGGGGAGTGGAGAAAGTTTTGGGCAGTCAGGGTACAGGTAGGGGGTAGGGTCCTGGGGGGCAGTTGGGGAGGTCTTAGGAGGGGGCAGTTAGGGGACAAGGAACAGGGAGTCTTAGGTAGGGGGTGGGGTTCTGGGGGGCAGTTAGGAGCAGGGGTCCCAGGAGGGGGCAGTCAGGGGACAAGGAGCGGGGGGGTGGGGGGCTGAGAGTTCTGGGGGGGGCTGTCAGGGGGCAGGAGTGGGGAGAGGGATCGGAGCAGTCAGGGGACAGGGAGCAGAGGGGTTTAGATGGGTTGGGAGTTCTGGGGGGGGCTGTCAGGGGGTGGGGAGTGGTTGGATGGGGCGTGGGAGTCCCAGGGGTCTGTCTGGGGGTGGGGGTGTGGATAAGGGTTGGGGCAGTCAGGGGACAAGAGGCAGGGAGGCTTAGATAGGGAGTGGAGTCCTGGGGGGCAGTTAGGGGCAGGGGTCCCAGGAGGGGGCAGTCAGGGGACAAGGAACGGGGGGAGGGTTGGAGGTTCTGGGGGGGCGGGAAGTGGGAGGGGCAGGGGCGGGGCTAGGGCAGGGCTCCTCCTGTCCTCTTTTTTGCTTGCTGAAATATGGTAACCCTACCCTAGCATAGCCCAGAGCACCTGACTCCCTGGCCAGTGATGAGACCACAAGATTGTGCTGCCTCCCCATAATTGCTCTGAATTCACAGACATTTCTGTCATCTGTTTATGCCCAAATAGCTCTTCTTCTCTCATAAGAAGAGTTAATTTCTACATTGCTCACCCTTGGCGTTGGGTTTTCTATTTACACTCTTTTTTTTCTTAAAATAAAGGGGGGGGTTGTTTGGTGGGAAAAAAATAAAGTTCCCAGCATTTCTCCTCAGGTCCCTTCATTCTGATTAATTAAAAAAAAAATATTTAGTATTTTCCTTCCAAGTCCCATTCTGCTTCCATCTTTCCTTCCTCTCAAAGATTTGACTAAGGAATTCTGCATTTTTCTCCCAGACCTCCGCAACTGATTATCCCCTCCCGCCTAGCTCCTACTCAGGGATACTTTATACTCATTTTTAACCTTTCCCTCTCCTCGCCTTCCCCCTGCATGCACTCTCACTATCCCCCTCCCCCATGTCAAACAACAGCTATTTTCCCTCCAAAACACTCAACCTGAGTCCCAACACTGCAGTCAGCCTGGAGAGACTCCCATGCCTGCATGAAGCAAATGGTGAAACAAAAGAGGGTCTTAGCCCTCCTGGGGCCTTTATGGCCCTTTGCAGCAGTTCTGAGCCAGGCACAATCATTTGCTTCCCTTCCCAGTCAAGAACAGCTCACAGGCCTATGGAACTGGGGAGCTGCTGTGGAAGAGCACAGATACTGCCCCCCTCAAGGAGTTCTGTGGGGGAGACTCGGCTTTTCCTCAGCACCACCACCAGCGCTATCGCCTGTGCTCTACCCTTAAGTAAAGCACCAGATCGAACCACCAGAACCTATTCCACACGCCTCCTTCAGCTGACTTATTTTCCAGTAAAAACCCAGTACGGCGTGGGCAGCGGTGCTTGAACAATTTGTGTAGTGCTGAGCGCCATTGAACCAAACTGTAAACCCTCTATATAATGGAAACCACTTCAAGCCAGGGGGTGCTGCTGCAACCCTAGTTCCCGCAGCCATCTCCTGCTCACGGTACTCAAGCAAGATGCTTTACTGACTCCAATGGGGGTACTGCAGGTGTGGCTGAGGTCCTGCCAGTGTGAAGGAGGCAGGACTCAGCTCTTTAGGAATCATGGAGTATGCTTGGCTCGCTCCCTCTGCCCATCCCATGCTAATTATGAAAGATGGTTATTTTTATCCCCCATGTCTCATTCCAGGGAGCACAGGCATTTCCCACACAACACTTGGATTATTTAATCTGAGTTACTGGATTCTGGCTGCTCCAGCCCACAAAGGGTCAGAAGTTCAGCTATTGCTCACAGTGCCTTGCCTCACAGAGGACAAGAAAATGCCCCATGGTGGTTTCTTTCTACAAGGGCACACACTTCCCTAGTAGGACAGGCTGTTTCCTCCCTCAGGACCTACAATGCAATATTTCCCTCTTGGGCCAAATACGTAGCAAATGATTCATTGGATCTAGGGCTTTTCTGAAGACTGGCATCCCTGAGCAATGGTGGGATGAAAGCCCAATAGCTGAGTGCCATGCAATATCCGGTGAACAGTGAGGGATGGGAAAGAGTACACCTCTGTCCATGACCCTGTGGGTCATACTGACCCTGGGTTTCTGAAGTGCTGAGTGCTCACAGCTCTGATTGAAGGCTGCACACTGAAAAGAAAAAGGCCCATTGTGCTCCTCAGAAGTAATTCTCTGCTCAGTTAAAGCTGGGAGAAGTCAGTTCCTGGGAGTCGAGTGACGCACTGGTTTGCGTTTTAATAGAGACTCTAAACCCAGGGCCGTCCTTACCCATATGCAAACTACACAGCTGCATAAGGCACCAGGAAATTTGGGGCACCATATTTCTTGGTGCCCTACGCAGCTGTGTGCTGCTCCAGCAGCCAGCCTGATCCCCCGGATGGCTGAGCCGCCCAGGAAAGCTGCCCCCGCCCCTGCCCCACCTCTTCCCCAAAGCCCCCACCCCTGCTCCGCCCCTGCCCCGCCTCTTCTCACCCCTGCCCCGCCCCCACTCCACCCCTTCCCCAAAGCCCCCACCCCTCCTCCACCCCTTCCCCTGAGCTACATCCCGGGGGACTGCAGCAGAGGTCGTGCGCGCTCTGCACTCACCAGGCAGTGGGAAGTGGAGCAACCCGGCCCCAGCCCTCTCTGCCGGTGAGTGCTGGGGGGGGGGGGCGGTTCCCCCTTCCCCCCAAGTCTGGGAGCCAGGGGAGCAGTGTTGAGCGGGCTGGGACCACGTCACTCCACTTCCCGCCACCCCATGAGTACGGGGTCGGGCCCGCCCTGCAATCACCAGGCGGCAGGAAGTGGAGCGACCCAGCCCCAACCCGCTCCACTCCGCCGGCTCAGGGGCTCAGATTCCAGCTGGCCACATTCAAACTTCCACTTCTAGCCAGAGGACCATTGTCAAGCACCAGAATGGAGCTGTGTCCAGTGCTCTACAGAGAGAAGAGGTGGGTTGTTGTGCTGCCAAGTCTTTTACAGAAGGCAGAAGCCTCAGAAATCCAGCTGTGGAGAGATGTCCACAGGGAACCAGCAAAACACTCCTTAGCCATGGTAGGGCCCCTCCTCCCAAGCATGACCAGCACTTACTGTGAAGTTAGATCTATAAAGACACGGGACAGACACAGCCTATTTTGCAGCAACAAGACAAGGCAGGATGAAAAGGGTATAACATTGGTTAGTTCTGGTCTAGTGTAATGGGGTGCACTCACCTCTCGCGAGCACCTCCCGGGTCTGTGTGTGTGCCTGCACTCACTCTCTCAGTTTGTGGTAAGTCTTCGGTGACTCAGCCCTCCGGCCGAATCACACGCAGTCTGTATGTGAAATAAAAACAAAGGAAACCCCTTTGGGGTACAAGTCCAACAGAGGCCTCTCTCCATGCCCTCCGTAACCGCTCTCTCAAGTTGTCCCTGCTCCGGAATAGAGCGGTGCACCAGGGCTCCCTCCCGGGGGGAAATGTCTTCGCTCTCTCAGGTCCTTTCTGGCTGCAGCTCTCCAGCTAGGCCACTACAGTTTAACTCCCCTTCTGGGGTGCTTTAAAGTCCAGGCCACTTTCCCAGTGGCTGGAGGGGGGCGGGAAGGGAATCTGGGCCCACCCACTACTCCGGATCCCAGCCCATGGACCCTATAGATGGAAACCATCCACTGCATCCCTGTAAATAAACTGTCACTGATACAATCCCCTGAGCCACTTCCCTGTGCTATTTTCACCCTTACTTCTGGGCCTTGTCCTAATGGAGTCCCAGCAACCAGCTCAGGGCTCCTTCTCGCTCTCCCCGGCGTCTGGCAGCACTGCCCTGTCGGAGGTTTTGCAGCTCCATCAGCCAGCCACACACCATCCACACTTGTCCAGCTCCAGCAAGGAACTGAACACCTGCTGGTGCTGCAGCTCTTCTTATACTAGGCTGCTGGGCACTGATTGGCTATGTCTCACACAGCCACGCTAGGCAGTTTGGAGCAGTGACGGATTAACCACTGCGCCAACGGGGCCCGTAGGCCCTGACCTGCTCTGCCCACCTGGCGTTCCTGCTGGGAGCATGGTTAGGGCATCAGGGAAGCCCCTGCACCCTGACCCCACTCCCCAGCAAGAGTACCGGGTGGGAGGGGGCAGGGGGAGACTGCAGGCGGAAGGGGTGGGAAGGGGCCCTCACTTGCTCTGCCCCGGGCCCCACAAACCCCTAATCTGCCTCTGGCTTGGAAGACCCTCTCTACTGCCCTTTTCTGGGGTGGGGTGTGGCAGAGCCATGAGGCCTCCAGCAGGGGACCTCAGGGGGTCTGGTATACCCCGTCACACCAAGGCTGAGTAACTTCAGTGCTAAGAGGTCTGAAATAGTCCTATACACAGCATAATGCCTGCATGTCCTGTAGGCTTTTTTCTTTTTAAGAAATACTTTTCTTGCTAAGTGCCAATAAGACCCATTAGTTTGGTGTCACAGTTCCCAGTAGTCGGTCATTTGTTAGGGAGGGTGAACTGGTTCAGCCCCTTCCATCCCCCCACCCCGTCCAGAACCACTCCCCCACACTCAAACCAAACACTTTGGGAGGTTCAAAAAGTTTTGTTCCCCTTAAATGTAGCCTCTGCCTTTCCCAGCCCTGGCCAGTAAGTGAGTTTAAACCTGTATTATAGCAGTTTAGTTTGCACCAAACAGCTATAAGAGCATTTGTTGCACTGGTTAATTTACAATCAGTTAAATGTGTGCAGCTTCTGGGTGTAGACTAGGTCTGCGATTAATGGGATTTAGATATCCAAATCTCTGGAGACTTTGACAATTTCAGCCTCGGTCTCGTAGAAGAGTCAATCTGTGAGAGATTTTCCCAGCCCATGCTCTGCTGACCCCAATAGGCTCCAAAACACACACGTTTTTTGGATCCTCTGACCCTTTGCTCACCCAAGTCTGTGTCCCACAGGGGGACTTTTCAAAGACAAATGCCAGGAATTAAAAAAGAAAAGAACATGGCAATGCTCCTGAAATTCACTGACTTCTACGGGGGGCTCACATGCAGAGGCCATTCATGGGCAGGCCCTGATTTTACATACTGAGCCAGAAGAGTTTTTGAGGTCATCACCTACATCAAACTACGATAAGAAATGCCTCAAGTTACATCAGAGAGACCAGGTGGGTGAGATAATATCTTTTATTGGACCAACTTCTGTTGGTGAGAGAGACAAGCTTTCGAGCTTACACAGAGCTCTTCTCCGGGGCCTGTAAAAGATATCGCCTCAGGTTACATCAGGCTTTTATAAATTAATCACTACAGCCCTAGGTAAGCGGTGAGGATGAGATTTGTATCACCGTTGGCTTTAGGACAGGTGCCGTCTATTTTCCCCTTGTAATTTGGATGGGAACTTAGTGCTTCTGAAAGGTGCTGGGCTGTAATCAATAGGGAATAAAATCCTTCATTTAGCCATAAAACAGGCACAGTACGCTAACGAGTGTCCACACACTGACCTGCCAATATGGCTCAGCCTGTGCATCTAGGTACCATTAAGAGAAGAACTCAGGCTCCAGGATCGAGCTAGGTCTTAGCTGTTCTATGGAGACTGACAGTTATTAGCACCAATAAGGTTCCTCTTATCAGAGTATCAACTAGAAGCCTCAATTGAGATTGGGGGGCCCATTGTGCTGGGTGTTGCTGCACACACAGTTATAGACAGTTGCTGCTCCAAGGAGCTGACCATCTAAAAGGCAAGACAAGGCAAAAGATGGGAGGGGAAACCGGCACGGAGAAGTGAAGTGATTTGCCCAAGGGCACACAACAGGTCAGTGGTACAACCAGGAATAGAAATCAAGTCCCTCTTTTTCTAATCCAGTCCTCTAGCCACTGGGCAACAATAGCCCTCATTTGTAAGGTGTACGTTGCTCTGCTGCACCCAGAGGCCCGAGTGCCCCAAATTCACTTCACGTAGCCACTGACAAACATGAGCTGGTAATGAGTGGCTGGTGACCAGTCTACTCAACTGCTCCACCCTGTGCTAGGACAAAGGTCACAGAAGATGCATTGAGGAGGCAGCTAACTGGAAAAGGGGGTGTGTGTGCCACTGGTCCAGATTGAATTAAGGTGAATTGACAGAGCCAAGAGAGGCCAGGTGAGGTCCACCTGCAACATACCTGGCCCTTGCCAGCTCTGTTAGCCCCTCATTTATAAACACTGCACTCAGCAATATAAAACAAGGAAATACAAAGTCTCTTTGGCTACAAAAAGCTGCAATAGGAGAATAGTTTCTGCATTCCCTACCCCAATTTTTACTTTTTCTTATGCACAAACCCACATCTTTTGCCTTTGTTCTGTTGCTGGAAATAAGCCAAGATGGAATAAGATATTAGCACAAAATGCCTTTGGAAATATTCATTGCTCATCACTTAACAAGATTACCTCTGAAATCCTCCATTGCTTTGAGGGAGATCTAAAACCTTTCAGGCTTGCAGTAACCATGGCAGCGCTGATGCAGGAAATAAAAGGAGACAATCAATGTGAAAGATCATTCAGGAAGATCCAGTCTCTCTCTGTGTGTGAAATGGAGCTGGGGAGATTTTCCTATGCACCATGTTTCCTTGTTTAATACCATGAAACATGTTTTTTAAAAATCTGCACAAATTACAGGGTGTGTGCTGCTAACTGGGGTGAAGAAGCTCTTTAAAAAAAAAAAACCTGCAGTATTCTATAAGAAAGGTTCAAAATACCAGAGATCGCAGTGGTTGTACTGCGTTGTTGCATATTGCCAGCCACGTGGAAGATTTGTTACTGTCTCATTCCTCCTCCACCTGTCATCTTCTCCTCCCACATGCCAAAAGGACCCCCCCCACACACACACCCATACACACCCACCCATGCACACCCACAGCACCAGCTGGATCAAACTAGAATGAGTTGTGTTGTGATTTTATGAGGTGGACCAGAAGGCTGCCACACTCATTTCACTTATGCCCAGAATTCAGATGAGTCCTCCAGGAACAGATGTATCATGTATAATTTCCCAAGCTGTTGCCTCACACCTCCTTCAAACTCATGTTTCCTCCCAGATCAGGTTACTTAGAGAGATAGAATGGTTTTATGGTTTAGTGACCTGACTGGAAGTCATAAGACCTGAGTTCTATTCCCCTCTCTGCCAGAGATTCCTTGTTTGACCTTTAGCAGATCCTTTAAATTTTCTGTGCTTGTTTCTTCACCCATAAAAGAGGAATCATGATACTTACCTACCTCACTGGGTGTTGTGAGGCTAAACAAATATAAAACCTGGAGCTTCTTGGGTGGAAGACACTGTGCAAGTGCACAGTACTGTTATAAAACCACATCTTTTCAATAAGGGGTTGTGAATTCACAGCTATGCAGCGATTGCAATTACTATACATCCTCACCAGGTTCTTACCGGGATCTTCTTGTGACTGAGATATACAGCATTATGTCCTACACCCAACCAGGAGAAATGATGAAATATATTCCTTTATCTTCTCCCTTTGTATTTTTTTTAAAGCTGCAATAAATATAAAGGTGCATAACCCAAAGTTTTTCTAAAAAAGTTCAGACTTTAAATAGCATTTTCCAAAGCCTAAGCAAGAGTATTGGGTATGTAATTTTATGGCAAGTGTTCTGTGACTGTTCTCTTCTGGATGAGCTGGGTGGGCTAGATTCCTTGCAAAGTCCAGAGCTGGTAAGTTAACATTGTGATTCACAGAAGGAAAGGCAGTCAGATGCTATAATGATGGGCATAATATGGAAATGTAGAAGGACAGATTGAAAGGGGGGGAGAGAATATGTGCATGTACATGAGTGTGTGTAAAAAAGGCAGTGTGCCTCTAGCTCAGCATCTGTGTCTCACACACTCTCCAAAAGTTCCAGGTGCGGGAAGGGATTGCTGTAGTGCTATTTACTAAGGATGCATCAGGGTCTGCATTTTTGCAGATTGAAAACAGCTGCACTTCTTTGTTTAACGGGTAGAATTTTGCGGGGTGGGGTAAAAAGAAAATAAAAACCAAGCCGGATCCAGCATAACCCAGGGGCCAGAAACATTGGCTTGCAGTGCTGCGGCTCTAGTTTGAAAGTATGTAAAATTTTAGGTGCACTAGGAGCTGGTACAATTGTTTATTTAGACAGAGTTTGGGGGTTAAAAATTGGCTCCAGATACCAAATGTGTGTTTTTCCAGTACAATTGGGTTGGGATGTAGCAGGGTATAGAGTTTTCCAGTGGAGCAGGAGTGGCTACGTATGCTTTCTAATTTGGAGTGAACAATTTGGGGTTGAGCCAAATATTGCCAGGATCCAGGTTTTGCGACACTTATGCACTGGGATGGATCAGTGTCCAGAATGTTTTGATCAGCAGAAACAGCTGCACTTGTTCTCTGGTCATATGGTATATTTTGGTGGGTGAGGACCAAAAATTAGGTGGATCTGGTGGGATCCATGTGCCACATCTGAGTTTTTGCCACACTCATGTACCACAGCCCAGAATGTTTTGCGGCATGAAGAATGGGCTATCCTGTTCTCTAGATAGTCATTAGAATGTGGGAGCTCTGGACCGGGTCAATTTGGCTGGATCCTGGTGCTGAATCCAGGGTTTGGCAGAATCATGCTCTGGGATGCATTGCAGGTGGGGGGGCGAGGAGTGGCGTTTGGTGCTGTAGGAGCAGCTACAGTTGCTTTCTCTATGTTGATGATACAATTCCGGGGCATGGGAACAGAAATTGGCAGGGATGCAGGTAGAGGCTATTTTTATCTTTTTTCCAATACTCACAACCACCTGGTAGCACACAAGCCACAAAGCAACAAGTCACAGAAACTCGGCAGATAATTTCAAATAAAGCCCTGGTCTGTCCCCACACAATCCCCCCACAGGAGAGAGGAGCACTGAGGGCTCAGAACTCTCACTGATGCTCAGCGGCACTAATTTGTTGCTCTCGGTGAGTCTCCACCTCCAAGGAGGACACAAGGACAGCTGCTAAAAGGCAGCCAGCTTCCCAGAGCTACAAGCAACAGCATGAGCCGAGTGTGATGCACAGCACTGCTGAGCCTCTCCAGGTCTGGGGATGGCTTTCAAGGACAGATCTCAGCGGATTGGCTCAGAGCATCCTTTTCTCCCCCTCCCCCCTTATACTCCAAACTGCAGAGATTGGACAAGCCTATGACACATGGTGAAGGGGAATGTGAATAAATGGTGAGCCGAGCTGAGGGAGTGTGGAGACAGCAGCGATCCAGATCCAGCCGGGAGAAGTTTCCAGGTGACTCGAGAGCGGCAACGAACTTGGAGAGGGGTGTGCAGAGCTCATCAATGCAAAGCGAGGGAGACACCAGGCTCTGAGCTGCAGAGGAAGGAGCCCTGCAGCCCTGGGTTGCAGACAGACAAGAAGCACCCAAAGCTTCAGCAAAAGTTGGGATTTGTAATTTTCCTCCCACAAAGCCCCCGGAGCTCCAGTGTGCAGCCATGTCCCTGGCGGTGAAGGAGAAGAACCACGTGCGTCTGGTCTTCCTGGGTGCGGCAGGAGTGGGCAAGACAGCTCTGATCCGCCGCTTCCTGCTGGACACTTTTGAGCCCAAGCACCGGCGGACAGTGGAAGAGCTGCACAGCAAGGAGTACGAGGTGAGTGGAGCCACCATCAAGGTAGAGATCCTGGACACCAGTGGCAGCTACTCCTTCCCGGCCATGCGCAAGCTGTCCATCCAGAACAGTGACGCCTTCGCCCTGGTCTACGCGGTGGATGACACAGAGTCCTTCGAGAGCGTCAAGAGCCTGCGGGAGGAGATCCTGGAGGTGAAGGAAGACAAGTTCCCCCCCATTGTGGTGGTGGGCAACAAGGCAGAGGCCAACAGAGAGAGGCATGTGCTGACTGAGGATGCCCTGTCCCTGGTGGAGCTGGACTGGAACAATCGCTTCCTGGAAGCATCGGCCAAGGAAAACGAGAATGTGGTGGAAGTCTTCAGGGAGCTGCTGCAGCAAGTCAACCTGCCCAGCCGGCTCAGCCCGGCGCTGCGCAGGAGGAGGGAGACCTTCCCAAAGGAGAACGCACTCAGACCACCCATGAACAAGACCAACAGCTGCACTGTCTGCTGAGTTGGGCCAGGCTGGGAGGAGGAGGAGCAGCAGCAGCATGGACTTGAAACTCAGGTGGGCTGGGTACAGAGATGAGGCTGCATCCACTAAAGTGGCACCCTTCCCCCTCCTGTTCCTTACCCAGCCTGCTAAGACTGTTAAACTTGTAGATCAAATGAGGCCGGGGCTCTAGTCACTTTGACTCAGCTGGCCGGGGGCTGGGGAGGGGAAGTGACTGACCCACAGGGAGTGTTCAGCAGCAGTCTCCCAAAGGCAGGAACTGGGCGTGCCTGAGACACTGCAGTCTCTCTCCACGGTGCTACACGGGGCAGGGTGGGGAGGGGGCAGCAAGGGACTGAGGCAGAGAGGAGAGAGTGTATATTTAGAGAGAGGGCTGTTAGGAAGCATGTTGCATTTGTGAAGCCTTTGAGCGTCCACCATGAGAGTTAGTAAATACCTTATGTCCCTAAAGCTCTGTGGTCCAAGGGGGAGCAAACGTGGGAGGCTCTTCTGTCGCACGGAGTGGAAAGCACACACATGCATCTGTGTATCCGTATTGCTTCTCACTGGTCCCAGTCCCCTGTGTTGGGTTCTGTGCTCACCAGCCCCTAACCCTGTGCATTTGCACACATGTTTTCTTACAAGCTTCGTTTACAATGAAATAACCAGTAGTTTTGATTTGCACTTTGGGTAGGATCATAGAGCACATGGCAAGGCAGTCTGTGAACTGTCTGGTTTTTATTTTGTTCTTTTTTTTTTTTTAAGGTTGTATCCAATAAAAAAAAATGTACATTACAAACTCAAGGTGTGTTTTAATTCTGCTCTCTGAAAAGTAGTACCAGGTGTGATCCTTACCCAGCTGGACCTCTTATCGCTGTGTTTGCATTTTCTCTTCCACACACTGTCCTTATCTGGTGGCTTCCCAGTACTTTATGACACCCACCCTCCCCTCCCTTTTTATGGCTTTTCCTGGTAATTTAGCCACTAACATTTTACCAGGCAGTGAGCAGCTACAAACAAAACAGCACTCCTCATATCGAAGTATAACAAGAATGAAGCCATTAAAAAGCATTTGATCTGCTGAAATAAAACCATAAACACATTAAAATGAAGGCAATAAAAGGAGTGGGAGAGGAGAGGTAAGTGGAGGCTTTGCTGTGATTTACTGTATGCTCCGTTGATTTACCTTCCCTCTTACACACACTATTGCCAGAATTTTCAAAAGTGCTTAATGTCTGTAAGTGGGGCTAGATTTTTTCCCAAAAGATTTCAGCTCCTCTATAGGCACCTAGATAAGTGGCCACAATTTTTAGAGAGGCTCAGGATGATGGGAGCTGAGCTCTTGGGAAAATCTGGTGTCACAATGGGAGTTGCTGGGTGCTGAGCTCTATGGTCGTATATATATTGCTTTCACTTGACAACTGTGTAAAGACTCTTCCTCCCCCCGTCACGATACACTGATTCACAGATGACCAGGTGACTCATCAGTCTAGGCACAACACACCCATCACTGTTGTGCCCAGATAGGCTCTGGTGTATCTTATAGTCCTTTCAAAATGAATACCTCTATTTGTGAATAGACTAAAGGACCACACACTCAGGGCCGGATTTACACCTTGCATGCCGCTTGGCTCAGCATTTTCAGTGCCCCCTGCCTACAGCTGACCTTCATGCTGTCCATAAAAAATGAAATGAAAAGAAATATAAAAGATAATTTAAATACAGTAGAACCTCAAAGATACGAACACCAGCGTTATGGACTTACCGGACAACTGGACAACCTGTGGAACCGGAAGTAACCAATCAGGCAGCAGTGCAGACCAAAACAATAAAATTAAAAAAAAAAAAAAAAAAGACTGTATTGCCTCTGGCCTTTAGCCCCAAGGCTCACGGCTTCAGCCACTGGGGGTTGGGGCTGCAGCTGCTAGGGTGCGGGGGAGAGGTGGGAGGTCAGGGCGCCGGGCTTCTGACCCACGGGAGCACTGGGACTCAGTGCTTTAGACTTGTGGGGAGTGCTGGGGTCAGGGCTTCAGCCCCACAGCTCTACTCCTGGTTTCAGCCCCACAGCGGGCCCTGGGGCTCATGGCTTCAGCCCCACGGCTCTGTTCCTGCCTTGAGTCCTGTGGAGGGTGCTGGGGCTTGGGGCTTTAGCTATGAGGGAAGAGCCAGTTTCAGCTCCAGCGCTCCCCCCATAGCTAAAGCCTTGAGCCCTGGTGTTTCTCTGCCCCTCCTTGCCCCTCCCTCCCCCGCTGAAGCAAGGAGCAGATCCAATGGGGAGTCCCGAGCCCCAGCGTGAGACTGAAACTGGGAGCGGAGCTGAAGCTGCTCCCCCCAGGTCTAAAGTGCTGAGCCCCAGTGCTCCTGCGGGGCAGAAGCCCTGAGTCCCATTCCCTCCCCTCCCCCCGCCGGCCTGGAACCCTGGTGCCCTGACCGTCAGAATCCCTGACTCTTCTCCCCGCAACCCCGCCCAGAACCCTGACTCCCCCCTCCCCCCACAGCCTGCAGCTGCAGCCCCAACCCCCCTTGTGGCTGAAGTCTGTAACCTCTTCTTCCGAGTTAGGGAACATTTCAGAGTTACGGACAACCTCCATTCTTGAGGTGTGTGTAATTCTGAGGTTCTACTGTATTAACTTTTTAACTTTTAACCCACTTTTAGGGGCCCCTAGAACGCCAGCACCCCATGGCACATGCCTACTGTGCCTAATTGGAAATCCGGCCATGCACACACTGCAACAGGAAGGTGACAAACTGCTACACACCCCAGGTCCGCTGTACCCAATGCAGTCAAGCTGGGAGTCACAGGTCACACCTCTCTGAGACTGATGGGATCACCTGGCATCATTTTCCAAAGTGCGTCTGAATGTAAAACTTCCTGAGGCCAAAGCAAATCAGAACACAGAGGCTGGTACAAGAGAGAGAGAGAGAGAGAGAGAGAGAGAGAAATGGCCCACAGCTCTTAGCTGGGTGGGCCAGACACTGTCATGTCCAAGGATTAGGAAGAGGGGGTCCATTGACTGGACAGCTAGATGGAGGGCAGGAAGAGCTTCATATAATGCTGACCCTTCCTCTAGCAGGGCCGAGGGGCTCACAAGCACTCAACGGGCTAAACCACTCTGATCTCCTGTCAAGGTTTTCCCTTTTGTTTCCCTTGCTGCTGAGTTGAAGTCACTGTCAGAATCTCTCTCGAACTTTGGCTGTTAGGGAGGCTTTTGGTTTTGGTTTTAAATGGTCTTTGTATGATAAGATTTCTGCTCAGGGGCAGGCTTGAAAGATAAATGCTAGCTTAAATACTGAACGTGAAGAGTGTGTGGTCTCCAGAGAGATCCTAATGTGGGACGGGGGCTACCAGTAATGTACACTAGCTTTGCCTTCAGAGGGTTTTGGATCAGCCCCTAGAATGCTGATTTCCCAAGCAGACAATGGTTGAATGTCAGCAGCATTTTACACAGCCAGGTGAGAATCTGAGCTTAGATCTGGGTCCCTTCTCCCCATCTCCCTCCCAGGCTAGCAGGGATTGGAGGATGTGAATGTAACCCTTCTGCCAGATGGAGTGGGCAGCAACCAGGGCCAAGTTCAGTATCTAGGTGTTCCTTTTCAACAATACAACACAGAAGGACGCCTCTGAGAGGCAATATTTCCGCACTCACAAGCACAGAGACTGAGTGTAGAAAAGACACTTTTAGTGAAAGGAGAGAAGTCACCCGACATTAATTAGGGAAAATGTCTCAAGCAGGATTCATAAACATAAAACTGTGAGCAGGACACCCACCCCAGAGTACGTGGGGCAGTCTCTTCTGCTTCATGTTCTTGAGTTCTATAACCAAAAATTCCTTTACTGTACCCCCCTCTGCTCCCTCACCGTACCCCACTCACAGTGATTGTCCTTGGTCAGTGAGGACCCAGGTTCAGAGGTGCATCTGTGTGAGTTCACCTCCCACCCAGAGAAGAAGGCTCCTGGCTACTCCGCCATCTGAGCACTTGCTCTGCCAGCCGCTGTTCCTCGCCGCCTCCCGCCAGCTGCTCCCGCCGGCCAACTGCTCACCACTTTCACCAGCAGCTCTCACCAGTCACCTTCTGCTGCCACCTGCCTCTCTGCTGTGACCTCTGTAAGTCAGTCCCTTAGTGACTGTCAGCTCTTAGGGATTTTTAGCTCTCAGCAGGCTGGGCAGAAACACTGTCCCCACCACAAGTGATTTCAGCACTTAAAACAACAAAAGGCTCCGAATGAAGCCTATTTAGCTCTATCTGAACAGTGGGGAGGAACAGGTTAAACCAGACTGGGGTCCCTTAGTTAAAGTCCACACCTCCTGGCTGGGACACCTATCCCCACCCCTATCTACTCTCACAGGAGTCTGACATTCAAGCCCCTGGCTTAACAAGGACCTTTCAGCTGAGGGTTACCCCTTCATTTGGGACAGGTTAAGCACAGTTCTGCTCCCCTTCAGACAATAATGAAAACAACATTGATGACAACATTTCACTACCCTGGCATTCAGTACTAAAGTGATTTGTAACCCAACACCAGCCAAAGTTGATCACTTCGAGCTACACAGCTCCTGTCTTCTAGATACCTATGCAGAGTAAGTGTGTTCATGTAAATACAGTTTGCTCCTGAAGTCTCTCCCCCTCCCTAACTAGCTGTCAGGGGACAGTTCATTCAGACCCTTTGCTTACATGAGCAAATGCTGGGCATGGAGAGTAGAATTCTGGAGACAGTTTTGCTCTTGTTCCCCTCTCTCCACACGCAACTTGATGATTAGCACCATGACCCTGCTGGCCTGAGCCTTTGTATATTCAGTTGTCACCACCACTCTGCTGCTCTCTAAGAGTCTCCTGTGCAGCCCGGTGCACTGCTTGTGTAACTGTTTGCCTGTTCAGTCATCCATCCACTCTCTCCCATGACACAAGTGGGGACATGTGAATGAGTTCGGCAGAGATCAGAACTCTCTGAACCATCGCCCATTTCACATGCGAATGCCAAATGGAAACTTTTTGCTCAAAAGCATTTGGTTAAGGGCCTTAGCCCTGTCCCCCAACTGTGGGCAAAGGAGGGAGGTAATTGGTCCATGTACAGAGAGAATCAAGGCTTAGATTTGAGCTTGCCTTTGATGCAGCATTCCCCAGAACTGACAAATGGGAAACACTCCATTGTTCATCTGCATCCCCAAAGTTACTGGCAGACAGGGGAAGCCTGACACAGCACTGCAGAATATGATAAAAACCTATACAAAATAAAGCTGCATTGCATAGCAAAATGAGGGAGCAAGGAGAGAATGGACATATGCTACAATCTTCTCCTCTACGGGGCTAGGTGTTCCCTTTATGATAAATATCAGCTTCAACTTGTGTCTAAAATCTACTTATGCTCAAGAAGCCCTTACCACCGACCCAGACTGTATCCAACTTTTGGGGGCTCAATCAATACTCTGGATTAAGCCTAGAATTGAGGGGCTCCCTATCCTCAGACATTGTTGTTCTCCTCAGACTTCGAGTACTTGATGTTAGCAAATAAAAACTCAGCATGCTTTAAAACAAAAACAAAAAAGGTTCCCAATTCCCCCTGTGACTTTTCAACCCTTTGTTTAGAGACACCTGCTCAAGCCAAAACCTGCTCCTACACTGTCCCTCTTATACTGATGGTCAGGTCCTATGAGAGAAATTTGGGGCTAATTATATCCAGTTCACTGGAGTACCACCCCATCCCATTTCATTTACACAGATGTTAGATGTTTTTCACCCCCTCACCTGAGCTCAGGGGCCTGGTAACACAGTTCCCCCTTTTCTCTTCTCTCGTCAGCCCTGCTGACTCTAGATACCAAGGAAGGTACCAGTAAAGTATATATCCACCTCACTTACATATGGAAAATATTCTATTTTTTTCCCCAATGGCACAGTAAATACAGTAATAAAGCAAGTGCCTGAAGGATTTAAAAAGCCAAAACAAACAAACAAAACTGCAGCCTTTGACATTCTGGCATTGGATACCTGTTTGCATTATACCACCTCTTGCCTTTTGTACAGTGATGCTGCTGCTTGCTTAAAACAAAGCAACAGTACCCTCTGCTGGCCATGCCTGATGTTGTCAGAATATACAATTTCTGTTCACCCCAGGACAGTTTGGGCCAGAGCAGGAGGCTGCTGGGAGGGGAAGAACTCACTGGGAGGTGGATGGGATGGTTATTGAAACAGATTTATTTGCAGCATCAGATGAGAGGGCAGCCTGGGAGAGACTGGATCAGAATTCCAATTGAATTCTAACCCCATCAGCACCTGGCTCCATTCCATTTGGCATAAGTACCACTCACCTTCACTCTCCCCATCAGACTCACAGGAGCAGAGACAGGTTCCCCCAAGAGGCTTCCCATACAAAGGCACTTTCAGTCTAGGGGACTTCTTTGGGAGTCGTGAAAACAAGAGACGAAGGAGAGAAGTGAGCCCTCCATGGGAGAGAATGAAAGAGGTTCCATCTGGAACCTGCTCATAGCAGACTCAAATCCTCTTGTCTCAGGCTAGGTCTACACTACCCGCCTGAATCGTCGGGTAGAAATCGATTTCTTGGGGATACAATTGATCCCCAAATTGACGCTCTTACTCCACCAGCGGAGGTGGGAGTAAGCGCCGTCGACGGGGAGCTGCGGAGGTCGATTTTGCCGCCGTCCTCACAGCGGGGTAAGTCGGCTCCGATAGGTCGAATTTAGCTACGCTATTTGCGTAGCTGAATTTGCGTATCTTAAATCGAACCCCCGCCCCCCATAGTGAAGACCTGCCCTCAGACTCCTTGCATTTAATGGTGCAGCACACACACAAGAGCACCATAACTCCATGCTGAACACACCCTGTGAAAGGTCCCTGCATGCTGACAAGGCCTTTGTCTTGCATTTAGGCAATAAGACGCAGAGGAAGCCAGACTGGAAAGGGAATGGCTTCACTGCAGGTTGAACTGGCACATTCAGTGCATCACGCTGGTACCCCTTGTAGTTCACCCGCTGCTTTAAAACAACTTGTTCTCCAGATTCTAGTCTCTCTTACACCAGCGCTATTCTCAGGACAAAAGAGATTTCTTAATTATTTCAAGTGGATTAAAGTTAACTATGGTTTGAGTTAGCGATCAGGCTGTGGGCGTTTGCTATTTTCACGTGTAGGGTTCAGGATTCGGACAAGAATTCTACCTGCTTGTTGTATTTCAGGAAGCAGTGCAGTCCAGTGGGTAGAGTACTGGGCTGGGAACTCCAGGTTCAATTCCTGGCTCTGCCATTGACCTGTGTGACCTCAGGCAAGCCACTCCCCTTCTCTGTGCCTTATTTTACCCTCCCACCCTCAGACTTGCCTATTTAGAGTGAAAGCTCTTCAGGACAGGGATTGTCTTTCATTAGGTGTGCAGTACCTAACACAATGTGGCCCTGGTCTCAGATGGGGACTTTAAGTGCTATTGTACTACAAATAATACAGTTTAAAAACATATTTCACTAACGGGCCAAAGCAAAGGCTGCCCTTCTATTGGCATCTCTCCCGAGAGAGAAAATCCTAAAGCTCTTTTCATCCTAACTCTTCTCCTTGATAAAATCATTCCCTCTACTCCAAATCCTACGTTCTTTATACTCTAGGCTCACCTGGGGCATCACCGGCTCTGAAATCTGAAGTTGGCTCTCAGTGTAATCTCATGTCATCTACAGATAAGAATTTTCTGTGCCTTATTCTATTCCTTGTTCCTCATCATGGGGCGCATCCGATCAAACCAGTCAGACGCTCCTCTTCAATCTGTGTACACAAATAATCAAGATACATCTTGAAAGAACTCTATGCCGATGATAGAAGCATTGGTCCAAGGGGAGAAAAATCAGATATAAGACAGTTATATATGGGTAATTGGGTCTGGCTGTTAAAGTTTAACTTTTGATTGATCTAAAGATGTGGCACCAACGCTCAGCTGAACAAGAAAGCAAATTTTTTTTTACATTGCTAAAGCTGCAATTGCAAGTAGAGGATCTAATTAGTATGATTAGTCTTCAAGGTCTTTTACTGAAGCTCTGCAGCAGTGTTGGAGAAAGAAACCTAAATGCTAAGTACTCTGGAAAGATAAGGTCTTAGGTGTGTCAAGTCAGGCACCCAAAATTAGTGGACACTTGACATGTCATGGGACCAAATTAATGTTGCTCTTTTAATTAGCATGAAATATATTAATACCTGTATCCCTCTGTAATCATTATACATACTTTGTAGTAAGTTTGGCCCTTTACAGAACACTTGACACACCTTCAAAAGGTTTGTATTCAAAATCCAATATCTACCTTTCAACTGTTACAGTCAGGCTTCATCTACCAGGATGGGACAACAATTCAACCTGAAGTAGTTTTGGAGAGTGAGGGACTTTTTACTGTATTTATGTGTGCTTGTTGGCATGGTCTTACTTCATATGACCCTTAAATATCTCAAAAAATGTCATGTTTGATTGTGATAAATATTAGCAATTACACACACATTATTTCTACAACACAGTTTATCCTGGGATGAATTCAAAGTGATTTACCAAGATTAGTTAAGCCTGGCCTACTGCTATAAGGCAGGTAAGACTCATCTGACAGATGAAGAAACTGAAGCATGGAGAAGGGGACCAACGTGACTTAACCTGAAGTCCCCTAACAGTCAGTCAGTCAGTCGCAGGCCCAGGAATAGAACACAGGGATCTTGGCTCATGGTTCTCTGCTCTAAACACTTGACATGCACTCTCTCCCTGATAGGGAATGCCTTCTGCTTTCCAAACCTCTGATTTCTAGCTAACTTGGATTTTTATGAGTGGTAGAGCTATTTCTTTACACCATCCAGTGGTAGAAGTTGTGAATTGCAAACGGGGACGCCTTGCAAAAATTCTTTCCTCTATTCCAAACTGCAAGAAGTCTGGTAACAAATTTAATTACTTTCTAAAAATGTTCATTAATGTCTGAAATCCTTCATAAAGAATAATTTCTTGAACTTACTAGAGCTGTGAATAACCATTTGTATACAAAGTAAACTTCTATTTCAATGTGCACGGGACTATTTCATGTTTACTTTTACGAACATTCAAGTGCTTGAGCATTACTCACATGAATAGTTCTGAAAAGCCAGGGTTGGGGTTTTTTTTAATCTTGAATGCTCAGGTGGTCTCCAAAAACAAAAGTTCCACATATTAGATTGCACCTTCATGTTAGCATGGGCAAGCTGAATGTTAGATTGTAAAATTCAGAATTTGCACTCTTGGTCAGTGGAAATGTTACTATTGTTCTACAACTTGCAATGCACTGTGCTGGTTTGTGCACACACATCACCATTTAGAAGTTAACATTTTCCAGTTACCCTGCAATATTATCAGAGAGAGAGAGGACATTTCCTCTGCATATAGAACAGGAAATAGCAAAAGCTGACTTTAGAGGTGGGCACTGTGCACTGGATAGTCAGGTACAGCTGCACTGTACTTGGTTTAGAACTTGGGGGAGCACCTGAACCAAGATGGCTTTCTGGCATAAGTAAGAGCACACTCCCCTTTTAGTGACATTACAGTGACATTCATTTTTTGTGGGGAGCAGACACACATTACTGAGCATGGTCAGTTGCTTTGAACCAAGATTTCTAAAGTAGGTGCCAAAAGTTAGGAGCCTAAATTCATACTGTGTCCCCTAATTCTCTGAACTGCTGAGTACCCAATATCGTTCACTGAAGAGAACAGGAGCTGGGGAGTGCTCAGCTCTTTAGAAGACTAGGCCACTTATTCAGGTAACTAACGTGCATAAGAGCCCAATTTTTGGCACCCATATGTGAAAATCTCAGCCCTAGTGTAGACAAGGCCTAGACGTGCAGTCTTCATTCCAAGGCATACATGCCTTCTTTCCCACCAGGTAGGCACTCTTGTGGAGTTTCCTGCCTTCCCTGTGAGAACATGGTTGGGTCTGCTTTCTCCTCCCTGGTTTCATTACCTCCTCCAGGTTCCTGTGCAAGACCTGAACCAAGAATTAATCTCCTGTGAATGGAAAGGGCTCCTGCACCATGTCACAAGGTCTTAAACCAGTGTTCCCATATACTTTATTCCACAGTGCTAATTGCAAGCCCTCTCCAACAAAAAGGCAAGAAAAGGGTAAGGTACTTTGCTACTCTCAGAAGGAAGAAGCATTAGGAAGGCCCAACTTTAATCACTAATGGTTATGGGGAGGGATGGGGGAAATGGATCAATGTAGATGGAACAATTTGTTAGATGAAAGTAAATGCATCTTTCTCCCCCTACATATAGTCATGCGGCACAGTTCCTCACACCCTCCCCCATCCCCACACAAGCCCTGAAGATTTCACAAATAGAAAGATGCACCAGAGCTAAGGTCAAAGTGACCTCAGCATCCACGAAGCCAAGACAAGGACATGGGAAGAGAAAGAGGGAGGAGGATGCTGGTCTCACTGTTTCATTTTCTTTCCTGCAAGAAGCCATCTTCAGTCCAGAAATGAGCTGCTGCTCTCTCGGCTCTAGGTGTTGCATATCATGATGTGGTGCACCCATAGGGGCAGTACTCAAAAGAGAACTGCAAAATACATTTTCTGAGTGGCCTTCCAGACTGTATTGCAGCGTGTATTGCAGAAAGTCAGTTTACAAGGGATGACCAAACTCCTCCTTTGTGCCAGGAGCATCTCCCATTCCAGAACAGGGCTATGCCCAGATCTGGGCAGGACTAACAGAGAAGGAGATGCAGGGGTGCTCTTTTTTGGGCTCCTAGGACCTTGTGAGAGAGTCAACTCACCCTACCTTACCACTTGGTTCTCCAGGCTCATTCAGCAAACAACTGGTTTTGAACTAGAACAGGGATCTCAAACTCAAATCACCACGAGGGCCACATGAGGACTAGCACATTGGCCTGAGGGCTGCATCACTGACATCTTTTCATACAAAGATACAAAAGCCCCTCCCCTCCACCCCCACTCCACCTCTTCCATGAGGCCCCGTCCCTGCCCCTCTTCTTCCCACCCCTTCCCCAAATCCCCACCCCTGTCCCGCCTCCTTCCCTGAGTGCACGGCTCCCCGCTCCTCCACCCTTCCTCATGGAAAGCACTAAGTGCCGCCAAACAGCTTCTTTGGTGGCGGGAAGAGCCTGTAGGTAGGCAGAGGAGCGGGGATGCAGCGCGCTGGGGAGGAGCGGGGCCGGGGAGTGAGGGGAGCTTGGTGGTCTCAGGAAATAACTCCGGGGGGAGGGGAGGGAAACAGGGTAGCTTGGTGGGCCGCAGCAAATAACTCCCTGAACTAGAACCTCCTAAGACTTATTAATAAGCCAAATCTGTTTAATGCTTCATCCTCAGCTCAAGGGTCCCTGGTCACCCTAATCTTAATTGAGGGCTCTTCACTATCTCCCTCTGAGAAAAAGACTGTTACTCACCTTTGTAACTGTTGTTCTTCTAGATGTGTTGCTCATATCTATAGAATCATAGAATCATAGAATATCAGAGTTGGAAGGGACCTCAAGAGGTCATCTAGTCCAACCCCCTGCTCAAAGCAGGACCAATTCCCAGCTAAATCATCCCAGCCAGGGCTTTGTCAAGCCGGGCCTTAAAAACCTCCAAGGAAGGAGACTCCACCACCTCCCTAGGTAACGCATTCCAGTGTTTCACCACCCTCCTAGTGAAATAGTTTTTCCTGATATCCAACCTGGACCTCCCCCACTGCAACTTGAGACCATTGCTCCTTGTTCTGTCGTCTGCCACCACTGAGAACAGCCGAGCTCCATCCTCTTTGGAACCCCCCTTCAGGTAGTTGAAGGCTGCTATCAAATCCCCCCTCATTCTTCTCTTCTGGAGACTAAACAATCCCAGTTCCCTCAGCCTCTCCTCATAAGTCATGTGCTCCAGACCCCTAATCATTTTTGTTGCCCTCCGCTGGACTCTTTCCAATTTTTCCACATCCTTCTTGTAGTGTGGGGCCCAAAACTGGACACAGTATTCCAGATGAGGCCTCACCAATGTCGAATAAGGTGTGTGCGCGCTGCGTGCACGATCGTCGGAGAAGTTTTCTACCCTAGCAACACCCGGTGGGGCGGCTGTGGAGCCCCCTGGAGTGGCGCCTTCATGGCGTTGAATATATATCGCAGCTGACCCAGCGCCCCCTCAGTTCCTTCTTGCCGGCTACTCCAACAGTGGGGAAGGGGGGCGGGTTTGGAATGGATATGAGCAACACATCTCAAAGAACAACAGTTACAAAGGTGAGTAACCGTCTTTTCTTCTTCGAGTGCTTGCTCATATCGATTCCAATTAGGTAACTACCAAGCCTTACCTAGGCGGTGGGGTCGGAGTGAGACATTGCCGTGTGCAAAACTGCTGATCCGAATGCAGCATCGTCCCTGGATTGCTGTACAAGTGCGTAGTGAGCGGCGAAGGTGTGGACTGATGACCAAACTGCAGCTCTACAAATGTCCTGGATCGGAACTTGAGCCAGGAAGACCGTCGAGGAGGCCTGGGCCCTCCTGGAGTGAGCGGTGAGGCGCGGAGTTGGGACACCGGCCAGGTCGTAGCAAGCACGAATGCAGGACGTGATCCAAGAGGAGAGATGTTGGGAGGAGACCGGTAGGCCTTTCATCCGGTCGGCTACTGCAACAAAAAGTTGGGTTGTCTTTCGAAATGGTTTCGTACGTTCAATATAGAAAGCAAGGGCCCTGCACATGTCCAAGGAGTGCATACGCTGGTCTTGACGCGTGGCGTGTGGCTTGGGATGGAAGACCGGAAGGAATATATCCTGGTTTACGTGAAAAGCTGATACCACCTTGGGAAGGAAGGCAGGGTGGGGGCGAAGCTGCACTTTGTCTTTATGGAAGACTGTATACGGAGGTTCAGATATGAGCGCCCTGAGTTCAGAGACACGTCTTGCTGAAGTGATGGCTACGAGGAAGACTGTCTTCCAAGATAGGTAAAGGAGCGAGCAGGTAGCCAATGTTTCAAACGGGGGTCCTGTGAGCTTGGAGAGGACCAGATTAAGATCCCATGCCGGAACAGATTGGCGTTGCTGTGGGTAAAGGCGGTCTAAGCCCTTGAGGAATCTGACAACCATCGGGTTAGAGAAGACCGAGGAAGCGTGCTCTCCTGGGTGGAACACCGATATGGCGGCCAGGTGAACTCTGACTGACGATATTGCCAAGCCCTGCTGTCTCAGGGACAGGAGATACTTGAGTATGAGGGGAACAGACGCCTCCAAGGGGGGCGTGGCCCGCTGTTCGCATCAACAGGAAAACCACTTCCACTTGGCTAAGTAGGTGGTCCGTGTAGAGGGCTTTCTACTTCCCAGCAGAATCTGTTGCACGGGATGTGAGCATTGCAGTTCTGTCCGATTCAGCCATGGAGCATCCACGCTGTAAGGTGGAGCAATTGCAGGTCGGGGTGACACAATCGACCGTGGTCCTGGGAGATCAAGTCTGGGCACAAGGGAAGCGTGATCAGAGTTTGAATCAATAGCTCCAGAAGCGTGGTGTACCAGTGCTGTCTTGGCCAAGCTGGGGCGACTAGAATCACACGTGCCTGGTCTCTGCATAGTTTGAGCAGTACCCTGTGGATCAGTGGGAATGGAGGGAAAGCATAGAACAGCTGGTCTTTCCACGTTAGAAGGAAAGCGTCCGACAGGGAGCCCGGAGATTGCCCTTGTAGGGAGCAGAACACGTGGCACTTCCTGTTGGCTCCTGATGCGAACAGGTCTACCTGGGGAAATCCCCACCTCTGGAAGATGGAATAGATGATGTCCGGGCGAATCAACCAATTGTGCGTCTGGAAGGATCTGCTGAGACGGTCCGCCAGAGTGTTCTGGACTCCAGGGAGGAACGATGCCATGAGATGTATCGAGTGGGCAATGCAGAACTCCCACAGGCGAATGGCCTCTTGGCATAGGGGAGACAACCGGGCTCCTCCTTGCTTGTTGATGTAGAACATGGCCATGGTGTTGTCTGTGAGGACTAACACGCAGCAGCCATGTAGGAGACCGAGAAATGCCTGACAGGCTAGGCGCACTGTCATCAGCTCCCAAACATTGATGTGCAGAGCTAGTTGGGATGCGGTCCACAGGCCTTGGTGAGAGAGGTCAAGACTGATCTCGGAATCATGACCACCATGTTCAGGCTGTCCCGAGAAGGGCAGTACACCGACGAGACCCAGGCCTGAAGCTGACGAAGCCAAAGTCTGGCATGTCTGGTTACGTAAGTGCAAGAGGCCATGTGACCCAACAGACCGAGACATGTCCTTACAGTGGTGATCGGGAAGGCCTGGAGTCCGCGGATGATGTTTGCGATGGCGCGAAACCAAGTGTCTGGCAGAAGAGCTCGGGCAAGCGTGGAGTCTAAGACTGCCCCGATAAACTCTATTCTCTGGGTTGGCTCCAGAGTGGACTTCTCTTTGTTGAGTAGAATGCCTAAGTCGTGGAATGTTTGTAGTATTATGCGGACGTGCGCCCGGACTTGTTCCCTGGTACGGCCCCGGACCAGCCAGTCGTCTAGATACGGGAACACCTGTATCCTTTGCTGACGAAGGTATGCTGCCTCGACGGCCATACATTTGGCGAACACTCTCGGAGCCAGGGAAGAACGGCAAATTGGTAGTGTACCTTGTTTACCACAAAACGAAGAAAGCGCCTGTGAGGGGGGTAGATCGCTATATGAAAATAAGCATCCTTCATGTCGAGGGTGGCGTACCAGTCTCCAGGATCCAGGGAAGGGATGATGGTCCCCAAGGAGACCATGCAGAACTTCAACTTTACTATGAATTTGTTGAGTCCGTGTAAGTCTAAGATGGGTCGCAGACCTCCTTTTGCTTTGGGAATCAGGAAGTAGTGGGAGTAAAACCCCTTGCCCCTTAACTCTGGGGGAACCTCCTCTATGGCCCCCATAGAGAGGAGCCCAACAACCTCCTGTATAAGGAGATGCTCATGAGAAGGGTCCCTGAAGAGGGACGGGGAGGGGGGGTGGGAAGGAGGGGAAGAAGAAAACTGGAGAGCGTATCCCCTCTCCACCGTGCGAAGGACCCAACAGTCCGAAGTTATAAGGGACCAAGCACAGTGGAAACGGGAGAGGCGATCCCGAAAGGAAGGAAATGGATCCTGGGTAGTGGCTGGTGCGCCGTCCTCGGGCGCAGCTTCAAAAGTTTTGCCTAGGGCCTGAAGGTGGCCTAGGTGGGCCCTGATTCTGACCCTGCTGAGGGCCAGTCGACCTCCGTCTACCACCTTGTCCCCACCGTCTGGAGAAGTCCTGTCTCGGACAAGGAGGGTAGAACCTTTGTGGCTGGGGCCTAAATGGCCTGCATTGGGGTCCTGGGACATGCATCCCCAGGGAGCGCATCATGGTTCTCGAGTCCTTGAGGCTCTGTAACCTAGAGTCTGTCTTTTCCGAGAACAAGCCTTGGCCGTCAAACGGCAGATCCTGCAGGGTCTGCTGTAGTTCTGGTGGCAACCCCAAAACCTGGAGCCAGGAGACACGTCGCATGGCTATCCCTGACGCTAGTGTCCTGGCGGCCAAGTCTGCAATGTCGAGGGACGTCTGTAAGGAGGTCCTAGACACCTTTTTGCCCTCCTCCACCAGGGCCCCAAACTCCTCCCTTGAGTCCTGGGGGACCAACTCCTTAAATTTCCTCATGGAGTTCCATGAGTTATAGTTATATCTACTTAAGAGTGCCTGTTGGTTTGCGGCCCTGAGCTGCAGACCCCCCACCGAATAAACTTTGCGTCCAAACAAATCAAAGCGCTTAGCGTCCTTTGATTTGGGTGCTGCCGCCTGCTGGCCATGGCGCTCTCTGGCATTCACTGATGAGATTACCAGTGAACACGGTGGGGGATGTGTGTAGAGGTACTCATAGTCTTTGGAAGGAACAAAGTACTTCCTCTCTACACCCTTGGCAGTGGGAGGGATGGAGGCTGGGTTTTGCCATATGGCCGTAGCGTTAGCCTGAATTGTTCTGATAATGGGTAATGCCACCCGTGTTGGGGCATCCGATGAAAGGATGCTCACCACCGGGTCCTGCACCTCCACTATCTCCTCGGCCTGTAAGTCCATATTTCGTGCCACCCTACGTAACAAATCCTGGTGGGCACGAAGATCTATAGGAGGTGGGCCTGCGGGTGTTGTACCCGCCACTGCCTCATCTGGGGAAGATGAGGACGACGCCTCAGGGGGTAAAGATCCCGTGGAGCCGGACCCCCACACGGGTCTCGGAGGTGCAGGATCCCCTGCACCAGGATCTGGCTCCTGCGTGGGCGTCAGGGCCAGAGCCTCCATACCCCCTGGGGGAGGACGGGAAATGGTGGCCTCAGGAGCCCTGGGCTCAGAGTGAGCCGAGCGCAACGCCGATCTCGAGGGCCAGGACGGTGCCGAGCGTGGGTGCAGAGAATCGTCCTGATACGGTGCCGAGTGGTGCTGACCCAACGGCGAGCGACCTCTGCATGGCGCCGGTGAACGGTACCGGGATTGAGAGCGGTGCCGATGACCATGTCGGTATCGGGACCCGGATCTGGATGACGAAGACCGCCTGTAACCTCGGTGCCGGGAGCGGCTTCGCGAATGTGAGCGGCGCTCATACCGGTGCCGGGAGCTGTGCCTTGACTCCGACCGGTACCGGTGCTCGGGTTGGTGTCGAGAAGAAGACCGGTGCCGGGAGGTAGATCTGTGCCGCGAGTACGACCGGCGCCGAGATGGAGATCAGTGCCGGGACTGCGAGCGGCGTCGAGACCTGCTCCGAGAACGGTAGCGGTGCCGTGAGTCCACGCCCGGAGACGGCGGGCGTATCAGGGTAGGCTTGCCCCTGGACTGTACTGTACAAAGCGGTGCTGCAGGTTGAGAAGGCGCCGGTTCCGTGAGTGCGATGAGGTCTCTCGCCGAGGCGAACGTCTCCGGTGCGGAAAGGAGACAGGGCTCCACCACTTGACGAGGCGGTGAGCCAGTCTGCGCCGGACTCAACGGCTCCACACCCGGTGCCGGAGTCAACGGTGCTGATGATCCTTGCACGGCTCTACCCCCGCGGGGGGAGCTGGTGCCTGAAGGACAGCAGCGTCCTGAGTCTTACGGGGCCTTTTATGCCCCGGAGACAGGGACCGGCGCCGAGGGGCTTGAGGTGGACGCGGTGCCGAGGGAGGACAGTGCCGAGGCATCTTCCCCGCGTATGCCCGCGGTGCAGTACCGGACGGTGCCGCTGGGGCGCTACGGTGCTGGAACCTGGCACGCCGAAGGAGGATCCAGGCTAAGTGCTGCCTCCATGAGGAGCTGCTTAAGCCTGAAGTCCCGCTCCTTTTTCGTCCTTGGCCTGAAAGCCTTGCAAATCTTGCACTTGTCCGTTTGGTGAGACTCCCCTAAGCACTTCAGACAAGAGTCATGGGGGTCTCCTGTTGGCATAAGCCTAGCCGGGAGCCTTGGGCATGAGCCCAGCTGTGCACCGGGGAGGGGAAGGGGGGAATAAAAGCCCCCTTAAACCCCGCTAACTATTTAACAACTACTAATCTAAAGAACACAATTAACAACTATCTACAAGAAACAACGCGTAAGCTAGGAGAGTGGAGGACAGCTATGCCGCGCTCCACAGTTCCAACGACCGTCACGGGCGGTAAGAAGGAACTGAGGGGGCGCTGGGTCGGCTGTGGTATATATTCAACGCCATGAAGGCGCCACTCCAGGGGGCTCCACAGCCGACCCACCGGGTGTTGCTAGGGTAGAAAACTTCTCCGACGATCGTGCACGTGGCGTGCACGCACCTAATTGGAATCTATATGAGCAAGCACTCGAAGGAGGAGGAGCCTTTCCCAGGCTGCTGTAGTGAGGCTCACAACAGGACTTCCTCGACTTGGTTGAGGCACAAGCCTTACTTTTTATTTCCTGCTTTGCTAGTATGACCAGACACACAACCCACCTCTGAGTATGTCTGCACCGATTGCAGGCAGCTGTGGCCCTTTCCAGGCAGAGGGGTTCACCCTGTCACTGCCAGTCCAGAAATGGGGTCTGGGCAACCTATCACAGACCTTAAGTCCAAAAGCTATGTATAGTGAACTGCTGACATCAATGTTATAATATTTGGTAAACGTTGACTGGAGACTGGCAGCTTCTCTCTCTTCAAGAAGTGGAGATTCCTTTATGTCTGTGACTTTTCTCTTCGGGATAAGCATGGGATTTTGGAAAAAAAGATAGGTAAGTAAATACACTAGTTATGGTGACATTTGGAGAAGACCTTGGGGAGAAATTTAGGGTGAAGGCCAAAGGATATCTTGTCCTTTTGAAATACCATACCCACCTAAGGCTCCCAATTTGCTGAATCTCCTGGCTGATGTGATGGCCACTAGAAATACCACCTTCATGGATAGGTGGGACATGAAACACGTCACTAAGGGTTCAAACGGACGTCTAGTACTTTTCGACAGTAAAGTTAAGAGCCCACAGTGGTACTGGTTTAATGACTGGTGGGAAGGCCTTGATGAGACCCTTCGTGAATCATGTTGTAGTTGGGTGGGCAAAGACAGAGCACCCATCTATTGGTGGGAGGAAGGCACTAATGGCTGCAAGGTGGACTCGTAACAAGCTGATTGAGAGACCAGCTTTCTTTAGAGACAGGAGGTAATCTAAAATGATCGGGATTCTTTGAGAAACTGGGTGAAACTGACTATGCTATACTCAGATGGAGAACCATTTCCATTTAGCAGTTCCTAGTCAAATCTTTTCTCTAGGTAAGTATAGCCTGGACAGGGGACAAACAAGAGCGTACTACTTCCGACACCAATCGAAACCCTAGGCTGTGAGGTGAAGCGAGCCCAGGTTGGGGTGTTTAACTGTGCCTCATCCTGCATCAGGGGATCTGGGAAGGGGTCTGGCCCTAAGATCCTCTGGTGCTGTAGCTCTGAGATGTAGCTCTGTCTAGCCTTGAGAACCTCTGGTGCTGTAGCTCTCAGATGACGGCGAGAGGAAGGCTATCCTCTTACTTGAACTGCATTCCTGACACATGGAGGCTAAGAATAAAATGATGTACTAATCTGCAACACCACTTGTTTTGCAAAAAGAAAACCAAAGATTGCATCCCTTCACAATCAAAGTAAGCTTGTGCTTTGTGCTGAAATATGGCTCTTCCATTCTGAATTTGACCTCCCTTCTCTTTCAGAGACAACAGAAAAAGTTAACACTGGGTATAATCAAAGATTCAACAACAGGTTTTTGTGGTATTAAACCTATTACTATTAAAGCTTTGATTACACCCATTGCCAGTTGGAAAAAACAGTTATTAACCTCCCGTAACTGTTGCTCTTCAAGATGAGTTGCACATGTCCATTCCACTCTAGGTGCGCGTGCCCCGAGCAGTTGCCAGAATTTTTTCTCTCAGTGGTACCTGTTGGGGCGGCTTGAGTACCCTCTACAGCCGCATGCCGTTAGCACTGGTATAAAGCGCCCAGCTGACCCCTGCACCCTCTCACTTCCTTCTTTCTGGAAAACTTCAATATAGAGGGGTAGGAGGGTAGGTCATGGAATAGACATGTGTAACATATCTCAAAGAACAACAGTTATTAAAGATTAGTAGCCATTTTTTCTTTGAGTGATTCCACTCTCAAGCAGAAGAATAGGTGGAGGTATTGGCGTTCATGGACACATGGAATGCAGTACAGCTCGACCAAATTTGGCATCATCTCTGGAATGTTGAGTGATGGCGTAACAGGAGGAGAATGTGTGCACTAATGACCAGGTTGCTGATTTACAAATGTCCTGAATAGGGATCTGCGCTAAGAATGCTGCTGAGAATGCTGCTGAAGTAATCCAGAACGAAGATGTCCGTGAAGAGATTGGAGATCTTTCATCCTGTCCATTACAGCTATAAACAGTTAGGTGCACAGAAGAGTTTAGTTCTTTCTACGTAGAAAGCTAGAGCCCATCTAACATCCAATAAGTGAAGACGTTACTCATTCCTATTTGCATGAGGCTTCAGGTAGAAGATAGGAAGGAATATTGCTTGATTGCTATGAAATTGCAAAATCACTTTCAGGAGGAAACTGGGGTGAGGCTGTAAATAAACCTTAGCTCTAAAGAAGACTGTATAAAGAGTGCTCCTATATGAGGGCATGGAGTTCCGAGACCCTTCGGGCCGAAGTGATGGCCACTAAGAAAACCACCTTCCAGGAGAGGAATAATAGGGAGCATGTTGCTAAAGGTTCAAAGGGTGGTCCCATAAGCTTTGATAAGACTAAATTCAGGTCTCAGGGAGGAAGGGGATCTCTTACTTGAGGGTATAACCTTTCTAGGCCTTTGAGGAATCTGACAGACATGTAATTTGAAAAAACAGACCAGTTATCTATCTGAGGGGGGGAAAGCTGATATTGCTGCCAGGTGAACCTTGATAGAGGAGATTGCTAAACCATGCTGTTTCAGGTGCAATAAATATTCAAGTATGTTTTGTATGGATGAACGCATGGAGAGACTCCGCATTGGGATGCATAGACAGAGAACTGTTTTCACTTTGAGAGGCAAGTAGCCCTGGTGGAAGGTTTTCTACTGCCTAGTAGAATTTGGCTAGCTTGCTCTCTGGAATTTTGCCATGGAGCTTCCAGGCAATTAGATGAAGGGAGCTCAGGTTTGGGTGGAGCAGCTGACTGTGGTCCTGGGAAATCAGGTCTTTGAGCAAGGGAAGTGGGATTAGAGTCACCACTGAGAGACCTAGCAGAGTGGAGAACCAGTGTTAGTGGGCCCATGCTGGGGCTATCAGAATAAGCTGGCTGCGATCCCGCTTGATCGTTAGCGGCACTCTGTGCACAAGCAGGATAGGTGGAAAAGCATAGTACAGGTGTCCTTTCCATGGTAGTGGGAAGGCATCCATGATGGAACCCGGACTATGGCCTTGTAGGGAGCAGCACTGGTGACACTTTCTGTTGAACCTGCTTGCAAATAGGTCTATTTGGGAAGTCCCCTACTGTTAGAAAATGTCTCTGTCCACATCTGGGCAAAGAGACCACTTGTGGCAACTGGAGAAAGAACTGCTGAGGCAATCTGACAGCTTATTCTGCATTTCTGGAAGGTAAGAGGCCCTAAGATTGATTGAGTGGGCTATGCAAAACTCCCATAGTTGTACTGCTTCCTGACAACGGAGGGAAGAGTGAGTTCCTCCTTGCCTGTTGAGATAAAACATGACTGCAGTGTTGTCTGTGAGCACAAACAAGTTTCTGCCCTTTATGTGGGGCAGAAAAACCTGACAGGCAAGGCAAACTGCTCTGAGTTCCCTGACAATGTGAAGTGAAAGTTCCACCAGCAACCAAAGACCCTGAGTTCCGAGAGGCCCCAGATGATCTCCCCACCCTAGAGCTGACGCATCTGAGACCAGAATCACTGATGGTTAAGGATGTATAAAGGGAATGCCCACACAAATCGTGAGAGGATCTAATCACCAATTTAGAGAGATGAGAACCCAACGAGCTATCATAAGGATAGCAGCCAGATGGAGACGGCTTGGCAAGTACACTGAGGCCAGTCATGCCTGGAGGAGTCTGAGGTGCAGTCTTGAGTGTTGTACCATGTATGTGCATAAGGCCATGTGACCCAGGAGCCGCATACAGTTTCAGGCGGTTGTGATAGGATGAGATTTGAGTTATGTTATCAAGGATCTGATTAATTGGAAACATATCTCTGGGAGGTCGGTCCTGGCCTGAGTAGAGTCAAACACCACTCCAACGAACTTTATCTTCTGCACCGGAGCAAGGACAGACTTTTCTGCATTTATCAGAAGGCCTAGGGCCTTGAATGTTGATTGGATAAGTCGAATGCTGGACACTACCTGAGCCCTGGACTGGCCCTTGACTAGACAGTCATCCAGGAAAGGGTAGACTTGTACCCCTAACCTCCTCAAGAAAGCCGGCATTAGTACCATACATTTTGTAAACACCTGAGGAGCTGCAAACAAGCCAAACAGGACAACTGTGAATTGATAGTGAATTGTGCATGGTTCACCACAAATCTGAGGAATCTTCTGAGTCCCTAGTATATTGCCACATGAAAATAAGCATCTCTTAGAGAGTCTCCAGAATCCAAGAAGGGGATAATAGATGCCACGGTGACCATGCAGAACTTTATTTTCTTGAGATAGTTGTTGAGTTGCTGCAGGTCAAAAATGTGTCAGACCTCCCTTGGCTTTCGGGATTAGGAAATAATGGGGAGTAGAACCCCTTCCGTCTTAAATTCTGTGGAACTTCTTCCATGGCTCCCACCCAAAGGGGAGATTGAATCTCCTGGACCAGAAGTTCTTCGTGAGAGGGGTCCCTGAAGAGGGAGGTGTGTGGGTGGGAAGGAGGGATAGAAATAAACTGTAGGATATGTCCCACGTCTACCGTGCTCAACACCCAACAGTCCGCAGTGATACAGGACCAAGCACTGAGGAAGTGGGAAAGGTGGTTTGTAATTAAAGGAGAAACAGGGTCTGACATCACAGAAACTGGTAGGGCGTCCTTGGGCGTCCTTGAGCATCCCATCAAAATGCCTGCTTAGAACCCCCTAGATGACTGGGTGGGGTAGGCATTGACGTTGAGGTAGGATGGGGTGGTGGCCTATACCTAAACCCCCTCCCTAGCTCTCTTCCTCTGCAGGTCCTCATGGGGAGCTGGGGCAGAGTATCAAAGGGGCTGTTGAGGCCTACAGTGCTTCCTTGAAGGAGTTGGGGTGTATAGCCCAAGGGACTTAGTGTGAATCTTGAGTCTTTTAGCCCATGAAGCTTTGCAATCATCTACTCTGAAAAGAGTGAAGTTCATTTGAAGGGCAGGCCCTGAACAGTCTGTTGGACCTCATGTGGGAGCCCTGAGGACTGTAGCCATGAACTCCTGTGCATGGCAACTGCTGAAGCAATGGACCGGGCAGCTGAGTCAGCAGTATTTAGCACGCCTTGTCAAGAGGCCCTTGCCATTGATGTCCCCTCCTCCACTACTGAGGAGAACTCTTGCCTGCCTCTTGTGGGAACAAGTCTTTGAATTTTTATGTTTAGCTCTTTTTGAAGTGGGGGGAAGGGATGCAGGGGTCTGCAACAAAGTCTTAACAGGGTCCATAATACCATCATTGAGAGGCAGGGCTACTTTTGAAGGGTCTGCAGCACCTAATGTCAACTAGACTGGGGGAGGACTCTTTTACTACCTCCATCCGTATGCCCAGATTTAAGGCCACCTTCTTTAACAACTCTTTGTGAGCCTTATAGTTATTCAATGGAAGTGAGACTGCCTCGTTAGGGAAGGAGGAAGAGGCCAGCAGTGGCTGTGGATGCCCTTTCTGCATCATAGGATCCGGTTGAACCAGCTCTTGTAGTTCGGTACCGGGCTTGGTACTAGGGTCCAGACCAGGTGCTGCCAGGTCGGACAATGCTGCCTGTCTTTCCAAGGCCACCAAATAGCAGTGCTTGAAATATGTCCTGCAAACTGGGGGGAACCGACAGAGGTTCCAAAAGGGCCCCTTGACTGGTGTAAGTCCCCAGTGACTGGCTGGCCATGCACTCAGTGGTACTCCTGTGCCCTGGTCCATGGAAGTGTGAAAATGCCTGGAGGAGTAGCGAGAATGGCTCCTCAGATGGCAGAAGTAAGACCCAACCTCTGACTCAGAAGAGGATGAGTCTCTGTCTGGTGACCAAAGCGGGTGCCGTTCCCACCATTGCTGTGGTGAAGAGGTCTGCACTGTGGCAAGCACAGCCAGCTTACCTTCCGACAGTACCGAAGGGTGCAGAACTGAATGTTGAAAGGACCCTGCATTGTGACTGCTGTCCGCCGACCCCGATAACGTCAATGCCTGTACTGCTGGCGATACTGTTACCGACAGTGAGAGAAGATCCTTGGCAGAGGCAAAAAGACGGTTACTCACCGTTGTAACTGTTGTTCTTCGAGATGTGTTGCTCATATCCATTCCATTAGGTGTGCGCGCGCCGCGTGCACGATCGTCGGAGAATTTTCTACCCTAGCAACACCGGCGGGTCGGCTGTGGAGCCCCCTAGAGTGGCGCCTTCATGGCGCTGAATATATACCCCAGCCGACCCGGCGCCCCCTCAGTTCCTTCTTGCCGGCTACTCCGACAGTGGGGAAGGGGGGCGGGTTTGGAATGGATATGAGCAACACATCTCGAAGAACAACAGTTACAACGGTGAGTAACCGTTTTTTCTTCTTCGAGTGCTTGCTCATATCCATTCCATTAGGTGACTCCCAAGCCCAACTTAGGTGGTGGGGTCGGAGTGAGACATTGCTGTGTGCAAAACCGCTGATCCGAATGCAGCATCGTCCCTGGACTGCTGCACTAGTGCATAGTGAGCTGTAAATGTGTGGACTGATGACCAAACCGCAGCTCTACAAATGTCCTGGATCGGAACTTGCACCAGGAAAGCCGTCGAGGAAGCTTGGGCCCTCGTGGAGTGAGCGGTGAGGTGCGGTGCTGAGACACCTGCCAGGTCATAGCAAGTCCGGATGCAAGACGTAATCCAGGAGGATAGGCGTTGTGAGGAGACCGGTGAGCCTTTCATTCGGTCGGCCACTGCAACAAAGAGTTGCGTCGTCTTTCTAAATTGCCTTGTGCGGTCAATATAGAAAGCCAGGGCCCTGCGTACGTCCAGAGAATGCAAACGTTGATCCTGGCGAGTAGCATGTGGTTTAGGATGAAAGACCGGGAGAAATATATCCTGGTTGATATGAAAAGGAGAAACCACCTTAGGGAGAAAGGCAGGATGTGGACGAAGCTGCACTTTATCCTTATGGAAAACTGTGTAAGGGGGCTCGGATGTAAGCGCCCTGAGTTCAGAAACGCGCCTTGCTGAGGTGATGGCTACGAGGAAGGCTGTCTTCCAGGATAGGTACAAAAGTGAACAGGTGGCCAGTGGCTCGAATGGAGGACCTGTGAGCTTGGAGAGAACCAGGTTGAGGTCCCACGTCGGAACGGGCTGACGTTGTTGTGGGTACATCCGGTCTAAGCCCTTGAGGAATCTAACGACCATCGGGTTAGAGAATACCGAGGATGCGAGCTCCCCTGGGTGAAAGGCTGATATAGCGGCCAGGTGAACTCTAATTGAAGATATCGCCAACCCCTGCTGTTTTAGGGAGAGGAGATATTCCAATATGAGAGGAATAGGTGCCTGTAACGGAGACGTGGCTTGTTGTTCGCACCAACAGGAGAACCGCTTCCACTTGGCCAAGTATGTGGTCCGTGTTGAGGGCTTCCTACTGCTCAGCAGAATCTGTTGGACAGAGTACGAGCATTGTTGCTCTGCCTGGGTGAACCATGGAGCAACCACGCCGTGAGGTGGAGTGATTGCAGGTCGGGGTGACGCAGCCGGCCGTGGTCCTGCGAGATGAGATCTGGACATAATGGAAGCGGGATCGGTGTCTGAACCGAGAGTTCCAACAGTGTGGTGTACCAATGTTGTCTCGGCCACGCTGGAGCGACCAGAATTACCTGTGCCTGGTCTCTGTGCAATTTGAGCAGTACCTTGTGGACCAGAGGAAACGGAGGGAAGGCATAAAACAGGTGGTCTTTCCAGGGAAGGAGAAACGCATCCGAGAGGGAGTCCGGAGCTCGACCTTGCAGGGAGCAGAACACGTGGCACTTCCTGTTGTCTCGAGATGCAAACGGGTCTATCTGGGGAAACCCCCACTTCTGGAAGACGGAATGTATGATGTCCGGCCGGATAGACCACTCGTGCGTTTGGAAGGACCTGCTGAGTCGGTCCGCTAAAGTGTTCTGGACTCCAGGGAGGAACGATGCCGTGAGATGGATTGAGTGGGCGATGCAGAAGTCCCACAGGCGAATGGCCTCTTGGCATAGAATTGACGAACGTGCTCCTCCTTGCTTGTTGATGTAAAACATGGCCGTGGTGTTGTCGATGAGAACTAACACACAGCGGCCACGTAGGAGATTGAGAAATGCCTGGCACGCCAGGCGCACCGCCATCAGTTCCCGAACATTGATGTGCAGGGCTAGCTGAAGTGCAGTCCACAGGCCCTGGGTATGGTGCTCGTTGAGATGGGCGCCCCAACCCAGAGATGAAGCGTCTGTGACCAGGTGCAGAGAGGGTTGTGGGGCGTGAAATGGCATCCCCTCGCAAACCACATTGTGATCTAGCCACCATGTGAGGGAGGTCAGGACCGAGTTCGGGACCGTGACCACCATGTTCAGGCTGTCCCGATGTGGGCGGTATATCGATGACACCCAGGTCTGGAGTGGGCGAAGCCGAAGTCTGGCATGCCTGGTTACGTACGTGCAGGAAGCCATATGACCCAGCAGGGTAAGGCACGACCTCACCGTGGTAGTTGGGAAGGCCTTGAGCCCTTGAATGTGGCTCGTGATGGTGCAAAAGCGGTTGTCTGGCAGGATGGCTTGTGCACGTCTGGAGTCTAGGACTGCGCCGATGAATTCTATTCTCTGGGTAGGTTCTAGAGTGGATTTGTCCTTGTTGAGTAGGATGCCCAACTCGTTGAATGTGTGCACTATTATGTGGACGTGCGCTCGAACTTGCTCTCTGGTGCGACCGCGTACCAGCCAGTCGTCTAGGTACGGGAACACCTGTATCCCTTGCCGACGAAGGTATGCTGCCACGACAGCCATACATTTCGTGAACACTCTTGGGGCCGAGGATAGGCCGAAGGGAAGGACTGCAAATTGGTAGTGCACCTTGCTTACCACGAATCGCAGGAAGCGTCTGTGAGGCGGGTAAATTGCGATATGAAAGTATGAGTCTTTCATGTCGAGGGCGGCGAACCAGTCTCCAGGATCGAGGGAAGGATAATGGCCCCCAAAGAGACCATGCGGAACTTCAACTTTACTACGAATTTGTTGAGTCCGCGCAAGTCCAAGATGGGTCGCAGACCTCCTTTGGACTTGGGGATCAGGAAGTAACGGGAATAAAATCCCCTGCCCCTTAACTCTACTGGAACCTCCTTTATGGCTCCCATAGCAAGGAGCGTGGAAACCTCCTGTATAAGAAGTTGCTCGTGAGAAGGGTCCCTGAAGAGGGACGGGGAAGGGGGGGAGGAGGGGGGGATTGAAGAAAACTGGATAGCGTATCCCCTCTCCACCATGCGAAGGACCCAACGGTCCGAAGTTATAAGGGACCAAACACGGTGGAAGTGGGAGACACGATCCTGAAAGGAGGGGGCTGGATCCTGGGGGATGACTGGGGCGCCGTCCTCGACCGCACCTTCAAAAGTTCTGCCTGGGGCCTGCGGGTGGCCTTGGTGGCCCTTGGTTCTGACCGGGTTGAGGGCCGGTCCACCTTCGTCTACCACCTCGCCCGCGCCTCCGGGCCGAGTCCTGTCTCTGACGAGGTGTGTGGGGGGGTAGAAGCGCTGAGGCTGAGGCCTAAATGGCCTGCGCTGAGGGCCCGCAACATGCATCCCCAGGGAACGCATGATTGTCCTGGAGTCCTTGAGGCTCTGCAGGCGAGAGTCCGTCTTCTCCGAGAACAACCCCTGTCCTTCGAAGGGCAGATCCTGCAGGGTTTGCTGCAGTTCCTGAGGCAAACCCGAAACCTGGAGCCAGGAGATCCTCCGCATAGCGATACCTGAGGCCAGGGTTCTCGCAGCAGAGTCCGCTATGTCCAAGGAGGCCTGTAAGGAGGTCCGAGCCACCTTCTTACCCTCCTCTACCAAGGCCCCAAACTCCTCCCTGGACTCTTGGGGAACCAATTCCTTGAACTTCCCCATAGAGTTCCAGGAGTTAAAGTTGTAGCGGCTCAAGAGCGCCTGCTGGTTAGCCGCTCTAAGTTGCAGCCCTCCGGCTGAATAAACGTTACGGCCAAACAAATCGAGGCGCTTAGCCTCCTTCGATTTGGGCGCTGCGGCCTGTTGACCGTGGCGCTCCCTTGCATTCACTGATGCCACCACCAGTGAACACGGCTGGGGGTGGGTATACAAGTACTCGTAGTCTTTGGAGGGGACAAAGTACTTCCTTTCCACCCCTCTCGCTGTGGGTGGGATAGAGGCAGGAGTTTGCCATATCGTACTTGCATTCGCCTGGATCGTGCGGATCAGGGGTAACGCCACTCTCGATGGGGCATCCGCCGCGAGGATATTTACGATGGGGTCCTGCACCTCCACTATCTCCTCCGCCTGCAGGTCCATATTACGGGCCACCCTACGTAGGAGTTCCTGGTGAGCCCGAAGATCTATTGGGGGTGGACCTGTGCACGATGTGCCTGCCACTGCCTCATCTGGAGAGGAAGAGGAAGATGCCTCCGGTGGTAAAGGATCCAAGGGAGGGTCCCGGTCTCCCTGCTCCTGGGCCGGAGCATCACCTGCGCTTGGGTCCAGGACGTCAGGTGGTGCGGACACGGAAGCCTCCATGCCCCCTGGCGGAGGCCGAGAGATGGTGGACTCCGGGGCCCTTCTAACAGAGTGGCCCGAGCGAGAGGTCGAAGTTATTGGAGCCCCTTGCGCCTGATGGTACGCCCACGGGGTCCAGAACGACCAGTGAGATGGGCCATGAGCAGGGTCCTCTGCTACCTCCTGCCAATGGCCTATGTCCTGCTCCTCGGCTTGCCCCTGAGGGGGGTATGCCGATCTCGATAAGTCCTCAGAGGAGCGAGACACCGATCTCGATGGCCATGGCGGTGCCGAGTGCACCGAGACGAATCCCGTGGGCTGCGGTGCCGCACGGTGCCGGTCCGGAGATGTTCTATCTCCACGCGGTGCCGGCGATCGGTGCCGAGATCGTGATCGGTGCCGATGACCTCGCCGGTGCCGGGAGTCGGATCTGGACCTCGACGATGACCTGGAGTAGGCCCGGTGCCGGGAGCGGCCTCTCGACGTCGAGCGTCGATCGTAGCGGTGCCGAGAACTACGTCTCGATGTTGATCGGTGCCGACGATCATAACGGTGCCGAGACGTAGAGCGGTGCCGCGACGAAGATCTTGGCCGCGAGTACGACCGGTGCCGAGGTGATATCCGGCGCTGGGACTGCGAGCGGCGTGGGGACCTGCTTCGGGACCTGGACCGGTGCCGTGGTTCCAGCCCCTGCGATGGAGGGCGCATCAAGGCAGGTTTCCCCCTAGACTGGACCGGACGAGTCAACGGTGCCGGCGGTGCCGGTGGTTGGGGCGGTGCTGGCTCCGTGAGAGCGATCAAGTCTCTCGCCGTCGCGAAGGTCTCTGGGGTCGACGGGAGGCACTGTATCACCGCCGGTCTCGGTGGAGACCCTGTCTGCACCGGACTCAACGGCCTCGGAGCCGGAGTCGACGGTGCTGGAGGCACCTGTTTCCGGTGCTCCACAGGCGGACGCGGCTCTACCCCCGGCACTGGGGGAGCTGGCGTCTTCGGCACGGAGGTCCCCGTCTTATGGGCTTTTTTATGCCCCGGGGATAATGAACGGCGCCGAGGCACTTGCTGTGCTTGCGGTGCCGACGAGGTCCGGTGCCGTGGAGGCTTGTCCGACGCCACTCGCGTGGTCGGAACAGTCGGTGCCGCCGGGGCACTGCGCACCGAGGTGCCAGGTGCCGGGGCCTGACGCGCTGATGGAGCGTCCGGGCTAAGTGCCGCCTCCATAAGGAGTTGCCGGAGCCGAAAGTCCCGCTCCTTCTTGGTCCTTGGTCTGAAGGCCTTACAGATCTTGCACTTATCTGTTTGATGGGACTCTCCCAGGCACTTCAGACAGGAGTCGTGCGGGTCGCTCGTTGGCATAGGCTTAGCGCAGGAGGCGCACTGCTTGAAGCCGGGAGCCTTGGGCATGAGCCCGGCCACGCGGCCGGGGGAAAAAGGGGGAGACAACCCCCTTAATCCCCTTGAACTATATAACAACTAGTAACAAGTGAAAAAACCAACTATTTAACTATAAACAACTAGAACTATAACTATAACTGTGAATGACTAAATAAGCTAGGGAGAGTGGAGAACAGCTATGCCGCGCTCCACAGTTCCAACGACCGTCAGGGGCGGTAAGAAGGAACTGAGGGGGCGCCGGGTCAGCTGGGGTATATATTCAGCGCCATGAAGGCGCCACTCTAGGGGGCTCCACAGCCGACCCGCCGGTGTTGCTAGGGTAGAAAACTCTCCGACGATCGTGCACGCGGCGCGCGCACACCTAATGGAATGGATATGAGCAAGCACTCGAAGAAGAACATCTCCGATGCGGTCGGTACCGAGATAGTATCGGTAACACATAGTGGCACAGATATAGAAGGCTCTCTTGGTAGTAGACTCAATAGTGCCTGCACAGGTGCCAGAGTCAACAGCGCCGACTTCTGCAGTACCGAGACAGAGGAGCGCTTTGGCTTAGAATGCACTCTATTCTGATCCCCATGTCTGGCAGTCTTTGGTGCTGGGGATTGCTCCCTCTTGGCTGGCTGTTTCTTATGTCTTTTTCTAGGCAGTGGGGATGGTGATCATTGCTGGGACTCTGTGTGGTAGGAGGAGCTCTCCTTGCCGAAGCCGAGGTAACCGGTGCTGACTCTGCCTGGCCTCACTCAGATAGAGGTCTCAATGCTGCCTCCATGAGCAAAATCTTCAGCCTGGTCTCCTAATCCTTTTTTGTGTGAGATTTAAAGTCCCTGCAGATCTGGCAACGGTCCCCAATGTGAGTTTCTCCCAGGTACTTCAGGCAGCTTGAGTGCAGGTTGCTCAGGGTCATAGCTTTGTTACAGGAAGCGCAGGGCTTAAAGCCTGGTGACTGAAGCATCCCTTGGCACTGGGGATCACACAAAAACTCCACAAAAACACAACTAACCAATTTACCAAACTTCACTAAATATAACTACAACTGTGTACAGTTAAGAATAAAAGACCACAGAGAGAGCTTGTGAATGCAAGGAAAGCTGTTCCAGAGACTATCATGGCACATGGCAGCAGAGGGCACTTAAGCAGCCCCAACAGGTACCACTAAGGTCAAAATTTCTGGGGACTGTGCTTGGGGTGCGCACACACAGGAGAATGCACATGTGAAGAAGAATCCCTGTTACCTAAATGCATCATATTGACAGACAATGAAAGTAGCCTGATTTGAAAAGGTCAAATATTACCTCTGCTGAGGGTGAGACTCTAAATAGAGAGTTCTCCTACCTTTTCATTCCGAGGTTCACTTTGGAAAAGCTCCTCTTTCTCATGGCTAACATTCCTCCTCCCAACAGTCCAATCCCATTACTACTTGGCTTTTAAAATCCATTCTGTGAAGCACCAGGCCACTGGAGGTCATGGACTACATTTTGAGAAGACAATGGTGTGGAGTGCACAAATATAGGTCTGTGATATCTAGTAGGATTTGGATTCCATAAAATGGATCAAAAGGTAGTGTTAGAATTATAATGGTGGCAAAGGCCACCATGTATCAGTGCTTATCTACCCAAGAGATACAAGCCTTCCCTTCCTCTGTGTTGGTTTAGTGTACTAATACTCTGATGTTCTGTAGTTTTGTCTCCATGACTTGAAATGGCCCCAGGCAGTAATGTGTTTCTAAAATGTTCAAATATCCTTGAGAAATTATTCTGAAACTAAGTGTCTCGAGATACAGTACATCCTGACTTCCATCCAGGCAATTATTTGATCCTTGAGTCATTGGCTAGACTAGACTGACAGATAATGAAAACTTACAGGAAAGTTCAAGGATGGGACATCTCTGAGAATCTCTCACATGTAGCTTTATCTTGGCCTGCCCAGGACATTCAGTGCCATAATCGTAAAGGAGTGATGCAGTACCATAATTGTAAAGGAGCAGTGCTTGAACCCAATGGGATTTTTTCCACCATCTGTAGCAACCTAACTGAGGAGCAAGAAATAAAAAATATTAAAGCAATCTACATATTTTACCTTTTTTTTGGGGGGGGGTTGTGGAACAATCCAACCTAGTCCATTTGGACACATTTTTACACCATAAATAGAAAATAGTCAATGAACTAAAGTTGACAGAAGAAAAACAAATGATTTAGTTAAAAAGGATGGATAAAAAGGCACTTAAATGAAGCAGAATGGGCTCATCCATGGTCAACCAGTCTAAAACTAACTGTTTAAGTCTTGGACACATCCTTCTAGTTTGGTTACTATGTCTCCTTCCAGCTCCTCCATGCTTGTTTGCTTCATTCTCTTGTGAGGTCTTTCCTTTTACTCTGGAATCACTCCCAAAGCGTGACATGATGGGGTGAGAGCTACACAGCAATACTTACCTTGGAACAATGACACATTTTGAACGCTGTTGAATATCTTTCATTTGGATTGTTACTAATACTTCCACAACTGTGTGAGTTGTCAAAGAACTTTAAGTAATTACTCTGTTCTCATATATAAACCTGCATAGTATGTCTGTCTAGTTTTAGGACAATAAAATATAATAGTCAATATAGCTGCTGACCCTAGTATTACATATGGTACACTTGTGCTGAATCTGCCACTAAACAGAGGACTATTTGTAAATAGGCAGGATAAACAACTTGTACAGGGAGAAGATCAGTACTTAGGAGTACAATTGTTCCGCTGCAGGTTAATAAATGCTTTGACTTTATTGGGAGTTACTTGAAGCCTGTGGGGAGGGAGGGAGGAAGAGAACTGGGCCTCCCAGTAAGGGAAACCAGTCAGTGAGATTGCAGATGTGCAGAGAAAAGGTTGAAGGAGCGTGTGGTGGTTGAAATCATATGATTTTTTTTTTTGCTCCAGCAGGGTCTGAGGAGGTTTATTTATATGTTCAGCCATTTGTATTGTTAGCTAAACTAGGTCACCTGTTGCAAAGATATGAACAGAAGAGGCTGTTCCTAACTGAAGAAGTCAATCTATAACTCTCTAGTGGTCTATTTTGGTTTTAATACAGTTATCTGATATGGATTGGGAAGGGTGGCAGAATAGCCAGAAAAGTACTGAGGACTGCAGCTGGGTTAGAAATGGGGCAGGCACAGTTTTGAAGATTACCAAGTCAGTCTATTTGAAAAATGAACATTTAAATGAATGACCCAGTTAATTTCAATGCGAGTTTCTGCTGCATGTATCAGGGTAAGCCAGCTAGGGAGGTGAATGGTTACCTATAGAAACTAGGCAGCACCTGTAGCTAGTTTAATGCCAGCCCATCTCTACAAAGAATATTTATTGAAAAGCAAAGGACTCTTCCAGCCTATTATGTTTTATAACATTTTAATAACCCTGAAACCATGACTGCACTGGAACCACGTTTCATCAGTGAAAATTTACAAGCAAATTGTTTCCAATGCATCTGACAGTAAAAATAAACACTGGGGGCACACAGAAGATAAAATGTCATATGAAACTTTTTCATTAGGGAAAAGGGCGGGGAAGGAGAAGAGAATATAAACGGGAAACTTTACTGTGTTTGCATGGACTCAATCTGCCATTAGAGAATGTAGTCTGGCAACCTGCAGCAAGCAATATTTAACCTGAGAATGGGTGGAATGTTAGACAAAGCCACCCACACCCCACTAGAACGTGGGCACATCAGCAGAGTTTCCCCTCTCCAGAAAACTAGAGAGGACCCTCCCCCCCAAAAAGTGGAGTGAATGTTGGAGGAGCCCCTTGCAAGCTCCAAAAGCACAGGTATATAACTGGAAGGGGCCATTTCCAGGACAAAGACAGAATGCTAGCGAACAACAGTTTGTCTCCCCCACAAAGCTTTCAGCTGGTAAGTTACTGCCATTCATGCAAGATGCAAGGATCTAGGTAAAACAGTCTGAGGGGACCCCTAAAATGGTCCTGAATAGGCTTATGGACAGTTTCCTCCAAAGGATAGCATTATGAATCTCACGTTTCCAGACATTTCATGGAGTTGCCAGGTTGGGGTTTTTTCCCCACAGAGGGTGGGGTGGGGGCAGTAGGGCAGGCATCCATACAGTTACATACCAAGTTCGTTGGATCTAAATATATTGACGCCCATTTTTCAGAACCCTCCCCTCCATGAAAACTGAGAAAATAACTGTGAAGAGATTGTACATTCAGCATCAATACAGTGATACAATTAGTACAGCCATCATTTTACATGTCAATTCTAACAGACATTTAGCAGCAGTTCATATACAATATGAGAAGGTCCTTACAGGTCACCCTGACGAGCCTTGCTCTGGTTATCACATCATAGCTGTCCAAAATTAGAGGGCTCCAATTCTATTTCCAGACTCTCTCAACTCCAATGATACTTAACATACACAAACGTTTGTATACAATTTTTTGTAATTAAAATGCTCCTTCACATACACAACCATATACTGATTTATCAAGGATGACAATTGTGGAGCAGAAATAGCAAAAGAAAAAAGAAGGGGAACAACAATCTGCTCTGATGGCACCCACCCACAAACTAGACTGGACAAATGACTATAAGGAAGTTTGCAGTGTTTCTGTAGCAGTGTTGGTCACAGGATATTAGAGACAAGGTGGGTAAGGTAATAATCGTTTATTGGACCAACTTCTAGTAGTGAGAGAGACAAGCTTTTGAGCTCTGTGTAAGCTCGAAAGCTTGTCTCTTTCCCCAACAGAAGCTGGTCTAATTAAAGATATTATCTCACCCACTTTATCTCTCTAAGAAGAAGTTTGACAGTTTCAGACTGCTTAGGAAAGAGCAACATTCTTGGTCTGGATTTAGAAGACAGCACTCTCATTGCATGGCTCCCTGTGTAAGGTAACTGCAACATACACATGAAAGCAATAGCCCCTAGTGCATATCCATGTAAAAGTTCTAAAACACAAAATAATCTGCATTATCAACAGCGGTTTTATATGAACTTTAAGAAATATCTTATGTCACTGAATGCATTAAATAGCTATGAATGTGGCACACTGAAAATGAAAAATAAAACCACAACAAGCACTACAATCAAATTTTGGCCAAAAGCCACATTTGTTTCTGGCTTTGACAAGATGTATTCTAATTTCTGAAAGTAGCTCTACTTTATAAAAAGTCATCTCTGCTAGCCTGAAGGAACTTGACTGAAACACCTGGCTCTGTAAGGGACTCCAAAGTTTAAACAACTGAAGGCTGAGAACATCTGACGTTGAATTCTTCATGAAAGATAGCAAAGGAAGAAGAAAGGCAAAGCTCTCTTCCCAGAGGTGAACTGCAAATATTATCTCGGAGAGAAGCAAAAAGAAGGGTGGGACCACCCATCTTTGGGCATGGGAAACAGAGAACCAAACACCATGTTTATACCTCTGTATTTATGTAATTTTTGTTACCATGTTTATGAGCAAGATGGACAGATCTAGCTATCTTAGGTATTTACAGAGTAAAAATCACCCCAATATCTAGAATTGATAATTTGTGATAATATTGTCATATGTTGAGACTAGCCACAAAACTCACTAAGAGCTGTTTCTATTCCACAAAGGAGCCTTCTTATTAAATGAAGATGTATTACTTATGGAATCACTGTGCCAGTGACAGAATTTTAGGAAGCTGGGCCAGTGCAATACACTGCCATCAGAACCCTTCCAGTATTCAAAATTCAAAACCTCTCAGATGCCCTGAACTACCTTTATGAAGATATTGCAATTTTTAAAAAAATTCTTAAAGGGCAGGTGGTAGAGTGGGGTTGTACACCTTTTGCCTCTGGAGACCTCAGCTGGTATAAATCAGAGCTTCACTGACTTCAATGGAATTATGATGATTTATACCAGCTGAGGATCTGGCTCTCGGTTTCAAAACCTGGTTGGTACAAACATGAAAATAATTGGGTGGCCTCATCATAATCATTTATTGCAGAGATACGTGGGGTCCCATTACCTCTGCTTCTATTCATATTTAAAAGGAAAACAAAAGCATGGATAAACAACAGAAAGCAGAAACAAATTAATTCTAACAAAAATGCAATAACTGCTTTTTTTATACACCACATGTTCCTAATGTGATTTGGTAAAAGACTATGAGAGTGTAGTTATCAATTAGCATACCTTTAAAGGACGAGACTTTAATAATGGAAGTAATTTGCCTGGTTGCACATTTAACTCTTCATTAATATTGAAAGGGTTAAACTTCCTCCATGAAATAAACTGACATTTAACAAAATCCTTTAGTATCTCCTGTATTAAAGAAAAATACACATTTATTTGAACAGCCAAGAAAAAACTGCAATTTATTAAGTTTCAAAGAATCTTCGTACTCTCGAAAGCAACTTTCGGTGCATGTTCTTTAACAATCACATTCTATGAGGAGAAATAACATTAAAAGCCACAAACTTTTTTTTTTTTTAAATCTCAGAGTTACAGACATCTTTAATTCCAAATGAAAGGCCAAAAAAAAAAAAAAGTTTAACAGAAATTTTAACTTCCATCGCCAATTTTAAAATATCAAGAGTTTTTCTACAACTCAGTGCTAAACTTCAGCATGGAAAATTTTATGTACTGTATGGAAACACGCACATACACACATACATATTTTATGTGTGTGTGTATATATATAAAATATATATGTAGATTGCGTGTAATGGCAATGAGATGCAATTACTCTGAGGAAAGGTTATTCAGCTAAATACACTACTAAAACTTGAGAAAAAAACAAGTCTTGAACCCAGTTTGTGCATAGTTCATGATCCTCTATAAAACCAGCTTTTGTTGATTTGCAATCTTGCAGGACCCTTTTTAACTGATAAAACCATTAAAAAGCTAATCTTCCAAAAAAATAAAAATAAAAAATGTAATGCACAAGTTTCCTGATCCAAGCAGGCAGGGAGCACAATGTTCATATAATTTTTTAAAACATACTTGCAGGGTATGTTATTCCATTGTCTTTCTTCCTTTCAAAAACAATCAAAAACATTGATCATTTTTTAAAACATAAAGCAATTTTTTTAATATATAAAGCACTCTTCAAACATCTATTTCTTTTGAGTCCATTATTTGGTAAATATGTAACTGCTACACATTAGATTAGGTATTTTCTTCTGTCTTTTTATTTTTTTTTATTTTGTTTTTTTAATAATATCTTCAGTGCTAGGAGTTGGGTTTAAAAATACATGAAATGGTGTGGAGTTGCTCCTCGGGAAACCCGGCTTTCCTGAGACATCTTCCACCATGTGCAAGATAGTGATCACAAAGTTTTCGCCACTTTGACGAAGAAGAGGAAAACAACAAAAAATAGTACACAGCAATGGCCAAAGAAAAGGATAATACAACAACACTGTTCAATCCCAGAGCTCTGAAGTAGCATATCTTCATTCTGAAAATAGGTTTCTTTATGATGGAAGTCTTTTTTTTTTTTCTTTCTTTTTTTTTTTTTAATTCCTTTTTTATTTTAAAGTTTGAAGGAGAAAAAAAAGGTCTGTAAACAGGTGGGAGCCAAAACTCCTGACTCCTCCAAAAGCAGTCAAAACTATGTCCAAGTGCTTGTTTGTGTTCCTGCTTGCAGGGGAACTATCCACTCTTTACAAATATCTATGGCCACAGTTCAACAAGAGTATTTTTTTTAAACTTTATATTCCGAATGGAAAATGGTGCAATACTCCGGTAATAATTTTCTTGCATTAGTCCACAATAAAAAGCCGCTAAAGGTAGATATACATATTATTCTCCAGAGATACACACTGTAATTTTTAAAACGCAATAAGAGTCCTTGAGTAAACATTTACACATGAATTGTCGCCGGCCCCTCCTATCAATTTTTTTTTTTTTTTTTTTTTTTTTTTAACATATAGGATTAGCTACAAGAAGGGCTGCGGACACTCAGTGCAAAGTTAGAAGCTAATAACAATTAAACGTTTGACCAATGAGCAAATAAAAAGCATATATACTGAATAAGAGAAAAAAAAAATCACACTTTTGTTAAATCACACACGGGCGCGCACACACGCACACACATACAAGCTCACTCACACACATACATCTGTTCCAACATAAACACATAGTATGAACTTTAAAAAAAATTCCTAGAGCCTGTTTTGTGTGTATTGATGCCAACCTGGAAGTGTAATAATTAGAAAGTGTTCACATTTTGTTATTGGCCTGCTGGATTCAAGTATTTGCATGTTTGATATGTTTTTTTTTTTTAACTTTTTATATTTTTGGGGGATTTTAAAAAAATGACATGAAAAAGTAATGAAACAAGGGCAATGTGCATAGGCAGATCCATGGGAGCAGTGGACACAGATACCCCACCCCCACCCTCCAAATTCAACCTGTACAGTCAATAGTTACCATTCGGATTCATTACTTTTCTGTACCAAAGATGAATATCACACTCCACTCTTCTGATTATTGGGTCCGCCTCTGGTAATGTGCATAATAGTCACAGGCTCATTTAAAATAGGCTTTCATTTTCTCCCTCCCCCCAAAGTTGATAAAATAACCCTTTCCAGCCCAAATTCTGAAAAGTGCCCTTCATGATAGACCTATTCTAAGCAGCTTTTATACTTTGTTTTTAAAAACACAATACAAACATAAAAAGACGACATAAAATAAAAAGCCATGAAAAAAATAAAACCTGTCATTAGCATGTGACACTGACCAAATGTAGCCCATACTGTTTCATTAACAGTTCACAAGGACTTCTGCAGAGTTTCATATTCGATATTGGACAGAGGTACTAAAAAGGGCTGCCAGTCTGATCTGTTAAAGCTGGATTCTTCGTGAAGCCCTGGACTGGAAAGGGTTACAATTTTTTCCTTTAGTGCTGATGATTGTTATTTCCACTTTGTTTCTCTCTTTCCTAGATGGACTCCCCACTGAGAAGATCACCTGGGAGCAGAGTATTCAAAGGTGTTGGGCTGCCAATAACCCTGCCATCATCGGTGCTGGGGGGCCCCCAAAGGCTGCTTGAGTACTGAGGGACCCCACCCCAGAGCAAATCGCTGCTCCCTTTGCCAGCCAGGCAGGGAGTATTCCAGTGGCCTGCATCATTCCGCACCAATCCATGAGAGCTGCTCGTGGAGCCCATGCGAGTCTGATTGGTTCCAGTGTTGGACTGCCAACTGGAGGTGGGTGGCAGTGGCTGGCCTTGTGCTAAGAAACGGTTTACTTCTTCTTCACCAGCAAACTCAGCCAAGATGGTAGTGTTTCCCAAAACACACCTAAGAACAACAACACAACACAGTGAAACACAGGGTTACAACTGACACTATTTTCACAAGTATCAGAGCCTGCTTATACTAGGAGAGTAGAATTTTTATAAGCTCATTTTCATTTTGAATTCAGTGGAGGAGATCAAATTAGGCCAGCTCAAAAATTTTAAAACTCCTACCCCTAACTCATTTTCATCCCAATAATTCTACTTCATAATTACTTAAGTGTACAAGCATATTGTGACGGGGCAAGGCCAGATGGCTATAGTAAAGTAATGGGAGACATATATATTAGCCACAGGCTAAACAAATCCCTATTACCAGGATAAGCAAATGGCAGCTGCTCCAGGTCAATTAAGATCAATTAAGATCTTTCCAGAAGGCAGGGAGGACAGCTAGGTTGATTGGGACACCTGAAGCCAATCAGGGGCTGGCTGTAACTAGTTAAAAGCCTCCCAGTTAGTCAGGTGGGCGCGTGTGTCAGGAGCTGTAGGAGGAAGTTGCACTGTTGGAGAGACTAAGCAGTACAAACCATATCAGGCACAAGGAAGGAGGCCCTGAGGTAAGGGTGAAGTGGATCTTGAGGAAGTGGGGGCTGCTGTGGGAAAGTGGCTCAGGAATTGTATGCATCCTGTTTCTAAAGTCAGCTACCATAGCTGATACTATTAGGGTCCCTGGGCTGGAGCCCGGAGTAGAGGGTGGGCCTGGGCTTCCCCTCTTTGCCCCCTGATTAATCACTGAGACTGGGAGACAACAGAGACTGTGCAAGGGAGGGTAGCTTCTCCTCACCTCCCTTGCTGGTTTATGATGAAAATGGCTCAGTAGGCTGTGACCCTTGTCTCTAGAGAGAGAAGGGCTACGTGGAGGGTCACAGTGAGCCTCTGAGACTAGCGAAATCCGCCAGGAAATGCAGGACCCATGGAGACAAGGACAGAGCTTTGTCACAATACGCACACATAAAAAGCCACACACCTGCAGACAGTATCTTTTAGTCTGCAAACTTTTCAAGACAGGGACTAGTGTCTTCTTTTGTTTTTGGAAAGTAAAGCTTTCCACAGAGTACACAGGATTTTGTGCATGAGATACAGATAAAGAACTGAAAGGAGTAGTGACTGCAGCATAAGTGCGGGAGAGAGCAGCGTGGCCAGAAGTGGAGAGATTCTGGCCCCGCCTCTTCCCTTCTGGCTGTGCTCCCTCTCCTTGCTCCCTCTGTTGGGGGGAGGGGCTGTGTCCTACCTTGCCCTCTCCATATCCGTTCATAAGCCAACCCCCTTCTCTGGTGCTTTTTTTTTACTAAAAAAATGTGAGCGAGTATATACTTATGAATGAGTATATACGGTATGTTACAATCTTGTTAACTTTTTAATTTACCATTATTGTCCTCCAAACCAATGTTTTTGTATCTGTACACAATAAATATAGCACAACCCAATACCCAACCTCTGTAAAGCAGAGGTCTGTCATGTCCTTCGCAGCAATATGTACTAACATTATTTCCCCTCTAATCAAAATTCTTCCTTTATATGGATGGCTCTGAAACCTTGGCGAACATTGAGGATGTACTGTATACTCTTTTAAAATATACGCTGATTTTTAAATCTACATTTTCAATATTACAGCATAAACACCCCCTTAAGGATAGAATTCTTTCTAACTTAGTCCCACATCTAAACTGCAATCATTAAGTCAGGGCAATTTTTGACCTTTATCTGTTCTGAATGCTGCCACACAGTCTTTAATTAAGGAAAGGTCAAAACTTTAAAAAGCAACACCACCATGCATATCATTATGCAAATTTTTCTACATTACATACACTTTATCCTTTTATCTAATGAGGCTCATCATGGGAAGCTAGCTGCAACTTTGCATCTGCCGTGACTATTGCCCCATAATTTTAAAGGCTAGGGAAACATAGGAACTGCCATACTGGATCAGTCCAGTGTTACATCTAGCCCAGTATCTTGTCTCCAACAGTGACCAGCATAAGATGCTTCAGAGAAGAGTGCTTTACATTATTATGATGAATTATCTGCCAATAGGGCAAATTTCTTCTTAATTCTTAGCAATTAGTGGTGGTCTTATGTCCTGAAACATTACGATTTATATTCCTTATATTTTAAAATCTATCTAATGTAATTATGTATATTCTCATCCCTGTAAATGCCAAATCCCCTTTTAACTGCTACTAAGATCTTATCCTCAATAAGGGATTGTGGCAATGAGTTCTACAGGTTTTTTCTTTTCTTTTGGTAATGTGGTTTAAAAAGAACATCCTTTTATTAGTTTAAACGTCTTTCAGTTTCATTGGCAGTCCCCTTGGGAAAAAGTAAATACCAGTGCATGAGTTACCTTCTCTACACCATTCCTCATTTTGATTACTTTTAGCATGTCCTCTTTTATTCTTTTTTTCCTGTGAACTAAACAGTCCTAGTCTTTTCTGTTTTGCATATGGAATTTTTTCCATGCCTTTCATCATTTTTTGTTGACTGTCTTTGGGTCCCTTGTATTTCTGTTGTATCTTTTTTGAGGTGGTGTGAGCAGAACTGAACACAGTACTTATGGTGAACACCTACCATCGATTTCTATAATGGCACTTCATACACTACTTCTGAGTGTATCTAGTCCACGAGTACTTTTTCTTTATGCAGCTCTCCTACAATTTCTGCTAACAGATAATTTCCAAGACACCACCAAATAATTCCGCAGAGCAATTCAGTGCCATAACAAGCGAGTGCTTAGGAGAACAGGCGCTGTACTAGATTCTACTTTACAGAAAAAAGGAAAAGAAGAAGAGAAAAACCGTACATATGCAGAGACTTCTGGGCCTTGGCTGCTTCTTCCTTGGAACTGTAGCGGACCACAGCATTCCCTTGAGTCAGGTTCAGGTGGAATGTAATTAGAGGGCCATGTTGCAAACACAGTGTCCGCAGTGTAGAACCATCAATCTAATTGCAGAGGAAGAAAAAAGTTGACTTGTTTTTCTGTGGTTGTCCTTAGTATATTTGTTAATGGAAGGGGCTTTAAATGATAAAGGAAACATTTACATTGAGTGCAAATGTAGTTTCCTCCCACAAGATAAAAGAATCTAATTAGATGTGTCACTATTTTATTAGGAGGTGGTAATCTTTACTTTTCAAGTTCTCTACAGTTCAGCACACAGAACCTGCCAGTTATTTTAAATTAATATAAAAATATTTATCACTACATGTCTACCAAGGGTTGATTGGGAATGCAGCTTGTTCATAAATAGTTTATATTAATTCATGACATCTCCTGGTCTCTGCACCCACTGCTTTCGGTCTTATGCCTCTCCATGTGAATTATACTATGGAGAGGAGTAGAGGAATTGACAGATTGGGGAGCATAAGAGAAACCCCAGAATAATTGGGACTTCAAATCTTTGAATTTGCCCCCAAAACACCATTCTCACAACTAACTTTTAAACAAATAAATGATATACACTGGAATGGCTAATTATACAGACTCAGAGTTCATATTTGATTTGTTCTTATATAGCACTTTTCATCCACAGATCTAAAAGTGCTTTACAAAGGTATAATTACTAATGGGAAACAGACATGGGAAGTGACTTGCCCAAGGTCACCCAGCAGGCCAGTAGCAGAGCTGGGAACAGAACCAGGGATTCCTGAGTTCTAATCCAGTGTGCTATGCACGAGCCCACAATGGCTCCCATTAAAACGCTTAAATCCACTGTGTGGATTTATCTCAACATATTACTGTTACTGCTACATAGATGAATATTATATACTCATTGCAGCTGACCAAAATTACCAGAGCTGATAAGGGTTCTTCCTACCATTTCTTAAGTATAGCCTGGTTCTTTGTGTAGTCAGTTGTATTATTCTGCTTACCTGGGGTGTGAGGTTACGCAGAACCAGCCAGCTGCTTGTTCTTCCTGAGCTGTCAGTACTCCAGGCAGAACCTATATCATAAATCCAGAAAGGGAACAATTTAACATCTTAGTGAGAGCACAATACAACAATCAAACTCACCAGGAATAAAGAATGTGCAAGATACAACACACTAGCAATGCAACTGCTATTGTAAACATGCTCATGAGCAATCCAATAAGCAATTTATCTCCATCCTCTTTTTCTTTCTTATTTGGAATGAAAGGAGGGAGCTCCATGATTAGGATGCTCCCAGTTGGCTCTGAAGGACCAGTGGGATTTCTCACATTCCTGCCATCTCTTTCGTAGATAGCCACTGTGACACTATATTGATGAAAGCTAATATGTCACCAAAACTTTCTTCGGGTTACACTGGAATTAGCCAGCAGGTGACAATTTAAAAGCAACAGAGATGACATTTTCTAGTGGCATTTGAAAAACTGCAATAGTTCCAAAGTCACTTTGGTAAAAATACTGAGGCTGCAGATGGAATCCTTGCATCAGCACTCTGTGGCCATCAGGTGGACGCAACAGCCTTTGACAATTGGGGAGAACATTAAATTCCCAGCTTTTTGGGAAGATGATTGATAGAATAGTCAGGTATTAGTAATGACATTTTTTTCTGATGCAGATGCTTTATGATAAACAAATACACAGGGTATATAGCTATTATATACATATTCCCCCTTTAATTTGTGTATAAACAAAATTATGACAGCCAAAGAAAGATTGACAGAAAAGAAATTATACCTTACTGTCTGGGGGTCCCATCATCCCTTCAGTTGTATTCATCGTACAACTGACGGGATAATCGGGTCCTGGATGTTTTGCATCCCTGCTGTAGATATGTACAGTGCTTAATTTGTAATGAAAGGTGCGGGGGCTCAAGCAGTTTTTTTACTTTCAAAACGGATGTGGCAACCCCAGAGGTGCCAGGGCTATAAACTGCCAAGCCTAGAGGTGCCGGGGCTCAGTCCTGGCAAAAATTAAGCAGTGGATGTATATTCTATGTAATAAATTCTACTGATTAATTAGCTAATACTGAAGTCTTACAACAATTCACAGAAAAACACCTGCCACAAAGCAAGAAAAAGGTCTCAAGATATTTAGAAAAAATGAGCAAAAGTATTATAAACAAAGACCCCTGTTGTAGTGAAATTATTCCCCACTGATTGGAAACATGCCCTACTGACCCATGACTTTATTTTGAGTATGAGCCACCCTAAGTGATTGAAAATAAAACCTGCATTTCAACTGCATTTATTGAACCTCAAGTACCTGCAACATAGTACTAGAGCAAAAGGGTGCCATACTACTGTAACATGGAGAATAAAAACAAACAGAGCATTGCAATATTATAAAATGTAGGAGTCAGAGGAATACCAGAGGAATAAGAGCTGGTCCAACCCAGTGGGCTGGCACCCCAGGTAGATGATGGCTTGGTGTTTGTTAAACCTGGAGGTGGTCTCGTAGGAGCAGTAGTGTTTCTGGGTACCTTCCATAGTTCATGGGATAGAGAGGCTTGTGTGTGAGAGATTGGGCCAGAGGACCACGTAGACTTGATGTCTGACAATTTACCTGCAACAGAGAAACGTAATTCATGTATTTTTGGTAAGCAAGTTTAAAAAAAAAATCTGAACAATCTGCAACTCCAGTAAGTGAAGAGGTGATCCTCAAGACTGTTCGTTATTATAATCTACTAGTATCTGACATTTGTTACTATTGTCCACTTGCTATTGCAGCTCCCAGCACTTCCCTTTCTGATAAAGGACAAAGAACCTTAAAACAAGACTAGCGAATATGTTTGATTAGCCAAAATCAAAAATAAAATCATTACTGTATACGTTCTAAGTTATTTAGCCCAAATTATTAAAATAATGACGTTTATACTTTCTGCACCCAAGAAGGAACAACCACTGTTATTAAAAATACAGAAATTAGCACACGCACGAGTTCTCATGATTCAGAATTAAGCTGATTCCAGAAGTAGTAGAAAGGGAAAAATTTCCTATGCTGCTGAAAATTCAAAGATAAACGCATCAGGCGTATGGATTCTTTTACAAGTTCCTCTTTGAAACACTATCAATCTTTACAAGAAAAGCCCTATATATCACAATCTACCAGTTCTTACAACTTTTTGTTATGCTCTGAATCCTACCTTCATTTATATTGGTATCATAATTATTTTATTCCAATTCCTGTCAAACCGGAGTTTTATCAAACATACTATAATGACCTAAAATTATACATTTCAAAGACAAACATTAAAACAAAAAAAGGACAGGTTAGCATTTTGGTGTCATTAACACAAACAGGACCAACTCAAATTATAGACACTACCAAACAAAATGCACACTGTCAAATGATCATCTCTGAAACATTTCACCGTTAAACTTCCACACACCTGCCTGTCTTTCATGTAGCTACACACATACCAAAGATATAGAGCCTGATTCTCCTCCTCTCATTAACACCTATGTATATCAAGAGCAACTCCATTGATGTCAACGGAGTCAAACTGGTGTAAAGTCTGAGGCCAGTCAGGCCCATATTTTTGTGCAAACTGCAGTGACAAAAAGGAAGTTGTTAATATTGTTCAAGTAACCGCTTGAGAAAAGAAATTTGAAAGTTTGATTTTTAGAACTAGTAGCAGCAGCTGGGCCTACAATTTAATGTATAATGAATGTGCATTAATAAAAGTTAGATGTTGAGATGTCACTGATTCTTATGAGGTTCACATGCAGATAGGATGTAACAGCAAAAAAACAAACACATAAAAAGGAAATATGCATGGCAGATAAAATTAAGGGATAAGCAAGCCATTACTTTACCCTCCTTGTAACAGAACACTTCCAGGCCCCTTTGCTTTGTGGCAACGTGGACCTAAATGTTGCACTAAGGTCCCTGGATGTTCAAGCTTAATTTAAATTAACATGAGGTTTTTAATTTATTAAATATGAACATTAATAAAGCAATCAGCAGAATGGGTATTTTTATATTATACTGGCTCCACATTTCCAGCTTTCAGTACTCTGAAGATTTAGTTATTTTTGAGACAGACAGGATTGCAGGATTTGGCAGACAGGATTGCATCTCTTTGCATTTAGTTTGTGTTAGAAAGCTTTCAACTGCAGTGGGAAATACGAAGTCTTGATTATTGTGGCAGTACTTAAGTTCGGAAATTTTAAAAGTTTTTCTACATCTTCCATGTCATGAGTTTGCTGGACTCAAAGAAATCCTAACAATACTGGGGCTAGAACTTTATAGCAGCTACTTAACTAAAGGGACAGGCAAAACACAAAAACTTATTCCTATTTAGCTTTCTTATTAAAAATAATCAAAACACCTCCTTGAGCTAGTGCTAAACTGTTTCCTGTGTATTAATAGGGCTGAAAACTCTTCAGTTTTGAAACTGTATTTACTGGCAATAGCTTTCAGATCAACCTTTCCTGGTAAGATCCAGCAATAGTGTTATCATTGAGTTCTCACAGAGAACATTCTGCCTCACAGCTGGAGCAAAAATAAACTTTGTTGAAAAAGTATGAATGCCAAAATAAAGTGGTAGCATCATGGTATGAAGTGGGCTGAATATATATTTCATTAGTGCACTTATCAGATATTCACAACTCCAGACACCTGGTTAAAATGCTCACCACTGCAGAGCTGCCAGTGGGAGCAGCACAGTGCTCAAAAGATATGAAGTCTGTAGTACTAGTATTATAACCAGAGGAAAGCACTTTTTCAGGGCCTTTGCTCTTTGGGGATGGAGAGGGATGCTGAAAGTAGAAAGGCCATTTCTCGTACCTGCAATGCTAGGTGCGGATGCAATGCTGCTGAAAGAGCTACTGTAGCCGGAGGCACTAAGCGGCCAGGCACTCGATGAAGGCAGCGTGGCATTCTGAGATGATGTTGGGGATGACCCTGCAGAACCAGCAAAGAAGCAACTAAGAAAGATGGGCAAAATGGTATTTGCTGCAGAATAAGCAATTCTAACTACATCATGTGCAAATACAAACCAGGCAACCAACTTCCTCTAACCATGAATGAAATGTTATAGAAAGCATGATAAAGTGAAGCAGAATTCTTCGGTATAAAAGAAAAGAAAGCTGGCACCACAGTGGCAAGTGTGTTGGTGCCCATGCAGAAGACAAATTTTGGATTTCCCTTAAGATTATCTGACTCTTGGGACATCAGAGTTAAAGTTAGATCTGAAGGAGGGAAGCTGTCTATTTGCATTTTATAACATGCTTATCAGCCTATCCAAGCACCAGCAACTGTGGATGGATATGAATGTATATGTAAAACCAATCAAATATCCTTGATACCTAAAAATTGCTGAAGTAAGCACTTCTCCCCATGCCCTAATGCCCACAAATACCCTCAGGTATTTTGCAAATTTAGGTTTTGCAGCAGGTAAAATAAATGTGTATATCATAACAATGTTCTAAAACTAGCTATATATCAAAGGAGCAATCGTAAGAAACAACTTGAAACCATCTTGAGTTGGCAAATCATTCTACAACGTGTGTCCAACAAACTCACACAAAGTTGCCTTATAGGAATGTTAAACAAACATCCAAAACCTTCCTACTCACTAACAAATATACCGAATATACCATGTACCAAAAGTAGGGACTGGAACACAGAATAAAATACCTTCAGAATAGTCAGAACAAAGAATGGGAGGCTATGAACTGAAAGTATCCACTCTAACAATCAACCACAATTAGCAGCATATTCTGAGTTACTTTCATTATTCAAAACATACATACACATACTGTGTGTACATAATATATTAATTCAGAAAACACAAAATTGTTTCTCTTTACAAGGTGATATGCTATACAAAAGCCTCATTCTGATGCACAATTAGGAAACGTTTTGTATCTTTATTGATGAGACAAGAGACTAATGATTTATACAGCACCCAGAAGATAGACACTGCAACTTGACTTTAACGTCAGTTTGACTGAAATTGAATAAATACGTGGCACCAGTGGCTGCTGCACATCTAAACTCCCGCCATCAAACAGTTCCTTATACAAAGTAGAATGGAAACTAAGAATACAGCCTAAAGATAGATTGCTAATCAGTAACTGAGGCTCTCACAGTATAGTGTCAGTACATATTAACACTAGTGGGACGCACATGCTCTCTTGCCATTGAGTCGGAACCCTCTCGAAAGCAGCTGGGGTTGCACAATGCTTCCATGCAGAATTGAACCTTCAAGACCTGAAGGCATGGAAGGGATCCTCAGCCATAACTGTCCCTCAGTTCCTTCTATGTATTCAGAATCTAAAATGAAGACATAGAAGAAGAATGGTGGTGGGAAGTGAGGATCTATGGTTACACTACAGTTACTGGTCAATTATCTTTCTTCTTTCTGTTTGTCAGTATAGCTCCCCAATTTCAGATGACTGAAGTACTGGTATAAACATAATACCCCCACCTTTAATAAAAAAAAAAAAAAAAAAGAAAAGAAAGTGAGTGTTAGGATCAGTTCTAGCTCGAAAGAGCTGATAAACTAATTGGGGAAGTTTTCCAGAACGCCTGGGATCCCTGCTGCTATTCTGAGTGAGCCTTAGGAAGCTCCCTCTCAGACATCATTGTAGGGAGGCAAGGTTTGCAAGGGAGGCAGTCCATCTATTATGGGTGAAGTAGCTTCCTGGAAAGCAGGGGTAGCAGAACCAGTAAGGGGAGTTGGGGTGGTGGGATGGACAGAGGGAAGATTAAACATGGAGATAGAAGGGTTCAGATAGCCATGTCAGCTTACCCTCCCAAGATAGGGAGCCGGCAAAAGTCCAGGGCGTGGGGGGGGGGAATAACAGCCACATTCCCCCAAACTACCACAGGTGCCATTAGGGACAGGAAAAGGGGGAGATTAAAGGGAATTTCAGCTTGTTTTCCTAGATGATACAAACAGTCTAGGGGACTGACTCACTGATATGTTTAGTTCGGTCCAAATTGCAACTTAACACCCGAGTGAAACTTAGGATAGGCTGTGGAACCAACTTATCTTTACAGAATGCTATGTATGAGGGATCTATCATTTGACTAATTCAACAGTGTAACAACTTACCAAGGGTTGTGCTGGATTCTCCATCACTGGCAATTTTCAAATAAAGATTGGACCTTGACCTTTGACCTTGTAACAGTTGGATGGGTCTCAAACTCCCTTTCTGATGGCAGCAGAATGGACACCAAAAATCCCTGGGCCAGAGGCCTCAACTTCTAGGATACCTCAAACTGCCTAATGGTAACGGGAGACTGACGTTTCAAAGACGGTGGGGAAAAAATGTACAGGACAATCATGAGTGACATCTAATTCCTCACCTACACTACAGCAACAGGGATTGAGTATTAAACTGGCATTGAGAAGGTTGGCAAGAAGACAACGAAAGTTGAACAAATTGCTTAGACTTCACCCGTCCAACCTTGCTGGCACCAACAGACACACCAACACAGAGGAACCTGTCAGTGCCAAGAAGCCTCAATGCCAAGGCCTCTGCTGGTGCTAACCTACTTTCAAAACAGACCCTTCCTGGGGGATTCCGAAATACCCAGAGGAATAGTCATGACCAAGGTTAAGATGTTGTCACGGTTATTTTTAGTATTTTTCGGTTGCGGACAGTAAACAAAAATGCATGGAAGTCCATGACCTGCGACTTTTACTAAAAATGATAGTGCGGGAGGGGTGTGACGCAGGGATGACTGAAGCCTGAGACCCATGGCGGGGATGAGAGCCTAAGCCCCACTGCTGGGGTGAGGAGGGGATGTTGGGGAGTGTTTCAGTATCCGCTGCCAGCAGTGGCTGAGGATCGCGCTGCTTCTGCCACCCCACAAACAGGCCTGAAGCTGAACGGAAAATGTCACAGAGGTTTCTGAAAAGTTACGGAATCCGTGACTTCTGCGACAAATTCTTATATTTAAGTCATGACTTTTCATTTTTATCTTCCTTTTTATATCAAGGAGTAAGAAGTTAAGGCCAAGCACAACACAGTGCCCTTCCTCGAGTTTATTTGAACCTGAGGATTTCTAGGAGTCATGATTCAGAAATCTATTTGGTGCCAAAAATATCCAAATGATTCCAAATGGCTTTTTAACTCAGAGCAGACCATCCAGCAACGCTTTTTCAAGAACAGGGAATAAAGCGTGGCATCTGCCTGCTTATGGGTATGAAGGATAAAAGGACTACAAGCCATGCTCTGACCCTGTGAGTGACCTTCACTGAGGTACTTTAGGCATCGGAAATGCTGGTCTGTCAGTGTCTTCTTTGTACCACAAGATGCACAGCTTTTAAGTCCGTCTCTTACACTAGGGCATGCCATAATATAATCTCAAACTCCAAGGGATCTGACCAGGGTTGAAGGCACAGGTGCTGACAAATGTGCTCAGAACTGGGCATGAGACCAGACACCTCAGTACTATGCAATGACAAAAGCTATCCAAACAGCTAAGCTAACATTACAATGCTAATTCTTTACACAAATTAAAGGAAAAAGCTGATGAAGGAAGATAGCATATTAGTGAGCCCCAGAGTCACTGCTTTCCATAGGATTTTGTCTCAAAGGAGCAAGTATGCCCCTAGAATGGTAATGAATATTGACAAGCCATTTAAAAGAGAAGAGAAGATTACTTACTGTAACTGGAGATTCTTCGAGATGTGTGGCCCTATCTGTAATTCCATATGTAGGTATGCATGTACACCATGCGCCCGAGTCCAGAAATTTTTCAAAGCAGCATCCATCGACCTGAACATGCACAGTAGTTTCCCTTGTGCTCCTGACCAAGGGTATAATGGGCATTGCGGGTCGATGACTCTCCAGTTCCCTCTTACCGCAATCCAACAGGATCCAAAGCATAGGTGAAGGACGGCAGGTGGTGGAATACAGATAGAGACTACCCATCTCTAAGAACCTCCAGTTGCCGTAAGTAATCTCCACTACTTCTTCGAGTGCTGGTCCCTATGTGTATTCCACACATGGGTGACTAGCAGGCAGTGCTCAGAGTGAAGGAGGGTGCAAGGAAGCTGGTAGCCCAGAGAGGGGTACCATTTCAGATTGGGGAGGGCAACTTTAATGGTGATTCCAGGGGCTACACTGCAGATACAAGTAGATTTCAAAAATAACCAACCACCACCACTACCTTGCAGGCTAACTACTTTAAACCTTGTAATACTCCAATTTGGATGATGCACACGAACAATATTTTATTACACCCTAACTCAAAGACTGTTTCATAGTAACCCACAACTGAAGCACTTTTCATAGCATCGGTTTTTGTATTCTTACTTTTCCAATGCATAAATGATTCATTGACATTCTAAATTTAGTAGAAATCGATGAACCTCAAGTTTATATGAAGGAGGTCAAACTATATTGTTCAAAATCTTGTAGCAGTAAGATCAAAACTAAAAATGAAACAAGATGGCCCACATTCTGTTCTCATTTATATAACTCCAAATTCGGAATAATGGTTGAAACCCATGCAATTATTCCAGATTTTCAGCAGTGCTAAGGAGAATGTTTGTTGCAATTTCTGTTGGAAACTGTGCTAGAGACAGCTATGGATAGGGATTCTCTGGTAAAACCCCTCCCTAAGTGGCTCATTATATTGAAGAATTCATTTAGCACAACTTATTGTAAGTATTAAAGTGTAGCTAAATTACTAGAACTTACTTGATTATGTTTCTTTGTAAAACTTCTGTAAAACAAAGATTGGAACAAACATTACCTCCCAGTAACATCAGACCTTTGTGTAGGACCAATTGCAATGAATTAACTATGGTAAAAGGTCCATCTGTATGGAGATCATCCACAACAGAACCCTTTCATTGGCCAGGAGGGACAAGCCATTTAGATATAAAGTTGAACTTAAACACATACACCACAAGTTATCATCATCCAATACTTGTGCATAGGTAAATGAAGGGGCATTCTGGAGCTAGTTCTTGCTCTTTTTGTTGAAACACTAGCGATGAAACTAGAAGCTGAGGAGATCTAAGAAACCACCCCTCTGGATAATTCAGAACTACACCACTGTGTTGCTGCTGGAGATCACTTACCCTCTCCCATCTTTTTCATTTAATTTCTTTAGGGCACTGTTCTAGGCATTTTAGAAATAATGCTACATCATGTCAGTAAAAGCACTGGCATCTGGAGTCGATGTGATCTCTGCTTGATCGGCAGGTTGAATGAAGCCATGCTTGTAGTCCCCGCAAGCGGAGTCTAGTGAATGGTGTCACCTAAGTGCATGTGACCATGTGGCCTAACAGAGAAAGGCAGTGTTACACAGTAGTTCATGGTCTGCATGTAATGTCAGAGATCAAGTTGCTCTTTGTGTGGAACCTGTCTGCGGGAGAAATGCTTTTGCAGAAACTCAGTCCAGCTGGGATCCTATAAAGTTTATTGTCCTCGTAGGTCATAAAATGGACTTTTCTTTATTTATGCAAACCCCTAAGATAGCAAAAAGGTGCTGAATAAATTCCATGGCTGACATGATTTCCTGATGAAATTGGCCCACCAGGAGTCAGTCGTCTAGGTATGGAAACACGGTGTAGAGCCCTGGCGTCGCATCTGGTCTGCTACTACAGCAAACGCTTTTGTGAATACCCTGGGTGTTGCAGCAAGCCCAAAAGGGAGGACACAAAACTGGTAGTGATCTTGGGTGATTATGAAGCATAGGAATTTCCTGTGAGATGCATGAATATCAATGTGGAAATATATATCCTTCATGTCGAGAGCTGTGAACCACGTTCCCTCCTGAAGGGAGCGGATTAGCAATGCCAGCATAATCATCTTGAATTTCAGTTTCAGAATAAAGAGATTGAGTCGTCAAAGGTCCATGATGGGTCTCCATCCTCTGTCTTTTTGGGGGATTAGAAAATATGGGGAGTAAGAACCCTCTTCCATGGTATTGCGGTGGGACATATTCTACTGCTCCCTGGTTTAAAAGGGATTCTGATGAGAGTGGTCCCTGCAGGGGGATTGGGGAGGTAGATTGTAAGGGGAGAAGGAAAGAAACTCTATAGAGTATCCCTGATGTATAATCTCCAGGACCCAAATGTCCATGGTGATCTTGTTCCAGGTGTGGGTGAAGAGGATAAGATGACCTCCAAACTTGACAGGGGAAGGCGTAAGTGGCATGAACAGTGGTGAGCAAGTCTCAACCTGCATGTAAAAAATGGCCTTTGGCCTGAGGTTGGGAATAAGCAGAGGCTGTGGAAGTAGGAGCTGACAGAGGCTCAGGTGGACTCTGATAATATGGAGCATCTGCAGCGGGTGGTTGTGGCCTGAAGGGCGGTCTCTGGTTTCTTCTCCTGGGGGCTGAAGAGTAAAACCCCAGGGATCGCAGAATGGACTTTTATTTAAACAGGTGGGACCTGTCGAAAGGGAAGTCTAAGGATAGTGTTTTTGACCTCTCTAGGAAAGCCCGACAATTGGAGTCCCTTTGCATGACCAGCCCTGTGTGGCCAAATTTCTGGATGCAGTATCTCCGGCATCTACTGCAGCTTGAGAGTCAACTTTGTCACTAGTTTTCCTTTGAACAGGAAAGCTTGGAATTGGGTTCGGTCTTCCACTGGGAGCCCGTAAGTCTGACGTAGGTTTTGAAATTGTGTTTTGTTAATAAGGCTTTGTAATTAGCTAAATTAAATTGCAGACCTGCAGAGGAGAAGACCTTCCTACCTAGGAGGTCCAGTCTCTTTGTGTCCTTCTCTACCAATGTGGATGTCTGGTAGTGCGACCTAAGTCTTTCTCTGGCCGCCCATACCACCAGTAATTTAGGGGCAGGATGGAAAAATAGAAAGTCAGCTCCCTTGGCAGGAACAAAGTAGCATCTTTCGGCCGTTTTTGGCATAGGGGCACAAGATGCACGTGTGTACCAAACTGCTTTGGCTAGATCTAATATAAGAACATAAGAACGGCCATACTGGGTCAGACCAAAGGTCCATCTAGTCTAGTATCCTGTCTTCCGACAGTGGCCAATGCCAGGTGCTTCAGAGGGAATGAACAGAACAGGTAATCATTAAGTGATCCATCCCATTGCCCATTCTCAGCTTCTGGCAAACAGAGGTTAGGGACACCATCCCTCATAGGGCTTCGTTGATTGGAAGGGGTACTCTGGCCGGTCCTTGTGGTTGTAAAATGTCCAAGAGTCAGCATTGAGGGTCCTGGACCTCTTCCAAAGGGATATGTGGATTTTTAGCGACCCTTTGCATTAGCTCCTGGTATTGCTGGTGGTCATCTGGTGGAGAAGACAAGAAAGGAGTGATGTTATCAACCACTGAGCTATCCCTCCCCATCTGGGTGATAGGTATAACCTATTGAGTGCCTGTCGGGACTCCTGTGCCTTCTCGGAGATACTGATGCCTCCATCTCCTCTGGCTCTTCTAATTCTGGTGACGATTCCATCAGCATTGGTGGAATCATTGATAGCAGGCACTCTTGTCTGGGGGATGTAACTACTCCTGAGACATTGAGAATGATTCCTTCTCCAGGGTAAGGACATTCCTCAGGGGTGCAGGGTCCAAGAGGAGTGGAGACTGCAGGTAAGGGAGTAATATATCCTCTGGGATTATGAAGATCTCTGTATGGCCCGGAGTTCGGGGAGTTCCAGCTGGGACATCTGAAGGACATGGCTCATCTGTTGCCACTGGTCAGTCTTTGGGTAAACGAGGTGGTACCAATGAGGGGCCCAGACCCCACTCGTAGAAGGGACTGGTGTGTATCCGTCTTTCTGCTTTGGTCCCACTGTCACTGCTGGGACCCTCTTTTTTCGTGCCTTGCCCTCCAATCTGGGAGTGTTTGTCAGAGCCAGTTCCGTGGGTTCCATTTGTGATGTCTTGCCTGACCTAGATCAGCTCAGGGAGGAAATGGGTTTCTTATGAACACTCCTCTGAGGGAATCTATCCTTGCGCCCATGAAAGTGTCCCTTACTCTCATGGGGAGCCCTGTAGGAGTAGTCTTTGGTCTTCAGTGGTAAAGGCTTTGCTCCAAAGCTCGTGCTTGGAGGGGTGCTGCTAATTGAGGCCGATGTACCAGGGGAAGTGGGGGGGAAGGGGGAGAGAGAGAGAGAGAGAGAGTGCATGGGGCCTCATCCTCCTCCATCAGAAACTTCCTAAGACAGAACTTTCATGCCTCTCTAGTTCTGGATGGAAGAGATGAGCAGATATTGCACTTTGCTGATATACGTACTTCACCCAGGTGGTACCGGCACCACTGATGCTTGTCACTAATGGAGAAGGAATGAGGGCAGGAGACGCAACTCTTGAATCTCGGGATTCTGGGCATAGTCCCAGCACCGGAAAGGATTGTCCCCCGAATGGGGGCTAGGGTGGTGGGGAACTTATCCTACTATAAACATATGCTAACTAAAACTAATAAACTAGATATAAAAACTATTTACAACAAGATTACTTTACAGATTATACACTGAAGGAGGACATGATTCCAACTCAGGCCAGGAGACAGTAAGAAGGAACTGGAAAGGCATTGATCCGCATTGCTCCTTATACTCTCAGTCAGGCGCACAAGGGAAATCACTGTGCATGTGTGAGTCAGTGGACACTGCTCTGAATGATGTCTGGACTTGGGTGCATGACATGTATGTGTACCCATGTGTTGAATACACATAGGGACCAGCACTCGAAGAAATAGTACAATTATTTATTCATACACTATTTATGTAAAGGGTTAGAATACATTTTCTAATTACACAGATATGAGACTGGCATGATGCAGAACCATGAATTATTATATATAAATGTACAAAGTAGACAACCTCATCTTCAGTGTCACACCAATGTCTAATGTTGGCACAACACAAATAAAATACTGGATGCATCAGAATCTCAACCATAGCTAAATAACTTCTTTAAGCCTACCTGATTAGCAGTGTAAAAATAATTAAAAAATTTTTAAATTCCCCTCCCTTAAAAACACCTTAAGTCATTAAAGAGTTAATTCAGTATTACTCATGCACACAAATAACTGAAGTTTTAGCTTGAACAAAGACTACTTTCTGACAGCTTTCCATCTGATAATGACATAATTCAACATTACTTAATGCAATTACCCACCCCCTACCCCCCCGGTCATCTCTCACTCCCTTTAAGTTCCACAGCCTCTTACCTGACAGCTTCAAGTTCCACTGCTCAGAATAGGAAACTTGCTTCAATGATAATTATGATTCACAATTTAGGCAAACACCCACAAGTGACTATGATAGCTCAATGTACATTTTAAAGTCCTTACAGGTCCTACTGACAGCTTGGTTATAATTCTGCTCTGTACATTATAGTGTTCTACTAGACTGCTTTCTTCAGACAATTTACATATTAGGTCACAGCATGACCACAAAACAACTAAGCTACCTTTAGTTTGGTCTATTTTCCAAAGCTATGGACCCCTGTTGAGATGCACTAAAGTCCAATGACTCAATATTTTAGGGAGGATCCCTCTTCATTCGGGTGTAAAACTTATGGGGACGGGGATGGAGGAAGGTGAAGAGACTATTTATATACAAGAAGTTTTTTCCAACTCTCTCTTGGCTGATTTTAGGGATGTACAAATACATCTTCTCTTTCTGCTTGATCCTGTAGTGAAGTCACAAATCATGTTTTCATGATGTCAGTTTATTGCCATGGAAAGAATTGTGATGTCCTGATTTTGGTATTATGACTTCACTGCTGTATCAAGTAGGAGAAAAGGCTGGACTGTGTGGAGAGCAAAACCAAACAGCTTTAGTTTTTAAATATAGTAAGTAACCTCCTGGAAAACATGCAGATTTATATTTAAGCCTGAGAGTTTTCACCAGTATGAAAAGTGGTAAATTTCCAATAAGAAACCAGGAACCTCCAAATTCTGACTTAGTGGGCCAAAAATTTCCAGACTTATGGTGGAAATTCAGCAGTAGCAACAAAGCATGAACACTATCAGATCCATCTTTCATCTGCACATAGGTAGTACAGACAATTCTCTACTGAACAAAAATATACTATATACACAACACAGGAATAAGACAAATATCAGAGGGGTAGCAGTGTTAGTCTGTATCTACAAAAACAACAAGAAGTCCGATGGCACCTTAAAGATAAACAGATTTATTTGGGCATAAGTTTTTGTGGGTAAAAAAAAACAAACACACACTTTTTCAGGTGCATGGAGTGAAAATTACAGATACAAGCATAAATATACTGGCCCATGAAGGTACCTTTTGTAAGGTAACTCCCTTCTCTTCATGGGCCAGTATATTTATGCGTGTATCTGTAATTTTCACTCCATGTATCTGAAGAAGTGGATTTTTTACCCACGAAAGTTTATGCCCAAATAAATCTGTTAGTCTTTAAGGTGCCACCAGACTCCTTGTTGTTTTTTAGGAATAAGACAGTTAGTTAAAATGTTTTGGAAGGAAGGGAAACAAAGTGAATACAGAGGTGCAAAGTGTTTATGTGACTTTTGCTCTACCTCCACTCTTGAGAAGATAGCGATTAACATCTTGTATGGTGGTATTAATGGTAGGCCCAGTCGGAACACTTCCAGGAGTGACATCTGGGTCATTCTCAGGGTCAATATTCTGCAGTCCTTTCCACGGCACTCCAGGATGAAATTCTATTTTAAAAGAGCAGAAGCAAGAGTCTATGAAATTATTATCTTTCGCTCTAAGCTCCCACACAAGGAAAGACACTGATTCAGTAAATAAAACCGCACTAAGATTCAGTGACATCAGTATTTTTAAGGTAATGTTTTTGTGTTTTGTTACCTGGTGGCCAGTTAATACTGGAACCATTGGAGATTTTATCACTATCAGTTTTGGCACGTGACCAGCTGTGAGGAACAGCTACAGGTGGACTGGCTGGTGAATCGCTGTTTTGGATCAGATCGTACCGTCCATAAGAGTCATCAATGGAGGACTTTCCTGGAGGACCAATACTTAGACCTCCAGGAATAGCACCTGAAATGACAGAAGGGAAAAAAATAATTTGTTTAGGGGGCAGGACTCATTCTTTGGCTGCTCCTTTCATCTCTATTACATTTGGTAATTTTTCTTGTCCTTAAAACTTTCTGAATTTTAAAATTAAGTAATATAATTAAAATATACATACAGTAAGAAAACAAACAATCACGCAAGATTTAACATAGCTCAAGATAGTCTTTCTTAGCATTCCCAGGAACTAAATCTGATGAAAACATCAGTAGCACATCAAACTGTAAGTTAGCTAACAGCAATTCAGAGAAGATCTCTGTCAAAAACAAGCACAAATGGATACGGTGATTCTGAATAGGAATTACAAGACAACAAGTTAATGTGGGAAGCAGAAATATTTGCAGGTTAACAGCTATCATTGAAGTGAAAGTGAAGCAGAACACAGTAATCTTAATAGAGCACAACTCTGAGCAGAGCTGGGAATTTAGGACTCAAGATTTTGGAGGTGGAGTTGGGGAAGGAAGTTAAAATGCATTACAGTTAGGACAAAGTGATGCAGCTCTGTATTGAGGTACACTGGCATTTCTGGGAGGGATGTTTGCACAATGCCTACCACATTAAGGCTGGTTCTAGTTGGTGCTATTATTCACTCATTTTTCTGAACTACATTCACCAAACCAAAAACATTTTTAAACAAAGCTTTGATGGAAGGTTCCATGTATTGCAACCATAATGACACAGCCTATACCGGAAGAAGCTCTTTAACAGTATTACTTAATAGTTTATAATCTGAAAAGGTATTTTGTACCAGCTCTTATAACAGAGAGTGCCTGGAAATTGGGTTGCTTTGCCAATCTAATCATCATGTCCTAAGAGTACTAATTGATAAACATAGATGTGACATACCGTGCTTGCTAGAATTCTGGTCAAGTGAAGAAGCAGCACTAGATAGATTATCCATTGAGTTGGGGTGTGTCCACTGAGGAAGGCGAGACTGAGACTGAGAAGTATCCTTCACTGACAAACCACCAGTAATGTCCATGCTGTTTACATTCATGTTCGGATTCAGTCCAGCTAAGGGGAAGCAGATAGGTTGTTACATATTCCTAACATTTATACTCTCCCAATCCCCAACATTAATTCTTGATGCTTAATTATCCACAAAAATGAGTTATTGAACTTTAGATTTCAGATAGAAATAGTTCTGTATATACTGTATGTCAATTTACCACAAGCTGGTCTCAGCCTGCTGCTCAATAAATTCTACTCTTCTAAAAAATATCACCATATAGTTTCTGCTAAAACTCCCACTAACTTCAGATAAAATTAAACCATTTGACAATGAGAAAAAGAACCCACCGTAGGGATGTATTTTAATGCCATCGGCATTCCCACTTTAATTCTTCCTAGTTGTCTCAGAAAAGGCATTTTGCATTAGAATTCAAAATTAAAACAAGCAAGGAATTTGCAATGTTCCATCACTGAAACAGATCATTCCTGACAACTTTCTAATAAACCCTTGTTGGGAATTCATTTTTTGGGCTACCAATGTTTTTAAAAATGATTAACACCTCAGCCACCAATTGCATAATTCTGATTTGTTATTCGTTAAGTTGGTGCTCTTCTACTTAGGGTCACATTTAATGCATTTAAAAATTATAATAAAGACTAAACGATACATTTTTATAATCAATACACAGACAGTATTCTAGGGAAGAACTTTTTTCATCTTTCCAAGATAGGGATCTCTGGATTTTCAAGAAATGATTCTGAAAGTTAACAGATCAGAGGGTGCTGAGCACCTTTCAGGTTTAGGCCCTTCATATATTTATGAAGCACCTTTTTGACCTTGTGGTGCTCATCATTCTAGTATCTAGCATACATTAATATACCCTTTCAGCTAACCTGTAAGATAAGTATGTATTATCAACCCCACTTTACAAAGATTAGACAAAGGCACAGATAAATTACCCTATTTGCCCTATGTCACACAGGAAGTCTGTCATAGACAGAAATCAAATACAGATCTCCTGAATCCCAGTCAATTGCCTTGCGCACAAAACCATCCTTAATATCCTCTTGGGTTTTAGTAAAAACCATATAGTCCAGTTAGACTGGAACTAGTTCACAATCACACTACATTTGGCTGACAAAAATAAACACTGACATCTAATGCACTGTAATCCAGTTTAAAGAGGAGGGCGGTAGCAGTGCTGGTAGGGCATTTTCTGTAAGAGATCCTTGACTTTGGAACTTTTTTCCCCCCTTCAGTGCTCCAGAATCAAGAATTAGCTTTCTAAGTACGCTGCTAAATTCATAATTTCTCTCAGGCTTTTGGGGGAGTGAGTTGAGGTAGGCTATGATGATGACTAGGTGTAGGGCTACTACAGTGATGGGGATAAACAATTGTAATTTAGTATAGCAACTCAACATGCATTTCATTAACATGCTCTTTGTAGATTTTCTCTTGTATTTTATATTTTTAGTACTGTAATGCACCTAGAGCAGTGGTTTTCAACCTGTGGTCCATGGACTCTGGGTGTGTAGGGGGGGGGAGAGGGGGGATGTCTGCAGACAATGTTTAAGATTTCCAAAGCAGTCCACACCTCCATTCAAAATTTTTTAGACTTCCACAAATGAAAAAAGGTTGAAAACCATTGACCTAGAGCAAAGGACAGGTTCTCAGAAGCTGAAATAATTAAACATATAAACACCATCCCCTCTCTTTTGTAAGTGGTAGCTTAAATGAAAGAACACTTACCAAGAGGGTAAGGAGCAAAGGTGTTCGGTGAAGACTGTTGCTCTTTGGTCTGCAGGTCAGGTAGGCCGGGAGCCTGGGGATGGGGTGAAAAGCTATCCATGGCTGATTTGCCTGCAGAGGGGTGCAAAGATAGATGTGGAGGGGGAGGCTGCTGCTTCATAAGCAGGGCCTGGGCCAGCTGGCGCTGGTGCTGCTGGATCTGCTGCTGCATGTTATTGATTGTACGTGCAACCTGGCAACAAAAGACATTAAAAAAAAAAAATCAACAAAAGCTAGATGGTACAAAGGTACACAAGCCATGTTGCCCCACTTTCTAAACTGAATCAACACAACATCCAGCCCTTTGAAACGAAGAATTAACTGAATTAAGAGTTCAACAGCAGTCTTTCAAAAGTGAGGAAAGAAGAACTGCATTCAGTACCATTGGTATTCTTCTCTTTCAATATAAATCCATGCAATATAGTTTGGTTTACTTAATGCTACTCTAACTGATTTGGAGTAATGAATTAGAATCTTTATAGGCAGCTGAAACCAGAATCTAATGTTGAAATCAAGTTGGCAGGTTAAACTTACTTGCTGCTCCTGTTGTCTCATAGGTCCGGAAACATTACGCTGAGCCTGTAACATCTGCTGCTGGATTTGTAAACGTTGGTACGCCTGCAAGTAGGAAACAAGGAAGTTCAAAAGTCATACATTAAAAAAAACTAACATACTTGTTTGAGGTGTGTTTGTAAGTTACAAAATATAAGGTGTTGGTCCTGTACTTAGCGGGGAAGGAGAGCTAGTAATGGCTGACGACAAGAAGGGGTGAGGTGTTTAATGCCTATTTTGTTAACGTCTTAATTAAAAAGGTAAATTATTACAAGATTCTTAATACAATTAATATTAGCAAGGGGAAAGAACACAAGCCAAAATATGGAAAGAATAGGATAAAAACTATGTAGATAAGTTAGATGCACTCAAGTAGGCAGGGCCTGATGAAATTGATCCAAAGTTACTTAAGGACCCAGCGAAACAATATCGGAACTGTGAGATAGATGTGGTAGATCATCTATGAGAACTAATGGAGGACGGGTGAGGTCCCACATGACTAAGCAGCAGTTCTGCAGAAAAGGACCTGGGGATTACAGTGGATGAGAAGCTGGATAGGAGTCAGCAGTGTGCCCTTGTTGCCAAGAAGGCTAACAGCATATTGGGCTGCATCAGTAGGAGCATTGCCAACAGATCGAGCATTGCCTCAGACTAACACGGCTACCCCTCTGATACTTGAGATCGAGGGAAGTGATTATTCCCCTCTATTCAGCATTGGTGAGGCCACATCTGGAGTACTGCATCCAGTTTTGGGCCCCCCACTACAGAAAGGATGTGGACAAATTGGAGAGAGTCCAGCGGAGGGCAACGGAAATGATCAGGGGGCTGGGGCACAGAGAAGAGGCTGAGGGAACTGGGCTTATTTAGTCTGCAGAAGAGAAGAGTGAGGGGGGATTTGATAGCAGCCTTCAACTACCTGAACGGGGGTTCCAAAGAGGATGGAGCTCGGCTGTTCTCAGTGGTGGCAGACGACAGAACAAGGAACAATGGTCTCAAGTTGCAGTGGGGGAGGTCTGGGTTGGATATTAGGAAACACTATTTCACTACGAGGGTGGTGAAGCACTGGAATGGGTTACCTAGAAAGGTGGTGGAATCTCCATCCTTAGAGGTTTTTAAGATCCGGCTTGACAAAGCACTGGCTGGGATGATTTAGTTGGTGTTGGTCCTGCTTTGAGCAGGGGGTTGGACTAGAAAACCTCCTGAGGTCTCTTCCAACCCTGATCTTCTATGATTCTATGACTGGAGAATGGCAAAATTAGGACCTATCTTTAAAAAGGGGAACAAAGACAACTGGGGAACTATAGACCTAACTTCGATACCTGGAAAGATACTGGAACAAATGATTAAATAATCAATTTGTAAGCAGCTAGATGATAACAGAGAGATAAGTAATACTCAACACGGATTTGTCAAGAACAAATCATGCCAAATCAATGTAATTTCCTTCTTTGATAGAGTTACTAGCCTAGTGGATGGGGGTGGGAGCTGTAACCATGATACTTTGATTTTAGTAAGGCTTTTGACATAGTCCCACATGACAGTCTCATAAGGGAAATGTGGTCTAAATGAAATTACTATAAGATGGGTGCAAAACTCACTGAAAGACCATACTCAAAGAGCAGTTATCAATGGTTTGTTGTCAAATTCGGAAGATGTATCTAGTGGGATCCTGCAGGGCTCTGTCCTCGGTCTAGTACTATTCAATATTCTCATTAATGAAGAGTCTGCTTATTAAATTTGAGGATGTCACCAAGATGGGAGGGATTGCAAGCATTTTGAAGAATAGGATTAGAATTCAAAATGACCATGACAAATTAGAGACTAATTTCAATAAAGACAAGTACAAAGTACTATATTTTGATTTTTCCTTCCTAAGGCACAACTACAAAATGGGGAAATAACTGGCCTGGCAGTAATTCTGCAGAAAAGGGTCTGGGGGGTTATAGTGGATCACAACTTCAAAATGAGTCAACATGATGCAGTTGCAAAAAAAAGTCTTATGTCATTCTTGGGTATATTAACAGGAGTGTCGTATTTAAGACAGGTTTCAGAGTAGCATGACCAGGTTCTCACAGCCTTTCATCAAGTAGTACTTTATTCCAAAAGTTGTTTCATTGATTTCAGTGGGACTAGTTGAGGAATAAGATAATAATCAGTGTAAGTATAAGAATTTATTCATGAAGTTTTGATTTTCAGAGCTGTTTTTTCAAGCACTATACTGCTCAGTTATTAAAAAGAGTGAATCTAATTTTCCTCTTATAATTGAGAAAGGCAATCAGAGACTAACAGTAGTAGCAAAGACTCTAACCAGGGAGGATTTCACTTTCAATAAAAGTAAAGTGTTAATATAAGTAATTTTTAAAAATAAATCAGCAGTTTTTCTCCTCACAACTAACAAATAAAACTCCATGGCTACAGAAAAATCTATAGCCCCCAAACAATATTTGTAAATAAGACATCACCAAGCCACATATTACTAGTGCTATTTGAGAGCATGCTCTACACTACACACATCAAAAATGGAGACAACTGACTTGCTAATTACAGCTACTAGCGTGAAAAGGACAAGTGTCCTTAGTATTAAATGACAATACAGAAAATTAGTCACTGTAACAATTAACGAGCATTAGGAAAAACAAAACATGATTTTATTTCTTGAAGAATATGTAACTATCAAAGGAGTAACTATCTTTAAAAAAAACAACAACCCAGTAGCATTGTCCTTTTCATTTTTAAAATTAAGCTGGCACGTCTCTTATTTTAAATGTGATGTGCAAATCTGAAGAAATGTCTTCAAGTCTGATTTACATCTTGTTTGCTGTGCCTTTTAACTCACCAGCTGCAGCTGATAGAGCTGGTTCAACATCGTCATATGCTGAGGATTAATTGGCGAGGTTAATAGTGCAGGGTTGAGACCAATGTTTTTTGCTGCAAACTGCAAAAGCTGTGCTTGAACCTGGGAAACAGAATACAGCATATCAGATTTAAGCACGGTATGTTTGCTGTTAAAACTGCCCGCTATGTAAATAGCCAGTAAGAGCCACAAATCATCAACAAAATAAATTTGCAATTAGATGAGTTGTCACCAGTTTTAGGAGCGCTATATCAAATATAAACCTTTACAAGAGGGTAACTATATACACAACAATAACCACAACCAAATCTGTTTTTCTGATGGATGCAGAAACAAAGAAAATAAAGAGTTTTTTAATGGCTTTTCTGTAATCAATGCTGGTCCAAATCATCTTGTCATGGTTACTTCATTATTTAGAGGTTTTTTCATATTGAAAATGTTCTTACGCAGTACACAGTCGCTATGAAACAAAGAGTTGACAGTTTTCTGTGCTGTGCAATTCAGTCTAACCTGAGGGGATAGAAACTGAGGCACTTGAGCACGAAGACTAGGCTGGGATGAGTTAAGAGGTTGCACTGGCGGTTGCTGCGGCTGTTGCATGGTCCTGGCTTGTGCTGCTCCGCTATTGCCAAACATACCCAGATTGCCACTCGGTATCTACAATATGACAAGAAAGATGATCTCATTTGGATGCAACATTCTACAGACTCCACGACAGTGACATGCTTGTGCTGCCTTTTATTCTCAAAGATCATGATAAGCATAGACAATGAAATGATCACATACAGGCTTATATCTATTTTGTGGAAAGTTTTACTGAAGATCTGGTTTAGACTTTGGCACGCAAGTAATAGTTATATATACAAAATTGACATTCCAAGCCTGCTAAAGTTTTGTACAGTTGTTTGAGTGGCACCAGAAGGTTGAATATTTTCCAAAATAAGTCTGTATGACTCTAGGATGTCATCCAAGGAACGAATAATAAAATCATCTGCCAAACACATTTCTGTGTCCATGTGAAAGGCAAAGAATGAAATCATTAAAATCCTATCACCATGCATGCTTGATTTATCTAAGTAGTTTCCATACAGTCCCAATACACTTCTGTTTTACAAAGCTGCTGGTAACGTATGTGCTATTAGTGCAGTCACTGTTCCCAAAGATGTGCTGGAGAGCTACTGCTGTCAGAAAAAAAGAAAAGTGGTTAAGTATACTCCCCATGCTCAAGCAATGCCACAACAGAATGCTACAGCATTTTTCTGTATTCTTCTCTCTTTTCGTGATCAGCCATAATTTATGACCTCACAAACATTCATTGTTATAAATGTTCACTCCACTTACTTTCCTTTCCCCTCTTATTTTCAGTCCCTCAAATCCTCTTCCAACCAGGCAGATGAGACATGATTCCCGCTATTTAGCCTGCTAGACATGCTCACTAAAGAGATCTTTCCTCCCACATGCAAAAGCTAAGTCTGATCTCAACAATTATGGTAGAAAAACTTGATATAACCCCACCCCCATCAATGAATAATCAAGCCAGTGAAGGCTAATTAGAAGAAAGTTTCTTTTTTAAACAAATATTCTGGCAATCAGCAATGCCTTAAAAATACAGAAACATGACATCAGTCATTTATGGTTTAGTCAAATATACCCTATATATTTTAAGTTCCTTGTATTTCAAAATACAATGTCCAGTATTATAAATCTGTAGCACTGCATTCTCCTCTCAGTGGATGAACACAAGTTTCAGGTTACAGCAACTACAGTTAAACTGTGGCTATTAAAGTGAAATGTTTACAATGTCATTTCATATGAACAAAATTTATTCATATTTGGAAATGGTGGTTTAAACTGAAAAAGGGATGAGAAATTCCTCTAGTAGTGAGTTCAAGAGAGCTGAAATTCAAATTGTGACCTCTCCAAACAGCCTTACCTGTCTAGAAGAATTCAAGTTTTGCATGCCCAGCCCTGAGGCAATCCCGCCCAGGGTCTGATTAGGGAGTGCACTGTTTGAAAGGGGGAGCTTCAGGCTTGGTGAAGGCAAAAATGGTGAAGTAGTGGGCTCTTCCACTAGGCCGCCATCCTGATTGGAGAAAGAAAGGGTGAGCTGTGTGCCGTGTCCACAAGCAGACAGAGCACCAAACAGTTTCCCATGGGAATATAAAAGGGCACGGATGAATAAAAAAAATCAAAATATTTAAAAAAAAGCATGAGTAATAGGGAATGGAAAGCATGGTGTGGAAGAAAGAAGAAAAAGAGAAACAGGATTAAGGTACTGTTCTTCTTTACTTTTTGCACATTGCAAATGTACAGATGCATGACCATTCTAATTTCCCATCTAGAGTAATCAGGAATTGGTGCTTATGTTAAGTGTAAAATCTAGTATGAACATAGTAAAACAAATTCCATGGTCTTGCAGGCATCTGCAACCCCATGAATCAGACCACTGCCATATAACTGTTTTCACAATTCATTCTATTCTCTCCTCTCTTGGCACCAAAACATTAAACAATGGAAAGAGTACTGCGAGAGCAAATTTCAGAAATCTTTCTCCCTGCAGTTTGTTTGCTACACTGTCAGAGAAACAGCACCCACTTGTGACATGCACTTTGGAAAGCCAGAACCAAGGTAAGACCAGATGAGCTCATTTTACAGGTTCTTTAGCAGAATGCCATGTGATCACTAGTCTGGTTTCAGTTCCAAATCACAACTCAGCTGTTCAGAAAGCATGTTTGCATTAATCCTCTTTCCCAATCCAGTTTCAACTAGATAAGACTTGTAACCTTTTTTTAATTTTTGTGTAGCACTGACTTACTAATATTCATAATTAAATTCTGCTAGTGTGTGTGTGTGTGTGTGTGTGTGTGTGTGTGTGTGTGTGTGTGTGTGAGAGAGAGAGAGAGAGAGAGAGAGAGAGAACACAAAAAAAAACATTTAAAAACTTCTTATACCCTAAGTATGTACTCTCCCTGGTAAATGATTAAAATGCTGAGTCCCAAGAAACAGGAGACAAGTTTTTAGCAATTAAAAAAAACAACAACGGTATTTTGCTGCTCTCTAGCATCACAAAAGATAGCTGAAAGAGGAGCATATCTAGGGGGAACTGCAGAGAGAATATAGAATTGATGGACAACATAAGCAGTTATTCTGATAAAGGAAAAATAGAGCTTCTACAGCAAGTACTGTATTAGCCATATAACTCTCACTGATACTGGCCCAATATCTACAGTCATTACAGTGGGGTGCTGAACACAAGTGTAACATAAATTCTGGCTTAGATGTTGTAAGACTGGGCTTTGATATCTGGTATCCTACTGGCATATCCTGGCATAATTAAATACTCCATGTACCAAATAAAACCCCAAAATTGTGCAAAAAATATTCTTAAATTTGCAGTGTGCAAAGATAATTATAGCTAAATGAGTGGGATATTTTTCAGCCAATGCATTCACTTGCTAAAGCCAGGCTTTCCCACAGGTGAGAAGCTAGAAAACATAAAATGACATTTTTCTACTCAATCACTCAGAAGACTGCTAGATATTAAGGAATATCCTTTATTCATAAAGTGGACCAATCCTCTCACCACACAAATAAAGCACTTAAAGTTTCCTGAGAATTCCCACTGTTATGTTCTAAGTTACCCTGTAAATATGAATTTTCAATAGCAGTCCTTTGTGCAAAGGAAAAGTTTGTTTATCATCAGTCAAAGTGACATTTGATTTGATGTTTGAATATCCTGAAGGGGATGCTGACATTTTCTAATGATATCCCCAAGACCTTTCAGCTCAAGATGTTTTACATTCTACTGGACATCAGTCATACTCCACAAACAACTGCAGCTTGCATGACAGTAACAGGTTCAAAAATTTCTCATGCCTAGGTCATGGACATGTGTTAACAATCCCCCCCCCCGCCCCCCACTTTTTGGGGCTCTTTAAAGTGGAGATGATTCCCAGTGACTTGTGTATTCTTTCTTCCAAGTGCCATTGTTTTCTATGCAAATAATAGCTACTGGACATAGAACAGTGTTGGCTGAGAGTAATGGATGTAACCACTAAATATTGCCAAAAGCAGAAATATCTACTGCCACATTTTCCCTCCTCATTTAAAAATATGTACAGTGATTGCAGTGCTGGTGAAAGTGCTAGACTGACTACAATGGAAATCAAAATTTTCAATTTCCACAACAGATGGGTTCTGATTAGCTGCAATGCCACCTTCCCCCAAACTTCAATAGTGTGCCTCAACCCTGAACCGGAACAATCAAATGGCAAGTGTAGTTCAGTGTCCACGTTAATTTGGTCCTTGGTTGCGGTTTCGAAGTTTTCTAATAAGTATGCCGTTTGTGACGTGGGATATTTATTCTCTAGAAATGGAACTGAGGTAAACTCATTTCATTTAAGGCACTTAATTCAATAAACGTTAAGGACTTTTGGTCACTACCAATCTAGGGTAGGCTGGACTTATACTGATGACCTAGAGATTTGTTACCCATTACTAAACTTCAGGACCATCCAGTCATAGCCAACTTTCCTTCCCTCAGTCCATCTCCAATAATCTTGTTAAAATATATTTGTACACTCCTCCCAAGTTCAACCATCGTGTCTCCTATCCATTAGTACAATTTCTTATATTTGACTCTCCATAAAACAATGAAGCCAATATGGAATTTAATATTTTCTCAGAGTTGATAAGTTTGTAAACTTCTAGGAATAGGACCATATGCTCTTGTGGTTGTATAGTGCAGAGCACACCACTGGTGGTCAGTAAGGCAGTTACTTATTTCCAGTTCTCTGAAAATCTCTCATGGGATTCTTTCTTGAGTCTCATACGCCAAATGAGAGACAACAGAAATCCCTTTGTACAAAAGGTTTTAGCCGTGCGAGATACTGATAGTTTCACATGAGACTCCCCTCCACCTCAATGGTCGCATGCCACCAAACTGCCACTACCTGATTCCAAAGGGCCTTTTAAACAGTACTGGATTTGCACAGAAAGCCAAAGCTTTTCATACAAACCAATTTAAAAAATAAGACAAAACATCGGTAAACAATTTTAAAAAATAAATACAAAACCCCCAATCCTTTTTAAAGGATGTAAAACTATTACACACATAAAGCTGAAAAGTAGGAGTATTTGGAGGGAAATCACACTTCAGAAGCAGATCACGCAAAAATCAGAAGGTAAGTAAATAGCTATGTGCAAATCTTGCAAGGTGATATATTTAAAGAAGCAGTGATTACTATCCCGAGGATACTATCTTGAGGAGCTCGAGAGAGATTTCAAAATAAAAAAATACATAAAACACTTAATTAGATGCTTCATGGATGGATGGAGGAATGAAGTGTATGCAAGTGAATAAAATATCATAAAAAAAACCAACCACCACCACCACCTACATACAAACAGACAAAAGCTCAGAATAGGTCCTCCTAAAAAGAGAGAAACTTTCAAAAATTTTCCAGCTGGGCAGAGGGAGGTGGTTTGAAGGAGTTGAAGGTGGCAAATAGGCATCAAATCTTTTAGGCACTGCATTCTTCAATAAAGGTGAAGAAGAACTGTTCTTTTGTGAGCAAGATAATACTGAAATAAAGGACGGAATCTGTAAGGGAGGAATTCCATGTGATCTCCCAGATGCTCCAGGGTCCAGAAGCAGGTTTGGAAGAAACATATGGGTGGTGTGAGCCAGGACGGGGGGTTAGTGGTATGAATGGAGCCGTGTGGAAGAAGGCATAAGGAGTCAAGAGAGGAGGAGAGTGTGGAATTGAGTGAGTCTACCATGAAATCAATAGAGGTGATGTTGAAGGCATGTCAATTAACCGGCTTGAATCTGATGCCAAACCAGCCAGGAAACCATCTTTGCAGTAGCAAACTGTATGATGTAACAAATCTCTGAGGTTTGGTTGCAGTGCCATGAGTCTGGCAGGCTCTCCTCTGCCAAGAGACACCATGTCCATCAAGCTCTTAATTCTGGGAGTAGAAGACTTAGCCTGTGACTCATTTTGTAAGATACGTTTTTTTCCCCCACAAGCTGGGATAAGGAGAGAGCCGTGTTAAGTTTATTCTACACCAACTCATCAAGAACAGGATATAAGAGTACAGAAATGTGGGAGGGAGCCTGGTACAGGTATCTATCAATCTTGGCCCTTTGGCATTTCTGGCTCTGGACAAATTTGGTGTTGGGCATCGAAGATGGTACTGTTCCCTTCAAGACAACCTCAGCCACAAAGCTACATGGAGCAATTCAATAACACACAAAACACTGATGCAACTTAGTCTCAAATTGACAAATGTTGCACACACATGGAGAGGGGGATCTGGAGCTGCTTGGAACAAGAAATTTGATGGTGCTGGAGTCTGATCGGTATTTCCTCTCTCAGCATCTTCTACTTTGGGCACTTTGGTGGAAGCATCACCTCTTTCAGTGATCTGGTATTTAATACTATCTATTTGGTTTGCTAATAAACCAAACTTCAATATGCTCGACGGACTTTTACTATGAGGCGGTTAGTGCAGATCACCTTCAGACAACCAAGTAGACCTTCTAAGTTTTGATGAATACTGCCTGTGAAGTTATGAGTGGTGCTAACATTGAGTCCTAATAGTCAGCAATGGAACTCAGATTAGACCTTTGCTTCAAGACAAGATCCTCTGAAGTATTCTGGGCTGATTTCAGGTTTCTCTCAGCATGCCCATAGGATCTTCAGGAGCTCCCCTCCCAATCTGATGGCTCCACTGGACAGCTGGATTATAATTTCAAGCAAGTCTTACATCTGAGCAGAGCATGCTTGACTCTCAAGTACAACATAATGTGGTTGCAATCATGTGTGAGGGGCATTGCTAGGCTGCATCTGTAGCTCTTGAAGCCACTGGACTTCTTCCTTTTAAAAGACAAGATGACATCCTGAAAAATGATACAATTCACAAAGCACTGAGTGCCAAAGCTTGACTCAATGCAAAACAGAATAAAAAAAATAAGTGTCATGTGTTGAGAAAGCAAGTCAAACAAAAGCATCCAGGCAAATAAATGTTTGGCTCCACAAACTACAGCTATCCCAAAGCAAGTAAGGAGTGCAGCACATCCAGAAGCAGACCCCAATGCTGTGTACTGAGGAGCTGGAAGTCCCTCACCACAATTTATAGAGCAAAAAAAGTATCTGAACAAATAAGTGTTGAACAAAATCTTCAGAGTGAGAGTAGCAGAAAGGGCATTTGGCGTAACTCAGAAGAGAGCTGTGGGGCACGTATCTCAGATCATCCAAAAACAGTTGGCATGCAGAAACACAGAAATATTTAATAACTTACTAGAGACTCAGAAAAATCAAAGAAAAGGATACCTGGTGACTTGTTGAAACAGTGGGCTAGGGAGGGTTGGAGCAGTGGTGGACTGAAGATCTTGGTGCAGCTAAGGCAGTGAGCTTGTTCACTGACCAAAGACAAAGATGAGCTGGCTAGAAGGAACTAGGGACTAAGGCAGTGCCAGTTGATGAATTCTTGTACTCAAATACCACCACTCAAAGGGCAAAAAAAACATTGAGAAGGTGAGTTACTCTAGTTGTATGAAACTGAAGTATGAGAATGATATCTTTAAAAAAAATACTATTTTCTTTTTGTTAGAGAAGTGATTTTGTTATTTAATAGGAAGATGATCAATTCCCTATTTAACATTAACAAATAGTTACCTATTTAGGATCATGTGGAATGTTGTTGTTGAAAGAAAAAGTCATTGTGACAGACTATTGCATATCCTGACAGATAGGGATTTTACTTGCTGTATAAATACTGATTAATTTAGTACTTAATATTAAATAGTTATGCTTAACATATATTTCTATATCATGTATAATATGATGCATAATATCAAGTAGCAGAGGGGTAGTCGTGTTATTCTGGATCTGTAAAAAGCGACAAAGAGTCCTGTGGCACCTAATACGTCTGTTAGTCTATATGGTGCCACAGGACTCTTTGTCGCTTTATGCTGCATAATGTGCCTCTCTCTCTCTCTCTAGTAATGATATAACTGCTCAATGTGTTATCCTAGAAAAGAAAGGGTTAATTGACACATAAGTGTACAACATTTGTGTGTGGGTAAATGGAAAGAATCTTTCACTTAACATGTTCATTAAGGCATGCCACAAACTGACTGATAATAGTTAAGAATGGGTGATGAATTGTAAAGCAAGGGCAAGAGGATAGTAAGAAAGATGAGCCATGGGAGACAGAGAAAATTATCAATTAGGTCTGATCTAAGGATGGATGGTAGAATAGATGCTGATACAATAGTGGACTTCGGAAGAATACATTCACTTGGAGGAAAACTGCAATCAGACTAGATTGATTTTAGTAATAGTAATAATTTTTAGCAATATTAATGTAAGGTGTTTCTCTGTTTAAATATAGTAACTTGTTCTATACTTTTCCTTCTTCCTGAATAGAAACTTCAGCTAAATGTTTGTGTTGCAAAGTGCAAAGTAAAAGTAGCAGAAATTATCTACAATGTTGGTCACTAAAAAGGTAATATTTAGCAATTATAGCTTGGTATCTGAGATACCAAATTTATGTTCTATTTAAAACATAGGAAAATAATTGTGGCATCTCAAAAAAAAGCTGTGGGGTAACTGCATATTAATGATGACCACTGTAGGAAAGAATTTAATGTAGAGAGGAGGGAAACTGAATGCTTCAGGGGATTGGTAATATAAACACCTTTTCATGTGTAAAGCACTAGTTTTAAGCTACCCCAAATTGATAAGAGACCAAAGTCATTATCATCAGGTGAGTAGCCTAAATAAAATGAACTGGTTTCAGTGCAGTTCCTAGTTGGTACCGATTTTCAACATTATTCAAGAAACAAATGGGAGAGGAATCTCAGAATCTCAACTATCCTTTTCTCTCTTAGTAATTCCTCCAGAGGGGTATTGAGATACATTGGTGGGTCACTGCGGGGAGGTTAACAGTGCAAATGCTTGTGTTGTACCTCTTCTGTAACTGAAGAAAGCATTTCAACCTACAGTATAGTCAATCTGTCCCTTTCCACAAGTTGATGGCTGCTCCACAGAGCCAAGAGCACAGGTATGTGGTAGGTGCAGTCCACGGAGTTCTTGACAGCTGTACCTTCAGCAGTAGGAGGGAGACCCTGGCACACATCTATCTCTGCTCCAGTGCACCAGGTTGCTTCCCCACTTCTGGCTCCTCAGAACTTTGTGCTAAAGTTCTCACACCCTTTTCCCACAGCCTTTCCTGACCATGGCCTCATGAAGACACGACAGCCTCGACTAGACAACCTCCTCCTGGCATTGGCCAGGATGGCCATATCTCAGGTTAGGAGCAGAAAGCTTGACAGGCAGGTTCTCTGTGACTGTGCAGACTATTTTCAGTCCCTACTTGTCTCATGTATCTAAGCACAGCTTCGCGTGGCATCCACTAACTCCTTGGACTGCTTCACAGAGCAGTGAGCACTGACTGGCGGACTGCTTGGTATCGACATCCAGTTCCCTCATTTTATATCTATAACCTGCATTCCTGTTCCTGGTTTTTTGTTTTGATTAGTTTCCCACCCTCCTATACCATGAAATTAATGATTCCTCAGTTCTTGTGGCCCTTCCCCTGAATGAGGGGCAGGCCTTTAGTACTAAGTGGGCTCCTCTCACCTTTGCAGAATTTACAAAAGGAAAAAAAAAGATGGACAAGACACATCTATACCTCTTTTCTTCATTTTGTTTGTAGTGCTCTCCAGACTACAGTTCTTCCCACACCCTGCATTGTCACTACTGATTTATAAATCACACTCATACTTTTGAACTTACCTTGTCAAGGAAGGTGGGGCGGTCCATGGAAGACTCTTTGGAGATTGATGGTGGGCGGCAGCCAAGGGGTTTGGTGACCATTCCATTATAGTCGGTCACTCCCATTCCACGCTTGTCCATTTCCACCTTCTTTTCCAGCAGAGCACCTGCATAGAAGGATGGAAGCAAAAAAGGGGCTGGTGATGCAAGGGGAAACTGAGTCTGCAAAAACTTCTGAAACCAAAACCAACAACACTAGTGTCAGTTATACACCTATTACAATTAATATTAATTTTAAGTAGAAAACTAAAATACACGGTCTTTGAAAGCATTACAAATTACACTCTGGGGTTCGGCATAGAAAATAGTCACAAAAGTGTATGTGTTTTCTTAAAATGCTCTTTAGGAACAGAGAAGCTAATTTAACTGGAACAGATCAAACTTCATAATCATGTATCCATCTACTGAAGTGCCTTTTATGAAAGGTATTGGTTAGAAAGACACTTACTCATGGCCTGATCGAGATTCATATTGTTGCTCTTCAAGGCCTCTTCTGCTGGCTCTCTCTGCAAACAATAATGTGGGTTTGGTTATATTGTGTTTCAAGCAAGAACACATTTACAGGACTCCAAACCAAATGGGAAATTTCAAGATTTTCTTCAATATTGGGGTAACAGTGACATGTATTAACTGAATCAGATTACGTTTATACATAACTTTTTTGCTTTCGCCAATTATGGCATGCTTCCCAGAAAGATCTGGCCTGTCTCACTGGGCAAAATGTATGTTATTCTCTATAAAGTTAAATTATATTCTTTTTATAACTGAATTTGTAACCTTATGCAATGGATAACTTTAAAAATACCACCACACACACCTGACTAACCCCCCCCCCAACTACATAATACTCCCTATTTCATTTGTTTAATAGGGTAATGGGGAAGACAATGAAGACTATTAACAAGTTCAAAGTAAAACCCAAGATTAAAAAAGCTACAAACAAAAGTTCTATAGGTTTCATCAAAGTTAAGCATGTCAGTATCTACACTCAAGGGGTATTTTACTTGCTCTTTCGAGGTTTCACAAACTATACTAGAGTAAATGGCCAAATATAGTTAAAACAACTGATTTCCCATTTGGGAAACATTTTTGTATCTGCAAACAGAAAGGTCAAAAATATACACTACAAGCTACAAAAACCAAGCTATAGAAAATACTAGAATATGAATGTTACTCACTGGGAAGCCCATGTCTGTGAGCTGTTTTATCAGACGGTTCATGATCCAGGCCTCATCTTGCTTACTAGATGTCTTCATGCCCTAGGTAAACAAATTGGAAAGACCATTAATCATCTATTTTTCATATTTATAGCAATGAGATGCAGCAAAATCTATGGCAGGTTTCCCTTATTAATACTGTATGTTGCTTCAGGGTATATTCATATGTATATTTATAACACATTCATGAAACCTACAAAACAGAATAGAATTACACTCCTCTTCTTCCCAGAGGGCACAGAGCAAATTTTACCTCACCTGATCAGGTGTTGTAAAGAACTACTTGCTATCTGCCTGATACGCTGGATACTGCAAATAACTAATCCTTTCTCTGAACAGCATTATTCATTTCAATTATCAGCAGGAAAACAAAATAAAGTCACTCAAATTCTGACATAGTACAAGTTTCCTCAAAATACCCAACAAACTGAATTTGCAAACTTAATCTGTCAAAGTCCATTCAATCCATTGGCTGCAATGAAAAGATTGAAATAGACATCTTTAGTAGAGCTTTGGGCAACTTCTCCACTTCAAGACCCTGAAGTGCAACTCCCTGAATTACAGAGGAACAAATATTAAGGTGTGGGATAGTAATATAAAAAATGTAATACTGGATCAAACCAGTGGTCCATCTAGTATAACTAACAATTACAGAATGAGCTGCTCACAAGCAAAGCTAACTCTGCAAATCAGAGGCTGGTTCATGTCCTAAAATCTAAGGGTTTATATTTCTTGTAATATAAAAATTCCTAAATGTAACTGTGGATGTTCTCTTGTTTGAGTTTCAAATTGGTTAAATTTCGCTCTGTTTCCATATCCGTTCAGGCAACAAAATTATACATTCTCCTTTCAGATGTAGGAGACAAAATAGATACTTTTTTTGTTTATGAATTAAGCTGGACCATTTCTTAAGAGAGCAACATTTGTTTTTTCCACTGCAAATGAAAATGTTTAAGAGGTCACCAGTATGATTTTTTTGTTAATATATAAAAAGATCTTCATAATACATAGATGTTCATGAAACTGGTGAGAAACAAAAACAATCAGAAACATCGGACACCACTCTAAAAGTAAAAGACATTTTTGTAGCCTTCCATCCACCGGGCCCACCCCCTTGGGAATATTCTACATGTTAAGACATCCTAGACACACCTACAACAGACTAGCTAAAGTGTATTCAAGGGAACAATATTTTGTTGTCTATCATTTAATATTTAATATGACTACTTTTACTTTAATTGCCAGCACAAGTGTATATAAATCCATTTCCTACAGTACTGTACTCATTTTCACCACTCATGATGAGACAGACTTTCATTCAAACTCAGAGTATTAATCTTACAGAAAGCATGTGTAACATTCAGTGCTAGAAATGCTGCACTCTAACCCGACTGATTTCTACAATCCATCCTTATCACTGTCCTACCTTTTGAAGTCCTTTCTTTGGGGCATTCCCCCATGAATTACAGGAGGAGTTACTCTCTTGTGAAGCAGTATTATTCCACATATCTCCTTCTTCATCTTCCCACTGACTAGTACTGAGGTTCACTTCATCCCCACCACTGCCCCAGCCTTCTTGCATAGATTTAGAAGCTGGGGGGGGGAAGGAAACATTTCTGTTAATTTTCTCTAGACTTTAAATTCTTTAGTTTATATGCACATCCATCTTATCTTCATTATCTTAGCATCTGAACATTTTACAGAATTACACAGGTGCAACATATAGTTTAATCAATATTAATCTTTTGTTCCCATCCCTGAAGCTGGAGGGAAGGGATAAAAGATTTTTATTATTACTGTGGGAAAACTGTGAAGAGCGGAAACTTGCTTATACTCTGAACGAGGTGAAATTTTGTGGTCAATCCAATCTCTTGAGGAACAGGGCTCCAAAGCCATTCAGCCATTAAAAATATATAATCTCCTGATCTCACGATTCTTACCCTTTTAGTTGACAATTTCTGTTATTCCTAATGAACAGAGATTATAGTTGCTGAGACAGAAGCAGATCCGAAAGTGGCCTGAACCAAACATATCAAGCTCTCTGAGTATTAGGACATGAACATGGAATTTGGCGGTAGTAAATGAGTTGCAAATAGATGTGTAAGGAGAACTGGGATGATCTACTTCCAATTGTCCTGCCCTGTGATGCTCAAAAGGTGGAATGTCACATTTTGAACCCCCTATAGATTTTCCAGAGCTGTCAATTATTTCTATGTACAACATGTTGCAGTAGTAGAGCTTAGAAGTTACAAATAAAAAGCTCACCACAGCCAAACTGGCATTCTACAAGATAAGGTGCCACCTTGAGGCCAACTGTAGATGAAAGAATGTGCATTTGACAGCTGATGCTACTTGGGAATCTAATAGCAGTAAACAATCCAGGACTGACTTGAGGATATGAACGGTTTTGATGGTTGAAGGGTATATTTCCTCTCCCACTCATTCAGTTTAAGATGTTTCAGACTGTTAGTTCTTAAGTACAATCCTCTTCCTACCAACATCACTTGGGTCTTGACTGAGTTTAGCTGCTTTTCATCCAGCTAATGATCTCAATTACACACTTGGGGATAGCACTGTTAGCATCTGAGGAAGAACAGAACTGGGTGTCATCTGTGTAATGTAGGCATTTGACGTCTTGGTGTCTTGCGATTTCCCTTTTCTGTATCTTTTGCTGTTTATACAGAGTTGCTTCCAGGATACACATATATACATACAATAAGCAATGTATTTAAATCCGACAGTCCATTAAACAAACTTGATTTTCTAAAATGTTCTAAATGGGACAAAGTTAGTGCACACACCAAAAAAATTGAGATAGTTTACTGAGTTGAGAAAGTGGAAGTTATATATTGATATCACCTTGTCCTTGTTTAAAATGATGCTATTATATTCTCCAAACTAAAAACAATTTAAAATGCAAAAAAAAAGGGTATGGGAGAGCAAACATGAGTGAAAAATATACAAAAGTACAGATGCTGTTTACCACATTTTCCACCCTACTTCCCAATGCCATCACAATAACAGCAGTGTGAGAGTTCACCTGGCTTGCACAGTGCTGGGGCAGCAGCTGGAGCATTCGCTCTTCCGTAGGTCCCTGCTGACTCGGCAGAATTATCTCCCCACCCTGTACCACTGCTGGGGGGTTTCCCCCATGCTGAAGTGCCATTATCAACTGCAGCAGAAGGGGATGAAGGCTCTCCCCAAGAAGATTCAGTCTTTGCGTGGACAGTAGGCATTTCTCCCCAGCCTGCTGAAACAAGAAAGATAAAATAAACAGTTAGTCCCAAAGGAAAAAAAATGGAAAACAACAGTGAACCTTTCTGAATAAATTTCCAGCTACATCTATCGTTGAGAGCATAAAGCAACGGGTAGACACAATGGCTTGAATTAAGCATGTAAAAATCAATTTGACTTACTCTCAAATTTCTTTTTCTTAATTGAACTTCATGATATGCATATGTCAAGATGGAAAAATATTTTCTACCAACTGCATAAAGGCAGATGTTCAAGCTTATCCATACTGCTATACAAATGTACCTCAACTCTGATATGGAGAAACCACTCCCTTTCTCAGATGAATCATCTCCTTAAATGTGCCTCTTCAGATCATACAAACCTGTCTCAAACGGCAAATTAAGTGGTTTTGTATCACACACCATGCTATTAGGAGGCTGTAAGATCACTGAAAATATCAGGAGGAATCTCAACTAGAGTTGAACCCAGAGGTGCAATTTTTAAAGCTATTTTTAGTCCTCTTAACCATTTGCAGATGGTCACACTTCCTTTCTTGTGCTCTAGAAAATAAAATACTGTATTTGCCTGAGTGGCCACCTTTAATGTGGTCATATATTTCAGAAGCATTCCAAAAAGTTTTTTATTATGGGGTTGCAGGAAAGTGTGTTTCCCTCATATTCCCTCCATCACTGAGGCCCTGTGCTGTAACAAACATCCTTCCACACCAGGACTAGATGGGACTGCAACAACCAACTATGGCTACACCAAAACTAGTTGAAGGGATTGCTGATACAAGGTACTATTTCCCAACCAAAGTGGTTTTTGTATTAGTATCTTAATGTCTTTCAAGAGATTACTTGGTAAGTCACTGTAGCTTGGCTTCAGTGGAATATTTTTAGCCAAGTCCATCTCCTACTGATTTTACCACTTAGGATGAATCTACCAGGAATTATGGCATAGCTCTTGGGACCAACAGAAAAAAAAGAGTGGGATATAGTACAAGGGAAAGGTTCCATTTAAAGTTGTAATTACCGCCAAATTAGGTCTTCTTAAGTCTGTTACACTACAGAAAGCTTTTCCTGGTGGAAAAGTTACTCATTCCATTTTTTGTTGTATGCTCATTTCAGTGTACTTGAGTGTTAGCAATTAAGTAACCAACTTTGTCTAGAAAGCAAAAAAAGATGTAGACAAACATAGCACCTACAGATTCTCTTGGAGAACTGAATTGTTTGGGCATGTTTCCCAAAAGATATGAGTGAAATATTTTTTATTAGAGATTGACTTCAAGTCAAAGTAAAGCATACACACTGGGTATTTATAACAGGCAGTATATTACTGGGGAACTGAAAGACAATGTTATCTTACACAGAACTGAAACTGTAGTACATCTTCTAAAGCTGGGGTTCTCAAATTTTTTTTTGCTGCGCCCCCCTTTGAAAATTTTTCAGGCTGTGAAGAGTTTCACCCCACACATACTCTTGGTACTGGTCATAGCTTTCGCAGCATCAGTGCAGATTCCTACAGAGCTAAGTAACCATACCATGCCACCCTTACTTCTACGCTGCTGCTGGCGGCAGTGCTGCCTTCAGAGCTGGGTGTCCAGACAGCAGCTGCTGCTCTCTGGCCACCCAGCACTGAAGGTAAGGAAAAAGGACGAGCAAAGAAAAAATCACAGATATTTGTTCATTTCAAAAATCTGTCCATACGGAAATAGGAGGACCAATAAAAGAGGTCATGTCCGGGGAAACCCAGGCGTATGGTAACCCTATTTTTGTGATCTTGTGACAACCCCCCACAAGAGCCTTGCGGCCCCCTTTTGAACTCCCAGTGTGAGAAATATTGTTCTAAAGTAATCACAAAATAATTAGATCACATGCAAGCACAAAGTTCAAAAAGTACAGCACAGTTCAATATTTGAGCATAAGCGTAAAAAACCCACTATGAACAGGCTGCCACCCAATCCAATACACAAGGCTAGTACTGTTATAATTGAAGTTATACATCACTTCTGCTGCAGCACGGATTCCTTCTGGGAACAGAAGCTTGTGGGGGTAATGCTAATGGTCCTCTCCCTACTCCAGAAGTAGGAAGATTGTGGTGAAAGCACCTGGAGCAGCACACTCCCTTACCTTAGATAGAGCAGAATCCATCTGTTTAACAGGTATCAGTCATTTCTGACCATCCTTAATTCCCTTCTACTGTATAAAAAGGGTCTTTTCTCACTCAGATTAGCTTACATTTAAGCAAGGTCAGAAGAGTATTATCTGATTTGATTATATATGTTTTCCTTTTTCTTCAATAGAGAAAAACTCCAGCAAGTCCTGATATTTTAAAGAACTATTTCCCCTGCCAGAAGATGAAGCCTCTTGGCAAATCACAAGATATTTGATTTCATTTGCTCTACCTCTTTAAGCAGCATGTAAAATGATTAAGAACAGGTGCCATTTTAACAAGGAGCTCTACATTTGCAAGTAATCCCTATGGTCATTTCTGAGGGAACAATCAGTCTAACTCTGTAACCATGGAGGTGACACTGTGAGGTCAAACTCCATGCTGCTGCCATGTACCCATAACTTGCACTAATGCTTCAGTCTTGGTGTGGCTAAGCCACAGACAGCATACTTCAATTCACCAGTAATCTGGCAACTGGCCAACACACAGCAAAAAGTTTGCTCACTTTTAGATATTTGGATGACTGTATTGCACTTAATGCTGAGATAAACTATATACACATTTAACTTTAATATATAAATCTCCTTCCCTAGCAGCAAGCTCTTCACTCTAACTCCAATATTTTTTACAATAATCGCCATGTTATTCTTGACACAAACATTGATTTCATGAAAAGAACAGGAGTACTTGTGGCACCTTAGAGACTAACAAATTTTAATTTTCTGTACAAGTTTTTTCATGAGGTTGATGGATTTCCAGTCCATACGGCTAAATGCAGTGCCTTGCATAATGACAGGTTTCGGAGTAGCAGCCGTGTTAGTCTGTATCCGCAAAAAGAACAGGAGTACTTGTGGCACCTTAGAGACTAACAAATTTATTTATTTATTGTTCCATAAACATCATTTCTAAATTTGCATTACCATAAGAAGGGATGATTGAAAAATGAAAATGTGTTACGAATTCCATGAAAATAATTTGACAAACAAACTCACTGTGTACTTAGTAGTACCAGAATGTATCCAGGTGCTCCCTTAGGAGCTGTTTTCATGTTAGATTTTTAACGGGAAACAAGAGAAATTTTTAATCAAACCTCTTCATGACTTATCTAAAATTTTTATTCAAGCTTGCTTTTGGTGACAGTGGGTCAAACCCATTTAAAAAGATTTAAATTTCATTATTTCAAAATCTTCCTTCCTCTGTTCAGGAGACATCCCTACCAGACAGGAGCATGTATTCTGTTTTACATATATGTTGGCATAATGAAAGAGATCAACTATTCACAAACAAATGAAGTAGGAAAACTTGAAATGCATCTGAAGTCCCAACCAGAAAACAGTGCATCTACAGTATTATAATCTTTGCCTGTGCATGCACAGCCCATGCTGAAAATTATAACCATTTCAACCCCAAAATTTAGCCTCAGCACATGAATGCTAGAATTTCAATAAAGGGTATTAGTTATTAATAGGGTGTCAAGCGATTAAAAAAATTAATCATGATTAATTGTACGATTAAAAAAATTGTGATTAATCGCACTGTTAATAATAGAATACCATTTATTTAAATATTTTGGGATGTCTTCTACATTTTCAAATATATTGATTTCAATTGCAACACAGAATACACAGTGTACAGTGCTCACTTTATATTTATTTTTGATTACAAATATTTGCACTGTAAACTTACAAATGTAGAATATTGTACAAACCTCCCCCTGCATTCAAAAATAAAACAATCTAAAACTTTAGAGACTACAAGTCCAATCAGTCCTACTACTTGTTCAGCCAATCACGCAGACAAGCAAGTTTGCTTACATTTGCAGAAGATAATGCTTCCTGCTTACATTTGCAATGCACTGTTGTAGCAAGCGTTGCAAGATATTTACATGCCAGATGCACTAAAGATTCATATGTCCATTGATGCTTCAACCACCATTACAGAGGACATGCGTCTAATGTTGATGACGGGTACTGCTTGATAACGATCCAAAGCAGTACGGACCGGTGCATATTCATTTTCATCATCTGATTCAAATGCCACCAGCAGAAGGTTGATTTTCTTTTTTTTTGGTGGTTTGGACTCTAGTTTCTGCATCAAAGTGTTGCTCTTTTAAGACTTCTGAAAGCATGCGCCACACCTCATCCCTCTCAGATTTTAGAAGGCACTTCAGATTCTTAAATCTTGGGTCGAGTGCTGTAGCTATCTTTAGAAATTTCACATTGGTATCTTCTTTGCATTTTGTCAAATTTGCAGTGAAAGCGTTCTTAAAACGAACAACATGTGCTGGGTCATCATCTGAGATTGCTATAACATGAAATATATAGCAGAATGCGGGTAAAACAGAGCAGGAGACATACAATTCTCCCCCAACGAGTTCAGTTACAAATTTAATTAATGCATTATTTTTTTAAGAGCGTCATCAGCATGGAAGCATGTCCTCTGGAACGATGGCTGAAGCATATGACTCTTTAGCGTATCTGGCACATAAATATCTTGCGATGCCAGCTACAACAGTGCCATGTGAACACCTGTTCTCACTTTCAGGTGACATTGTAATTAAGAAGTAAGCAGCATTATCTCCCGTTAAATGTGAACAAACTTGTTTCTCTTAGTGACTGGCTGAACACGAAGTAGGACCGAGTGGACTTGGAGGCTCTAACGTTTTACATTGTTTTGTTTTTGAGTGTAGTTAGGTAACAAAAAAACCCTACATTTGTAAGTGGCACTTTCATGATAAAGAAATTTCACTACAGTGAATTGAAAAATACAATTTCTTTTGTTTATCATTTTACAGTGCAAATATTTGTAATAAAAATACTATAAAGTGAGCACAGTATGCTCTGTAGTTTGTGTTGTAATTGAAATTGATATATTTGAAAATGTAGAAAAACATCCAAAAATATGTAATGAATTTAAATTGGTATTCTATTGTTTAATAGTACGATTAATTGTGATTAATATTTTAAATTGTGATTAATTTTTTTGAGTTAATTGCGTGAGCTAACTGCGATTAATGGACAGACCTACTTAAGTAAAAAATCCAAGGCAGCAGTTCTCTTCTTGCTCTTTACAATAATTAAATTCAATAATATTGACTAATAACCACAGATTGTATATAATGTATGAGTCATTTTGATTTAAGTGCTCTAAGTGTGTTAAGTATAATATAATGTAAATCATTACCAATAACAATGGAGTTAGCCCTTACTAAAATATTACTTGTAATTACATAAAAACAAAATCCATTTGATACAAGTTTTCAAAGCTGTTTTAACAGATGAGATTAAATGCAGGAAATTAGCAGAGTAGATAAAAATGATAGGTGGTGTGGAAAACTCTACAATAGCTTGGGTGCTGCTAAAGATTAACCCCCAGAAAAACTGCAGACAATCTTGGTAATTTAAACAGAACAGCTATGAATATTTGTAATTTTTACTTTCTTCCAAGCTAAGTATAAAATTTTGTTAATGCCGTTACAAAGCTCTGTGCCAACATTTATGACTAAGTCCCTAACGCAGAGCAGTTGCGTACAAAAAGATGGGAGAAGATTCCATTATCAACCTACCGATGCAAATTATGTTATAGAGCTGGACCAAGTGTCTGCTTACCCAGTATTCAGAGGGAAAGTTCCTCTTTTTATTTGTTCTGGGTTCAAAAATAAGATGAAATGATTCATACCTGTGGCACATCTGTGTGGAATCTTAGTTCAACGAAACTCTGTTTTCCATGCCAAACTTTTCTCTGCCTGCCCAGTCCAAGAAGCTTTCCTATTGGTAGGGGTATTGCTTTCCACTACTACTTTAAATTTCATAATGGAAGCAGCTTATAAAATGAGCTAGAATGGTTTGGATGGAAATTATTTAAAGTGCTTTTAAAACCTCTCCAATCTGTCTTTTGGAAGGCTTTGGGAAAGACAATATCTCTATAACAGCTTAAACTATTCAAATCATTTGTTGGTTTTCTACAGTTCTGCTTATAGAAAATTTATGTTTTTACATTTTTCTTTACAGAGACAGAGGGAGAGAGAGAGAGACACAGATATAAAGTGTCCTGAGAAAATATCTCCATGGTTTTAGGCAAACACAGATGTTTTTAAAACAGAAATAAAGTCCATAAAAGGGCTTTCTCCATGGCAAGAAAGTATTTATTTAACACTGACATTTCCAGCTACTATTTTAATGCTGTAGACCAGTATTATCAATACACACAGTTACCCTATTAAAAAAATATCTTGGGAACAATAGCAGGGTTTGTTTACAGAAAGATAAAGCATAATCAACATTGGGTCTCAGCCAATAGGAAATCCAGCCCTGGATAATCAAGAGAAAATGAAATGTTTACCAAACTGTGCCAGAAGGCAGTTATTTCCCCTTAAAATCACTCTATAGGCATTTGATACATTATTTTTCCTCAGATTTATTTTATTCACTGCAAAGAAGAGATACTGGATCTGAAAACAAGCAAACAAAAATCAAGAGGCCTCATATAAGTTAAAAAGAAGCAGATTGCGTTCTAGAACAATGAGATCGCCTTATAAAATTGGCTGGTAACAAAACAACCACTAGTCAATCTGTCACTAGACAGTCTAATAGTACTGTGAAATAATTAAGCTATATGTGTCTATAAACTGTTAACTTATTAAGTATCTGCTGATAATATTACTGGCTAATATAATAGCTTATAATAATGGATTTAATCACAGACAGACTGAATCAAAATGACAAAGACAGATTCCATAGTTAACACCAAAATTATTTTCCACAGCAAATTCCCCAAATAAGCCAGGTATCACCAAGACCCACATGCTAGAGGCTTGTGTGTACACTCTGAAGAATTTAAAGTTTTTGTATATTAGTATCTTAATAATCAGAGCCTCAATACTGATATAGCTTTCATATCTGCTCTCCTATGACACACCTAGGAGTACAGTGGAGAGTAATCCATCAATTCTATATTTTCTACCTCACATATTACATACTGATGTTGGATCAATACATCACCCTACTTGAATCGCAAGATGATTGTCCAAAAATTGCAGCTGCATTGCTGATAAACCATGGAAAATTGCAGAAAAGTAATAATAGAGCTTATTATTTGTAGTAATAAGATCCATTATTACTTTTCCATGATTTTCTGCTGTTGGTCACACGGAGCTGAGAGCAGGGGCTCCTGCTGTTGGCCACCTGAGGCTGAGAGCAGCAGCTCGGGTCTGACAGTGCATGGCAGGGCTCCTGCTGTCAAAATTGTGATGGAAGCCTAATATTGCAGGATCTGCAATTTCTGCAAAATCGTGAATTAAGTAGGGCCTTAATTATAAATGATATTTAAATTGCCACTGTGAGGTAACAGTGCAGAAGTACAAAGGAACCAGTGAGGACTGCAAACCTTTGCAAGACAGGTATCTCAAAGTTCAGATACTTATTCAAACCCTGTCAGCTCCCCAAAAATCCTCACGCACACAATTATCTCCCTATACTTGTCTTTGGGAGGGAAAGCCTGGTTGCTGCAACTCTGCCAATCTCACTCAATCTGATGCGATTGAGAAACAGCAGGCCCACTCCCTGGACTCTGTAGGAGAAGCTGAAGTTCTTCCAGCATCTTTGAAGAACATGCTCCTCTTCTTCTACACAACAGCACCCTCCCCTCTCTCTATTCCATTCTCCATATGGGAGGAACGGATGCTACTGATAAGAATTACGCATCTATAATTTAGATTACACTTTACAGACTAGACAAATCAGAACTACTGCCATCTGCTTGCTTCTTCTGGTTGATATGCCAGTGTTTTGATAAGAAGCTCATTGGGAAGCATACAGGTGTGAGCAAATTTATTGTGTTATGTATGTCATTTTATATTTGCCAATATAGAAGAGAAAGTCCTCAGAGTATCTTGATCAAAACTGCATCACCACCTGCTTCCAGGTCCTGTGTTCAAAGATATTTTAAATGTTCTGGGGATGAGCCACTGGACAGCAATATTTTAACTTGTGATCCACTGTGAGCCTAATGGACATAAAGCACTATGCTAGAAACCTGGAAGGGATTGTTTGCTGCAGTACATGACTCTGGAGAATAGCTAACTAATGCTGCAGTGCCCAAGCTATACGTTACATAACAAACATGATACTGCCAGAAATTATAATTGTACATGAATCTTTCGGCAAATGAATTGGCTCAGTAGTCTAAGGGTGAAATCTGAAATACCTCTAGACTCCTTGGAACCAGACGTTCAAATTCTAGTAGGATCAACTCTACCCTTTATCATGCAAAATCAAAACAGTTCCATTCACTATTTTGTGCAGATTTTTTGGATCAGAACTTAATAACTGGCTCTACCTAGATATTAAAGATCCAATGGAACTTTTTCCACAAGAGTATACGTTTGACCTGTTGTGAACAAAATTGCTTTTTCCCCCAGAGTCACAATGTGTGGGCTGCCTGTTTACCATACATCCATGCCACAGGAGTGGAATAGAATAGGTAAATTCTAGGCAGAACTGGCAGCATTTTCTATAGTCAGTATTGCCTAATCTTCCCATTGTAACTAGTTACAGTTGCTTATAACCTTGCCAAAGGTTAGCTGTTTGGGCTGAAACTGTCTATATTTGTTTTCTGCCTCAGGCTGAATTTGTTGGGAAAATTTCAGTAAAAAGATTAGAAAAAATAGGTAATATTAAAAAACTGCCCAACTATTTCTTTGAAAAGCTCTGGCACTTCTGGATTTGGACCACAAAGTTGAAGTTTAGCACAGATGCCTCTTGCTGTCCCCAGGAAAATTCACCCAGATTTGTCAGACTTAGAGGCTTTTGAAAACTGTCATTTACATATGCTCTGTAGAGGCTGTTTATATACTTACTATTAAAATCTCTAAAGGTTCCATCTGCACTGAGCATGCCCCAATCCTACTAAAGTTTGCTATGCCAATTTCACTAAGTATGGTCCCAAGCTCCATGGGAGGTTGCTACACAGTGGGCATGGAGCTTGAGCTCTGAACATAGATGAAGACAGGACAAGACAATGTGTTGTTATTTGTATTTCTGTAGTGCCTAGGAACCCTAGTCATGGGCACAACCCATAGCCTCAGATCTTGTACGTACTGGTGTTAATTCTGTACCTTTAACAACTCTTATTACTGAGCAAAGCCTCATACAACATCTGTAAAAGTTGTTAGCGTAAGAGAGGTTGCCCCTCACTTACCCCATAACTTGGAATAAAATGCAGTCTTTAATGGCAGATATACTTCTTGGGCTCCTGAAGGAGCTCCATGCCTTTCAGAATGAATGTTCCAAAGCTACATGTATGGGTGTGCTGTCTTTTACCACTAGACCACATTCCTGATCTATTACTAGAACCCAAGATTCCCGATTCCCAACATTGCTCTGCTGTCTAGCAAATAACATAAACAACTGGCAAACCGTGTGTCACATCCCTCTTCTAGTGGTTGGTCTACACAGAGGATAACTGCCCACTACTGTTACCAGTTACTGCAAGTGATATGCTGTGGATCTAAAGGTCCTAGGTTCAAACCATGCAGATCTTGTGCAGGGTTGGTATGGTTCCATGCAATGGAATGTCTGTTGTCTCAGTTTTGGATTTTTTAAAACTAAGAAAATGCATACAAAAGATTACATTAAAAGGCCTTTAAGATGGCAAAGTTCAGTACTACTTCTTACTGTATGTGCAATGTGCCTGAGTGGCACCAAATTTGGTCCGCTGGTTGGATCATTAGCTTCCCCAGTATGGGCCAGGTACTGACAGGGAGTGCAACTCAGAGCCCTTTAAAACTTTTCTTATAGCAATTTTATATTAACTAAAAATAACTGAGAAACACTCTTATTTGAAATTTTGCTACAAATTTTTTTTTTTATACAAATTTACCTGCTGAAGGAAACTTTAATGTTGATCTGTCCCCTTTGTCATCTGTTTGCTCCAGCACACTTGATTGTATTATAAGTTTAAAGAGAATCTCCCATACTATTTATTGAGCCTGTGGCACTCTATGTCAGGATTCATCAATGAGATGTGCTAATGCATTTTTTGCATTAATCAGCAAAGCAAATAGGGGTCTTGGTGGTTCCTATGGTTAGCAATCTGTAAGAATTTACTTTGTACAAGACATGTTGCTAATTGCAACATTGAAATTTTGATGGAATGTGGAAAGTTGGTTTTAGTATTTAGTGATTCGTACTCTACGAGAGACCACACAATCAAAAGTCTAAGAGAAACTGTCAAGAGGCAAGAAATGTATTTTTAATTTGCCTTCAAAATACGTTAAAAATGCACAGGATGTGTATTATGCCATTTTAACACTTACTAGAACTATGGACCAAGCACAGGATTCCCCTCTCGTCCTCCCTTCTCCACCAATGGTAAAAAAATCAATTAGACATACTGCACACTAAGGGTGAAAACCTACACTCCTTATAAATGGGCTATAGTAGAGGATCAACTCAGAAATACAGGGTCAGAATCCTCTCTTTCTAAACTGGTGACATAGTATAGTATGCTCAAGCAAGAGGGTTGTGGCCACCATTCCATATGTGAGGTTATGGTCTGATCTCATGATATTTTAGTGCTAGACTCAATATCTGTGTCCTATTGTAAAATTATAGTAACTCTCCTGATCTGGCCAGCCCCACGCCCTCCATATTGTAAGAGAAAAAAATTACATGAAGATTCTTGGTCCAATATAATGAAAATGCGCCAAGTTCAATTGAGGTTGAGAGAGTCTATGTAGACGTTGAGATATTAATCTTAAATTACAGCCCTAAAGATGATCCTCAATGGTTTCCTTTCTCTATCAGGATATTTTTTTAAAAATTGTTTTTTGGGAAAGAAAATGTTAAATGCTCTTCTGGGTTATTGTTTTCATTCTGTTCAATGTAGCTTTGACACTTCAATTGCCATCTTTTTCTTTATTTGCTTAGAAAGACACACACTTAGTGGAGAAACTAGGATAGAAAATGTCCATTCATCTTCATCATATGCTTTTACACCTCAATAGAAAATTAGTCATGTAGCAAAAAAGAAAAGTTGTTAGAGTAAAAAGAATTTAAAAAATAAAAAGGGATTTTTCTTCTTTATCCTAGATTTTCCATGAAGGAAAACATGGCCAAATGACTCTGGTGCAACTAATAAAATGGGCCCCATTTGAAAATAATTACGTAAACTTTTTACTTTTAAGTAAGGCATTACCAGAACTCCCTATTCTAAAGCGAGAGAATACCTGCTATAGCATTACTCTCTTACCATTTTCCACGAAGTGACAGGTAACTTCTTAAGGACACCTACTTCCTGTGTGGTTTTATATATTTACTGTGTGAGAATTTTTATATTATAAGATCAACGTACTCAGCGTGAGATAGAGACTCACGGGTGCCTCCATAGAGGTTGAGACGCCCACCCAATATCTCCTGTAGAATATAGATAGTTCCAGGCCACAGAACATACCAGTACCACAAGACCTGCACATTATTCAAATCTAGGGTGACCATATTTCCCTATGCTGAATAGGGGACACCTGGTAAAATTACTCGTATTCAAGCGAGGTCAACGTCAATCAAACAGAAATATGCAGTATAAATGTTCAAATTAATATCAAGCTGACTGAGCCCCTGTTAAAAAGAAATACTGCCTAGTTGGATTCTTTTAGTTCACCTTCTTATCTTTAAGGCTTTAGGGTTCACACGGGGAAAGGTGACAGACAGACAGACACAGACACACACACACTCCGGTACACCTCTCTCACATGAGGGGGTGACCGACCCAACCCTCCCTGCCCGGTGCTCTCTGCCCTCCATGCCTGGCTGGCCCCTAGGACGGACTTAATTCTCCTGGTACCTGGCGCCGCGTCTTCCCGAAGCAACACATGGTCAGGAGGCACACAAGGTCACATGCATTGCCCCACTCCCCCCCCCCCGGATTTCTGCCAGAGCTCACCCCAAAACGTGGCCAGCAGCAGCCTTTTGGCACTGTGCAGGAGGGAAGGGATGGGAGCTGCTTCCAGCCGCAAGGGAGGAGGAGCGGGGGGGAGGGATGACTTGGCCCGTGTCTTTGCAGAGTTCATCTCTTCTATCACCCTCCCCTATGGCTGGAAGCAGCTTGTTCCTTGTTGCCCGCAGAATATCAAAAGGCAGCTAACACCTCCAGGCTGCTGCTGGCCACTGATATAACCCAGCCACTTCCTATCCCCTCGCTACAGTGCGGGCAGGAAGGGGATAAGCCCTAAGGATGCATTGTGCATCAGGGCCCAGGGAACCTGACTGCAAGGGCTTCAGTGAACCTGGCCAAAGAGGTGCCTCAGCAGGGGAGGGTGCCTATGGAACAGACCAGCCCTGCACTCCCTGGGGGCAGGACCCAGGTACAGGGGAAGAGGGTGCTAAGCCCCTGCCCAGGGGGCTGCTGTGAAGCCTACAGGGTCAGGGCACGAACAGGCTGGAAGTTGCTTCCCCCCGCCACTCAAGAGCTTAGCTGAGGGGCGAAGAGGCTCCCGGGCCAGCGCTATGCGGGGCTTTGGCACACAGGACTCAGTTCCTCCTTGCCCGTGTCCGAGAGTTTTAGGCTTTCCCAGGGCTCCAGCCCAGCCAGAGGCAGTGTGGGAAGGAAGGAGCCTGCTAGCCAGGCTGTTGGTGAGCTGAGCACTCCAACCAGGGGCTGGTTCTCTGCACAGCACTGGGAGCAGGACGTGCCTCATCGGGGGGGGATGTGGAGGAGCAGCAGGGCTGGGGAGGGGAGGGGGAAAACAGGGAGAGGACAGCGAGAGGGGAGCACTTAAAGGGCCGATGGATGGTTAGAGGTGACACATAAGCAGCCATCACCTGGCACCTGTCCACACTCACCAGCCACTGCAGCACACAGCCATTGCCAGCTGGAAATGGTATGGGGGGCAGGGCCCTGCTGGCCAAGAGCCAGCACGCAGCGGGGACTGAGCTGACAGACCAGCAAGGGGAGTGGCCAGCCCTGCGCACTACAGCTTTGCCCTGCCACCGGCCTTGCACAACCCACCCCCATCGTTGGCCACTGGAACCCCCCACTCACCGCTGGTGGGCGGGTGGCTGGCGACCAGGAGTCCGGCCAGCAGCAGGACCCACCAGTACTGGTAGGGGGAGACAAAAAATACGGGACAATTTTTTAAAGAAAAAATCGGGGCACCTGGAGGAGGGCTTAAAATACAGGAATGTCCATTTAAAAACAGGACATCTGGTCACCCTATTCAAATCCTGCTCTGAAGACAGAATTATTGATTTCCTTATGGGCTTTTCTATGGCACTCGTCATTATCATATCTGAGTGCTCCACAAACAATAATTCATCTTCACAAAACCCCTGAAGTGAAGGGGCTGTATTATCCCCATTTTATATGTGGGGAGAACAGGCACAGAGAGGTTAAGGGCAAAAGCATCCACTAATGTTGGGTGCCCTAATCCAAGCATCAAGTACCTTATTTTTCAGAGTTTTTAGCATTTTATATCACCTTATTTATTTAAGCACAGCTCCCACTGACTTCAGTGGTGAGTAGTTGTGAATGCCCAGCATTAGAGCAAATCAGATCCCCGGGTCTCAAGTTTGGCACCTAGAAAATGAGGTTTAGGATCACATAGGAATAATGTAGCACAGACAGGGATAGAATCCAGGCCTGCAGGGCAGCATTCAACTCTCTTACCCATGAGACCTCCGTTTCTCTTCCTGCAATCTCCTACTACATTCACTACATAATTTCCAATTTCTGCAGCAAAGTAGGGATTCAACAGATAATAGCCTTCTTTACTACACAAACCTGATTCATCCCCAGAGAAGCTCCCTCCTGTGTACATGATCACATAATTAAAGACTGCATCATAAGAAGGCCCAATTATAGCTGCACAGGCAACCACCATAATTGTGGCAATTCCTAACTTTTGAGTGTTTGACTTTACAACCTTTTAACACTGTTCTGTGTGTGATACACACAGACACCCACACACAGATGTTTATTCATAACATTGTTGCACAAATTTCAGAATAAATTTTTAAAGCTATAATTCTCTTCCTTTCACAACATATACCAATATATAAATATTTTGGATTTTGTTTTATTTCACTATCTCAGCATTTTTAATGAACATTCATGCACATTTTTCGATATTGTCATTTGTACCTAATTCTATGGTTTCTAGGTTGGATTTTTTAAAAATGATCATTAGAAGTCATATGGTATAAGCAAATAAATTTAGAAAACAAAAACATCTGTAATAGTGCTTGTCCACCTGAAGAGGAAACGGTGTATAGTAATACCTTTTATTGAAAGGTAATTTTCAAAATCTGAGAGACTTAAAAGAATAAGTTTTCCTGTGCAAGGTATCGAATTATTTGAATAGTGTGAATAGCACATAATTTAAAATGTATAGTTTCACAATTGTGGATATGATCTACTAAAATCAGTATTAGTGTAAAGTAATAATTACTTTAACACTGCCAGAAAGATTAAAAAATCTGAAGTGACAACTTCATGTGCAAGGTACTATGATTACAATGTTTTGCAAGTCCTTTGTTTTGTCATCCATTTAGCCCCTTGAAAATATTTTCTTTCTAGAGTTTAGATCAATTTAATTAAAATAGACATCCTCAACTTTTAAAAATACTTTAATCAGTGACTGGAAGCTAAAGCCAAACAAATTTAAAATGGAAATAAGGCACACATTTTTAACAGTGAGCGTGATTAACCTACCAAAAGAAATGGTAGATCCTTTATCTCTTAATGTCTTCAAATCAAAGCTGGATGCCCCCTTTCTGGAAAATATGCTTTAGCCAAACACAAGTTATTGGGCTCTATACAAAGATAACTGGGACAAAGTTAAGGGCCTGTGATAGACAGGAAGTCAGACTAGATGATCTAATGGTTTCTTCTGGCCTTAAACTCTACGATGCTATGAACAATGTGTATGGAAATAGTTTTATACCAAAATTACAATAAATATGTATTGTTTCAGAACACCAGGTAGAGGAAAATGAAGGAGATGCAGAGGCAGAAAAAGCCACAACTGGACAGAAGCAGCATCTGGAATATGTCAGTGTTAGTCATGACCAACTTAAGAGGCACCAAGAACTCAGCAGCAGGAAAAGAAAATGGCAAATCTATCTGGAACTTGAACAAAACAACCTTATAGGTGGGAACTCAAAGAGAAAATAAGTAGCATTAGCTTGGACAGCTTTCCAGGTCAAGACAAAACTGGACGGAAGAATTTCAGGTAACATTGCTAGGACTGATTAGTTTTGTGATATCTGGAATCATCATATGGAACATTATTTCCAATGCATTGTCTTTCAGGTTTCTGGTAACTTGTATTTAAAGAAAGAACAGGAGTACTTGTGGCACCTTAGAGACTAACAAATTTATTAGAGCATAAGCTTTCGTGGGCTACTGCCCACTTCTTTGGATGCATCCGAAGAAGTGGGCAGTAGCCCACAAAAGCTTATGCTCTAATGTATTTGTTAGTCTCTAAGGTGCCACTAGTACTCCTGTTCTTTTTGCGGATACAGACTAACACGGCAGCTACTCTGAAACCTTGTATTTAAAAGATGACCTATATTTTTCATTGCTATTCCTTGCAGTTTGCCCCTATATAGGAAAGCTGTATATTTCTTTCCTCTTGAAATGACTCAACCTAAAAACTTGAGTTTGGACTAAAACAGACGTTTACAGATGCTTTCCTAGTCACCCTGAAGATAAAAGTTTTTAACCAATGTACCTTTGTGGGAGTGACATATAAGTGCAAGGATGCTTGTTATCCCAGTGCAGAAGAGGATATCCTCCCTGTACATGTCAATGAATAGAATTAGTAGAAACAGCAGCAGTCCAGACTTGAATAATAGACACCATTGAAAAATATGTCTTTTGGCAGGAAGTATAGCCAGAAGAACAGAAACAGATGTACAGTGTCTGAAAATGGACATTGAAGGCTGGAAGACAGAAATATAGGGAAACAAATAGAACAGGGAAAAGAAAAAGCAGAATCATAGAAATGTAGGCCTGGAAGGGACCGCAAAAGGTTACCTCGTACAGTCCCCTGCACTGAGACAGGACTAAGTATTATCTTTTAGACCACCCCTAGCAAGTGTTTGTCTAACCTGTTCTTTAAAACCTCCAACGATGGAGATTCCACAACCTCCCTAGGCAATTTGTTCCAGTGCCTACAGTTAAGAAGTTTTTCCTAATGTCTAACCTAAATCTCCCTTGTAGCAATTTAAGCCCACTACTCCTTGTCCTGTCCTCAGTGGTTAAGGAGAACAATTTATCACCCTCCTCTTTACATACATTTGCAGACTGTTATGTTCCGTCTCAGTCTTCTCTTCTCCAGACAAAACCAAACCAATTTTTTTCCATCTTACCCTCAAAGGTCATGTTTTCTAGACATTTAATCATTTTTATTGTTCTCTTCTGTACTTTCTCCAATTTGTCCACATCTTTCCAAAAATGTGGTGCCCAGAACTGGAAACAGTACTCCAATCGAGGCCTTATCAGTGTTGAGTGGAAGAATTACTTCTCGTGTTTTGCTTGCAACACTCCTGCTAAGACATCCCAGAATGATGTTTGCTTTTTTTGCAACAATATTGACTCAGTTTGTGATCCACTATAATCTCCAGAACCTTTTCTGCAGTACTCCTTCCTAGGCAGTCATTTCCAATTTTGTATTTGTGCAATTGATTATTCCTTTCCAAATGAAGAACTTTGCATTTGTCCATATTGAATTTCATCCTAATCATTTCAGACCATTTCTTAAATTTTTCAAGATCATTTTGAATTCTAATCCTGTCCTCCAAAATGCTTGCAACCCCTCCCAATGTGACACTGTCCAGAAACTTTGTAAGGGTATTCTCTATGCCATTATCCAAATCATATATGAAGATATTGAACAGAACCAGATACAGAACAGATCCATACAGGATCCCACTTGATATGCCCTTCCAGCTTAATTGTGAACCATTGATAACTACTCTTTGAGTAGTTTTCCAAACAGTTTTGCACCCATTTTATAGTAGGTTCCTCTAGGCAATATTTCCTACTTTGTTTATGAGAAGGTCTTGTGAGACAGTATCAAAAGCCTTACTAAAGTCAAGATGTATCACATCTACTGCTTCACCCCAATCTACAAGGCTTGTTACTCAGTCAAAGAAGGCTATTAGGGCATTAGCTTGGTTTGACATTATTTGTTCCTGACCAATCCATGTTGACTATTACTTATCACCTTATTTTCTTCTAGGTGCTTACAAAATGATGGCTCAATTATTTGTTCCTTTATCTTTCAGGGTACCGAAGTTAAGCTGACTGGTCTATAATCCCCTGAGTTATCCTTATTCACCTTTTTCTATATAGGTACTATATTTGCCCTTTTTCAGTGCTCGGGTATCTCTCCTGTCCTCCACAAATTCTCAAAGATAATCACTAATGGCTCAGAGATCTATTCAGCCAGTTCCTTAAGTATTCTAGGATGTATTTCATCAGGCCCTGCCGATCTGAAGAGATCTTACTTGTCTAAGTAAAAGGCGAAAGATTTATATGATCTGAAGAGAAACCAGAGTTCTTTTCCTATTTTAGCCTGATTCTATCCCATTTACACTGATGTTTGCTTTGTCAGTTGTCCAATCACTGCTAACTTTTTTTGGTGAAAACAAACAAAAATGGCATTTAGCACTGTGGCCATTGCTGCATTTTCTGTTATTGTTTTTTCTTCTTCATTGAGTAATGGGCCTACCCTGTCCTTGGTCTTCCTCTTATTTCAAATGCATTTGTAAAATGTTTTCTTGTTACCCTTTATATCCCTAGCTAGTTTAATCTTGGTTTTGCCTTGCACTTTCTAATTTTGTGCCTTTACCGTATGTGTATATATATATATATACACACACACACACAGGGACAGTTTGCTCTTGTGCTCTTAATAATGTTTCTTTAAAAAAACTATCAACTCTTCTGAACTCTCTTTTCCCTTAGATTTACTTCCCAAGGGATTTTACTTACCAATTCTCTGAGTTTGTGGAAGTCTGCCTTCTTGAAGTCCACTGCCTGTATTCTGCTGTTTTCCCACATACCAATCCTTAAAATCATGAATTCTATCATTTCATGATCACTTTCACCAAAGCTGCCTTTCACCTTCAAAATTCTCAACTAGTTCCTCCCTATTTGTTTGAATCGTACCTAAAATAGTATCTTCCCTAGTCAGTTTCTCCTCCTTCTAAAATAAAAGTTGTATCCAATGCATTCCAAGAATTTGTCGGATAATCTGCGACCTGCTGTATTATTTCCCCAACAGATGTCTGGGTAGTTAAGTTGCCCATTACCACCAAGTCCCATGTTTTGGATGATTTTGTTAGTTATTTAAAAAAGCCTCATCGACCATTTCTTCCTGGTTAGGTGATCTATAGTAGACATGTACCATGACATCACCCCCATTTTTTTACGCCTTTTAGCCATACTCAGAGACTTTTAACAGGTCTGCCTCCCACTATCTCAACCTCAGTGCAAACTTATTCAACTTTGATACACAAGGCAACACCTCCTCCCTTTTCTCCCTGCCTGTCCTTCCTGAACTATCTATACCCTTCTGTATCAATATCCCAGTCATGTGAATTATCCCACCAAGTTTGTGATGCCAATTATGTCAAAATCGTGATTATTCACTAGTATTTCTAGTTCTTCCTGTTTATTGCCCATAGTTCTTGCATTAGTATACAGATATCTAAGATATTTATTAAATTTTCCCTCTATAATTCCTCTTGCCTCTTCTTTGTTCCTGCTGCGATTGTAAGGATGAGATTAGTAAGGACAGTGACAATTATGAAAAGGAGTTACAAATGGTACCTTACCACCCACTGAAAGTTTGAAAAAATTAACTGACACTAACAAGCTTAAGAGTGTAATCAATATCTAACCTGACATTTTTGAGAAACTTTTCTTACATTCATTCTGCTAGTCAGCAAAATTCCTCTGAACTTCTTAACTTGTAGATAAGTATTCTTCCTTTATCACAAACACTGGGAGATAAGTAAGGACTACTGGCCCAATTCTATTGGATATCTAAATTTCTAATTCATATTTTGTATCTGAGGAAATCGTACTCTGGATGCACAGCTTTCCAAATTGGCTATCAGAACCTAGTTCAAGCTAGTCTCAGTTATGATAACTGAGCATTGTTTGAGAAACAAAATGGTAGCTAAGACGCTAAGGAAAGGATTACTTCCATGTCAGGCCCAGGAAGAATTATAAATGAGATTTTTGATGCTTGGATTTCAAAAGCAGAACAAAGAAAGGTGGGGGCTTTTCCACTGTCAAATACTAAAGGTATCTAACCAGGACATCAAGCTAACTGAGCTGCAGGTTGTGGGAGTCATTTTCTGCCATGTTATAAATACTGATAGCATTTCAAAAAATCTGCAACTAAACTTCAACCAGACCTAGAGAGCTTTCTGTAATATCTGTACAGAGGTGAATGCTCTTAAGGTAAGTTTATGTCCCATCTCCCTTTCTTTGCACTACCAATAAAATATTGTTTCATTTAAGGAAAACTGAATTAAGTTTGGGGATTTATTTGGGAGAGTTACTGGAACCATGGCAAGTGAACAATGGAACCATGGCGAGTGAACAATGTTCTTTTCTTCTTAGGGAGACAAAGAAGTGGGGAACTGCCTTGATATAAAATAAGACACTGAAGACTCCAGTCTTTCTCCTGAAATAGTGACACAGCAGGGCAGACTAGAGCTAGTGTAGGCATAGGGACAGCTGAATAATCTAGGTTATCAGCTGTTGTTACATCTTGGTTTCCTTAAAAAAAAAAAAAAAGTAGAAAACTGCAAGTACTGAGAATACTAGCCTCCCTAATTAAATTTCTGAATTCAGCAGCAGACCAGTAAAAAGGCAACTTCCCAATTGAGAGCAGACTAAGTATGATTTTAAGAGCTGGGGATTGAAGAGAAATTCCTTACCCTAAGACATGTGGGACACATGATTTGGTAAATCTGCAAATACACTGCCTTAATTAATAAAAAGGCAGGCTACACCTGTTAACAAGTACAAAGAGTGCAAGATTATAAACTCTTTTGCCCAGCTATGGAGCAATTAAAGTCAATACTTGCTGGATTCCTGCCTATGGTCTAGAGTTCATGATGCAAAAGGCTCACTTTCTTGATCTTTATGCTTATTCTCAAGGAAAATCTGATTCCAGGTACAAAACAGTTAACAAAAAATACTACTTATTGCTAATTACTACTCTATGCCAAATATGTCTGCCATCAAAGGGTAATCACTACTACTAGTCAATGTACACAGCATAATTTTTGTTTATAATACTTAAGCCACTAATGTTCTACAAATCTAGCAACTAAAAAAAAAATATTAAGAACACTACAAACATTACAAGACTGTACATATAAAAATGAAATATCTAATAAACTTTAATAGGCTCTGTAGCTATAGTTTCAGTCCCTTTCTCTATGTCTAAGCTAATGTCTATCCCAACCCACAGAGGATGAAACAGTGGTTAGCATAAGTATTGCTGGGCTGGAGTCAATTTCTGAGTGAGAACATATCTACATTTTTATGGGTTGTGCCAGCTGAATCCTCCACCTCATTTTCCAGATGCTTTTCCTGTGCAGCAGACAACCAACGTAGACAAGTGAGTGCAGACTCTTTAGACATTCCATTCCCCCTTTGCCTTCTTAGCTTAAAAGGCCTCAACTGGGCTGCTGAACCTGATGCAATGCTGAGTGCAGCTATGACAGCAGATCCTGCCATAATGATTTCTTGAAGGATCCCCTTCCCCACATCAGTTTCTTTTCATTCCTGGATCCTGCTGACTTATTCATGAATTTTACAGAGCTTCCCTCAGATCAGGTATCATAGGGGTAGCCGTGTTAGTCAGTATGCACAAAAACAACAAGGAGTCCGGTGGCACCTTAAAGGCCTGGTCCCCACTAACCCCCCACTTCGGACTAAGGTACGCAAATTCAGCTACGTTAATAAAGTTTAGCTGAATCTGAAGTATCTTAGTCCGAATTTACCGCGGGTCCAGACGCGGCAGGGAGGCTCCCCCGTCGATGCCGTGTACTCCTCTCGCCGAGCTGGAGTACCGGCGTCGACGGCAAGCACTTCCGGGATCGATCCCAGAACATCGATTGCCTGCCGCCGGACCCGGAGGTAAGTGTAGATGTACCCAAAGACTAACAGATTTATCATCACTCCATGCATCTGAAATGGGTTTTTTACCAACGAAAGCTTATGCCCTAATAAATCTGTTAGGCTTTAAGGTGCCACCGGACTCCTCGTTGTTTCCCTCAGATCAGAAGTTTTCCAGGTGGAAAACCACGTCAACTGGGGGCTCTGCAGGTGACAATGTAATATCTTTTATTTTATTTTAGTAAAGACAACCCACACAATTGTATTATCCTAAACGTTTTTTTAAAAACTTACCTGAAAAACTGAACAAATTCTTAAATCACACTAAATTTAAATGAATAGGAAATACCAAACAGACCTTATTTTATACTATTATTCACATTAATTAAAAACATTTGAAATCACTCCCCGTTATTATAACGTGCATGCATGTCTTAAAAGACAGAGAGAGAGTGTGTGTGTGTGTGTGTGTGTGTGTGTGTGTGTGTGTGTGTGTGTGTGTGTGTGTGTAATAAAAGATTTATTTCCACTATATCCTACTTCGGTCTTAAAAAGAAAATGAAACTTGTTCCATACCTGGACCAAGCAGCGGGGACCGGTTCGGCTGGGCACTTGACTGGTGCGATGGCTGAGGTTCAACCATATTTGTGTTGATAATGGTGGTAGTAGTGGTGGTGTTGGTTGTGGTACTGCTCTGAATTACAGGGTTGTTTCTATCCCACATGTTTACAGTCTTGTTGTTGTTGTAGTTTGGATCACCCCAAGCTGAGGTACCATCATCAATTTCCATCTTACGGCGAATGGATGGTGGAGAAGGCTCTTCCCAGCCAGTTGCCTCACTGCTATCTTTTTGTTTGGGTGGCACTGGCCCACCAACCCATCCTGACCCAGTCTGTTTAACAGAAGCTGCTCCTCCCCAGTTGCTCACACTGTTGTCCTGGGGTTTACTAGCCCAATTCTGTTGAGGGCTAGGTTTTAGAGATTCTCCCCAACTTGTACCTGTATTAGCCTTGGTGTTTGTGCCATTTCCCCATCCACTGGTCCCAGACCTTGTAGTATCATTCCAACCTGACCCTGATCTATTGTCAGCATCCCATCCAGATCCATTCTTCTTCCCCTCAGCCAAGTGTCCAGGTACAGATGATGACTCAGTCCAATCTCCACCTCCTGAAGTCCAGCCTGGATTTGATTTCTGTCCATCTCCCCAATTTTGAGATTTGGGTTTCTGAGGTTCACCCCATGTAGGTGATTTGTCCTCCTGATTTGCGGTCCCACTCCAAGCGTGGCCACTTTTGGCAGCAGTAGCAGCAGCAGCAGCATTGACAGCAGTAGAGCTAGCTGATTCTCCCCATCCCCCTGGGCCGTTTGGCGCTTTGTTGTTGTTGTCTCCCCAACCTGTATTTGTTGGAACAGATGAGGGTGGAGAGTTGACCCACCCAGATACTGAAGAGGTATTTGTACTGTTCATGATGGACCCATCATTCTTCCCCCCTGAGTTTGAAGACTGAGAAGCTGTACAACCCCAGGCCTCCGTTCCATTGTCATTCTTTCGTTCAGACCTTGGGGATTCTTCAAATTCCCAGGCAGTGTTTTGCTTTACAGGAGTCTGTCCCCAACCGGTATTGGACAGGACTCTTGGGTCAAGGTCATTCCTTGGCAACTGGACTTGCCCTTGGTCTATCACCCCTTTGTCTCTCCTTCTGGCCTCTCCTGCTCCTTCTCTCCCAGTGTTGCCCTCATTTTGACCTCCACCACTGTCATTACTTTCTTCACTAGCTGTGGTGACAGATGCTGCAGCTTTGGCCCAAGAGTTTATTTGTTCATTGCCCTGCTGCATGGCAGGATTCTGGCTGGTAACACTAGGGCTATCCCACCCTGCTGATCCTTTACCACTGATGTCACTATTGGAATGCTGATTTGGGGGCTTGCCCCATTCACCATTAACACCATTACTGGTGTTACGGTTGGGGTGGCCCCAAGCTCCAGAATGCATGCTACCAACGCTACTGTTGCCACTGCCCCTGCCCCATGCTAGTACCCCAGGACCAGCAGGAGGTCCTGAATCCCATGCACTTGCTCCATTTCCTTCCTTTTGCACAGCACTGCTGGATCCATTCTGTTTAGCACTTAATGCTGAGTTCACAGTGTCTCCATTCCCCTGACTGAACCCAGAATTGCTGTTTCCTGTGGCAGGATTACCTGGGGATATTCCCCATACTGAACTACCCATTCCTTCACCATTGCCCCCACTGACTTGAGAAACTGATGTTCCATTAGCACCAGGAAGGCCTTGCAGGTGGGGCGAGATGATGGCCCCCATACCAACAGCCATCCCCCAGTTTGGCAGTCCATTAGTCTGCATTGCATTGATAGGGTTTGGTGAAGAGTTCATGGGGTTAGTGTTATTTGGTCCATCAGTGTTAAGGTTCTGAGGTTGTACGCTGAAAGACACATTCTGAGAAGTGGACGTTTGTGGTTCTGTGCTCTCTTGCGGCAGCAAGTTTCCCCAAGCACCTAAGGTGCCTGTTGGGTTACCATTCTGGTTGCCCATATTCTGACCTATGGCACTGACTGGACTACAAATACTGGAAGGGTTGCCTGCTCCCACAGTTCCTTCATGTCCGAGTACAGGCCAGGCAGCTGGATTGGCATTAGGGTTAAGGTTAAGATTAATGCCAGCATTTGAGTTGGAAGCACCCCAGCAGTTTTGACTTCTACCATCTGCAATCATGTTGTCCATCTTTCCATCCCCACCACTGGCAGAGCAGTGAGCTAAGCCAGAGTTGGAGCCTGTGGCCACACCCCACACTCTGGCTGAGTTTCCATTACCATTTGCTCCACCAGCTCCAAGGGCACTCTGGTTAGAAGTGCTTTGGATGAGTGCTCCATTGGTGCCATTATTGCCATTAGTTTTCTTTGTATGTCCAGTGAAGTTGCCTTGGGCACTCCCTGTAGCCATGCTACTGTTCTCTGAGCCACAGTTGGAGGCAGAGTCAGTTTCTGTAGTACATTCTGAAGCAGATTCAGTCTCAGTTCCTGTAATGGAAGGCCACGCTTCCTTGTCAGTCCTGTCTATTATCACTTTATCCCAGCTGCAGTTGGCTTCACTTCTGAAAGTGGGCTGCTGTCCCCAGTGGGAATTTTCATAATGGTCTCCCAAACTACTGTGACTAAGATCTGAAAAGGATTAAACAAGACTCAAAATTAGTCCGCCATTCAAATTCTGTTAAAATAACATCACTAAATACATTTTACTTTCTCAGATATGATACCATACTTTACATAAATTCCAAATTACACTGAAACCAAGAAAACACTATTTTTAAAAGATGTATATAAGACAATTTTACGCACCACAATAAGCACCTTACGTCTTTCTGTTTAAAAACGGTTTTTCTATAAAAGGAGTTTGATCGTAAATTTATCTTCCACATTATCAAGTTCATATTTAACATGTTATATAAATTTTACAAATATTTTACACTAAAAAGTTTTATTTCAGAACTGACCAGAAGTTATAAATATTTTGCGTCTTTTGGTATATTAGCAGAAACTGATAAACCAGCGAAAAACAAATAGATTAAAGACAAAAAATAGGTTATACTGAGGCACGGTATACTTGTACAGAAACCAAAAGTAGATTTGAAAAAAACAAAAAAAAAACTATTAGGATATCTAATCTACCTGCTTGGCAATGTAGGATGGTCTCTACAATAATAGGTTTTCTAGTGCTTTACCTGGTTTAATTTTAAAAGTCTCTTTTGACGGAGCTTCCAAAAATAAAACCTTACAAATTTTAAATTTTTGGTCTCTAAGTCACAGTATCTCTGCACCAGAAATAAGCAATCCAAAAAAACCACATTTAAGAAAACTGTATCTGCACTCTGAAAATAACTGGAATACAATGTCAAGTGTTGATATTCTGTTAACATTTTAGATATTTTGACTCAGTTTTTCCCCCCTTCTTTTGGTGAAATATGGAAAAAGACGGTTCAACAAAAATTACTTTAAAAATTAAAATATTTCCTCGTAAAATATTCAGAGAGCTATTACTGATAAATATGTATGGTGTCAAAACACTAAATTCACTGCTCATTTACTTTTCTTTCATTGCTAAACTCCTCTATAAGAACCATACACAGAGAATATAGAACTATGATATTTTAAGGCAACTATAATATTAGTTTCTGAGCATGGCTATAACTAATATTTTTTGTAGAGCAAGATAAGTAGTTCTAAAGAACAGCCTGGTTATGTCACTCAGTAATACATATTAAATGGTAAGACTAGAACAAGCAATTTAGCTCTTAAATGATTTAGGTGGTACATTTTTAAACTTGCAATTACAGTCCAATTTGTCTAAAAAAAACAAAGAAAATAAACATTATCTTTGTACTTATCCTTAAAATGCAGCACCAGCCTTCTCAGCTCCCTGTCCTCTTGCCCCTTCCCCCCATGCTCCTCCAACATATAAGCTAACACAAAAATATAACCAAATCCTTCTGATGATCTGGCTCTTTACTAGAGTGCAGAGTCAAACAACCTGAGAGAAGCCACAATTGGTCATGTTAAGAGGATCAAGCTTATTTCAAGTTGTAAAATCTTAGATACTGTTATCTATCTTGATTGTATTGTACAAAAGACATAATGAGTGCAATTATTCCCTTATATTTTCTCATGATAGGAATTTTACCCTGTACAGCTAGTGTGATCAGAGAGCTATGAATAGAGACAACTTATAGGATCGTCTCTCTAAATTGTAGTTTGGATAGAGAGGAAAAAAAAATGTATGCATACATGCAAATGCTGAATGCTGGAAGTCTCAATTATTCTTTGCCTTTCCAACATACTTTACTTCTAAAACAGACTAAACGCTTTACAAGATAGACAATTCTATTGTCAACAATAAAAACAAACGAACAAATAAAAAAAAGGCTACCACCCCAAACAAGCCAAACAGTGCTGTATGTTTAGCCAGCTCTGTATAGCTGTGTACCCTATGTAAGTCAAGTTAAAACCAAGGATAATGCTGCAAAGGTAAACTACTAACAACAATTATGCTTGAGTGGATTTAAAACAAAAATAAAAAAACCCCCACAACTATGCAGCCAGAGTGAAATAGTCTCGTAACTGAAAATAGCCAAGAAAGGGTCTCTTTCTAAAATCAGTGTACTATATAGGCCCATGTTTGTGTTTTTACATTTATATCATTACTATTCATTATAACCTCTAAAATAGGTTTACTTCTAAGTTGCTAAATCTAAGGTTTGACCTTCTAGTATTAGGATACATGTTTTAATGTATTGAATCACCATGTAAAAAAGGAAATAAAGCAGTGATGTATAACCTCTAAGTTGCAGTGATAAAATGAAACATGCTGCTGACTGAAACACCATTCACCAGTCAGAACATAGAGCAGTGGTCACCAACGGTCGACTGGTCGATCCTAGATGATCTCCCAGTCTATTGCGATCTCTGGTAGTGCAGCGGGGCTGCCGCTAAGGCAGGCTCCCTGCCTGCCTCAGCCCCACGCTGCTTTTGGAAGTGGCCAGTGCAGCCCCGCAGTGGGGAGAAGTCTTCCTCCATGCACTACTCCTGCCTGCAAGCACAGCCCCTGCAGCTCCCATTGGCTGGCAATGGAGAGCTGTAGCCAATAGGAGCTGCGGTGCTTACAGAGAAGGGCAGCAGACAGAGCCACGTGACACCCCCCCCCCCCCCCCCAAGCGGCCGCAGGGGCGCGTTGGCTCCTTCTGGGAGTGGCGCAGAGCTGGAGTAGGCAGCGAGCCTGCCTTAGTGGCAGCCACGCTACATCTCTGCCCGGGAGCCGCTGGAAGTAACTGCTGTCCGACAGGAGGCCACACCCCAACCCCCAGTCCTGAGCCCCCTCCCAGAGCCAGCATCCCAAACCCCCTCCTGCACCCCAACCCTGAGCCCCCTCCTGCACCTCACTCTGCCCCAGCCCCGACCACCCTCCCAGAGTCAGCACCCCCCCCATCTCCTCCTGTACCCCAACCCCCTGACCCAGACCTGATCCACCTCCCAGAGTTTGCACCCCTCACCCCCTCCTGCACCCCAACCCCCTGACCCAGGTTCAGCCCAGAGCCCCCTCCCACACTATGAACCCCTCAGCCCCAGAGCCCGAACCCCAACCTCCTACCCCAGCCCAGAGAAAGGTAGTGAGGGTGTGGGAGAGAGAGTGATGGAGGGGTGTGTGTGGAGTGAGTGGAGTGGGGCTTTGGGGAAGGGGCGGGGTAGATCCTGGGTTGCCGTTAAATTCAGAAAGTGATCTTGGTCGTAAACAGGTTGGAGACCACTGGTATAGAGTGATTACAGAGTCAATGGAGAATGCCAAATGCTCTATCAGTAAATACCATTCTGCCTAGCAACCTTTTAATACATGCTTACACCTTATCAAGTATACATAGACGGAAAAAAGGTTTACACAGTAGTTAGACAACTGCAATGATCATTTCCTTTTTGAATAAACCACTGCCACTGATTCACTTCTATGCTCATGATCATACAGTCAATTTAATAAAAGGCAAAAGATTTACTATATAACTCTTTCCATCACCTGTCACAAAAACAAAGAAAAATGCTGCTGTAGAATTTATTAGTTTGATTTAAAGTTTTTTTTTTTTTTTTTTTTTAATATTTTGACATGTGATGTTGACAATGTGTGTTTTAACAGTTCTAAAGCTTAAACTTTTTGAATTTCAATGTCTATGGTCATTAAATTGTCTGACACTTCCCCCGTTTGACCAACTGATAATTTTCTGTGAAAATTTAAATAGATAAGAATTGAAACAAAAAATGCTTAAAACCCATAATTTGGTGCAATCATGAAAATTGAAATTGATAAAAAACTAAAAAAATGCTTATAAATAAACGCTGGTATTATCTGTTGAAATTATAAAAATAAAAATCAAATTCTGCCAAGCACAAATATGAGTCACTAATGTAATACAGTTGTGAAAAAGGCCAATATAATTCTGGGGTGTATTAACAGGAGTGTCATATGAAAGAGACGCGAGATAACTGTTCCGCTCTATTTGCTAATGAAGCCTTGTATCCAGTTTTGGATGCCATGCTTTAAGAAAGATGTGGGCAAATTGGAGAGACTCCAGAGGAGAGTAACAAAAATGATGAAAACTTTATAAAACATGACCTATGAGGAACAGTTAAAAAAACTCAGTATGTTCAGTCTTGAGAAAAGACTGAGGGTGAACCTAATAATAGTCTTCATATATGTTAAAGACTGTTCTAGAGGACAGTTATCAATTGTTTTCCATGTCCACTGAAGGTAGGACAAGTAGTGGTGGCTTAATCTGCAGCAAGGGAGATTAGGTTAGACATTAGGAAAAACTTTCTAACTATAAGACTAGTTAAGTACTGGAACAGGTTACCAAGGGAGCTGGTGTAATCCCCGTCACTGGAGGTTTTTAAGAACAGATTAGACAAACATCTGTCAGGGATGGTCTAGGTATACTTTGTCCTGCGCCTCAGCATGGAGAGCGGTGTGTGTTTGTGTGGGGGAGGGGGAGGAGAGAGTGGGAAAATGGACTAGATAACCTTTTCAGGTTCCTTCCATACATACATTTCTATGATTTTATGATTCTTTATGATGGAGATATTCCTAAAACAGGCTCTGGAGATTGCCTGGCACCTGGTTAAATGTGTCCCAAAACTGTCAGACACTGTGAGACCCACATGACAAAAGTAGGTTTGTATATAGTTTTACCAGATTTTCTAATCTGAGCACAGAGAGAATTCAGGGGAGGGGAGGAAAAAAAGAATATCTTCAAACAGCACAATCTTGGGTTCTTTATGTAAAAGCCTGTTTGATATTATTTAGATACTGTTAATTGCTAAGAGCTCGTAATATCTGGATTATGAAACCTAGTTTGTCTTGGAAATATTTGCTACGGAACGTTTAGGAGGGGCTGACAGCTTTGTTCAAATGTAAGTCCAAAGCCACCTTAAACAGGAATTCGGGGTGTAAATATAGTACGTTATCCTCCAGAAAATATCATCATCAGGAAGTTTAGCCATCATGGTTTGGTTTTCACTGACTTTTCAGTTATTTTCTAGCCATTAAAAATGCAATCTTCAGTGGTAGGGAATTAAAAACACAAACATTCTCACACGTAGGTGGTGGCTCACAAATAGGTGTAAAGACTTTTTATTAGTCCTTTCAATAATTTCTTTAATTTACAATGGTGAAAGACTGAGGCTTGTCTGTAACTGAAGGATGGAACACTGATATAGCTGCCAGATGGCCTTGCTACTTTCCTATGCCACTTTTCAAGACCCTGCTCTTTCTTGTAGAAAGTTTGACTTTGCTAAGCAATTTGTTGAGCTTCCTGTGCACAATCCAAACAAGAGCTTAACAAGAAGCCACTTTCCATACAGACTTGCATAGAAATTTCAGCTCTGAGTTAACAATGTAAACATAGTCTTACAACAGAAGAGACAAGAGTTGGTAGTTGTCTGTATTTCTTCTAACTGGACTGAGAATCAGATTTGGCGAACTCCAGGTTGGGACTACCAAAATCACAATGGATCTCTGTCCTTGTTAGCAAAAGTACTGGAATGAAGACATGCAGTAACTCTAGAGTCTGGAGGAAGATTGTGAAGGATCACCAGATAGACCTCATCTCCTTGAGTTCATCCAGAGTACCATCTGCCTTTGAAATGTAGTAGTAAAGGATTTCAAAAAGTAGCTCCACTACTCTGGACCAGACCTTATGGGAAATGCCAGAACACGTTAACTGTGAAGACTGACACAGAACACCCACAGAATGAATGCATAAAATGCAATCATTTGGATCACACACACGCTGGAGTCCACCATCAGGGATATTTACATCACAACACAGAGAAAGAGCCAAACTGATTAGAACAAATGTCAGAATGGACTAGATCTGCCTAATCTGCAAAAAAAATGCAAAAGCTTTACTATGAATTCTATTAATCTTTTAAAATATAAAATAGTATTCTTTTTATAAAAAGACCAAAAATAATCTAGCTACATTACTGAAAGCCACATAATAAAGAGGGGAGTGGCAGTTTCGATCTCAATGCCCCGTTAGTCAGTATTTTATTATTTTGTAAGTATTTATATTAGGATAGCTTCTAAAAGCCCCAAATCAGGATTGGGGCCCCATTTTGCTGGGTACTGTACAAATACAGAAAGGAGACAATCCCTGCACTAAAGGGTTTACAATCTAAAGACAAACAAAGGGTATAGTTCTTCATAAGCATTGCCAAAGTTTGTTTTAAAAAATACAACTGTTAGACTCAAAAGTGAAAACAACATTACAAAATTTAATATTGGAAAATCAATTACTATTTCATTTATCTGCTTTCAGGATTCCATATTTACCCCACAAACTGATGACAAACACTTAAAGCAAGGGGAACAGGAAACCAGTCTGCTTTAGGAAGCTGATGTCCAGGAGTCCTGTGCAGGAAACAGACTAGTTTGAGCATCAGTCTTGATAGGTCTTTGAAGATGGAACAGATTTTTAAACATTGCTGTGTGTTTGTTAAGTCTAGATATGCATCCTGTTCACAATATAGTTCATTTGAAAAGTAAAATTTAATACATAGTCAATCAGAAAGGAAAAATTCTACTATAACACAGTTACTGTGGAATTGTATAATACGTTTGATCTGGTAAGTTCAAATGCTTTCCACACTTAGTTTCACAACTATCCTGTTAGTATTATACCCATTTCACAGATGAGAAAAAAAAACTGAGGCACACAGAGATTAACCTACTCAAGGTCACACAGCAAAGGAGCTGTCAAGATGAGACTAACTCTTACAAATGACCATAGAAGGAAGGAAAATAAAATAGAGTCACAGAGCTTAAGGCCAGAAGGGCTAGTCTGACCACCTATACATCAGAGGCCAGCAACACCATCCAGCACCCACACACTAAACACAACAATCAAAATGAGATCAAATAAAGGAAATGATCTTAAGGAGGCAAATAATTTTAGCTATATATTTCAGACAGATGTAATTTAATAGCTACTATGTTGTACACTAAATTCATCCATCAGTATTTCACGTTTGGGAACAATTTAAAATTGAGGTTCTCATTTCTTGGTGGACATTTCCATATTCCACAAAACCACCTGCAAAATGGCACCAGGAGCAGTTTCTGCTCAGAAACAGCCCAAGACTGGAAATAGCAGGCATTTTGCTGTTCAGGATTAATGGTTCACTACGAAAGCTGAATGGAGAAAGCTTGAGGACAGCCTACCTCCAACATGCATAGCTTTAAGCAGTGTCACCAATAATCACTAATAATTTAGTCCCTCCCTCACAAAGAGTATAAGACAGCCAACATTTTTTATCATTAAGAAATAAGGTGAAATATACTTTTAAAACTTTGATTTAGTTACTCATTCAAAATAGAAGCCAATTTTTTTTTTTGCTCCAACAGCCCATAATTAGCTTGAACAATTCAAATATTAGTTTTGAGTTTGGCAGCACCATCAAAAGTAAACAGATAACAAATATGAACTTTGAGAAGAGCAAGAAATGAAGAAAAGCTTCTTTATCCATAAACTCATATTAACAAACAGAACACTCATTCTATATATCATGCAGTCTACTCAAAAGTTATAACCCCTCCAGTGATATCCAGTGGTTTACATAAACTATTTCTTTTCAGCTTTGCATTCTATTCTAGAAAAAAATAATGTACACTATCCATATCTCCCAAATTTCAATTTGATCACTGCACAGAGTTCAAACTAATGACACCTAATAAGTTTCAACCATAATGAAAGAGTCAACTGATTTACAAAATCATACTGGAGGGGGCAGAGGGGAATTGAATGAAACGTCAGAGACTGGGTCAGATTCTTGATAGATGCACAGATTTAAAAAAGAAAAACATTGAAAAGCTCAAGTTCATTTATAAAGCCTCTCTCCCCCTTAGCAAAAAACAAAAACAAAACAAAAAAAAAACCTTTAAAGATAAAAACAAAACCTCCTCTTGTTACAAGAAAATCTTACTCTAGGTTTTAATTCTTTTTTCAGCCAACATAATAAAAACCTCAATTAATTGGTTAATTTTGTGAGCAATGACTAAAGCCAGTGACATCAGTCCTGCTGAGGATTTTAAATCACAGTACTAATCAGATAAAGTTTATGTATCCTGATCAGGCAAGTCAAAAAAGGACAACTACTTCTCTCCCAAAATAAGAAGTAACTCACTGTAGTGATTCAACTGGACATCTTAATGGAATTCTAAAAGCATTACAATAAATGTTAATAAAATAAATAGGACTTGCCAGAAAGGCATTTAAAAGCTTAGCTCCAATGTAGTCTAATTTTTATACAACAAAAATTTGAGTCGAAACATTCATTTTAAAGAATAAGATGCAGCATGAAGTAAGAAAAAAATCTCAATTCAAGTACTACTAGTTGGACTGTCAGATATGTTTAACAACATTAGCAGATTTTGTCTAATTTCATCAATCCTTATGTTCTGGGGTCCGGGCAAATTTAAAACTGCTGTACGTTTGAAGGCGCTCAAGAAGCCAATTTACAACTATTCTCAGATTTAAAGTCCCAAGATGAATTCTTGAAAGTATTGTGTCCAAAATTTCTTCCAAAGAACAGTGACTGTATAAATGCTTGAACTGTCAGACTGTGCTAGAAAAACATGAAGTGTGGGAAGATAATTAAGATATAAGAGAATTCAATAGAACAATTTAAACAAAAACAAAATTAAGTAACCAAGTGGAAAAGCCTGTTAATCTAGTTTAATTTTCTGCACCACGATATTAAAATGTAGCTTGTTTCCTCCGATGCAAGAGCCTTTAAAATGTATCAAGAAAAACAAGCAGAATAAAGAGCATTCTTCATTATTAGTGGGGATTCCACTAAATGCGAACTCTCTAAAACAAAAACAATAGTAAATAATGACAAATAATTCAATTTTCTGCTCAGTGCAGCATATCTTTAGCAAACAGCTCTTTCTGCGAGGACGCCATTTTATCAAACCTGAAATGCAGCCAAAAGCTTAGGACGCTGTGCTGCTGCTCTGTCTCTGAAATGTTATGTAATAAATTGATTTAACAGAAGCAGATGCTATTTGCGCAGGGGTTTTTGTGGAGGCTTTTTTTGCTCTAAAAGGGGCTGATGGGTAATGAAATACCTGAGGAAAGGTGCCGCCCAACCATCCTAGGAGACGCTACATTGTGTGCAGAGCTGTCTCTATTCCTTCATCTATGTTCGCCTGGGCTCTCGGCTTCAATATGTCGGCTGTGTACAGTGTGAGCCTCATCCTGTAGAGCTGCCAAGAAAATCTCTCGGTGCAAGCGTGCGTCCAGACAACCTGCAAGCTCAGTCGGGCCTTACTTGCGCTGGCTTTGGAAATGCCCTTTCCACACAGGGAGCTCCCCCCCGGCCCCTGGCAATCTCCAGCCCCTTTAACTCTGGGTTAAGGAATCAACAGACTAGGATTTTTAATCTTTGATTATCTAATTGCAGCTGACACTAAACCGATCTTCCTTCCTCTTTAAATTCTTTCAACTGTCACAAAACATTTTCACTTCAGGACCTAGCTACAATTAGCACTGTAGCTGCTTTTCTTCTGTTTTTTGAAAGTCAGCCAAAAGAACAACCGCATATTGCTGATTGGCTGCATGCAAATACATTCCTGCCTCCTTTATGTCTTCCTCCTTCCCACTCCCTCTATGACAACGGCTCTAGACATTTGGCATACCAACAGTAGCTGTAATATTCGAAGCAAGTCCCATATGTAAATTGGCAAGCTGCCAAATTCTTAATTACTTTCCTGCCTCTATCTAAAAAAAGATCTAAGCAACAAACATGAGAGCATATTAATCAAAGCCTCTGTTTATAAACGTACAGCACAGCAGTCCAAAACAATACATCAGACTGAGATGCTTCTTGCCTTGCTTGCTATGCAGAAGAAGAAAAAATTCTTTAATAATTGCAGGCTGGAGACCACTAGTTATCTTGCAGACTTGCGAACATATACAGTGTGAACAAAAATAAACATGATGATCTGACATTTTCAAGACCTAAACCGTATCATGAGTTTATTAATACGTATGTACCGTAGCTTATATTAATGCATAGGTACAAAAGCTTTAACAGGTGCATATTCACCCTCCCCCCATTCCAATATTTTTAATGCATTGTCTTTGCAATTACTTTCCTTCCTCACTTTCCTCCTCTCCCTCTCCTCTGCCTGAAATACAAACTAATTTTATATTAAATTCAACACGTTTTAAGTCTGCAGTTACAATTCTTGTCAGACTTTTATCTGAGCTGTCTTATAAATTAAATTAGATTGCACATCATTGATGCCTCTTTGAAGGTTTGGTTGCATTCTGAGAATTGCTACCGCTCTAACATATCAGTACAATCACCACTTTCAAATTTGTGGGTGAAGTTATTAGTCTCACTTAATAAACATTCTTGAAAGTGCTCAATTTTTTTTTTATTTGAAGATATTTACTCTCCATTTGTTTGTAATAACCTCAGAATCCTGAATAGGCACAACTTAAATCTAAATAAGTTAGAAGCCTGAAAATAAAATTTCAACTCTGACCGTGCCTTTTCAATTTGGAAAAAGCCCACTATTTTGAATGGAACCATAGCTGGCATGAATGTTGTGTCCATTTTACAGCACCTTTCATGTAAGAATATCTGTGTGAACTCAGTTATGTGAGTGCACTTTTGATTCATTTTAATGCAGAACCAGCAAAGAATATACAACCCTGTTTGCATGAGTTCCACAAACACAGCGGCTTCGTTTTGTTTTTAAATATGGTAGATTGTAAGAAAAAATATTTATAATAGAGTACTTTCTCTCCCTCAGATTAGGACCACAGATGTTTACCTCCAGCTGATAGTCAACAGGATAGGTTTACTGGACAGAGGTAAATGGGAAATCTGAGGGTGGGAAGCTAGGGAAAGATTGGGGCCTCTAAGGAGGCTCCAGGAGCAACATCCTGGTTAAAAGCACAGTTTCCATTTCTGCTGGGATTTCTACCGGAGTGTTGTCCCTGGACCAAACTTGTGGGCTTAATTTTTATCAGCCTCTAGTTCGGAGGGGGGGGGGGAGGAGGGTGTCAAATTACGGCCCACGGCCTGCTTCTGGCCCATCAGATGTTTTTATCCAGCCCTCGAGCTCTGCCGGGGAGTGGGGTCAGGAGCTTGCCCCGCTCTGCCAGGCGCTCCCCAGCCCCCGACTGCAATTCCCTTGATGAGCACCATCTTCCGGCACACAGAGCCACACTGCGCAGGTGGAACTTCGCCGTGCTGTGTCCGGGATTGGAATCCTGCTCCTACGCGGCAGCCCTCCACCCCCCGCCAACGCAGCAGTGCACCCAATCCCATCCCAGTCTCCTGTGTCCCCACCCTCGAGAGCCTCGAAACTGCCAAGGGGCCGCAACCGTCCCAGCTAGGGCACTCCGCCTGTGGCGGTGCCTGGTACGGCTGCCTTGGTGTCACTACCAGCAGGGCCCCAAGGAGCCCCCCACCCCCACCCCACAAGTCCCTCCTCTCCCCACTTTGATAACATCCCTTATAGAGCCCCACCCCATGCTACACCCCATAGAGTTCCCCTCCCCCACCGGGTATTCATGGTCCGCCATACAATTTCCATACCCAGATGCAGCCCTCAAGCCAAAAAGTTTGCCCACCCCGATCTAGTTGCAGGAGGAAAGCAGGAACTTTCTCACTCTTCCTGTTCCTGAAGAACCTTGATGTGGTGATTATAAAGGCTCTCCAACTAATATACCCGCTCCCCCAGCCTCCTAGGTACAGCAAGGTGGGGAGAGAAAGAAAACCAAGAAATCTCAGTTATTCAACATTTCACTCATCTCTGGTTTTGGATCATCCAGTGAATATCTCCAGTGCCTGGCAAAGGTTATTAACTTAATAGATTTATGCTATGGCTACACTACAGAGCTTACCGCAATGCAACTGCACCGATGCAGCTTTCTCACTGCAGTGCTGCTGGTGCAGATGCTCTAAGCCAATAAGAGAGAGCTCTCCCTAGACTCAATTACTCCAGCCCCTGTGAGCATTGGTAGCTATGTTGGCAGGAGAAGCTCTCCCGCTGACACACCGCTGTCCACACTGGTGCTTAGGTTGATGTAACTTATGTCACTCAGGGGGGTGGGTTTATTCACACCCCAAGTGACATAGCTTATACTGACCTAGGCTATGTACACACTACAGCTTAAGTTCTGCTACGTGTCTGGTACATTTTTCCAGCTCTGCTGTCTGATGTTAAACGCCCTGTAAAAAACAGAGAAATTCTTTCCAAAAATTACTTTGCTGGTGTGTTTTACAACTGCAGTAATTTTTAATTTAAAATGCTCATGGTTTTCTCTACATTGAGGTTGTCATTTCTAACTATCGTCAAAACAACCATATGTTGGAATTTTTAAAATATGGCATGAAAAAGTAAATCCTTAATCAGCAACACTCATGAAAAAAACATCCAACCAATTCTGAATCTTTCTTGCTTAAGAGGTCATGTGTTACTACTTCTTGTTACATGAAATCCAAATCTTGTTTTTGCAATATCATTTCCATAGTAAAAGAACATTAGGAACAGGAGGATTGAGACTTCAAGTTAGGAATGAGCAGCAGGAAAACATCAACTTCTAACCAAGACTGATCTGCTCTGCTAATGTATCTAGAAATCAAAAAAGCAGGAGAAAAATACAGAAAAATATATTTATGTGAACTGGTCTTAACATAGAATGTTTCTGAATGTCCACCAGAAGGCACCAACATGTCTAACATTTTCATTCTATTCCTTAGATTTCCCTTTACAATGGGGTTAGATGAAATTTTCCTTATTTGTGAAAATTCCTTTTTTAAAATTGGGATTTTCCAAGAGAAATTACCAATGCTTTTGATGAGTTTTATTTACAAAGAGCATACACCATGTAAGTGTAATCGTACCTGTTTCGCTCATTCTATGGTTGTTTCTTCTAAACACAGCACTTGGGAAGTCTTACAATAGGGACATTATTTTGTAATCTGTACTAAACAACTTCCACACACAGCAACTTTTAAAGTGTGTTCTGAAACCAAGTGTGAAGTGATTTCCTATCTGAGCCCCCCCTCCAATGAATGTCTCCAACGCTACGTAAGTAATGTCTTCATGTCCCAGATGTATGGGAACATGTAATATGGTGACAAGGCAGTAAGATGTTCAACTTAAGTTTGCGTGACTTCACAAAGGTCTCTCTCATCACTAAGATAAGCCACCTTCATGCATATCTTCTACAGAAGTGCAAAAAGTGCTTAATTATTGCCATTCTTGCTCTGCCAGCAAGCATCACCGTTCACTTAATAGGCAAGACCTGTGTTTGAAGAGTTTAACAAAAGAAGACTTTTTAAAATTTAAACTCTAATGGAAAAATAGTATTTATCAAGCAGGGACTAACGATCTTATGCTGTCCAGTATGTATGTGAGTCTTATGCTCACCATGGCAACAAGCCTGTCAGTCATCATCAAAATGCATGCTGTGTGCAGTAGTTATCATTAACAGTCAACCTTTACCTATCATGATAAACAGCACAACTTGTAGATGGTGACATCATGTAGTTTGAAAACCATTGCCTCCACATTTTAAATAAAAAGGGGGCAATACCTACGTGCACAGAGAAATATGAGCTGACAACAAATGGCATTCTCATAGCATGCTCTTTCAAAGCTACTGCCAGAATGGCAACAGGTTATAGGAATCTCTGCATGAAGGCAGCTAAAAAGCCAGGTTACTATATTTGCTGCAAGCAGTTATCGGCAGATGCATGTTTCCTTTAAAGGAGTACATATCTATTTAATCTATTCTTTACTCTAAGTAAAAGCACAGATTTGGGACCCTGATAGCTGATTTTCATAGTCACTGTACTACCAGATAATACAATGGGGGGAAGGATAGCTCAGTGGTTTGAGCATTGGCCTGCTAAACCCAGGGTTGTGAGTTCAATTCTTGAGGGGGCCACTTAGGGATCTGGGGCAAAATCAGTATGTGGTCCTGCTAGTGAAGGCAGGGGGCTGGACTAGATGACCTTTCAAGGTCCCTTCCAGTTCTAGGAGATAGGATATCTCCATTTATTAAATGCTTCTAAGACTTTCTATTTTAAAACTATTACTTTTTAAATTGGCATGCTTAGTCTAATACACCCCTATTAATGATTAATTGCAAATTAGCAAATATTTTCTGAACTAATTAATTGTTTTTAAAAATCTATTGGAATGTATTTTAATCTACAGACTAATTTTCAGCCTATATCCATTTAAAATAACACATTACAGTGATTTTGAAAGGCTTAGTTTCTGAAAGTTAATTTCTAGAAGTTTACCTTTTTACTGAAAGCTCTTTACAACAAAAACTCTATTTCTGTTCATTGTAGAGCACTAAGCACACTATCCACATTAAAGAAATTAATTAGTAATAATAGTGACAGAAGTACTTCCATTAGGAAATTTTATTTAGAAGTCCATTTTTCCTATAGCTGGCCATCATATCTGGTTTTCAGTCCATATAGACATGATGTGGTGTCAACTTAATCCACTGAAACAGATTTGCTGTCATTTCTCCTAATACTTTCTCTTCATTTAGTTAGACTTAAAACTTTTTTGGTTTCACTAACTTAAATAGATAAATATTTCTGAAGTTCTAAAAATCATAATAATCCATGAACACGAAGGAAGATTTCTAGCATGATCATTCCTTCATCTTTTGGTGCAGGCAAATTCTATAGGAAGCACAATAAGCACAAAGGGTAAAAATTTCAAAAGCACCTAAGTGGCTTATGCACCTAAATCCCTGTCAAAAGGCCTGAATAGGTACCACACTGGTGCTCCCACTCAAGATGCTTCACTGATTCTGTCCTTCCCCACATTAGAGAAAAAGAGCCATAAGAAAAACCATCAACCTGAACTCATCTCGGGGGTTGTCAGCATTAACAGGTTGCCTAAGCAGTCCAAACAGTACCTGCTGGCTCCCCACCTTCTCATTGACTCTGTTTTTTTTCTTTATATCATTTACCCAATTTCTTCTTGCATTAATGAGCTAACCTGCTCAAGTAATTAGTAGCCTTTGATTAATATACCTGTTCAGCTAATGTGTGCATTTGGGCTATAGTCATTCAACTTATGAACTAAACCAGTGATACTCAGACTGAGGCTTGGGAGCCACAAGTGACTCTTTGCAGTGTCTCCTGTGGCTTTTTGAAGCACACGATAACACTGTGTGATTTAATTATTAACCAATCTAAGTTATTAGCCAATCAGGATGCTTTTACTATGTTATTAACCAACTGTAGTTGATAAAATAATACTTGGTCAGTCATTTTGCTGAAATATAGATATAGATATATAGGTAGAAGAAAACAACACAACAAAAACCCAGGCAGACTCAAAGTACAGTAGAACCTCAGCATTACGAACACCTTCGGAATGGAGGTTGTTCGTAACTCTGAAATGTTCGTAACACTGAACAAAGCATTATGGTTGTTCTTTCAAAAGTTTACAACTGAACATTAATTTAATACAGCTTTGAAACTTTACTATGCAGAAGAAAAATGCTGCTTTTAGCCATCTTAATTTAAATTAAACAAGCACAGAAAATTACTTTACCTTGTCAAATCTTTTTTTTTTTTTTTTTTTTTTTTTTTTTTAAGTAGTTTACACTTAACACAGCACTGTTCTGTATTTGCTTCTCCTCCCCCTCCTTCCATCTCACTGCTGCCGGATTGCATACTTTTGGTTCCAAATGAGGTGTGTGGTTACCCGGCCAGTTTGTAACTTTGAGGTTCTATTGTACTTGACCATCCTGTCACAGTCTTATTCAAAGTCAATGGGACTAAGGTACTTTTGGAAACTTTACCCAAAGACTACTGGTATCAGTTGGTTAATGAAAACTGAACTTTACTTTTTTTCTTTTTATACTAACTGCATAGTATCAGACTTGGTCCCACTAATATGAAAACTTTATTACTTAACCATATTATGGATGACATGTGTGCACTGATTCAATACACACATAACTGTTAAGCTTTAGTAGCTGAAGCGGTATAATAAATATCACACAAAACTGCATTAATAAAATGATTTTCTATTTAAAGTGTAATTCAAATGTAAGCAGCATGTGAACACTCATCTTTTCATCTAAACCTTATGTTGTCAAATTTATAGAAAATGCCTATTATTTTATAATCCAAATGATCCAGCTATCCTATTACATTGCAAGGTAGTAACACTATGACCTACATATATCCAAAGAGGAATGGCTAATCAGTGATATGAAAACTGATCATTTTGCTAAATGTTCTATTCCGTCTTTAAAAAAATAAATCAGGTATTTGCTATAAAAAGGTTTAATCTTTACATAACTAATAAGATATTGCAGATCCCTGTGCTAGCTAAATAATAGTAGAATGCGAGTTCCTTTTATTTCAGGATCAATCGCGATTATATAATTCTGCAGGTCTTAAAATTATTTCATAACTTACTTAAAAAACCCCAAAAAATTAAAGACCACTCCACTATGCTTAAAGTCCTTCTTACTTAGGGTCTCAATCTATAATCCATATTTGCTCTTTCTGGCGGCCAAGAGGTAAACATTAATCTGATTCCTGTATGAAATCCATTCTGGATAATTTTTGTTAGTTATCAGCTAGCTAGTATCAAATCAAATGCCAACTTACACCCATTACAAACAACTTTTGTCACTTCATTTCAGTGTTCCAACTGTCTTTGAATATAACCATTAAAACTCACAGGCAATTATAAATCTGACAACCTGATTGTTCCTCCTACCCCATTAATTTTGTTTACTGACCTTTTTTAACAAAGCACTTAGTTAAAATAAAGAACATGTAGGTGAACTTTTGTAATAGACAATTTGCTAAATTTGTTTTAGCACGAGGAAGACTGCAGTTAACATCCTGCTCCTGCAAGCATTTTATTTAAATACACTTTGATGCAAGTTGCAAAATAATCCTAAATAAAGTTGCAGCAAAGCCAAATTGAATAAGATATATATTTAATAATCACTTTGAATAACAAAGATATTATTTATCTTAAATTCAAACAGGTTTACTTTGGTGTGAACATATAACAGAGAGACTACTACTTCTGACAGTTCAGTTTCCTCCACAACATTTTAGAGCAATATTTGAAAAAGAAAATCTTGTTTCACACTAACAACACTACTTCTTGTCAGCCTTTTCAAAATGTTCATCTAATACTAGTAAGCATGTTTGGCTCTCCAGTTACATATTTAAATTTCACCAGCATCAGCACATACAGTTTCTATCCAAGGGCCACTGCCAACAACTAAGTTCTCTTCCAGTCATTTTAACCATTTGATGTGTACCCAACAAATAAAAGGACTAATTTTATTTTGTTATAAGCTTAAGTAGAATCTGTTTTATAAATCAATTATCTCCTAAGACAAGGTCTAATACAGGACACATGATTGTAATTCTACCTTATTATTCTGATAAAACTTACCTTTAACAAAACACTACAAGTTTATGGAGAGTTCATTTTCCTAAGAACTAATAAAATAGGAATGTGTTAAAATAAAATAAATTGTAAGATGTTACATGTAAGCCTGTAGCTATATGGAACTTGCAAATCAGTTTATTCATAGGAGTGACTTCAGTAAAATCACCATAGTTTGCTTTATAACTATGTTCAATAGTTAAAAAATGCAATAATTTTTCCCTTCCATTTTTAAACAAAAATAAACTTATTTTTCCAGTAACTAGGAATAAGGAACTAACTAATGAGAACATTAGGGAATAGCTTTTTTTGTATGTTCCATACAAACAGAAGATATTATTCTTGCAACTTTTAAAACAGTCCAAATAAGAGACTTACAAACAAGGCCAGAAATATTTTTTTGAAAAGGAACTCAAATTTGAAAAACTGTCATTTAGTAATCACTTCCAACTCCTGTTCTGAACCCCTAAGCCAATAGAGAAAAAATATATCTGAAAACATGCCAAAGTAGACATTGGCATTGCTATGAGTTAATTACTGAAAGCCATGAGCTAAGTTCCATTTCTAAATCCAGAATGTTCCCCTATTTGTTTTGCTGTTAATTTTGATTAGTGCTTTACCTCTAGTTTCACTGATTTTCACTCTATTTTTATTTTATCATCAACAGCTTCTGTTTTACAAAAAAAGGAATTAGTGGTGACTGTCCACGTGTCAAAAAAACCTAAACTAAACTAACATGGTTTGTTTTGGTTAAATGCAATAAAGTTGGGATTTCTGAGCTCTCATTTTTACCAAGCCTGTGAATACTCAGCCAGCTGTGCCTATCTGTTAAAGAGATACCATCAACTCGAAATATAGTCTGTTAAAAATTAGTTAAAAGTACACCTCTACCCCAATATAACGCTGTCCTCGGGAGCCAAAAAAATCTTACTGCGTTATAGGTGAAACCACGTTATATCGAACTTGCTTTGATCCGCCAGAGTGTGCAGCCCCGCCCCCTCGGAGCGCTGCTTTACCGCATTATATCCGAATTCATGTTATTTCGGGTCGCGTTATATCGGGGTAGAGGTGTAGTTTCAGATACCACAACTGTCTGAGTACTCCTAACATTGTTGTAGGTTTATAACTAAATTTTCCTATTTTAAAAATGCTTCTTCCACCTGAGTGAAACATCACCCATAAAACAAATGGGGAAAGTGACTGCGGTGGAACAGGGAAATTGTCAATACCAAAAGTGCTGTCAAATGTGTAAAGCAAGCAAACTAGAAAAATATTTTTCCAATCCAAACTTTCAGTCATATTTATTGCAGGTATTAACATTTTCAGACAGAAATGTGATTTCTTAAGTTGTACATTATAAAACTAGAGTACTACACATCTACACCATAAAATATGAGGCTCTATTTTCACCAAGGGTATCTAATGACTATACTGTAAAACACCCAGAATGAAGCTTCAGTTTGTCTGATTTATCAGGAGCTAGAGAAAAAATAAAATTCCATTTGTTACAGGAATTTTTTTAAACATGTTTTCCTTGACTAAGCAGTAGCTCAGAATACCTTTAGAATAATTTTTCTGTCATATAGTAACTGATTTTTCCTCCGACCCAAATAGAGACACGTGAAGGTATTTCCAAATAGCTACAGAATTTAGGATCCAAACAGCTAGTCTTCAGTTAATTTTTTAATTGGAAAAACCATTATTTTCCTGAATGCCTTACCTCTAAAGAGCATCTGTTAGACAGTCCTCTAAGAAATGAGGTTAAACATGGACCTCTATAATTTTCAGGAGGCTGAAATCAAGATGACTTTATCCATATACATTAGACAACATATTTGCTGTCCTGTACACATCTTGTCTTTATAAGCCATTACACTAAACTATTAGGCCATGCTACCCCCAGGAATTCTAAATTAAAATATGACAACAAAAGCAAAGCTAAGTAATATGTGATGAAAAAAGTATCCTGAGATTTGAATATAGCTCATTTAGTTTTTCCTGTGATATTACTGCATAAAACAAATTTTTTTCAGTACAGTCCTACGTTAAACGTAAACTATTAAAAACAAAAGGCAAAGTTTAAAAAAAGATCTGACATGGTAAGAAAACTGTTTCTGTGCTTGTTTCATTTAAATTAAGATGGTAAAAACAGCATTTTTTTCTGCACAGTAAAGTTTCAAAGCTGTATTCAATCAATGTTCAGTTGTAAACTTTTGAAAGAACAACCATAATGTTTTGTTCAAAGTTACGAAGGTTTCAGAGTTACGAACAACCTCCATTCCTGAAGTGTTCGGCACTCTCAGGTTCTAGAATAAGATTTTTTACATTATTTACATCTGTACAGCAACATTCCTAACCAATATGAAACATTTGTATCTTACCTCTTAAGTATTACTCATCCAGATCATGATTATAGAATACTTAAAAAACCAACAACAACAAAATTATACCCGCTTCATTGATGCATAGTAATGATATATTTACTGGAATTAATCCTTACAGTCCTTATATTTACAGAACATCCTTTTTAACTCCTTGGCACCAGGATGAACGTTCTGAGGAGTATTTTGAATAGGTCAATGATAAGATTGAATGGATAAGGAAGACTAATTATAAGAGGATATTACAGGAAGAAAAGGGGAAATAGTGAGTACTTGATGACCAGATGTACTTGCCTTTAATTGCTCTCTGCAGCTGGAAGGGTTATATGGAGGCCCATAGAGGATACTGGCTGCACATATTTGAAGTTAACTAAGCAGGAACAGACTCTTAAGATAGTTTGCACTAGGAGTGAGACAGGAGACCCTCCTGCCTTTTAATTCAGGCTAATGAATGACAGGTCTTTGGTTAAAATAAAGACACTATTATTCCTCATGTGAATACAGAAACAGCACCTGATCTGTCATAGCATAATGGAGACTTGGTCAGACGACACTGAGTCCAATATTGACCCAATCAACTCTTGTTAGGCACCCAGCTCATCATGCAGTGAGAGAGAATCAAACAGGTGGAGGTGTCTTGTTATTTACATGTAACCTTAGCTGAAGGATATCTTAAGATAATGGTTGTTAGTTGGTTCACGATTGCTTGGACACTATGACATCTGTGTGACTATCTGAAGTGGTTTCTGGTTCTTCTCATACAACTATACTCGGTTTAATATTGCACTGGGCTCCTGAATATATAAGGATACATCAGGATTACCATGAATTTCTGTTAAATATCCAGCCACACTGGTTGAGAAATGACCATACTTGAGAGAAGGCTGGCTTGACCAGTGGTTATGACTTGAAAATGACTAACTGACCCTCATGGTGGGGTGACTCAAAAGGCCTTCTTTTCCAAGAGCAGCTGCAGATCTGGCCATTATCTTGGTAAAAATTCAAGGTGATGAGTTCAGATACAACAGCGAAGTTTTGTTTGGAAAATGTTGTTATAGGACTGCACAGAATAAGAACATGGATGAGAGTTTAAGATCAGGATCTAGAGGTAAACTTCTGTAGACCTAATGAAAAGAGGATTCTTGTTCAGGCTCTATTTGAAAACTCCATACCCACAGGAATAAATTTAACATCTTCAAACCCTGCACTGGCTTGGTCTAAGAAGATTGTGTAAAACTGCTGAACCTCTTCTTCTAGTAATGTCCTTATGGGTGCGCTATTTTATGTGACTACCGAGAAGTACTCATAGCTGGACTTCAGACTGCAGACAACACAGCATTTCCAATAGCAGCATCTAATCTAGAAAACTGGACCACTGAGTAATGATTGGAAAAGATATGTATGAAAGACCAATGGTTGCCTAAATGTCCAAAACAGGAACATTCTTGAGTAATGCAATAGAAGCAGATAAGGATCTTGTGGAATGGGCCAACATTTTACAAGGAGGTTGTATATTTGAAGATTTAAAACAGAATCTGATACAGTCATAGATCCACCTGGAAAGACTCTGGGTGGAAAATCGTCAAACCTTTGGCTCTATCTGCGATAGGAAATCAAACAGACTGTTAGTGTCTAAATGTCTTAGATTTGTCCAAATAAAAAGCTAGCACCCTTCTAACATCCCAAGTGTGTAAAACTGCTTCTTCTCTGGGGAAAAAACAGAAGGTAGATAAGGTGGTTGATTTGAAACTCAGATGACACCTTGGGTAAAAATTTTGGGCATGGGCGTACATGACTTTGTTCTTGCAAAATACCGTTAATGAAGGATCTGCCATTAGAACTCCTATTTCACCAATCCTATGAACAGAGGTGATAGCCACCAAAAAGACTATCTTCTGAGATAAATCAATGAGGGAAGAGGTAGTCCTTGGCTCAAAGAGAGGTCCCAATCAGGCATCTAAGAACTAATTTCAAATCCCAAATAGGGGTGGGTTCCTTAAGTTGGGGAAAGAGGTTTCTTAGTCCTCTCAGAAATATTACATTTGTAAGATGGGCGAAGACTGAGAATCCTTCAACCGCAGAATGAAAGGCTGTTATAGCAGCCAAATGGACCCTGACAGAGGTCACAGATAAACCTGTGTTCTTCAGCCCTAGGAGGTAATCCAGGACGATCAAGAGGGAAGAGTGGGCAGGAGGAACACTTCTCTGGACACACCATGGGCTCTGCTTGTGAAGGTAAATGGCTCTAGTGGAATCATTCCTACAGTTTAATACCTGTTGTAACCGCCTTAAAACAGGTCAACTGTAGTCGTGTGAACCATTGAAGAGCAAAGCTTTGAGATGAAGTGACCAAGTTGGGATGAAGAGTACGGCCGAAGTCTTGGGAAAGAAGATGAGGAATGAATGGAAGGCTGATCTTCTGACAGATGGCTAGGTGAATCAAGTAAGGGTTCCATATCCGTCTGGGCCACATTGGATATAATCCTGGCTTTGTTGTGTTTGATCTTGTTGATCACTTTCACCATCACGGGTGTTGGGGGAAAACATACAGAAGGACTCTTAGTCCATGGAACTAGAAATGTGTCTCTCAGAAAGAGAGGACCCAGGACCTCTCCCTCCCCCAAAGCAAAACAGTGTTTGCATTTCTTGTTAGTCACCATAGCAAAAAGGTCTACTTCTGGGACCTCCCCAGGTTTGAAACATTTGATTGAGGATTTGGGGATTCAGCTCCCATTCCTACTCCTGGGAGGAGTGCTTGCTGAGGTCATCAACTACAGGGCTTCTTAACCTCTTTCTTTCTGAAGCCCCCCCAAAATGCTATAAAAACTTCAAGGCCTACCTATGCCACAAAGGTTTTACTGCATATCCACTAGATTAAAAGCTATATTAAATGGATTGTTTTACAGTTAAACACATGCGCACACACACACACATATATATATTAAAAGGGACAATATAGGTTCAGAAAAATAAACTGAATATTATTTTATTTACTCAGTGTGAAACTTGTTGGTGCTAATCAACAATTCTGTCAAGATATGGAGGTATCTGACAAGCACACACGCATGTCATGGTCAATGTTCATCCTGGTTCGGTACTTTGTTTTCACTTATGTCATGGCTGAAAATCCAGCTTCGCACAAGTAGGTGGTACTAAAGGGGATCAAACTTTCAGTGCTGCAGAAGAAGCAGGAATGTATTCATTGGAACACTCACACCAAAATGTCTCCAGTGGCATTTCTTTGAATCTGGTTCTGAGGGAGCTGTCTGACGAAATGTCAATGAGCTCTTCTAACAATTTTGATTCGACATTGAATGGAAGTTTAGCATCAATGTTCTCACTAAAGGGGTTTGTAGTCCACGTATGTGTAGCAGCTTGTTCTGTTGTGAGTTTGGGAAAGTCCTCAACTTTGGACCTCCGTTGGGAATCTAGACATCTGAAGCCAGGATGCCCTCCAGATGACTACCGCCAAAGAGATGGATCGAGCGGCAGTATCAGCTGTATCCAACAAGGCCTGCAGCAATGCCTTAGCTAACAGTTGACCCTAGTTAATAGTAGCCAGAAATCGTTCACACTGATCAGCCAGCTGGTGCTCAATAAAGGTGGTGAATTTGACATAATTTGAATGATAGTATTTAGCCAGGAAAGCCTGATAGTTCACAATCCTAAATCATTGAGCAGTGGATGAGCAGGTCTTTCTGCTGAACAGATCAAGGCATTTTTAATTCTGATCATACGATGTGGCCTTTATGTTGTGTTGTCTGCCGTGTTTGTTCACTGCCTTCACAACCAGGGAATTAGGAAATGGGTGGGTGAACAGAAATTCATTTCTTAGCATGAATGTATTTTTTTTTTTAAATCAGCCCATTTACACATCAGGGAAATAGTGAAAGGGGTCCACCAGATGGATTTGGCAGAGTCAAGCTAGGCCTCATTAATAGGCAGGGCAACATGGGTAGAGGGAATCCATTGGAGGATATCCAGGAGCTTATGTTGTAACTCTGACCTCTTCCAAGGGAATCTGAAGGGAGTTTGCAGTGTGCTTCATCATTTCTTGGAAGAGTCTGAAGTCATCGGCCATGGTTAATAGGGGCCGGGGGTCCCACACGTCATCTAGGGAAGATGAAGAAATATTTGTTTGAGGGGTAACCTCTATCTATTCTGGCCTCCTGTTCTTCAAAACAGTCTTGGCACCTGGGGAAATAGAGGGAGGAAGTTGGAGTAGGGGAGCATCTTCCCCTGTACTTCCCAATAGAGAGGCTGTGGGGCATGGAAAAACACCCACAGCAACAAATGGCCATTTAAACCTAGCGTTCACCACAGGTCATTCACCCATTCTCAGGCTGATGGTATGATGCACAAGGATCCCAGTATGGCCACTGGGGAGGTCTGAAAGGCACAAGAGGAGTGTGAGTAGACCCAAGACAGACGTGGAACACTTCTCGAAGAAGAACCTCCTTTCCTGAAAAACCGTGATTGTTCTCCCAAGCAATATGTTTGGTATTTTTTCCTGTTCCAAGGGAGCTGGGACAGACTCCACCCAGTTAATCTATCCTTAAGAAGGGCAAAGTTCTATCTATCCCCAGAAGCTTGTTGGATTCCCTTGAGCTCTTCTTCGACCAAGACTTTTTCTTCTGAAAAAAGGATCCAGAGGCTTCTAATGTCTAGCAGATAATACTATGTGCATCATCATGCCTCTAAAGCTAACAGAGGATCACTGATCTAGATGTGGATTCTGGTCCTCCTCTTCACTGTTGATCTCTTCTTCCCATGAGAATTTTTATTCCCCAGGGACTTTTTTTGGTAAATGGCGCATCTGAGGAACCCAGGACAACAGGTTTTGAAACATGAATACCCTTTGTCTAATAGTATCAGGCAACTCAAAACCATCTCCCTCAAGACAAAACTGGAAGTGTACAAAGCAATTGTTATCGCCATCACAACATATAGCAGTGAGACATGGCAACTTAGGACGATGAATGAAGAAGTCAGAAAAATTACTGGACAAAGTACTCTCTCACAAATAATCTACAAAAAAAGACATCAGTGGCTGGGACATGTGCTGAGAATGGGAAAAGAACGCTTACCAAATACTGCCCTTGAATGGAAGCCAGAAAACGAAAGAAGAAAGAGAGGAAGACCATGAATAACATGGAAACAAACAGTTCTGAAGGACATTAGGCACCTCAACATGAAATGGGAAGATTTGCAGAGAAGGGCAGTTGACAGGCAAGGATGGCAAATGTGGGTAGCCCAATGTGTAGCAAAGCACGGGACGCACTAAGGTCTAAGGTAAGGTAATAGTATCAGGAGGAAGTAGAAGCATTTGCTCTTGACAGATTCTCGCTCTCCCTCAGCCGGGATCCTCTTTTTTGAATGCCTGAGGCTATTTTCATAAGTCCATGAACTCTGAAGCAGTTTGAACTCAATTCTTTCCGTAACCTCTTAATTCAGCTAGCTATGTCTCTGTGCAATATGGGAGGGGAGAAGCAACCTCTGTTCAGTGGAAGGAGTTAGGGTGGGGTAAAGGGTGGGAATGTTCCCTGTGCCAGGTGTCACGGCTGCTTCTGTCACCAGGAAGGTGCCTAAAGGAAGCAGGGAAAGGCTCTCTAGCTATCCCTGGGTGAAAGCACCATAAATCCCCTTTGAGAAGACTGTCTGCCTAGATCCCAGACCCCCTGGCAGCTGACTGGATCTTACATCCTGATTCTCTACGCTGCTCGGGGTGGAATAATCCATTATGAAGCCTCATTTTTTGTGTAAAAAAATGGCAACATGGGCGTTTTGTGACCCTGGAATTCCTATAGGAGTCAGACATGCTGTACACCTCTTTCAACTGGCTCACTGCGTGTGGGACTGAGACAGCTGCACACTGGTATGTAGCCTGATATCTTCCTAGACCTATGTCACCAGTTGCATTTTCTCCTATATTCAACCTGATCTCCTAACTTAGCAAAGGTACTGATGCTCCACCTGGTGGAGAAAAACAAATGAGCTCTGAGATTTCAGCAAGCTCCTTATATGCAGGGGGTGACATCACTAAAAAGTCTCAATATGCCATCTCCATCTGCTAGCAGGCAGAACAGCTTCCAAGCATCTAGCTTGGTCAAGATAACTGGAGAGAGACATTCTACTACCTGTGCTCCAGAATCTGCTAACTGGATTTCTAGGTGTAGTTTAAAGTTTTCATTTTGACCCTAACTGTTCTGCACCCTGATTTCTCTAACTGTATAATATTGCAGCAGTTCTCCTTATTGTTGTGGGTTCACTTGTTTTGCATGCCACAGAGTGAATGTGCTATGAAAAAAGTGGGAAAGGCAGCTCCGCTTGCTTTTTTTTTTTCTCTTTTGTTAATTGCTACAGTGTTCTCTCTCTCTTTCTAGTCTTCACAGAAAACTAGGAAAAGGGCAAATAAGTAAATGCACACACCTATGTAGAAAGTGCTGTTGATAACTGCCTTGCTACTAACACTGAAAGAACTCAATTAATAAATCCTGCTGGAAGCACTGGTGCAGCGAACTAGCAAATGGGAAATTTAGGTACGAGAAACTATAAAAGCCAGATACCTCAGGAGACCTATTAGTCAGGGAGTCTCTGGTTCAAGGCTTGCTAGAGAGCCTCATATTACTGTATGCTCAATTCTTCTGTAGGTTATATTGTAATTTATAGGGATCTTCTGAATGTTTTTGGGGGGAGGGGAGTACCTTTCCACAAAGTGAGCAAGAACTAATTACCTTTGATTTCTTTACGCTATGTGGATAGACTGTATTTTCTTTACAGCCTATCCAGCTGCACAGTGTCTATGACAACCCAAAAAGAATGGCATTCTTGGTGAGACGACTTGATTCTGGAAATAATTTCTCTCTTTGGACTTCCAGAAAGGAGATATGACAACTTACAGAGAATGCTGCAAGGCTTATGTTTTTCCAGGCTTTTTCTAAGTATGAAGAGGATGTTGGGTAGGGGTGAGTATTAAATAGCGTTTGGCCATATGGCTTGGAAAAGTCTCAGTTGGCACTGGACAATTGAATTGTTTTCTTAAATGAGTTTAGACTTGTACTAACACATTTTTAGAAAACCAAATGAAAACATCCCATCCACAGCACAACACGGTTATGAAACAAGGCTAACTTTGAACATGAAAGATTGTAATTATGCAAGACAGGTCTTTCCAACTAGCCACAGGTGTATATTGCATAAGCAGGTAAAAATGTGTCATTCATGAGAGAAATAGCTATGACTTCTGCAGGCCATATAGTAAGTGAAAGAAACTGGCCTATGTCGGTTGGCAGAAGAAAAACAATGTGTAGTAACTATATCTGTTGTGACAATTCCTAAATAACTTTTACTGTGTTTCTTAAGTTTTCCTTGATCCTTTTTTTCATTATAACAGAAGAAAAATTCAAACAATAAAAACTTATTTGATGTGAAATGATGATGTAATCTGACAATTCACAAGCACCTCCATATTAACAGCAAATGTGAAAGGAAGAAAAAAAAGAACTAAACTAACTGATCTATTCAGTTTTCAAACCTAAACAGCAAAAAAATATTGAAAACTAATCTCAAAATGGTATTTTAGCAACATGAGCGCCAATAAATAAAACTTCAAAGAGACTTCAAATTCAAAGACTTCCACATTACTCAGGATAAATTAATATTTGCTAAGGAGTGACTCAATTCCTTATTTTTGTATTTCTGGAACATCATCATCTTAGGACAGAGAATGTACAAAACAAAAACAAGACAAAAATAATTGAGTTATTTCTTCTCAAGTATGTAACTGTGAAACTTCCCCAGAAATTCAACTGTGTCTGCTTACTGAACACATTTAACAAATTGTTCTGAGAGTACTTTCTGACTCCTAGCTACTCTGAGTTTGTTCTTTTTAGTTTGATATTGGACAAGAGCAACTGCATAAATCTTGTAGCATTTACCATTTCCTGTGGTCTAACATATAGCAGTTGCCTCCGATATCTTTTTCAATACAATCACGGGGTACTTTGGACAGAAATACCTCAACAACTTAGTCTCCTACCTAAACGATTTCTGTCAAAAACCTTAAGTTAATTGACTTTCATAATTAATTTGCAACAAAAAGTACGGTTAAGAAGTTTGGTGCTTTCACAGTCATACAACTTGCATGACATGACCATAGCCTAAGAGTTCAAAAATCTTGAGTAGGGACCCAAAAAAACCACCATGAGATTTTTTGAAAAGAGTAAATCAGGTTTTAATCTAATTCCCCCCGCCATCCCCAAATATGGGTGTGACAATTACAGAGTAAAAAAGTGCATACAAGTACAGGCTGAGGCTCCCCTGCATATCTTCTTTGTCCCGGACCCCAGTCTGCTTCACTCCTTTGATTCCCACTTTGATAGGCTCCTTTAGCCCCCAAGAGCTACACTGCCCCCTGGCAGGCTCCAGCACCTGTCCTCTCTCTCTAGTCTATGGAGGAAGGGGCTTCCTACCTTAACTCTGTTAGTTCCCTCCCTCTTGCAATGTGACTGGGGAAAAGGACAGGGTGAGGATCCTGCTTTTGAGCTTGGTGGGAATGGGCTACTTCTAGTACCACCAAAGACAAATGCCCAAATGAGAGTCAGAACCCGCAAAACCATGAAATTTAAAATAAATTCAATTCAATCTCAGGTTCTTTTTATTTGCCTTTTGGGTTTTGTGCCTTTTGGGAAACACTCGGGTCACATTTTCAATTTTTTTCTCCCCAACCATAAGAACTAGAAACATATTCCTTTTTTTTAAATAAAGGTTGAGATTCTAATCTAATTAAATACCCCCAGAAACTCAGAGTTTAAGGAAAACACCAAATGTTGTCAGACTTGCAATAAGACCATCAGAGCTGGCAACACTGTTCTGCTCTGTCTGCTCCAGGGCTCTGCCATGTTCAGTATGTGTAGGAGTACTACTGTACTGCAGGCAGCAGCTACAGCTACGGTTACAGCAAAATGGCCATGAGCATCCAAACGGCGAAACCACAGGCAGTTTGGGCAAAATTAAATCAGGCCGCAATAGTAACATTCATGATACTATCTCAAATGTTGACAACACTGTGAGGGTATGTCTATACAACAGCTGCACAGATATGGCACTGGAGCTATGCTGCTCTAGCATAGATGCTTCCTACATCAACGAAAGGGGTGTTTCTGTTGATTTAGGTGCATCCACCTCTCAGAGGCAGTAGCTAGGTCGATGGAATAATTCTTCCATCAATCTAAATGTGTCTACAGAGGCATTAGGTTATCCTATGTTGCACAGGGCATACAATTTTTACAGTCCTGAGCAATGTAGCTAGGACGACCTAACTTTCAAGTGGGGACCAGGTCTGTCCCACTCTGCTTACCTTTTCAGAGTAAGACAAATACCTCTCACAAGAATGCACCCTGCTTTGTCTGACATATATATGTAACAGGCACAGCGGAAAACAGAGTGACAGGTATCCATCAGAGATGCTGAACGAATGGATCACCACTGTGAGAAAGAGATTTACAGAATCTCTAACAGGGAGTGGGAAGGGAGAAGCAAAATTGCCTCTTACGTCCTCACCAGTAGCTGGAGCGGAGGAAGAAAGGAAGAGGGAAGGTGGATGAGAGACCAACCTCTCACACACTAGTCCCAATAGGTAGGAAAGTAGGTACCCTTCATGCTTTCATCTGAAGTGAACATGGTGACTTTGCAGGAAGGTCCAAGGTATTCATTTAGTTTTCCTATGATTTTTGTTTCTTACCATGTGGCTTATCAGGAAGCACAAGAGCAAGTAAATGTACCAAAAAATTGCAGTACAGCAAATGTGAAATTTACCTGTTTTTAACCTACACGCAAAAGCTATCTTAAAGAACATTACGGTTGCAAAGTCAAGCACTCAACACATAGGAAATTCCCAAATTAAGGTTGCCTGTGCAAGAATCTTAGGCTGTGCATAAAACATCTAGCACAATGAGGCCCTGCTTCCTGCAGAAACAGAAATCTATTCACATAACATGAAGATTTTTACCAGTGATACAAACAAAAAATAATATATTTTAAGATTCAGATTTCATATCTCCCTTCCCTCTCTCATAGTAAGATTTTCAGTAAGATTCATCATACTGAGAACAGGAAAACAGTTGGTAATGATTGCTAAACAAAAGATTTTGGCACATATAAACATTTCTGAATTTGAATCCTGAACCATAAAGTTGCTAATGCATCTTCTTTCATGTTCTCTAAGGAAGAAAGAAATTGCACATGTTCAACTTAAAATACTGTCATTGCCACATATAATACTTGGTATTTCTTAGAGTAGTTTTGATCATAGTCACTAATTACCAATGGTAAAAGGCATAATTACATAGAGAATGAGTTTGCAGTGTCCCCATTAGATGTGAACATCTTACCTGTTTGGGTTTGGGTCTTACTGGGATGATGCTGTCCACCTGCTCCTAGCTGTGGAGGAGGACTTGCCCCTGCTTGTCCTGTACCTTGTGGTGGGCTTGCGCCAGTCAGAGTCCCGGTAGGCAGTGGCTGACCTCTCTTTAAGAGCTGCTTCTGTTCTTGCTGGCGGAAGCGTGGAGGCACCTCACGAGGCAGGTAACGGGATGCAGCTGGCTGCTGTCCATTAGCAGATGCACGCTTGCCATTGCTGCTGTTGGTAATAGTGCTGGTGGAAGTACTGGTACCGGTACCGGCAGGCTGGGGCTGGCTTAAACTGGTCTTAATAGGTTCTGGCACTGTATAAAATGAAACAAATAATAGTTTAATCCAAGGAAGAATTAAAGATAATTTCGTCAAAATGAGTGGGTAAAAGAAATTATAAAATGTAATCTTTCTTTTAGAAATGCAAAGTAAACTATATACAATAATTATATACAAAATGTATAAAGGAACTTCTATGGAGCAAAATGTCAACATTTATTTTAGGAATAAACAGTTTTATCAAAGTTTCTGTTAGGAGGGATAATAGTATAAAATTGACCAGTGCTTTTCCCAACAATCCTGAAGCAACAAACACAGGAATAAACAGGGTAATACCAAAATTACTTTACAAGATGAAGAGGTTACCCACCTTGTGCAGTAACTGTGGTTCTTCAAGATGTGCTCTCCTATGGGTGCTCTACTGTAGGTGTATCCATATCCCTGCATCTCAGATCAGAGATTTTACGTAGCAGTGTCCATTTGGCCCGCACGTGTGCTATCCCTGTCTTGTGCCTTGCCTCGAGGCTATCTAGCACTGCGTGGGCAAACCATCTATTCTCAGTTCCTTTCTACTGCAAAGACACTTATTAAGAGCTCCAAAGTAGAGGGGAGGAAGGTGGGTTGTGGAGCACCCATAGGGGGACACATCTTGAAGAACCACAGTTACAGCACAAGGTGAGTAACCTCTTCTTCAAATAGCGTCCCTATGGGTGCTCCACTGTAGATGACTGTACAACATTACCTCTTATGGAAGGGTGGGACTTCAGAGCCAAGTTTATCACTGATGATAATACTGTGGAGCGAAACACAGCATCTGATGCTGAGTCATAAGTGATTGCATAACGTTCCGCAAAAGTATGAGCAGATGTGCCCCAGTAGTAGCCCAAGTTGCTGCTCTGCATATTTCTGTGATGGGGACGTTTTTAATGAAATGGAAACAGATCTTGTGGAATGAGTTTGAACTCCAGACAGAAGTTGAAGATTGCAGGTACAATAGCAGTAGGTAATGCAGTTCGATATCCGCCTAGAGTCTCTGTTTCGGGATTGAGGATCCTTTGGACCTCTCTGCAATCAAAAGAAATAGTTGAGCAGATTTTCTGAAAATTATTGTTCTAACCAAATAGAATGCCGAAGCTCTCCTGACATTGAGTTTATGTAATGTTGATTCTCTCTTGGCACAGTGTGGCTTTGGAAAGAAGGTTGGGCGGTAAGTAAGTTGGTTTATGTGGTGTCAGTGTAACCTTATCCCTGAAAAAAAATTGTGAAGGGCGGGTGTGCAATTAGAGCCTCTATTCCCCTGATTCTCCAAGCCAAGGTGATGGCTACTAGGAATGCCGTTTTCATAGACAGATGCATAACTGAGCATGTGGCCATGGGTTCAAAAGGAGGCTTTGTAAGGCACTTGAAAACCAAGTTAAGGCCCCACGTTGGTGTAGGACACCCGATTTGTAAGAGGTTACCCATATCCTTGAGGAATCTTTTCATTGTAGGATGAGTAAATTCAGAGTAGCTGTCTATCTTCTGATAAAAAGCTGTTACAGCTATGAGGTGTACCTTTATTGAACTTAGAGATAATCCTGACTTTTTTAGATCTAGGATGTAGTCTAGTACTAGCAGGAGGGGAGAGGATATGGGGGGGTAACATGTTTTGAGTCAGACCAGCTTTGGAATCTTTTCCACTTCTGCATATACATGTGACGAGTTATTTTTCTGCTATGGAATAACACCTATTTCACATACTCTGAACAGGAACTTTCCATGTTTTCGAACCACTGAGGAACCATACCTTGAGTCGGAGAACCTGTGAGTTGAGATGGCAGATCTGTCCGGCATTCTGAGAGGAGAGGTGAGGAAGGGACTGAAAAGTTATTGGCGGGCACACTGCTAACTGAGTAAGGCATGAGAACCACGTTTGTGTTGGCCATGTGCGAACTATGAGAATAACTTTTGTTCTTTCTTTTCTTATCTTGAGCAGGACCTTCAATATGAGAGGAATTAGAGGAAAGGCATAAAGGAGATCTGTGTTGCAGTGAAAGAGGAAGGCATCTCATAGCAAATGGTGTCCTAGACAGGCTCTGGAGCAGTACTAGGAACATTTTTTGTTTCTGGTCATGGCAAATAAGTCTATTTTTGGGACTCTCCAATGCCAAAATACATTGTGGAGAACAACAGGGTCCACTTCCCATTCATGTTCCTGCGAGAATGTCCTGCTGAGGGTGTCCACTGTGGTATTCTGCACAGCCAGCAGGAAGGCTGCTATGACGACGCTGTGCCAAATGCACTAATTCCATAGTTTCACTGCCTCTGCGCAAAGGGATGGTGATCTCACTCCTCCCTGGTGGAGTATGTAGAACATACATGCTATGTTGTCTGTCATGACTTTTATACATTTATCCTTGATCAATGATAGGAAATGTCAACAAGTATTCCTGACTTTGAGCTACAAAAGGTTGATATGTAGTGTTGATTCTAAGAGGAAACATTTGCCTTGGACCATGTGATTGTCTAGATGAGCTCCCCAGCCCAGTAAAGCTGAGTCTGTGGTCAGTATCGATGTTGGAGGTGGCTAAGTGAAGGGGATCCCTGTGCAGACATTCTGCGGATCTTTCCACCATTTGAGAGAGTCTTTGACCATCAAGGGCATTGACAGCAGTTTATTCAATCTGTCTCTGTTTGGTGTGTATACCATTTGGAGCCATGCCTAAAGGCAATGAGCGTGGAGCCTTACGTGACTTATTATAAAGGTGTTTACTGCCATGTGCCCCAGTAGTAGCTGAAGGCAATTTCTGGCCAATGTCTGGGGGCTGATCTGAATGGCATTGATTAAGATATTTAGGGTGTTGAACTTGTGTAGCGGGAGAAAGGCTTTGGCCTTCACCACATTTAGATAAAAGGCAACAGAGTCTCCTGTGGCACCTTTAAGACTAACAGATGTATAAAAAATTTAGGCTGTGGATGGCATTGCGTTCTGCACGACTTAGGTTATGAGGCAGGCGATGTTGTTTTTCCACAATTTCTGCCTGTGCACGTCGGCGAAAGCATTCTATGTATAGGTCCAGACTGTCATTTCGACCCTCAGGAGGAGTCCATGTGGAGTTCTTCTTCCTGTGTTGTTGGTGGGAGGGTATCTGTGTATCAGTGCACTGTTCAGTGTTATCTTGAAAGTATTCTTTAAGTCGGAGGCGGCGAAAGTAGGCTTCCAAACCACCACAGACCTGTATCATGTTCATGGGGGTGCTGGAGCAAAAAGAGAGTCCCCGAGATAGAACAGACTCTTCTGCTGGGTTGAGTGTGTAGCTGGATAAATTGACGATATTGCTGGGTGAGTTAGGGGTACCACTGTTGTGGCCCCATGTGGCAGGTAGGAGTTTAGACAGCTTATGGTCCTTTTTCCTTTGTAGAGAGGTGAAGTGGGTAGTATAGATCTCCTGTCTTATTTTAGTGAAGTCCATTTGTGTGGAGGGTTGGTTATTAATGAAAGTCTCCAGGTTGGGGAGCTCTTTTTTGATGTTTTCCTGTTTGCTGTATAGCATGCCTGCACAACTCGTGCAGGCGAGGGCCATATTACTCCAAAGAAAACAGCTTAGGGCCAAAACCCCCCGAGTGTCGCCAACCCCCCCAGCGCCACCCAGCCCCCCCCAAACACAACCCCCCCCCAGCACCGCCCTCCCCACAGAAACAACCCCCCCAGTGCTGCCGAACCCCCACCCCACCCCCCGCGCCACCTGCCCCGTGGAAACAAACCCTCCTTCCCCAGCGCCGCCCCCCCCAAACAGCAGTATTGAACCTCGGTAATATGTTATACGGGCCCCTAAGGTAGTATAATTAAGGTAAAAGAAAAATGTCTTTTTGCTAAAAGTAGAATAAGATCTTCCCCCCACTTTGTAATCGATTGCCCTGTTGAATGAATGAGGTGGGAATGAGGAAGGCGTGGAAGGCAGGCACCTCCAGACAGCTGCAACCCTGGGAGAGGGCAGGGCCAGCTCTAGGATTTCTGCCGCCCCAAGCAAAAAAAATTTTGGCCGCCTCCCCTTTCTTTTTCATGCCCCTCTGCCCCCGGCCCCACCCCAACTCCACCCCTTCTGAACCCCTTCACCAAATCCCCAGCACCGCCTGCTCTCCCAGAGTGCTGCATTTCTCCCCCCTCATTGCTTCCTGCAGGCCTCCCCCCCGTGACCTCCTGCCCTAGCTCACCTCCACTCCGCCTGCTCCCCCGGGCATGCCGCCACTCCGCGTCTCCCCCCTCCCTCTCAGGCGAGGCGCGTTCAGGGGAGCAGGCGGAGCAGAGGTGAGCTAGGGTGGGGGGGCGCAGGAAGTAATGGGGGGGGTTAGAGGAACCGCTCCCCACTCCAGCTCACCTCTGCTCCACCACCACCGCCTCCCCCGAGCGCCCACCGCTCAGCTTCTCCTCCCTCCCAGCCTTGCTGCGTGAAATAGCGGGTTCACACATGGCAAGCCTGGGAAGGAGGGGGGAGAAGCGGAGTGGTGGCGGTGCGCTCAGGGGAGCAGGCAGAGGCGAGCTGGGGCAGCGAGGGGACTTTTTCCCCATGCCCCGGAGTCAGCACCTATGATAGCCGGCGCCAGAATGCCGCCCCTAGAAATGTGCTGCCCCAAGCACCTGCTTGTTTTGCTGGTGCCTGGAGCCGGCCCTGGGATAGGGGATGGGAGCCAGACCAGATCAGTAGAACAGGTCAGCCACCAATTCACCACTCGCCTCCTCAGCCCCGCCCCCCGGCTCGCCTACTCACCCCCCGCCTCTGCCTGCTCGCTTGCCTCCTCAGCCTCCACCCGCCCGGCTTGCCTACTCATTCTCCGTCACTGCCCGCCTGCTCGCCTATTTAGCCCCCCTCCCTCACCTGCCGCTTGCCCACTCACCCTCCCCGCAGGCCACACAGTGAGCCCATCTACTCAACCCCCGCGGGCCGCACAATGAGCCCACGCGGGCCGCATGTTGTGCAGGCCTGCTGTATAGGATACTGATCAGGTGGTTCCTCAGTTTCTTTGATAGTGTATGGCATAATCTCTCACTGTGATCTGTGCAGTATGTAGATAGCAATGGATTTTTCACCTTCAGTCCATTTGGTATGATGTCCATCCGTTTGCATTTAGCAAGGAAGATGATATGTGTCTGTACTTCTTAGTCTTAAAGGTGCCACAGGACTCTGTTGCTTTTTACAGATCCAGACTAACACGGCTATCCCTCTGATACTTGACACATTTAGATAGGCTCCTATGAATTCTAGATGTTTGACTCCGACTCCAGTGTATTTCTGAGTGTCAGTTGTAGTCCCACCTGCATGAATACATCTATAGTCTTTTGCGTGGCTAACAGGGGTTCATCAAAGGATTCTGCCTTAAGTAGACACCCATCTAGATACAGATACATCAGGATTCCTAATTTGAGAAGATGGGACACTACCACTGATAGGACCTTTGAGAACACTCTGGGTGCAGGCGATTGGTCAAATGGAAGTACCCTTTACTGAAAATGGTCTTGACCCGAGGTGACTCTCAGGAACCTCCTGTGGGATTGGTTGAACTGCAATATGAAAATAAGCATCTTATAGGTCAAGAACCAGTCTCTCTTGTCCAGAGATGGAATTATTATTGCTAATGTAACCATCTTGAATCTTTGTGCCTTTATGTATTTGTTTAGTGATCTCAGATCCAGAATGGGTCTCCTTCCTCCATTCTTTTTGGGTATCAGGAAGTATTTGGTGTAGAAACCCTTCCCTCTATGTTGATTTGGAACTGGTTCTACATGACCAAAGTTTAGGAGATGATTTATGTCCTGACGTAACAGGCACTCATGAAAAGGGTTTCTGAAGAGGGACGGGCAGGGAAGATGTGTAGGAGGGAGGGAGGTAAAGTGGATTAAATAACCACTGGAGATGATCTCCAGTACCCACTTGTCTGATGTTATCTTTTCCCAGTTTTATCTAAAAAGAACAAGGCAGAGTCCAAAAGGATGTAGATAACTCGAGTTTTGCAGCAATTGATAGTGATAGTGTGAGTTTGGGGCCTCGACCAATGTCTCAAAATTGATGTTTCGACATTGAGGGCTGTACAGTTGAAGTTTGGGGGTGGGGGTGGGGGAGCTGTTAGCTTTTGTTTTTTATCTATTGTCTTTTCCTCTGGGATTTGTGGTGTCTCTGGGGTGGAGGGAACTGGGCCAGCTGGGATCTTGGTGATGCCTGTGATTTGCTGTACTTTATTTTCTGTGCAGGCATGTAGATCCCCAAGGAATGTAATGTGGCCTCTTGAGCCCTTTAGTGTGTGGAGTGAAGCATGTTTTTTTCCTCAAAGAGTATGGATCCTTCTAATGGAAGGTCTTCCACAGTCATTTGGACTTCTCTTTGGAGGCCTGAAAGGTGAAGCCATGAAGCTCTCCTCATTACTACCGCAGTTGATTTGGCGCGGGCAGCTGTATCTGCAGTGTCTAATGTGGTCTATAGAGCTGTCCTTGCCACAAGCTGGCCCTCAGCACTGATGGCTTGGAACTGCTCTCTTTGATCATTTGAGACATGTTCAACAAAGGCACTGAACTTCACTAATTGATATTGATTATATTTTGCCATCAGGGCCTGATAATTCACAATCCTAAACTGCACTCAAGTCAGGACTAAGTATTATCTAGACCATCCCTGACAGGTGTTTGTCCAACCTGCTCTTAAAAATCCCCAACGATAGAGATTCCACCACCTCCCTAGGCAATTTATTCCAGTGCTTAACCACTCTGACAGGAAGTTTTTCGTAATGTCCAACCTAACCCACACTTGCTGCAATTTAAGCCCATTGCTTCTTGTCCTATCCTCAGAGGTTAACAACAATTTTTCTCCCTTCTCCTTGTAACAATCTTTTATGTACTTGAAAACTGTTATGTCGTCTCTCAGTCTTCTTCTCCAGACTAAACAAACCCAATTTTTTTCAATCTTCCCTCATAGGTCATGTTTTCTAGACCTTTAATAATTTTTGTTGCTCTTCTCTTCTTTGTCCACATATTTCCTGAAATGTGGCACCCAGAACTGGACACAATACTCTAGTTGAGGCCTAACCAGTGCGGAGTAGAGTGGAAGACTTACTTCTCGTGTCTTGCTTACAATACGCCTGCTAATACATCCCAGAATGATGTTTGCTTTTTTTGCAACAGCATTACACTGTTGACTCATATTTAGCTTGTGATCCCCTAGGACTCCCAGATCCCTTTCTGCAGTACTCCTTCCTAGGCAGTCGTTTCCCATTTTGTATGCATCTCTTTTTCCTGGTCAATTCTTCAGTCTGGGGACTTGTAACCCTCTTTTTTGAGGTTTTATGAAAGGAATCAGCAGATTTCTTCTTTGAATCCACTGGAGTTTAATGTCCTGTGGATGTTGATGGTCACGTCAAGGATTGTTGCTCCGGAGAAGTCCTGGGTCAGAGGCTGGTCAAGTAAATTTTTCATCATAAAGAATCTGAGCTTCAGTTCACATCTCTTTTTTGTCCTCTATTTCTATTTCAGTCACAAAGTACACTTTGGTGGTATATGGAATTCTCCTAAGCAGCAATTGCAGCATGAATGGCTGTCACTGACCAGAATAGCTTCTCTGCAGGAGAGACAGTATTTAAACCCAGGGGAGCTGGGCATGCCCTTTCTTGGGGTTCGTTCTGCACCCCCAAAGGGGAGAAGATAACAAAATCAGTAAGGAGACGGAGATAACTATTTTCGAAAGCCACAAAAAATGTTTTAGAATAAAAGAAAAGGGAAAGGGAATAGTATTAATCTAGATAACAAACCCTACTAGCTATTCTGTAAACTAAAATGAAGTTTAGAAATTAATCATCTCTCAGATTCTGCTAATGGTCCGTTGCAGGCCAAGGGCGGTTGAGAAGAAACTGAGGATCGTTTGCCTGTGCAGCGCTAGATAGCCTCGAGGCAAGAAACAAGACAGAGAAAGTGCATGTGCAGACTGAACAAACACTGCTACCTAAAATGTCCAATCTGAGGCACAGGGACGCAGATACATCTATAGTGGAGCACCACAGGGACACTACTCAAAGAAAAAATGTGGCCTCCTCAAACTTTAATACATGCTTAAATATATACAATAACTCTTATGATAGCTAAAAATATAAAATGATGCTTAGATACAATTTATAAATTGGATCAAAACTATAACATAGACCCATGTACACACCAATTAATATAATCTCATGTATCTTTGTAACGGAGCACATCAAAAACTCAATTCTGCCTCATGTACATGCTGCCCTTCACCCAGCATCATGGAAATGAGCTGCGCATGCTCATGCGCCCACCAGTGTTCATCTCCTACTATAGGATAAAATGAGCCTTAAATATTCACTGAAATTCATATATATATATATATAAAAATAACTCCGGAATGTATACTTGGGAAATGCAGACGAAACATTCATTTCACTTTAACTCTCTAAACTGTGTGTGACTGGAAAAGTTTCCTGGATTTTTAATTGAGTTTAGGTCAAAGCTAGATCCCTGGTGAAGTAAGGCTGTCCTAAAACAATAAATAAAACAAAATCAAAATAAAGCAAATATAAGGTAGCTTAAAATAAATTTGCTTTACTATTCTCCATAACCAAGGAATTAAATTACAAAGATGAAAAATTATACAGACTATTCTACCACTGTTTTACCCATAATGGTCAGAGTAAGATACAGATGCAGCAGTGTTTTGCTTTAATACTTAATTTCAGAATACTGTTAAATAACCTTCTGCTGCTATCAGTGAAGCGAAGTAAGAGAGCGAGAGAGTGTGTGTGTGTTTTGGCTGAAAAGCAATTTCAAGGGAATAAATCAGCTCACTATTTTTTTAAAGTTACCAAATAAATAACTCTGGATTCCATTTTAAGATGTACTTGCACATACTATGTATTGTGTCTGCATTCATGTGTATGCATGTGCAGTTTGTTTATAAACTGATCATGCATACATAATTAGAAAATGTTTTAAATTATGAGGTCTGTTTTAAACACACGAATAAGATGGATTTATTCAGTTATTTCATTTGGTTGGAAAGAATAAATTACATGTATTCTATGTAACGCAGACCACATTTCTCTGGATTTTTTTTTTGCACTTTCATACAAAAATGCCAAGTTTTCCAATCACTCTACTAATTCATAACTAAGAGCACATAGTTCATAACAACATATCCAATGTTTTACAAAAATCAACAGTTGTTTCTCTATGCATAGTTCTAAGTCAAGGACATTTTTCTAAATAGTAGTCTAATATAGTAGTCCAAAAAACATTTCTAGTCATAGGATTAAGTTTAAATTCACTACCCCATTTTCTATACAAAAGCCATACATCATATTTTGCACTTTTGAAGATATTTTGCAGGCACACAGAAGGGAATGGCTGTAAGGATAATCAACAACAATATATGTATTGATAATACCAAATTAGTTTTTTTCATATCATGAATAGTAGCAGAGACCTTTTTTCCTTGCTGACTACAATAGGAGAGATATTCTATTTAAATTGCAGAGTTGATCCAAAATAGATGTTTTCCATGCAGTACAAGTGAATGTGGATTTGTTGAATTAGTATTAACCTGCTAAGAGTATCTTCAATTTGGGTGATAAAGATTTTGCCTTTTGAAAGAGAAGTACTGATTCTCCAATGTTTGTGTTATCTTACATTTTCTGGGCATCAGATGGATAGACCAAGGCACAGTATGACAGCACTATAGAAAGAGCACTAGCTTCTATAAATGTACTGAGTAGTTCATAGGATAGTCAGAAAAGATTTATCTGAATATATCTTATATACTTCAGAAATAAATGTACATAAATAGAAATAAAATACTAAATAAATAATAGATTCACAGAATATAATCCTTATATATAAACTTTATTGCTCTCCACAAATCTTTTAGATTTAAATCACTAAATCAGTTTCACTTGTGGTTTTTAGGGCTATCCCCACTTTTATCTCCTCCTTGATTACCAGTTTCTAAATTTAAGCCAAAGACAAAACTTCCCCCAATAAATACCAGTTAAGTAAGCATAATACTAAATTCTCAAAATCATGAAAAATTCTCAATATCCTCTGTGTGGGAAAAATGCATTGCCAATCTTTGAGCCATTTATTTCACAGTTACTATAACAAATCTCTCTTCTGTACAGCTGATAAGACAGTCCTCTCTTTAGCAGGGGCAATTTACTCTTGGGATAGAGTACTCATTTAGACTTTGAATTATAAGCAGGCTTTGCCGAATTCAATTTTTTTTTTATCATTTCAATGGATAGTAGCTATGTTTATTTTAAGCATTTTTCAGCTTTTTATAGATTTAAATGTTCATAGTTGTGGAAATTATAGCGAGTCAGACAATTATTTAATGATAGTAAACACAGATTCAAAAAATTATAACCAGTAAAACACAACCACATGTCAAAATATACAAAGTAGATTTTCTTAAATCAAACTAAGTTCTCAAGAAGCATTTTTCCTACTTTGCCTATCTGTAAATTTTGATAATCATCAATCGCAATATTTTTTCATCAGTTTGTGTTTGTACAGTGAAACTGACATTATGATAAAAATCTAATCCTTCCAACCCTAGTTATAAGCCATTGTGTATGTCTGATTGGCCCATTGTCTTTTAAGTTTAGTCACTTCTCCTAATGTTTGGTGAGATTCCACATAAATATATAACCGTCACATTGTTTACAGCCATGATGCTTTGAACCGTAAGTAATTTTACACATTTTTAATCTAATAATTCAGGAAAAGCTACTTCAAAAATTATCCAAAAGCTTATTATGTAGACATACTAAGCCTTTGTTTTCTGGTTGTCTTTAACCAAATCTTTTTATTTATATCAGTCATTTGAGCATATCCCAATCTTGCTGTGCATCTAAATCCTGTACTCCAGATTTATATCTGACAATCACACCGTACTAATCTTACCTGAAGTAATGAGGCCAAAACTCACCCAACTGCACCAGATTCCGCCAACAAAGACTGGCACAGAATCCTTAATAGTGTAAAGTCTACTAGGAAGGGGCTCAAAGCTGCAACCTCCACTCTGATGGAGGAATAGGATGCTGAGGACCAGAGTAAGATCAAGAGAGTGATATTAGCTAAGGAGAGGTTGTGGCTTGTAGCTGGGAAATGCACTGATTCAGTGAAGTCATTGGGCAGCCTCTGCAGAACAGGCAGGAAATTTCTTTTGGTTAATCAGAAAAATGTTGACTAAACTACAAAATCATGGTTTGCTTAAAATTGAACCTAGACACTTCACAGCCAGCCCATTCCCATGATCAGCCCCTGTGTTTTGGCTTTTGGCTTTAGCCATCCTTGGAAAGTCTGTTATGCATCCATATTGTAAACTAGGGTTGAAAACGCTGCATTTAAAAATACAGGTCAGACCTCAGATGTCCCTAATGACCAGGGTTTTGGGGACTGGGGAGGAGAAAAAAGGAGGGCAGCACAGATGGGATGTGTCAGGGGGAGGGCTTAGCCCTCTGCCCGGCACTAGAACCAAGAAATCTGCCCTGACAACTGTTGCTCTGTCCCACTATGCAGTAGCCACATTCCTTCAACCCAACTTCCCTTCACCCCAGCTCCCCGTGCAACCGGGTCCTGTGCTGCTGCCTCCTGACTCAGTTAAGAGCAGCTACCTTGCCTGCAGTATAGAGAGCCTTCCTGACTGACAGCAACCCCTATAGCCCTGCCTCCTATTGTACAGGCCAACCAATCAGAATTTTTTTAATGATGGAAGACGCAGCCAATGAACTCTGGCTGTTTCATCCTCAGCACATATATATGTGCCTACAAAAGGGGAGGGAGCAGGCAGAGGACGAAATACAGGATAAAAGGCATCCTGTACTGAATTAATCCGGGACAGGCAATTTTTCATTTAAATAAGGGGTTCCCCTTATAATACAGGACAACCCTACACTGGCAACCCTACAGTGTAAACAGTGTTTAGGTGTCATAAGAGTTTTGAGAGCAGTTTCAATAACTAAGTGCTGCTTTCGCATGTGTAAAATAAGTTAATATGTTTGAAAAGTGATAGGAATCATCAAAACTCCACTCCTCACTATTATTTACTAGCAGCTGAAAGCCTCTGCTGTCGCATGAGAGCAACTTGTAAAGTTGTATATAAAAAAAGCTGAAAATGACTGAGAACTAGAAAGCCAGATAGTAACACACCATGAATACCAGCGATGATTCAACGTAGTGACATTCTAAACAGAAAGAACTCTGACCATGCTTGTAACTGTTTTCTAACATGCCACACTGACTCAAACAGACATTGTTCACTGACGACTGCCCTCTGACCAGATTTGATAGTGGTCTGAGGGCTATGCACTTCACTGATGAGGACCGACAAACTGGTTTGGCAAGCTCGTATCCAATAAGGCTTCAAAGAGAGACAGAGTGACAATTCCAGAATCTGACTATATAGATATTATCATAACACCAAGTAGCCCCAGTCATGGACCAGGACCTAGGGTGACCAGATAGCAAGTGTGAAAAATCAGGACAGAGGGTGGGGGGTAATAGGCACCTATGTAAGAGAAAGCCCCAAATATCTGGACTGTCCCTATAAAATTGGGACATCTGGTCACCCTACCAGGACCCCACTGGTGCTGTGCAAATACATAACAAGACAGTACCTGCCACAAAGAACGTACAATCTAAGTAACTTTTAAACAATGAATCTACATTTCATTTTGGAGTCTGGATAATTTTATATAAACTTATTTCTAAAATAAAAAATAAACTAGAACATAAAGGAAATGTATTAATAATTTCTAAATAAATTTCAATGTACAGGAAAAAAAACTCTTGCCTTTTCTAAAATGCAAAAGTCCATTTTAAAAACCAACACTCTCAGATCCTGCAACTGAAAATTTTATGGGGAAAGAGAAACCTATGAAAAATAGAATAATGCATCTTCAAATATGAATTTAAAAACACATTAATCACTTATATGCAAATGCTTTTGTTTTTACAGCATAAATCGTTTTTAGTTTCACCAAGTTTCCCACATGATCCAAAATATTCTCATTTTGTTTTAATGCATCTCACTACTTTACTGTAGATTTTGCCATTTTAGCTGACCTTTAAGAAGCTTACAGTGTACAGTATGAATTAAATTGGTTCTTTCACTTGACTGTAGTCCCTGAGGAAATGACTTTCAGGCAAGCTCTCTGCAGAAGTACTGTTAGAAAAAGCATAGCTTCTACTTGTTAACAATAGACACTGTACAGGCAGCTATCTAACATACTATACAGAGAATATGAAGAAGGTCACAGTACTTCCACCTGCCATCCTGCCTTTGAGAAGGCTACATCATTTAAGACATACCTGTACTCAGAACTTGTATCTAAATGCTTGTCTTTTCAACCTGATCTGATAAGCTGCCTAGTGTTGGTTATTGAGATGACTCAAAAGAACATTTACTATATTATTAATTTCAAAGTTCTGTACAAATTAACTAATCCCTTATAGTACCCCTGAGAGGAATGTAAGTATTCCCATTTTATACAAATGAGGACCAGACACAGAAAGGTTAAGAACCTGATTTTCACAGGTGGCTGAGTGCTCAGAACTCCTGTGGAAACTGCAGGTTCTTAACTCCTCTGAAAATCAAGCTCTAAATGACTTTGCCCAAGGCCACAAAATGATGCAAGGGCAGAGCAGAGATTAGGGCTCCTGGCTCACTCAGTACTCTTGAAACTACTCTAAGAGCAGCAGCCCTTTAACATGGCCGTGTAGTCGCGGCATCAGTGATGGGAGAGAGCTCTCCCAGAGCTGTAAAAATCCCACCCCCACGAGGGTAGTAGCTACCAGCGCTGGGAGAACTGCTCCCAGTGCTGGTACTCTGTCTACACTGCGACTTTATAGCGCTGAAACTTGAATCGCTCAGGAGGGTGTTCATTCACACCCGAGTGAGAAAGTTTCAGCGCTGTAAAGTGGCAGTGTAGACAAGGGGTAGACATTGTCTTCACTATGAAAAAAGCGTGTGTATGGTGAAGGGAGGGTGGAGATACCATGTGCTAACTAACACATGGTAACTAAGGAAGGGCCTATTGTCTACCTTGACCTACTCATGTGTTAAAATGACACACTGCCCTGTCCTCACTAGGATTTTACCATGTGGTTTAAAAACAAACCAACAACAGATTTTTTTTTCTAGTGTGGATGCACCCCAAAAGGAAGTTTCTTTGGCAGAACTAACCCCAACATTGGTCATGATGGCAAGAAATCAGATGCCCCCCCAGCCCCACAGATTTTCCCAAAGAACAATAGTTATTTGAAATTTGCATTGTTTAAAATGTGAAATGGCAAGACGGATTTTTGATTTGGAAAAGCAGCATATTCTCAGGGGTAAACACTATATAGAAACCATAGCATCTGATATTTATAAGTATGTGCATATACATTTGACAGAAATAATATTTGATACATATAACTACTAATAGCACAGAATAATCGACATGAAAATGATTGCTTTAAATGAATTCTTAACCAAGAATTTTAAATAAATAAGCTATAGCAGCAGCTGCCTAATTTTGGTTTTACAAACAATGTTTGCCTATAACTATGAAAGTCCTGGCAGAACATATAAAGAAAAAAGGGAATGGAGGGATCAATCATGCTTCTGTTTTAGAATGAAAGTATTTCCATAAATTAATACTTAATAATTTTACAAAACATAAAAGTGCTTTTTATTTTGAATGTCAAAATATCTCTATCTTTTAAACTAATAACAAAAAGTAATATTTAAACAATAAAATTAACATCCTTCCAAAAAATAGATGAACATAGTAATCATGGCATTTGGAAGACAAACATTTAATTACACCACTAAGATTAATTAAAGCAAGGCATATGAAGGATCTAGAAAATGGCTTAACTCCAAAATTCTGTACAAGATCTACATTTCAGGGTATGGGTATGGAACACTTCATTTTGGGTATCAAATGCAGCAATAATTATTTGGAGAATGTATTTTTAAAATGACTACAAATTGTAACAAGCTCTTCAAAAACTCTCAACATACTATTCAGTAGAGCAGTCTTCCGCAGCATCTAAGCAGCAATGCTGATTTGCTACTGCATTGTGGGAAAATGCCTGCTGCTGTAACTTCATTAGCTTTGCTAATTCTTCATGTACTGCAGCAAACCTCATAACTACCGTACAAACTGTCAAGAGCTTGAAAGCACCTTCCTTGATCCAACAGGCACATTTTTGAAATGATGGATGTTCTTTGCAAAATGTACCAACAATGTACAAAGGCATATTATTTTAGCAAACCTTAGGCTGAAAGCATACCAGAGAGCATTCTTTTTCATACAACATGGCAATGTTTGTGGTCAGTGGAGGCTGACTAGGACATGGAAGCATTGTTGCACCATACATTTAATCAGCCCCAAGAGCCAATCTATAGAGAGACCTTGCCAGCACCAGAAGAAGCTGCCTGTCAAACCTTTCACTGGAAGGTATTATACTTTCACAGCTGTTGTCATTTGATCAACTGTTTGAAATACAGAAAATTAAGTCTAGCCTTTTCATGATGTCATTTATACCACCACAAGCCATCTTTTCTAAAGTAATATATTGGGTTTTTTTTAAATGATAATCTGTAATACTGTGCTCTTAAATAACTCAATTTTAAAACTTCATTGAAGAGATAAATGGAAGAATTCTGCCAAACACAAAAACAAGCATGTTTTTAAAAAATACAAGAAAATATTGCCAGCACTTTAGATTTATGTGATGTAGATGTATTTTCTACTACAGAGGTACTCAAATTGTGGTCCGTGAGCTCCATTCAGGTGGTCCAGAGATAGTTCCCTCTAAGGTTCGCACCTCGGAAGCCGCACACGAGAGAATGAAGGGCCACCCATGTGGAGAAGATGCACATGTAAGGTGAGGTGGTGTCCTTGGGGGGGGGGGGGGGGGGGAGAAGAGAGAAATACGGGGTTGGTGGGAGGGGGCAGTGGGGTGAGAAGAGGGGGTGGGGGGAATTTGGGATGTGCAGGTCTGCGGCAGCCAGAGAAAGAGGCAACTTTCTCCAGCTCCAGGGCTACAGATACCGGAGAGAGACGGCCCTCCTCCCTGCCCCAGCTCAGAGGCTGTTGTGGTTGGAGAGAGAGAGGGAGAGACTCCTCCCCCCCTTCCCAGCCTCAGCTCTATGGCGGCCATGGTGGGGGAGAGAGGGCACATCCATCGCAATAGAAGGTAAGATTACTGATATTAAAATATGAGTTGTGTGCTTTTATTTGTAGAACAAAATACAATTACTACTACTTTTTTTTTTTTAATATAGCGCTTTTATCCAAAGCACTTTACAATAGTTAGCTAACAGTACAAACAACATTTGGAAAGTTCATTAAGTGGTCCGCCAAAACCCTCAGCAATTTTCAAGTTGTCCATGAAAAAAAGTTTGAGAAAAAACGGTTACTCACCTTTGTAATTGTTGTTCTTCGAGATGTGTTGCTCATATCCATTCCAATTAGGTGTGCACGCACTGCGTGCACGATCGTCGGAGAAATTTTCTACTCTAGCAACAACCGGTGGGTCGGCTGTGGAGCCCCCTGGAGTGGCGCCTTCATGGCGCTGGATATATACCCCAGCCGACCCAGCGCCCCCTCAGTCCCTTCTTGCTGGCTACTCCGATAGTGGGGACGGGGGGCGGGTTTGGAATGGATATGAGCAACACATCTCGAAGAACAACAGGTGAGTAACCGTTTTTTCTTCTTCCAGTGCTTGCTCATATCGATTCCAATTAGGTGACTACCAAGCCTTACCTATGCGGTGGGGTCGGAGTGAGACATCACTGTGTGCAAAACCGCTGATCCGAATGCAGCATCGTCTCTGGACTGCTGTACCAGTGCATAGTGAGCGGCGAAGGTGTGGACCGATGACCAAACCGCAGCTCTACAAATGTTCTGGATCGGGACTCGAGCCAGGAAGGCAGTCGAAGAGGCTTGAGCCCTCGTGGAGTGGGCGGTGAGGCGCGATGTCGGGGCACCGGCCAGGTCGTAGCAAGCACGAATGCAGGACGTGATCCAAGAGGAGAGACGTTGTGAGGAGACTGGAAAGCCTTTCATCCGTTCGGCCACTGCAACGAAGAGCTGTGTCGTCTTCCTAAACGGCTTTGTACGCTCAATATAGAAAGCCAGGGCCCTGCGTACCTCCAAGGAATGCATACGCTGGTCTTGACAGGTGGCGTGCGGCTTAGGATGGAAGACCGGGAGAAATATATCCTGGGTCACATGAGAAGGTGAAACTACCTTGGGAAGAAAGGCAGGGTGGGGGCGAAGCTGCACCTTGTCTTTATGGAAAACTGTGTATGGAGGCTCAGACATAAGCGCCCTGATTTCAGAAACATGCCTTGTTGAAGTGATGGCTACCAGGAAGGCTGTCTTCCAAGATAGGTACAGGAGTGAGCAGGTAGCCAATGGCTCGAACGGGGGCCCTGTGAGCTTGGAGAGAACCAGGTTAAGATCCCACGCTGGAACGGGTTGGCGTTGCTGTGGGTACATCTGGTCTAAGCCCTTGAGGAATCTAACGACCACCGGGTTAGAGAAGACCGAGGAAGCGAGTTCTCCTGGGTGGAACGCCGATATAGCGGCCAGGTGAACCCTGATTGAACATATCGCCAAGCCCTGCTGTTTCAGGGATAGGAGATATTCGAGTATAAAGGGAATTGACGCCTGCAAGGGGGCCGTAGCCCGCTGCGCGCACCAACAGGAGAACCGTTTCCACTTGGCTAAGTAAGTGGTCCGTGTAGAGGGCTTTCTACTTCCCAGCAGAATCTGTTGCACGGGTTGTGAGCATTGTAGCTCTGTCCAATTTAACCATGGAGCATCCACGCTATGAGGTGGAGCGATTGCAGGTCGGGGTGACAGAGTCGGCCGTGGTCCTGAGAGATCAGGTCTGGGCACAAGGGAAGCGTGATCGGAGTTTGAACCGATAGCTCCAGAAGCGTGGTGTACCAGTGCTGTCTTGGCCAAGCTGGAGCGACTAGAATGAGACGTGCCTCGTCTCTGCGTAGCTTGAGCAGTACCCTGTGGACCAGTAGGAATGGAGGAAAAGCGTAGAACAGCTGGTCTTTCCACATCAGAAGGAAAGCGTCCGACAGGGAGCCCGGAGATCGTCCTTGTAGGGAGCAGAACACGTGGCACTTCCTGTTGGCTCGAGATGCGAACAGGTCTACCTGGGGAAATCCCCACCTCTGGAAGATGGAATTGATGATGTCTGGGCAAATCGACCACTCGTGCGTCTGGAAGGATCTGCTGAGACGGTCCACTAGAGTGTTCTGGACTCCAGGGAAGAACGATGCCATGAGATGTATCGAGTGGGCAATGCAGAACTCCCACAGGCGAATGGCCTCTTGGCATAGGAGAGACGACTGGGCTCCTCCTTGCTTGTTGATGTAGAACACGGCCGTGGTGTTGTCTGTGAGGACTGACACGCAACAGCCGTGCAGGAGACCAAGAAATGCCTGACAGGCTAGATGCACGGCCATCAGCTCTCGAACACTGATGTGCAGAGCTAATTGGGATGTGGTCCACAGGCCCTGGGTGTGGTGCTCTCTGAGTTGAGCGCCCCAACCGAGAGATGAAGCGTCCGTGACCAGGTGCACGGAGGGTTGTGGGGCGTGAAACGGCATTCCTGCGCCAACCGCCTTGTGATCCAGCCACCAGGTGAGAGAGGTCAGGACCGAGTTCGGTACCGTGACCACCATGTTCAGGTTGTCCCGATAAGGACGGTACACCGACGATACCCAGGCCTTAAGTGGGCGAAGCCGAAGTCTGGCATGCCTGGTTACGTAAGTGCAAGAGGCCATGTGTCCCAACAGGCCGAGGCACCTCCCTATTGTGGTAATTGGGAAGACCTGGAGATCTCGGATGATGCCTGTGATGGTGTGAAACCGATTGTCTGGTAGAAGAGATCGGGCGAGTCTGGAGTCTAAGACTGCCCCGATAAACTCTATTCTCTGGGTTGGCTCCAGAGTGGACTTTTCTTTGTTGAGTAGAATGCCTAACTCGTGGAATGCTTGCAGTATTATCTGGACGTGAGCTTGAACTTGCTCCCTGGTGCGGCCGCGCACCAGCCAGTCGTCTAGATATGGGAACACCTGTATCCTTTGTCGACGAAGGTATGCTGCCACGACAGCCATACATTTGGTGAACACTCTCAGAGCCGCGGATAAGCCGAAGGGAAGGACGGCAAATTGGTAGTGCACCTTGTTTACTACAAATCGAAGGAAGCGCCTGTGGGGGGGGGGGTGTAAATTGCTATATGAAAATATGCGCCCTTCATGTTGAGGGCGGCGAACCAGTCTCCAGGATCCAGGGAAGGGATGATGGTCCCCAAGGAGACCATGCAGAACTTCAACTTTACTATGAATTTGTTGAGTCCGCGTAAGTCTAAAATGGGACGTAGACCCCCTTTTGCTTTGGGGATCAGGAAGTAGCGAGAGTAGAATCCCCAGCCCCTTAACTCTGGGGGAACCTCCTCTATGGCCCCCATAGAGAGGAGGCCAAAAACCTCCTGTGTAAGGAGATGCTCGTGAGAAGGGTCCCTGAAGAGGGATGGGGAGGGGGTGGGAGGGGGGGAACGAAGAAAACTGGAGAGCGTATCCCCTCTCCACCGTGCGAAGGACCCAGCGGTCCGAGGTTATAAGGGACCAAGCACGGTGGAAACGGGAGAGGCGATCCCGAAAGGAGGGAGATGGATCCTGGGTAGTGGCTGGGGCGCCGTCCTCAAGCGCACCTTCAAAAGTTTTGTCTAGGACCTGAAGCTGGCCTAGGCAGGCCCTGGTTCTGACCGGGTTGAGGGCCGGTCGACCTTCGTCTACCGCCTCGTCCCCGCCTTCTGGCAAAGTCTTGTCTCGGATGAGGCGGGGGAGGGTAGAACCTTTACGGCTGGGGCCTAAAGGGTCTGCACTGGGGCCCTGGGACATGCATCCCCAGGGAGCGCATGATGGTTCTCGAATCCTTGAGGCTCTGCAATCGAGAGTCCGTCTTGTCCGAGAATAACCCCTGGCCCTCGAACAGTAGATCCTGCAGGGTCTGCTGCAGTACTGGCGGTAAGCCTGAAACCTGGAGCCAGGAGACGCGTCGCATGGCTATGCCAGATGCTAGTGTCCTGGCGGCCGAGTCCGCTATGTCCAGGGAGGCTTGTAAGGAGGTCCTAGCCACCTTCTTACCTTCCTCCACTAAGGCCCCGAACTCCTCCCTGGAGTCCTGGGGAACCAACTCTTTGAATTTACCCATGGAGTTCCATGAGTTGTAACTGTAGCGGCTCAAGAGCGCCTGTTGGTTCGCGGCTCTGAGCTGCAGACCCCCCACCAAGTACACCTTATGCCCGAACAAATCGAAGCGTTTAGCGTCCTTCGATTTGGGCGCTGCCGCCTGCTGGCCATGACGCTCTCTTGTGTTTACCGAGGACACGACTAGTGAACACGGTGGAGCGTGCGTGTATAAGTATTCATGGCCCTTGGAGGGTACGAAGTACTTTCTCTCTACCCCTCTGGCAGTGGGTGGAATGGAGGCAGGGGTTTGCCATATGGTAGTGGCATTAGCCTGAATCGTACGAATCAGTGGTAATGCCACTCGGGATGGGGCATCAGCCGACAGGATGCTCACCACCTGGTCTTGCACCTCTACTATCTCCTCCGCCTGGAGGTCCATGTTACGTGCCACCCTACGTAATAGGTCTTGGTGGGCACGAAGATCTATTGGGGGCGGGCCTGAGGCTGTTCTGCCCGCCAGCGCCTCATCCGGGGAAGATGAGGAGGATGCCTCCGAGGGCAAGGGGTCCAAATGAGTATCCGGTTCTAAGGGTCCCTGAAGCAGAGGATCTCCTGCCCCGGGGTCTAGGGCCTGAGGTGGTGTAGGCACGGGAGCCTCCATGCCCCCTGGGGGAGGACGGGAGATGGTGGCCTCCGGGACTCTGGGCTCGGATTGTGCCGAGCGAGAGGCCGATGGCGGAGCCCCTTGTGCCTGGTGATACGCCCATGGGGTCCAGAAAGACCAATGCGTAGGGTCCTGCGCGAGGTCCTCTGCCCCCTCCTGCCAGTGACCCAAATCAGCAGCAGCCTAACCCTGGGGAGGGTATGCTGATCGTGAAGCCCCGTTGGATGAGCGAGACGCTGATCTCGAGGGCCAGGGCGGTGCGGAACGCGGCTGCATCGGCTCGGTCCGGTACAGTGCCGATCGGTGCTGGTCCGTAGGCGAGCGGTCCCTGTGCGGTGCCGGTGAGCGGTACCGTGATCGAGATCGGTGCCGCTGGCCATGTCGGTGCCGAGATCCGTATCTGGACCGAGATGAAGACGACCGCCTGTAGACGTGGTGCCGGGAGTGGCCCCTCGAACTGGAGCAGCGCTTGTACCGGTGCCGAGAACTACGTCTAGATTCCGACCGGTACCGATGGTCCTGATGGTGCCGAGACGTCGATCGGTGCCGTGAAGAAGACCTAGGCCGCGAGTACGACCGGTGCCGGGGTGGAAGTCGGCACCGGGACTGCGAGCGGCGTCGTGACCTGCTTCGAGACCTGGAGCGGTGCCATGAGTCCACACTCGGAGACGGCGGGCGTACCAGGGCAGGCTTACCCCTGGATTGCACGGTCCGAAGAGCGGGCGGTGCCACGGGTTGAGACAGCGCCGGTTCCGTGAGAGCGATGAGGTCTTTTCCCGTCGCAAAGGTCTCCGGAGTAGATGGAAGACAGGGCTGCACCACGGGCCGAGGCGGTGAGCCAGTCCGCATCGGACTCAACGGCCCTACCCCCAGTGCCGGAGTCAACGGTGTAGAAGATACTTGCGTCTTATGGCGCTCTAAAGGCGGATGCGGCTCTACCACCGGTACCGGGGGAGCCGTTGCCTGTAGGACAGCGGCCTCCTGTGTCTTGCGGGGTCTCTTATGTCCCAGAGACAGGGAATGGCGCCGAGGCGCTTGTGGCGGACGCAGTGCCGAGGGAGGACGGTGCCGTGAGGCCTTATCTGTGTCTGCTCGTGGTGTAGTACCGGTAGGTGCCGCCGGGGCGCTGCGCACCGAGGCGCTCGGTGCTGGAACTTGGCACGCCGAGGGAGGATCTGGGCTAAGTGCCGCCTCCATGAGGAGCTGCTTGAGTCTAAAGTCCCGCTCCTTTTTAGTCCTGGGTCTGAAAGCCTTACAGATTTTGCACTTATCTGTCTGGTGGGACTCTCCTAAACACTTCAGACACGAGTCGTGCGGATCTCCCGTTGGCATAGGCTTAGCACAGGACACGCACGGCTTAAAGCCAGGAGCCTTGGGCATGAGCCCAGCTATGCGCTGGGGGAAAAGGGGGGAGAAATATCCCCTTAACCCCCACTAACTATTTACAACTATTTAAAATAATCAACTAACAACAACAATCTAAGAATATACTACAACTATAACTACAACTATCTATAAGAATTACAGGATAAGCTAGGGAGAGTGGAGAACAGCTATGCCGTGCTCCACAGTTCCAACGACCGTCAGGGGCGGTAAGAAGGAACTGAGGGGGCGCTGGATCGGCTGGGGTATATATCCAGCGCCATGAAGGCGCCACTCCAGGGGGCTCCACAGCCGACCCACCGGGTATTGCTAGGGTAGAAAATTTATCCGATGATCGTGCACGCAGCGCGCGCACACCTAATTGGAATCAATATGAGCAAGCACTCAAAGAAGAACCACTGTTCTACTACATACTAAAATCTTCAGATACTAAAAAATTGCTTGCTAGTAATAATTACTCACTACTAACTGGTATCTAAATGTCTTAATCCAATTTTACACACAAATCCAATAATTACTGCATATGCTTTTTAATGATTACAATCTCTGAGGAAGCCCAACTATACAAAAAGTATTATAAACCATTGTATTGATGTAATGAATAGGATCAGTCTACCAGATTTCAATTAGTACAACAATTTTTAGGTACATTTCTGTGACATGAGGAAAGAATATGAATAAATGACAGAAACTGGTTAAGCCACAAAATACTGATTTCTAGCAGGATCATTAACATTCCACTATGCTACAGAATTCTACACCCATGGCCCCCAGTTGCCCAAACTGGCATTTCTAATACCGTTTTTTATTTTTTTAAAAAGGCGTTCTGGAACAGGAATAGTTAAAACCAGAAATGCATTCTTGGCTTCTACTGTGACAGGATTTATTTACAGCATCTATTAAACACAGCAGCTCCACTACAAACTATTGTATGTGAAAAGAATTTTTGATTATACAATGCCAATGCCTCACTACGTTAAACATCATGCCAATGTATTTTTTTTTCTTCCACAATTTGTTCGGGTCATTGTTTGATGGGTTTATGAATTCATTACAGGAAACAGATGGATTCCATAATTCAGAGCTATTCTCCCAGCCAATCATACGGGCAATTTTTTCCCCCCCATCTTGCTCCCCACTCCAAATCAACCTTAATGAAGCCACTTTCTTGATGTCCAAATCCCTGCACATGTATGCTGTGCAGAGAAACAGAAGTTATTAAAGCAACCTTGAAACAGTAAATGCTTTTTTGATAAAACAGAGAATATTAGCATGCCCATACATAAGCACCGCCTCCTGGAACCAGATACAAATGCAAGAGCTTACCCAACTCATCTGAGAAATAAAAATTCTAGGTCAAAAGCACAGATGCTCTGATCAGTAATACATTCATTTTTAATTGCTGAAAAAAATTCTTAAAGGAAAAAAAACTATTTTTCCTCCAATCCACTTTTAAATGGTAAATTTTCATTTAGCAAATTATCTCCTTTGTCTACTAAGCTCTGATATTTTTCACCATAGTGACATCTACTGGCAAAAGTACAGGTATTGCAGCAAAACTGTTAGCTTGTGATGTAATACCCAATGATTGTACACAAAAAGTCATCCTTCCCCCTCTCCTCCTCACCTGAACACACACATGCTTTTCTCCTGAAAAATCTATCAGATGTAACAATGAATTTCAGATTGACACTAACAATGAAACAAGTTGGTTCACGAGAGAAAGAACTTTAAACAATGACTTAAGAAATTGCATAATAACAGGGCTTAAAATATGTACCCAACAACTACACTTTGACAACTAAGCCTACTAGCCAGGGTTAAAAATAAAATGGAATATGTTTGTAACACCATAACCCCCAAAGCTGTACCCCTTAGAATTTAAAGGAATAAATCAGTTCTGCGCAGTTTACTGCACATTGCATTTAAGATAGATATTGTCAATCAATTTTCTATTTGACAAAACCTCATAGACTCATAGACTTTAAGGTCAGAAGGGACCATTATGATCATCTGGTCTGACCTCCCGCATGATGCAGGCCACAAAGCCGTCCCTACCCTTTCCCTTGACTCTGCTGTTGAAGACCCCAAATCCTGTGGTTTAGAGACTTCAATTAGCAGAGAATCCTCCAGCTAGAGATCCCTGCCCCATGCTGCGGAGGAAGGCGAAAAACCTCCAGGGCCTCTGCCAATCTACCCTGGAGGAAAATTCCTTCCCGACCCCAAATATGGCGATCAGTAAAACCCCGAGCATGTAGGCAAGATTCTCCAGCCAGACCCTCATTAGCCATTATACTATTTACCTGTCATGGCACGCTGTTCCTTTGACTAAAATCATGTTATCCCATTAAACCATTCCCTCCATAAATTTATCTAGCTTAATCTTAAAACCAGACAGGTCCTTTGCCCCCACCGTTTCCCTCGGAAGGCTGTTCCAATATTTCACCCCTCTGACGGTCAGAAACCTTCGTCTAATTTCAAGCCTAAACTTCCCCACGGCCAGTTTATATCCATTCGTTCTCGTGAAGAGCTCTTTGTTGCTTGAAAGCTTATCATCCTTTTTAACCAACACAAGTTGGTCCAATAAAAAGAATATTACATCATCCATTTTGTCTCTAATGTTTAAAACCTAATTTATGTCTCTCTCGGGTCAGTGACAGCTTCCTCTTTTTCATTCTCCACCCTCACCTCCTTATATCTTTTTTCTTTTGTTCCTTACGTGTGCTCTACCTCTTTCCCTTATTTTCTTTTCATTCTCCCAAATCTTTCCTTGCACCAGGCTTCTTCCCTACCCATTTCCCCCATTCTCCCCAACCTATATCAGGGTACCCCTTCACCCCTCACCTCACTCACCCTTGTAGCCCCTTATACATATATGGAGCTTGAAAAATTTACCAGGTACTCAACCAGACTACTGAATAAGATGCATACATGAAGATCAGGAACCCATCATCCCACAGGAAATGGCAATGAAAAAAACATGTACTCCCCCCCCACCCAATTGTTGGGTTTTCTAATAGGGTGATATCCATGTACCATATTCAGTGGCTCAATTTACTGTAACCTGCAGGTAGCAGGTATACGATATATTTCCAAAGGGCATACTCTGTTCCTTCATCCCAATTCCAGAGCCTTCTCTCTGCTGTGACAAGGACAATGGTAGGTGATTCTGGTAATCTTTCTCCCCAATCTCAGTTTTGGGGTCCTCTTCCAACAAGAACAGCTCCAGTTCGCTGTTGCTCATAACTTTCTTAAGTCATAGCAGAATGTGATCTTTACCTATTTCACTGTTACGTATAGCATACCCAATAGCAGCAGTGAAAAATGACAACGTTCTGGTCTATTTTCACTCTGCTCCATCGGGCGGGGGGAGGGAGGGGAGAAGAGCACTGGAGCTGTGTGTGCAGATTTACAAGTCAGCACTGCATCAGTTTATACCTAGTTCACATTTGAAAAGCTGTCTTCGAACTTTTTTTCGTTTTTGATGACAGTTTTGGTTCTACAGAAGTGAATGACACTCATCCAGGAAAAATTCCTACTCTGTAGGTGAGTGATTTTTTTAAAAAGTGTTGCCTAAACAATATATTAGTTGGCTGAAGCAGCTCTTCAGCTTAGAATTAAATGTTTCTAGTTTTGTGTAATATCTATACTGCAGTACCTTCCAAAGCCCTATCTGCAGTCCATGTATTCTAAAGACAAATGCAGTAGTCTGCTCTGCTCATATGAATACATTTCATGGGCTTCCTCAAGGTGTGAATATGATTTATCTTAGAACTTCACATATCCAGGCATGTGATCAGAGGAAGTTGGTAGATAACTACCCATCATAAATGGATATATTATAAAACAGTGAAATTTATTTGCTATCTATTGAGTGGCTGTTGATTCAGACAAAAAATAATTCCTAATTTTGATACTGGAAAAACTCCTTTGCAATTATGTCATCCAGAAATATTTTATTGCCATCAGTTGGAAACCAACATTTTATGAGGAAACCTTGATAACTTATACGCTCCCACAGTGATGAGCATGTCAGAAATCACATTTCCAAGAGTGAGACTTGCATATTACTATTTACAAATTAAATATTTTATTTTAATCTTCCTTTTTTAACCTCCTAGAAGCACATAAAATTCAAGAAAACTGAGAACAGTATTTAATTTGATTATACTTTCCAATTTTGAGAGCACTAAACATTCTGTTTTTAAGCCTTCATTCCTATATTGACATTAACAACTGCTCTCAAAACTAGGCTTTTTAAAAATCTATTATTTCTGCATCTTCCTAGATCCCCAGTGGTGCTGTTATAGCACTATCTATATAAATCTTGTTAGACCATATGGAACCATGGCTGCTATGGGAGGTCTGAACTTAAGTGTGTTTCCTTTTAACTCAGTTTTAAAATATCACCTAGCCCTTAACATAGGGCTTTTCCATCAGTAGATCCCAAAGCACTTTACAAAGATCAGTATCATTATCCCGATTTCAAAGGAGGGGAAAGCGACTTACCCACAGTCACCCAGCAGGCCAGTGGCTGAACCAGGCACAGAACCCATGTTTCAGTCCAATGCCATATCAGCTAAGCCACACAGCTTCCCTAGAGAGTACAATTCCTACAGTCCCCTCTATCACATCAATAGCTGTCCTTATGGAAATGGGCACAAATTTCAGTACCAAATCAATGGGAGTTTTTGACTTAAGTGAGACCAGGCTTTGACCCTTAAATCCAAATCCTTCTCCACGCACACAGTGTCTTCAAAGCTGGGAAGACTCCTTGACTCTTACCCCATGGAACACATCACCACACCCTCTCTATAGGCTCTATTCACCTTGTTGCCCACCTTCAGTTTGAATACTGGAATGGTTCTGCTCCAAGAGGACCCTCTACATCTGCAGACAAGTGGGCAAGGTTTAATGCACTCCAGCCTTTGTATATGAGGCTATAATTCCATGAAATGAGACTGGAACAAGGTTCCTTCCCCAGACCTAAAGGACCCTACCACCAGTAGATTTTCTTCTCCGAAAGACTCCAGTCATCTTTTCTCAGTCTAAGACAGTTCCAGAAATAAGTAATTTAATCAGTGTTTTTCACATTTCCTGTTCTCCTATACTTTACAATATATACTTTGGATAGTTTGTCTGGACTCCACTCTTGGGAAACCCTGCAGATGGTGTAAGAAATTACAGAAAGTCAAAAAATGGTTTGGCTCTTGCCATGAGGACCCCAAGATGAAGATACTGCCTTCATTTATATACACTGTTAGCATATTATTCAATGGTTAGACAAAAGTGTGTTTTCCCAAAATACTGTAAGTCTCATCTTCGTATCAGATCAATTTTTATTACAGGCTCTCCACCCCAGTCTTTTCATCCCTTCTCGTTTCAATGTGTGCTTAAATGTCTTCTTACTCAACCTCAGTCTGACAGAGCTTCTTTTTAAATACTGTTTTGAAGCCTACTTTTTATGATGTACTTTTCAGATTTCACCTTCTTATGACATCAGTACAGAGCACTGCATTAATAATGTAAAGACTTTTTACTAAAATGATAACTACATTATATAAAATGGCCATGCTGACTTTTGGGTATTTGATAACTTGTTAATAAAAAAAACCCTGAAGGTCTGAAAAAATATACAGAGAACTCATAAAACTAAGTAATAGCATCTGTATAAAAACAGACGTGTTTTCAATAGACTTATTTGAAGTATCTGTAAAACATATGATTCCATGCCATTTGCCTAAAGCAAAATCCCTAAAGTTAAAGTACTGTACAGAAATGGAGAGAAAATAAGTTTCAAAGTCAAATATTTAAAAAAATAAGGACATAGCTGATCTTCACAACCATAGGAGGATTACCCCTTGGGGCATTGTGCACCACTGCGCACGTGCAGAACTTATGCCCCTGCAGATTTCTTTGCTTCCCCGCAGAAAAATGACTTTTTGACAGGGAAGCAAAGGGAAGCCCCAAGAGCAGTCATGTGACCTGCCCAGCAGTATGTTTCAAGTGCCCAGGGCAGCCAGCAGAGAGGTAAAACACTGTGGGGCAGGGGGTGGGACTGGGGAAGACCCGGATGGTGGCTCCTACCCTGCGCCGGGCTCATCTGCTAGTCCCAGCTGGGCTGCGGAGGAAAGGACTTCCTCTTCCCCTGCGTGGCATCCGAGGCCGGGTCAGACTCAACCCCAGATTTCTCCCCCAGCTGCAGGAAGCTATGCAAACTCCCCCACACGCACACCCTGCTTCCTGCACCCATCATTCTTCATCTGCATGGGGAGGGATCCCTTTACAGGGAGCTGCTCTCCCATCCGCCCAAACCCCCATGCATCTAGACTTCCTCATACCCAGACCCTCTCGTTGAGTCTCACTCTGCCCCCGCCCCAATGAGCCCCGTTCCCCCTGCACCTGGACCACCCCAACGAGCCACCCGCACCCGGATCCCCACCCCACCAAGTCCCAACCAGCTGCACCTGGATCACCACCCCACTGAGCCCCACTCACTCAGCATCTGGACCCCCCCCAGTGAGCCCCCACAACCAGACCCCCTTACCGAGCTCTATTCCCCCCACACCCAGACCCACCCTGCTGAACCCCAACCACCTTCACCTGGTCCCCCCTGCAGAGTCCATTACCATTGCACCCCAAAAAAACCCAACAAGCTCCTGTGCATCCAGATCCCCCACTGAGGTGCCCACACCGAGATTGCCCCACACAGAACCCTCTCAACCCGCACCTTGATACCAACGCCCATTAAGTCCCTCCACAGTTGGATCCTGCCTTACTGAGGCTGTCTGCCCACACCTGGTACACCTGGCACGGTGGGGCAGGATCCTGGGTGTTTCTGGGGCAGGCCCGGTCCTTGCGCTGTGTCAGTGTTGGGTGCAGCCTCACTGCTGAGTCCGTGTCCCCGGGTGGGGAGGGGGAGGCTGCACAGTGATCTCCCACCTCTATGCAGCCAGTGGCCTGTGCTCCTCTATGCTGTGCTGGAGCCTCCACATTTATTTGACAAATAAAATTTGCAGAACTTTGCAGAATTTTAAAATATTATGCCCAGAATTTTTAATTTTTTGGCGCAGAATGCCCTCAGGAGTAGAGGATGTCGGTTTCAATTAACAGAGTAATTTAAACTGAAGCCCTCATCAGTTGTTGATGAAACAACATAGAGAGTGCAAAAACATTTAGGATCTTTGCACCAGTGCCCCATACATTAGGAAACATTGCACATAATACTTTTTAAAACAATGGTGGAGAAGTGAAATTTGCAAAATGAGCTTAGTATTTCAGATGAGCTATGACTCTGAGCAGTGGTGTACCAGGAGAGATGAGGTACTGGGTGAACATACGTTGGCAAATCAGGAGCATGCTACAGGCTGAATATATCTAGGAATGCATGATAACTGAGCACAGATAAATAAGGCTAAGATTTTGTCATGGATATTTTTTTAGTAAAAGTCATGGACAGGTCACAGGCAAAACAGAAAAATTCACAGAAGCCGTGACAAAATTCACAGAACCCTGACAAAATGGGGATCTGCGGATCCCCACACTACTAGGAGCTGCCTGTAGCAGCTGGGGACTGCAAGCTACCCCTGCTGCCTGCAGCTCCGGGCATCCCCTGCTGCCCACGGGGGCTGGAGGTTCCCCACCACCTTGGGGGAGGCCAGGAGCTTGGGTTCCTCCACAGCAGATGGACTGCCCACCACCCCTGACAACGGCCAGGAGCTTGGTGGTTTCCCTGCCATCCCCGGCAGCCGAGAGTTCCCCACCACTGCCCGCCAGGAGCTGGGGGTTCTCCTGCTGCGCCACTCCTGGCGGCAGGGAGCTGGGAGGTTCCTTGCTGCTGCCGGCGGCAGGGTGCTGCAGGATACCCATGCAGCTAAGAGCTCCAGGGGCCACCAGAGGCGGCAGCGGTACCCCACAGCTTCCTGCCCCAGAGGGCGGCGGGGGACCCTGCAGCTCCCGACCACCGCAGATTGAAGTCACAACAGCTGCTGGAAGTCATGGATTCCGTGACTACTGCGACCTCCATGACTAAAACGCAGCCTTACACATAAATATAACTGACTGGTGATCATCCACATCACTCAAGTCTCATTGTCTTGTAACAGAGAGTATCTGTTCCTGCCTTTCACCCCAACAACTAGTCCTTCTGAGACTTCCAATCCATCAATGCCAGTGACTTCTCTTCTGTTTTCAGTCCCCCTCTTTCCCTGCCTTTCCTTTTCTTCTATGGACATAGCTGCTGATACTCTCCGTTCTATAACTCTCCTCTGTTCTCAACTCCTTTTCCCACCTTTCCCATCGTAAGGTCTGCCTTGTAAACCATCAACATCTGCTTCCCCGGCTCCCGGTCATCTCTAGCAGAAATCTCATGACAAGGATGACTTTCTCTACTACATATTTGTTGTCTCCTGCTTTAATTGTGCAGTTTTCCTAGCAAAGCAACTCCTCCACCCTGACTAACTCCTATGCTTTCAATGCCAGCCACCTATTTGCCACCTTCCACACAAGCTCCCACTGATTTCTTCGAAGAGAAAAATCTCAAGATCAGGCATGACCTTTTATCCCCATTCTCTCTCCTCCCTTACCCTTCCCTTCAACTTCTCAGAGTATGTCTACTCTGCACATTAAGCCCGGGCTCTGACTCAGGTTTGAGTCCAAGCCCTACTTCTGTCCACACACAAATCAGCCTGACTAGGATCAATAAGCACTCAGGACCTGGGTCCTAGAACACTGCTGAGGAGGCAAGGACGTGTGTGTGTGTGTGTGTGTGACATTATATCATATTACTATGATGAATACATGGTGTGATTATGGCATAATTATGCATTTTGTACAAGATGGGTCATGTAAGGTGTCATTGAACAGTTCTGATTTGCTGAATATTTGTATGCTGTATCTTTTTTGGATCTGAAGTTATGAATATTGACTATGTATCTGTATTTCAAATGTCATTACACCTCTTTGGGGACGGTCACCTTGTTGTGGTGAAGGGGCTTGCGTGTTCCAATGATCCTCAGAGCTAAGTTATCGGGAGCTTTATGTTCATGGTAGGGTCTCCCAAGGCGAACAGGTCAGAGGGGAGGTCCCAAACAAAGAACGGTCCTATCCCCCAAGTCCTCAATGGTGGATCAGGTGGAAAAGGGTTCTTGGATCTCAACGTCTGTGAAAGCGGATGAAGGCTGCAGCAAGTTGGAGATCTCCAGTCGTCTTGGACTTTCCCTGCCACTGGGCCCCAGACCTCCAACTTGTCATGATTGTGTGGTCACTGTAGACGCACTGGCTTCCCGATAAAAAATAATAATAATAATGTGCAGGCTTCTACCACGGGAAATAACATCTTTCGAACCTTCCAAGCCCTGAAGTGATGGACTAGTGGTGACGGGGACAGAATTAGTGAAGCTGGCAGTCCCTAACCACGAATCTGCATGTAGGCAACGGTAATTAATGGTCGTCTGGCACCTGCACTGAGACAGTGGTGCAATTCTGCAGCTACTATCTCAACTGTCTGCTGCTGTCATCAATGCGTATGCTCCAAGCTTGAGTCTATCAAGGATATCAAGGAACAATTCTATACAGATCTTGACCAACATTCCCAAGGAGGACAAGATCATTCTCCTTGGAGATTTTAATGCTAGAGTTGGGCAGGAGTCAGATCTCTGGAATGGCACTATCAGAAAAGAAGGCATAGGAAAGGCTAACTCCAACGGCATCCTCCTCCTGAGCAAATGGGTAGAACATGGCCTGGTCATCACGAACACCCTCTTTAGACAAAGTGAGAAGTATAAGACCACCTGGAGACGCCCCCACTCCAGGCATTGACACCTTCTTGACTATGTTGTTGTCAGATTATGTTATTGTCAGTACGAAAGAAATTGAACGTCAAGTCCCTTGAAGATACAGTGACTCGGGAAGCTTCAACAGTGTCTCCAAGAGAAGTTTGCCACTATGCCTACAACAGCTGATGATAATGAAATTTCCGGAAGAGATCAAAGACTGTGATTCTCTCGGCATGTGCTGAGTCCATTGGCTATGTCACCTGCCATCACCAATACTGGTTTGAGGAGAACGATGCTGAGATTCAGTGCCTGCTTGACCAGAAAAGAAATGCTCATCGCATGTGGCAAAATGACATATCACATGAGCAGAAACAAAAGTTATACAAGCAACTCAAGGCTGAAGCCCGAAGGAAAATCCATGACATCAAAAATAAGTGGTGGCGAGAAAAGGCCATGGAGATTGAGCTTTATGCTGATAAACACGACATGAGGTTTTTTTCAAGCAATAAGGGCCATTTACGGTCCATGCTTCCATGGACCCACACCTCTCCGAGCTCAAGATGGGTCAACGTATTTTAAGGACAGCAAAGCCATTAAAGCCAGATGGAAGGAGCATTCTGAGTTACTCCTGAACCATGAGTCAGCTGTCTCTGATGCCACTATCGACTGAACAACATGAAAAAGAACTTATTCGGGGACAGCAAAAGATAACACGAGACATTATGCAAACTAAGAACAGCCCTGCTGCCTTGTTGTTATCTCTTAGACTAGCTGAAGTCTACAAGTTTGGAGGTGAAGAACTGGTAAGGAAGCTCCACAAACTTTTTCGTCATATCTGGTATAATGAGAAGATTCCAGAAGACTTGAGAAATGCTAACATTGATAAGTTGGAGTGTGGAAACTATTGAGGCATTGCCTCACGATCTACAGCAGGGAAAATGCTTGCGTGTATCTCCTTAAACCGATTACTTCCCCTTGTTGAAGAAGTATTGCCGGAATCTCTGTGCAGTTTTAGACCATCTCGCGGGACAACCGACATGAGCTTCATTCCCTGCCAAATCCAGGAAAAGTCTTGGGATCAAAATCAGGACCTGTACATGGCTTTCATCGATTTGACAAAGGCCTTTGACTCTGTCAATCACAAAGTCCTGTGGAAGGTGCTAGACAGATTTGGCTGCCCTCCAAAATTTAGTAAGGTCCTAAGGCTTCTCCATGATCAGATGACTGCCAGGGTTCTCGGTAATGGCCTTGAGATGGAACCTTTCATCATCAAAACTGGAGTTAAACAAGGATGCATTACACTGCTCTACAGCCAAAATGCTTCTGAAATAAATGTAGTCAAACTTTACTAATTCTGGGTCACTGAGAATGAAAATGATGCTTAAAATTGTTGATTGGCTCTAGTTTTCAAGATATGCTATTGGGTCAGTATATACGACCCTTGACTTGGGAATGGCGGAGGATAAGTGAGTTATAAAGGGAAGGGATCTCAATTTAAACCAGAAATTATTAAAATACATCTTTGACTGGATGTATGAATAAATCTATGACTAGGTTTGGACAGTACTTGCTTTTTAGGCAAAACAATGAATGATGCAATCTGAAGCTGGTATTGCGTCATACATGATATGAATTGCATCATGTTATTCCTAGAAGTCATGGATGATGCAATCATAACGAAGCTTACATCACTCTGCTGAACAAATTGCCCTATATCAGCTCTAGAAATCATACAGTGTCGTGCTCTCTTATTTGTCAGTGTTTGATTTTGCAAAAGGACACATTTCTGTTTAGCCAAAGTGAGCAGAGATGCCTCGTACTTGTGTGAACAGTGCAGATAACTTCTGCTATGTTTGTGGTGAAGTGACTTTTGCATCACAAACGCGCAGTATAACCACTATGGTTAAGAAAGCCTATCACCTTTATTTTGGCTGCAAAATTGGAGATCAGGACAAGAGGCAGGCCCCACACATATGCTGCAACACTTGTACAACAAATCTTTGCCAGTGGTTGAACAGGAAAAGGAAATCTATGCCTTTTGAAGTGCCAATGATTTGGAGAGAGCCAACAGATCATACCAGCAATTGTTACTTCTGCATGGTGCCTCCAGTTGTGAAAGGTGTGTCAAAGAAGAAAAAGTGGATTGTGCATTATCCAAACATTCCATCAGCTATACGCCCAGTACCCCACAGAGAAGGACTGCCGGTTCCTGATGCACCAGAATCATTCTCACTTGAGTCAGACGAGGAAGAGGAAGAGGATGAAACTTCTGGTCCTGAACCATCAATGTCACAGGACCCACATTTTCTCCCATCCTCCTCCTCTGAACCACACTTCATAACACAAGGTGAACTGAATGACCTGGTCAGGGATTTGGAACTACCCAAGAGTAAGGCAGAGCTGTTGGGCTCCAGACTACAGCAGTGGAAGCTCCTGGCAGGTGATGTTAGGGTTTCCATGTTCCGTGACCGTCAAAAGGATCTTGTCCCATTCTTCTTCATGGAAGGTGATCTTGTAGCCTGCAACAACATCAATGGTGTGATGGCAGCCCTCAACATTGTTCATTGTGGAGACTGTTCATTGATTCATCGAAGACGAGTCTTAAAGCTGTTTTACTGCATAATGGCAATGTTTTGCCATCAATTCCAGTTGGTCATGCAGTCCATATGAAGGAAACCTATGACAACACGAAACAACTTTTGAGGTGCATAAACTATGACCAACATCAGTGGCAGCTTTGTGGCGATTTGAAGGTTGTTGCTCTCTTGCTTGGTCTGCAGACTGGATACACAAAGTACTGCTGTTTTCTCGGTGAATGGGATAGTCGTGCAAGAGATTCCCACTACATCAAGAAAGATTGGCCACTCCGACAGTCATTGGAGCCTGGGAGGAAAAGTGTTCAGCATCCACCACTTGTTGAATCAAGGAAGATTTTGTTACCACCCTTACACATCAAGCTGGGTCTGATGAAGACAAGGCCATTGACAAAACACAAGCAGCTTTCAAATACCTCCGTGGAAAATTTCCAAGATCAAGTGAAGCTAAGATAAAGGAAGGTGTCTTTGTTGGTCCTCAGATTCGTTAACTTCTTCAAGATGATGTATTTGACCATGAACTGCGTGGCATGGAAAGCCTTCCAGTTAGTGGCAATAAATTTTCTCGGAAACAACAAGACAGACAACTACAGGTTGTTGGTGGAAAACCTCCTCAAGGCATACAAAAGCCTTGGTTGCCACATGTCACTAAAGATACATTTTTTGCATTCTCATCTAGATTTTTTTCCACCGAACTGCGGAGCAGTGAGCGACGAGCACGGCGAGCGATTTCACCAGGACATTGCAACAATGGAGAAACGCTATCGGGGCAAATGGAGCCCATCAGTGCTTGCAGACTATTGCTGGACAGTGACAAGAGATGCTCCATTTAATGAATACAAGAGACAAGCCAAGAAGCGCCGAGTAGACACTGAATAGGACTAAACTATGTACAGAATAGTTTTTTTGCCTTTTGTTTCATAATAAATTTTATTTATATAACCCTTTTGCTGATTTTTAAAGTGTTACATAAACAGGACAGGTGAAATATTATCATGTAAAGCAACCATAAACACATGAAAAGACCTAGGTTTACAATTTATGATTAAAACTCTACTATCTACACAATATACATAGACATAAAATGTAAAAACTTAAATATCTTAGAAACAGTAGCCAGTTGTTTTAATTGTCATATTTGAATTCAGCACATCAAAATACATAATAAATAGCACATTTTATCTCTGAAGCAGACGACTTCTCAAAAACTGTAGACCAGTGTTATTGCCCCAACCCTGTTTTCCATCTATTTAGCAGTCATTTTGGTCCTCGTTAAAGATCACCTCTCCAATGGAGTTGACATTCAACACAGAATGGATGGGTAGCTCTTTAATCTTCGATGTTTCTGCTCGAAGTCTAAAGTCGCCAGCGTATCCATTATTGATCTTCAGTATGCAGATGATTGTGTCATCCTCGCACACACCGAGAATGACCTGGAATTTCTTGCACAAACTTACCGAAGCCTAGGACTCTCACTAAATATTGAGAAGACTCAAGTGCTCTATCAACCTGACTTTGGAGACAGTTGAGCACTTTTGCTACCTTGGTAGTCAACTTTCTCAAAATGCAAAAATCGACAGTGAGATCCAGCACAGGATCCAGTGCGCAAAAGCTTCCTTTGGGAAATTGCTCTGACGTGTTTTCACGGACCTTGATCTACGGCAGGACACCAAGATCCAGGTCTATAAGACAATTGTTGTTCCTACGCTCCTCTATGGATGTGAAACCTGGGTGACCTATTGAGAGCACCTCAAGAGTTTGGAGAGATCTCACCAATGCCGCCTCCGGAAGATCTTTCGCGTCAAGTGGCAAGATCGCTGCACTAACGCCAGCATCCTCACTAAAGCCAATGTCACCAGCACTTAAGCAATGATCCTCCTGTGCCAACTGTGCTGGGCTGGACATTGTGTGCGGAATGCAGACTCTTGCCTCCCAAAACAAGTCCTCTACTCTCAGCTCATCCATGGTGGCCAGAGGAGACGCTACAAAGACACACTGAAAGCATATCTTAAGAAAACTGATGTGGACATCACAAGCTGGGAAGAGCAAGCCACCAACCGACCCCAATGGAGCCATATTCTCCATAAGGCAGTGGCTCACTTCGAGGAAAAGTACCTTGCCCTCGAAGCTGGCGAGAGAGAGAGAGAGAGAAGGGAGGAAAAAGAAATAACTTTCTCTCAGCAGGCAGCTGGCCTGCTACAAAATGCCTGTACCTACAGTGGGCAGATTTGCGGTTCTAGGATTGGACTCCTGAGTCATCTCAGGACCAATATGTAAATCCGTGGTAGAGATCATCCTCAAATTGAGGTATCGCCAATCAATCAATCACACCTAGATAACATCCACTAGGGAAAATGCTTCCAGCCTAGACAGCTGGTGGTGAAGGGCCTACTTAGAGTAATGAGCCATTAGGAAAAACAATAGGCCTTAGGAGAAGTTTATCCCCAATCTGGTGAACCTTCCTGAGAACATTCCAGACAGCCTGTAAGTAATGGCTGCTATGACTCAGCAGGGCATGTGACCAGACCATATGACATTGATTTCCATTTTGGGTACCTGTATATTTCCACAAGTTGAGCTGGGAACTGTTTTTTTTTTTTTTTTTTTAAACAAAGGGTTCCTGCCATATGGAAAAGCTATATCAGGCAGAGAGTGACATCATCTGTTGTTCTTCACTCCCCCACAACTCAACACCTGAGAGAAACTCCAAAAGAAATGGGGGTGGAGAGTCCATGCTGCAAAGCAAGTGCTGCTTGTGCCTTGAGAACATGCAAGCCTGACGGGGAGAAATTCCTAATTCATATCCAATCTTTCTAGTATCCTAGGCTTAGTTTGCGGTTTTGTTTATTTACTAGGTAATCTGCTTTGATCTGTTTGCTATCATTTAACATTTATCTTTTGTAGTTAATAAACTTGTTTTATGTTTTAAACTAAACCAGTGTGCCTTTAAGTGAAGTATCTGGGGAGGAAATCTTGGCTTGGTTAACAGACTTGTTGCATATTCCTCTCCTCATTGAGGGAGAGGCGAACTGAGTAATAAATTCATACTGGTCAGGGTTTTGACCAGGGCAGAATTGTACATCTCTGGAGTCCTAGGTTGAGAAGCTGGGGGTTATCTTGGCTGTAGCCTCTCTATTGTTGGTTCATGCAGTGGAAGCTCCTGGCAGGTGAACACCTCGAAAACCTAGCCTTTCCTCTCCATCCACACAGCTCAAATTCTTGCCCAGACCCTTGTAATATCATGTCTTAACTACTGCAACCTCTTCCTCTCTAGCACTGTTATATTCCATTTTGCCCCATTTATATCTAAATAATAGATCTGATGCAAAATCACTTTCATGGTTCGTCACTTCAACCATGCCTTTTTCGCATTCTTCCATCCTTCAGTACATCAAACACAAGCAGCTCTTGTCTTTGCTTTGAAAGCCCTTCACAGTCTATCCCAGTGCTATTCAAACTTTTTGTATTGGTGAACCCCTTTCACACAGCAAGCCTATGAGTGTGGACCCCCTTATAAACTAACTCCCCCATTTTTAATTTAATTTAATTTAATGGGGGCTCGGGACTGTCAGCCCCACAGAGCTGACAGCTCACAACCCCCATATAACCACCTTGTGACCCCCTGAGGGGTCATGACCCTCAGTTTGAGAACCCCTGGTCTAGCCCATCCCTATCACCGCTTACACAGTATTGAGACATTGACTCCCAACTCTGCTATGCCAACGATATCACCTCTATTGTTCATTTTTAAAATTTCTGAACACCGTCATGCTTCTTTTCATGTCATTCTTACGCGTCAGAGGAGTCACTGAAGGTATCTGCAGGGTCACCTCATTTTTCTACTTCAAATTCCCTCTTAAAACTCTTAGTGTCTACAAAAAAAACAACAATGTTTAGGCAGCTCGTGTGCTATGAACACAGGTTATGCTGACCATTGGCATCTCACTGCTTCTTTGTATCACTTCTCCTCTCCCCTGCCCCCTAGTCTGTCTGTTGCATTCACTTGTTTCTCATCTTACGCTTAGATAGTAAGCCTTTGGGGGCAAGGACTGTCTTTGTGTGTTTGTACATTGCCTAGCACAATGGGGCTCTCATCCATGACTGGAGTGCCTAGGTGCTATCACAATACAAACAAACAAACAAACATTAACAACTGCTTTTTTGTTATAGGATAAAAGCCTCAAGATGTCATGAAGCATCCTTTTTTCTGGGTCAAACATGACCAGAAACTGTGGTTCTTAATTCATTCTTGTTTCCTTTATGTCATAAATACAGCTCATTTCCCCATCCTCTTACATTATAGCCAGACGACTGCACTTTTGCTTTTTTCACAGTCCTTAGGATGTTTTTCACTATGATTTTCTCTTGACAATGTGTTTTTCTGTATTTCAGCATTATAACTGTGTACTAATTCGCACGCTTGCCTGACTAGATTTTAGCTTCTATTTCATATTCTTGAAGAATGATTGCATTTCTTGTCGTTTTCATAACTGTCAGCAGCCAGGTGTCTAGCCTTTCTTAAACAGAGATACAGAACTGGTTTTGCATTATGTTATTCAATTTCCTAAAAGCTTTTCTCAAACATTCTTTATCATTAGTTTTTGTTTTAACATGCAGTAGTAGTCTGTCAAAGAAAACTTAAATCCTTAACTTCTAATACATTCTTCTGTACTTTTCTTCTGTTTGCATTAAATAAGATTTTAAACTTCAAGTTAATTCACAGTTTACATTCAATGCTCTTCGTAAACTTACTAAAAGTGAGAACTCTAAATTCTGGAATCACAGTCTGGGAAACTGAACAGTTAAAGTTACCATAGTTTTCATAGCTAAATTCTCCTGGGATGAGAGCTGATAACAGATGGTAACTTTCACTGCTTAATACTCTCTCTCTGATTTCTTTCAAACTAGAGATCTCCTTCTCACTGATCTTGTGAATTAGTATTTATGAATCCATGTGACTCAATTCTAATATTAATCATATTCATTTTTATATCACACATGCCTTCCAAAAAAACCCCATTGTGTGTGGCAAGAAGAAATACATAACTCTTGCTAGAAAACAGCCTGCAGATTACCCTCTAATTCTGAAATGTTAGCTTCATGACATGATTTTCAGCACAGACCTATTCTTTCTTTTGCTCTCGGATATGTCGTCTTCACTCAACAATCTTGAAGAATTCAGAACTTCATTTGTAGAATTCTGATATCTGTAAACTCAACTCTCACCTCAGGAGAGGGAGGGACTGGTTGTGGAATCAGCTATTACTGAATGATTAAACAGATGGGTAGAGTTGTGAACTATGAGGAGGATTTGGTTTGCTAGAATTTAGAAATTTCTGGAAGTCAGTAGAGTTTCTACATAAAGCTGGTTTAGTCTTCATAGCATTCGCAGAATTCATTGGGTAGTTCTGCGTGTATGGGTCTTTCACAGAACAGTGGAGAGAAATATATATTTAAAAACAGGAAAAAGCAATTTTAAGTCACAACAACTGACAAGTGGACCTAGGGACAGGTGTATCTATTACAGTGGTCCCCAAACTTTTTCTGTTTTGCCTCCCCTTACCCATAATGGAACCTGTCTGCAGTCCTTCTGGAACCGTGGCTGGGAGCAGAGCTGGGGCTGAGAGCCTGGGCCAGGAGCTTGAGGCCAAGGACGGGGCCATGGGCGGAACTGGAGCCATAGCCGTGGCTGGGGCCCAAGCTGCAGCTGGGGTAGGGCCTTAGCAGAGCTGGGACAGAGCAGGACTGAGTGGTGCTCCCTTCCCCACCTCCAGGGGGGGCTGACCCAGGGCCGCTGCGCCCCCCCCCCCAACATTGCTCCGCGCCCCCCTGGGGGGAGCGCCCCACAGTTGGGGGACCACTGATCTATTAGGTTCTTCTATAATCCTCATTACCATGGTGTCGGAGCTTCACAAAAATTAATTTATCTCACAACAGCCCAGCAAGATCGGAAAGTATAACATTTTACAAACTAGAAGTGAGTCAGAAACTGCATATACTACAATTTTTTTTCTGTACTTTTGCAATGTTGTTACCAGCAGTTCAACTTCACCAGAGAGAGTAACACCAGGAGGGCTAGTGAAGACAAGGAGCTGGCTCAGAGTTCTATTTCACATGGTGGTTGAGACACCAGTTGCCCCCTACTAGGATTGCTGAGAAATCAGGTGAAAATTCTAGCATACAACAAGCAGAAAGATTATATGACTTGGCCCACTGTCACATATTAAGTTTGTGGCAAAATCAGGAATGGAATCCTTGATTTCGAAATGATGGTGTCCCTTTAGTACAGACATCATACAGAAGACAGGCAAATCATTTTCTTTTATATTGATACTAAAAAGCAAAAAATAAATTAAAGACAATTTTGAGCAAAGGGTATGCAATGTTTGCATAACATTTTCTATTTCAAAGGAAATCCATTTTTATCAAATTCACAAAGGGTGCTAAAAGTCATTAGAGCGATCAAATTGTCTTTTCTTCAATAATAAGACAGCTTTCAAGCTGCAGTTAGAAGTGGCTAAGTATTATTTACAGTAGAAAACTTCTCAATTGCATCATAACACACCTGTACAAAGTTATCTGAAAATTCAGTTCAAAGCAATCAACACATTTATTTATAAAGAGATAATAGTCTGGTATACTCATCAGTTCTACTGTCTACATCAAGAGACTAAAATTACATTAGAATGTGGGACACTGCTAGATCTATAGTTTAGCGTTTACATGAAAAAAATCTCAAGACTAGCTTTTCTTTTAAATGAATAACCTGGGGCAGTCTGGTGGATTAGCAGGTTAGAGGTTAACTTGAATCTCTCATACTTTATGCTGATAGAAGCAAGGAACTCCACAGAAACAAGCCTCTCTCTGCCTTTGGAAGTGATGGGTGACTACAAATACACTGCATCACTCCATTGCCATATCAGAATTAATTTTTTTTAAAGTTATCAACCCTCTGAACTATCTAACTACAGATCAAAAGGCAACTGAGTTTTGAAGCTAGAGTAGAAAGTCTATTAAACTGGAAACATGAAGGGGGTAATGGAAAGCAAAGGCTGCTGATTTCAAATACATACGCAGCTGAATATTGTAAAGGGACACCAACTTTAAAAAAACCCACTTTAGTCTGAAAACAATCTATTCAGGTGTTACTTACGATGAAACACTTAGAACTGTGAAAATTGGGATGGCGGGGGGATAGTTTATTCGCCCCCCCAAAAAATGCAGTTTTGGTTGACCCAAAATGTCATCCTCATAGTGGTGTCTCTGGTGCCACCTTATAACTTTTAGCCCACTCGTTAGGGAACTCAACTGAGATGTGGGACACCCAGGTTCAATTCTCCAGTCTGCTTGATTTAGAGCAGGGATGTGAACTTGAGTCTCTGGGCTATGGAGCACTCTTGGACGGGTCTCTTTCAATCTCTCCTGTTGAAACTGTCCCACTCAGTATAACTAATTAAATAGTAATTGGAGATGGGACTTGATCTTGAATCTCCCACATCCCAGGTGACTGCCCTAGCCACCAGGCTACAGCCACTCTCATTCACTCTCTTGTTGGCCCTTTGACTATTTAATTATTTATAAAATGTGGAACAGCTTCAACAGGAGAGAGAAAGAGATCAAACCCAGAATAAACCAATAGCCCCACATGAGAGGTGGGAGACCCAAGTTCAAAACCCATCATCACTTCAGGCAGAAGGGAGACCTGAACCCAGGTCTCCCACCTCTCAGGTAAGTGTTCTAACTACTGAGCTAAAATTTTATGGAGGAGAAGAGGCTGGCTCAGCGCTTTGAGCATTGGCCTGCTAAACCCGGGGTTATGAGTTCAATCCTTGAGGGGGCCACTTAGGGATCTGGGGCAAAATCAGTACTTGGTCCTGCTAGTGAAGGCAGGGGGCTGGACTCAATGACCTTTCAGGGTCCCTTCCAGTTCTATGAGATAGGTATATTTCCATATAATTTTTAATTTTTTTATTTAAATCTGAAAATAAAAAGTAAAATTTCACCCCAGATGTATGCATGTACCAGTCAACACAAAGCACAATTATATCATTCTCTGAAAGACCAAATGTTTCTAATACATACTATTGCAGAATTTTTTCTAAATAAATTTGAGAATTTGGGGACAGATTTAAATATTTGTTTTTTGAGTTTGACAATGCAAAAAATGTTTTTTCTTTGTCTTCTAAAGTAATATGATTTTTATGCAAAAAACAAGTCTTCAAAATGATCGTTAAAAAACTTTCCTTCCTAATTTTGAAATTAGTCTTTTGTTAGTAAATGCATGAATATAGCTTTGTTTACTGATAATCTTCATATCCTAACAGCTATTATACAATGTTGACTTCTCTGAAAATATCTGTTACCTTTCTATATGTGATCTATACCAAAGCATGAAACTTTGGTGGAAGTTTAGATGTATTAATTAAATCTGACATTATAAACTATAATCTTGATCCCACAAACCCTTAGTCACACAAACAGTCCATTTCAACTGAAGTTTTGCTATAGATTACAATATTTAGTTCTAATGTTTAGTGTTGGGATGCACTGTAGTATAAATTATGCTGTTTCTATCTAAAAGATCTTGTAAATAAACAAATTACTTCCTATACTTGAGAAGGCAAACCTCCATTTCCCTACACTGAATTATAAAAGAAAAAAATATACACAGCTTATAATTTATTACTTTCTTTCAGATCTGTTAATACCCTTAATATTTAACACTTTTTTAAATGCCCCAAATACATAAGCAATTGTCCTTTGCTAGTTTTGCAAAAGCCAGCCTCTCTATGTAGTTTTTGGTTTGAACAGAAGAGTTTAACAGCCTAACATTGAAACCTTGGCTGATACAGTATCAGAAGTACTCTCCTCATTAATTCAGCTAAAGCCAAACAGATTTTTTATGTCTGCAGGGCCATCATACATTAATGACATATATGAGAAGCAGGTCGTAAATTATTCAGGAACACAAGGAATGCAGTTCCAGCAGTTTCCAGATAGCTCACAAATGCTGCATGAAAGTTCTCTAAAGAAAAAGCACACTAATTCTGATGGCCATTTTGCAATCATTTCACTGGGCCTGAGCTGAAACCAATGAAGCTCAGTTCAATTTGTTGAAAAGAATCTGAAAGAAAACCTCAGTGAAAATGCTTCTGCACAGCAGGTCTGCTAAATGACTAGGCATTCCTTAGGCTTTTTCACTAGTTCTTTCAATGCAACTTTGGCATCTATAAAAGATTTAAACAAGCAGGTTCACTAAAAATAGTATGATGAGACTAGAATAAGGCATAGAGCAAACAGTACCCATTTGTCAGTGTTTGCAGCAGTGGAGGCACTGTGCAAAGCAGAGCTGTTTCTATTTGTTGTTTAGTTGACAGCTCTTGGTTGATCAGGCTGTCACCATAGCAACTTTCAGAGCAAAACTCACAATGCACCCAAAGGAACTCTGAGCTAAATTAACTTATTGCATGTCACCAATGAGAAATGACTGTTCAGAGGTAATTTTCTCTACTAATATGTAATAGAGTTAACTCTCTAAATTGAATTAAATTAATTAAATGCCACTCCCAGTAAATCAGATTCTATTACATGATTGTTAAAATAAATTAAAGATGTTTTAATAAAGATTATACTACTAATAAGTTATTACTTCATTTTAATTCAAAATTTTGTTCAGTTTATTTTAGACACGTTCATCCCATGCTACAGAGGAATGCATAATCATTCCACACATAAAGCTGCTTGGATTACATGCCTTTGTTTCATTCAGCTTTACTTACAATTGTCCAAAGCAATTAAGGACACCAGCAATGGGAAGGGACAGCACTATTTACACTGAAACAGTATAGGTTACTACTGCACACCTAACATAAGGATTTTGGCCTGAGACTCAGGCTTTTGGGGATTTCGCAAGCCCACTGGATCATCTCCAGAATCGTAGTTTTAGCTCTACTGTGAAACTTCTGTGATGGCTAAAGTGGCATTGAACAGACAGAAGAATAAGGGAGACAGGCTCTGTCTAGACAGGTCACAAAGATAACAATTCTTGAATCACTGTGGATTCACAAAAGATAAGGAATCTACTGCTATCTTGATTTTTTTCAAATTTGGATGACAGGGTTTCTTTCAAATGGGGAAGGGATGAGTAGCTGACAGGAAAATTCAAGATTTCAATTTTTCCAGGGTAAGTAGGGTCAGGTTACAGCCATAAAACAATGACGTTAGCGCCGGAACGGATGGCAGCTGCTAAGATGCTTGCAAAACCTTTACTAAACATTTAACATGCATTAAAGTTATTAAAGGTAAATTCAAGTAGTTAGTACTATTACAATCTAACAGAGCTACAAAACTATATAACATCTGAGTACTGCATTTCTTTTAAACCAGAACCACAACATGCATGACCTACAACAGGAATCTTTTATTAACAGCAGAGGGAGCACAAGCTATTTCCATACCTATGTTGACCTTATTGAGGATGCTGTTGCACAAACCAGAAAAAACAGATGCCAGGTTCATTTCAAATTCAATTATAAATATATAGAAAAGTCAACATTTCAGCAGAAAGAGAACTCTTGTAAGAAAAACTTATACGTTTCTAAGGAGCTATTACAAACAATGAAAAACAAATACATAATGAATCATTTAAAAACCTTCTTCAGTCTCTCAATAATATTATGGATTCCAGAGCCGCCCAAAGGATTCAGGGGGCCTGGGGCAAAGCGGGGGAGCGGACATACTCACCGGGCGGCGTTCCGAGTCTGCGGCGGCGGGTCCTTCAGTCGCTCCGCGTCTTCGGCGGCAGCACTGAAGAACCTGCTGCCAAAATGCCACCGAAGACCAGGATCGCCGGCGGGTAAGTAAAAATTAAAAAGGAGCCTCTAGCCAGCAAACAGATTCTTGGCCAGGGCTAGCAGGGCCCCGGGCAAATTGCCCCCCCCCCCGGGCGGCCCTGATGGATTCAAGTGTGCACTGAAGTACCAATTGGAAGTCTGAATATAAGTTACAATGATTATATTTTTAAAAAGCCTTTGTTGCTCCTGTCATGCAATAACTGCCCCAAGATCAGAATATCTCTACATACAAAAACATAGTTTCTAATGTTCAGAGATTAAGTTAGAGAATTATTTGTGTTTTCCATGCAAGAGTCCTTTTAATCATCTTGAAAAAATTATACCACAAAAACATAACTGTTTACCCACTATACATCTAAATGAATGTGCATTTCTGGCAGAAGAAGTAATATTTGCTAACAAAAACTATAAAGAGATGTCCAGAACACTTTAACGCCTAACATATGTTACAATAGTTATGCTGTCATTAAGTTATCTGAAAGTCACATTTTGGATATTTATATGTTTTGGAGTGTTTTAGTAAATATCCAAACTAACAGAATATTACCATAATTGTAATGTTTTCAGTGTCCCTAATCAAAAACAAAGATGAAAAATATTCAAGAAACATTTTTATACCTCGCTGGACCTTATCATCATCTTGGGGAGAGAATTAATTATATGTAATCTGCTGTAAATAAAATATGCCAATTTCAGCATTACTGAGTCATATTATGAACTCCCAGGATTAAGAGATCATCATACTGGCAGATATAACCAAAAAGTCATAATACAAGAGAAAAACTGCTTTCAGTCTATCAGAAACAATACTGGAACAACATCGTGCACTACCTACTTGTTAAAAGTGGGTAACAAGGAATCCTTGTTTCTACCTCTAAATCATATTTCTGCAATATGCTCCACCATGCATTTCTTCTTTCCTTTACATCGTCAGATACACATTCGTGGCATACATAGGTGTACTAACAGGAGGGGGGCATGTCCCCCTTCTCCCTATCTCCACCTTTTAAAAAAAAAAAAAAGTAATTTCTGTCTTCAAGGTCTTACAGGATGCACACATACCACTCCTGTATAGTGGGAATCCTTTTATCTGGCTAATCTATCTATTATTTCTAACATTCCTCAAAGATAAAGTGTCTCTCAAAACTGTTCCCAGATTAATTCATAATAATTCCAGTTTCCACTGTGAGAAGTCCCCTTCCTTCTGCATAATCCATTGTTTCCCAAAGAAACATTATGGCATTGAAACTCAGAGAAAGCCGCCGAAACCTCTATTCAGAGAAAGCAGATTCAAAGCACTCTTGACTCCAGACAAAAAACTGCACACACTTGTTGCAGGGAACACCACAAAAGCATGATATGTCTGCACATTTACCAGTTAAAAGAGGTCATCCAGACATATGGTTAAACTTCTTGCTTGAAACCTTGTGGCTATGTAATCAACATTTTAGCATCCATAACACAGAAATCTCTCTCTCTCTCTGAAACTATCTTTCGGACCTAGAGGCTCAGGAAAAAAGTGAACTCGACCCAGGAGGAAGCTAATCAGGCAAATTCGTTGGGACTAGTACCTGGGCTCTAAGAAAGGTCTAGGAGCTCAACAACAGAGTCCTTGGGGCTATCTGTGGGGAAATGGGATAGATATTGCCTTCTCCACAGTCCTGGGTATCAGTTGGAATTAGAGAAGGAGCTATTACATAAAAACTCCTTTCCCCAATTCCAAGAGAAAGCATCTCAAGCTATAGCCAGGGAGAACTGAAAAATGAGGTGTTTAGAATACAATCTGGGGTGAGCAAGCCCAAAGGTGATCCCCATCTATGAGTGTGAGAAAGGGCATTGTGAGCCCCATTCAGCTATGATAAAAGAATGGAAGTTTCAGCTGGGGAATCAGCTCTCCTTCTCCTGGAAAGTTTGAGGCTGGAGCAAAAGGCAGTTGGGCAGGTACTGAAAGGTCACCAGAAGAGAAAAGTGGTTCACATGTCTCCATTGTGCTGCATTATGCGAGACCATCACACATGGTAGCAAAGGAGGGGAGCTCTGAGACAGACGTGATTAAGAACACTATCCAGTAGCTTGAGAGGAAGAAAAAAAGCTGTTTCCCTTGACCACATGAAAGAGGAATGATGCGGAGAGACTTAGGATCCTGAATTTGGTGTTTGGAATGAGGGAAGGAAGGCAGAGAACAGAGTCCTATGGCTTAAAAAGTTGTCTGATGAATGCAAGGCAGAAAGCGTGTCTGAAACAAGAGTTCTACAGCCTCCAGAGGAAATAAGTATCTATCATTTGATCTTCTGAGGTGATTGTTGAGCTGTATCTGAAACATGATTTAGAAAGGCAGTGTGGCCCAGTGGTTAGAGCACTAGACTGGAACTCAGGAGACATGGATTCATTTCCCAGGTCTACCACTGACCTGCTGGGTGAATTTGGGCAATTCACTTCCCCTCTCCGTGCCTCAGTTTCCTCATCTGTAAAATGAGGATAAAAATATTGACTTCTTTAAAGTGCTTTGAGATCTGCTAATCAAAAGTGCTATACAAGAGCTAGGTATTATTATTAAACATTCCCCCTAAGAAAAAAAACAAACAGTTGTCTTTGTGTTTATTGAAACAGCAGAAAGCAAATACCCTGTGCTTCATCACAGGTGTATATTCAAATTTATGATTTCCCTACTATTTCATTTTCATTTTCAAGATTTCCTCTTGTTGAAAAAGAGAGCCAAAAGAGAGGGACTGCAAGGAGGGTGAGCCACTTGTACCAATATTTAACTACTGAAGGAATGTAAACCAGGGAGAGAACTGGAAATGAGATAGGAGAACAGGAAACTCCAGAGGGGAGGCAGGAAAGGAGTGGGAATGAGTGCTAGGTAGCTGCAGTGGGGAGTGTTGATGTATTCAACCTCACAACAAATAGTAGCATTCTGATGTATGATTCTGAAGACTGCTGTAGAAGTGAAGTGCTCACAATCAGAAAAAAACTGAGCAGCAATTGGGAGAAGACACCCCTATGGTATGTCCACACAGCATTATGGATTCAGAGCCCAAGCAACAGCCTGAGTCACAACTTCAAAACCGCTGTCTACACATTATTTTTAGAAAGCTTGCCTCCCCAGTGGCACTAGCCCAAGTCTGTTGACCTGGGCTGGCAGGCTCACTCCAAAATGTTGTGTAGACATATTCCCACTGTCCTAACTGCCAGAGAATTGACAGAACTAGAAAGGAAGGCTCCTGAATTCTAGGGGATACTTATAGCAAGCCAAAGGCAGGGGGAACAGGATCCAGAGAAGGTGGCGGCAGCAGCACTGCTGAAGACAAGCTGGGTCAGAGAGGTGCATACTGGATTGAGGTACAAAACAGCAGCAAGAAGACTCCTGGATTGGCCACTTAAGGTCAAAACTGTGCGGGTTAAGAGGCTAAGGTGTCTAATTTGCAAAGTCATTATCCATCTGAGATCCTGGTAGCCTGTAATTCAGGATGCATCACAAGAAAGATGCTTTGCTTTAGCTTTCTGAGTACTGTTAGCATTAACACACTGTGGAGGACCATCATAAAAGTGCTTGCTCCCTCTTCTCCTTTTGTTGTAACAGAGGCACTGGAGGACTAGACAAAGCCATGCTTTCAAGACAGGAGGCACAGAATACCGAAGAGTGGGCATGGAGGCTGCCTTTCAACAGTCTTTGCATTTCATTGTGTTTTGGCTCCTTGGCAGATGGTGCTGTGTAACCCTGGACTTCAGAAAAGCAGACTTTGACTCCCTCAGGGAACTGATGGGCAGGATCCCCTGGGAGAATAACATGAGGGGGAAAGGAGTCCAGGAGAGCTGGCTGTATTTTAAAGAATCCTTATTGAGGTAGCAGGAACAAACCATCCTGATATGCAGAAAGAATAGTAAATATGGCAGGCGACCAGCTTGGCTTAACAGGGGTTGTCTGTAAGCGAGGACAGGTCTGTCTCCCAAGATCTGTGAGAGACAACCCCCCAACCTAAAGCAAATACTCAACAGCAACCACACATCACTGAACAAAACCGCTGACCCAGGAACCTATCCTTGTAACAAAGCCCCATGCCAACTCTGTCCACATATCTATTCAAGTGACATCATCATAGGACCTAATCACATCAGCCATACCATCAGGGGCTCGTTCACCTGCACATCTACCAATGTGATATATGCCATCATGTGCCAGCAATGCCCCTCTGCCATGTACATTGGCCAAACCGGACAGTCTCTACGCAAAAGAATTAATGGACACAAATCTGACATCAGGAATCATAATACTCAAAAACCAGTGGGAGAACACTTTAACCTGTCTGGCCATTCAATGTCAGACCTGCGGGTGGCTATCTTACAACAGAAAAACTTCAAAAACAGATTCCAACGAGAGACTGCTGAGCTGGAATTGATACGCAAACTAGACACAATCAACTCAGGATTGAATAAGGACTGGGAATGGCTGAGCCATTACAAACATTGAATCTATCTCCCCTTGTAAGTATTCTCACACTTCTTATCAAACTGTCTGTACTGGGCTATCTTGATTATCACTTCAAAAGTTTTTTTTTTTTCTCTCTTACTTAATTGGCCTCTCAGAGTTGGTAAGACAACTCCCACCTGTTCATGCTCTCTGTATGTGTGTATATATACCTCCTCAATATTTATTCCACTCTATATGCATCCGAAGAAGTGGGCTGTAGTCCACGAAAGCTTATGCTCTAATAAATTTGTTAGTCTCTAAGGTGCCACAAGTACTCCTGTTCTTTTTGCGGATACAGACTAACACGGCTGCTACTCTGAAACTCCCGCTGATGTAATTAGCCCCTACACTGACTTAACTCCACCTCCACAAGAGGCATAGAGTAAACGCTGATGCAGTTAAGTCGACGCACATCAAATGTTGCTGCCTTTCAGAATCCATCCCACAATGGCCCACACTGACAGTTGAATTGCTATGCTCCTGGTGAGGATGTGCACCGCTGACACAAGGAGTCTAGGGTGGAATGCAAAAGCGATTTAATTACTGTGGTGGCTATATATTGTTGTAACATAGGTCGATATAATTTTGTAGTGTAGACAGACCCTATATTCCACATGCCTTTTAATACCCTCTCTCACCCACCAAGATTAAGAATGGTGACAAAAACCTCACAAGATAGTTTCCTGGTTAACAGGACCTCACAAGATTGCTTTACCTGTTAACCAGGAAACTAACAAACCAGGTAGAAGAAATCTTGGCGTAGTCTGAAAAACAGTCTTGAGTGAAACAAAACTGTGACCAAATGGGATAGGTCTCTATCAGCATATATTACAAAATGGAGTTCATAATCTGTGCAGGTCTAATTCGCCTAAGGGCAGCCTGTTATGTGTTCCATACAGCTACCATACCCAGGAAAGTTGCTTGACTCCTCATTGAGAGACAGTCACTGAGAAGCCATCAAGATTGCAATCTAAGGCCACCAACTGATTGTCTTCACTACCCGCCCACCCTCAAGGCACAATAAGCTTTCTACACAGGTGCCTCCACTAGATAGGAGCTTCTCACTGTAAAATATCAGAGAGCGAGGTTAAGGGTATGTGTACTCTTAAACTGATGCTGCAGCTGTAGCCCTTTAGGGTAGACACTACCTACACTGACGGGAGGGGGTTCCCATCAGCACCTCCCTAGAGGTGATAGCTAGGTCATTGGAAGAATTCTTCTGTCAAACTAGTGCTGTCCACACTGGGGGTTAGGTCAGCATAGTCTCTCTCAGGGATGTGGATTTTTTACACCAGAGAGAGAGTTATGCTGATGCGAATTCCTAGTGTAAGCCAGCCCTGAGCCTACATTCCTCACTTTCCTGTTACACTGTCCCTGAAAGTATAAAACTAGAAGACCAGAGTGCTCATAGCCTGGGTAAGTGTCTTGCAGGAGAGGGGAGTTCAGGAGATAGCCGACACTGATTTGGGGGTTTAGGGTGGCTAGGCAGCAGCAACAGTTCCCAAAAGAGGGTTTCAGTCAAGAGGTGGAAGCCTAGGAACATGTCCTATAGCCCCTAGAGCTAGAAACAGAGACTAGACTCTACCAAGATCCAGAAATTGGATTGCAACAGAATAGTTACCTTTCAGTGGGGTACTTGGCCAGTTTATAACAAAGACATTTATAGATAGGAAACCAGTGAGGGAACCAAGTCAAGGAGTGTGAATGGAGCCTCTCAACAATTGTAGGAGAATATTAATGAAGTGAGTGGCAGTGAATAGAATGCAGAGGGACTAATCATCTGCTCTAAGCTACCTGGCTTTTAATATATGGGGACCCACCAGATAAACTATCCAGGTTTTATACTTCATCCAGCACCATGGTATCTGAGCACTTGAACTTGAAACTTTCCTCTGTGCATAATAAAAGCTGAAGAATGCATTTATTGAGTACTGGAGCCAACCCCTCATCCAACCTGCCTGCAGTAAATTTAAGAAAAATCCGAAGTGTCTGAAGCAACGCAGACTCCTTAGGAGCTAAACTGAGATTTGAGGAAGAGTTGTAGAGAATGAAAAGCTATCTATTTTAAAACAACTTCAGAGCCCTAGAGACACAGAGGAGCAATCAGAGAATCTGACACTCCTCGAAGAAGGGAAAAATACAATTTTAATAAAAATGAGGTTACTTTTTGCACAACTGACTAATTGCTATTGTCAAATGCAGTGGGAGCCTGCCTTGCAGGCTTCCAAAACATACATCTAAACTAAAGTGAGGATGAACACAAGGTAGACAAAGGAGTAGGTGTTTCTCTACTTCTCTCAAGAGAAATGTAATAAATTTGGGAAAAGAAGTCAGAGAGAAAGGAAGCAAGTGTAGGTGGTGCCAAAAGTTATTGATGGCAATGATTGTTGTTGCTGCTTGTCAGGAGGAAGAGGAGGAACAATCCATCAGTTCATCCTAATGTATCCTCAGTATATCAGATCTGAAAGACTACCAGTATTACATTGATGTGTCATAATAAAAACTTAAATTATCAGAATCCATGTTACAAACATTACAATTGATGCTAGAGTCTTCTTTACAAAAACAATGTCTCTTCCTTTCATTTCTGATGTTTGCTCCAAATTTATTAAAAACTGGAAGAGGCAGACAGGGTGGGGGGGTAGGGGGGGGCCCGGGCCGGAAGTGACAGATTCATCTCTTCTGGGACCGACTACACCAGCCCGCAGGGCCCCCCAAAGTACAGGGCCCAGAGTGGGGGGCTCTGGAGCAGAACTGACAGATTCATCTCTTCCGGGACCAAATGCACCGGCCAATCGCACCAGCCTGCAGGGCCTGGAGCAGTTGCCCCGATTCGCCCTACCCAAGGAAGGGTCTGGGGGCAGAACACGAGTTCAAATAGCATAAAACTAAAATCACTACTTTTCTACAGCTGGAGTGGATAAATACCAACTTACCAGTAGTAAGGTCTGGAACAGAAAAACGTTTGCCCTCCCAAGTTTTCCAAAAAAGACCTAGAGTCTGTCCACTTCAACCTTTTTCTCCTCATCTAGTTAACATCCAAAACATGCAAACCCATTTCCATGGCAAGGCATTCAGTATTTCCTGTAATCTTGGTCTGAGGTGGAAAATAAAACCATTACTTTTTTTCACCAAAGTACAAGAAAACCATTTTGTTATTTCCATATGCCTTTCATTATAATCTGAATTTAAGCAGTATATAATACAAAAGCAGCTAAACAAAACTTTATCAAAGAGAATAATGAGAGTATTAGATTGTGTTCTTGAAGGTCTTAATACACTGCACTATATTATCAAATGACTACATATTAAGATTTAATTGAAGCATTTGTTACAGTGAGCCTCCTTCCCCCTTCAGCAGCCATGATATATGGCATGTTTTGTTACTGGAATGTCAAGCAATTCAATACAAACAGAGCACTTTACAAGCAAGATGGCAGAGGCAGATATTCAAGCACACACTATAAATAGTCAGATGAGTCAGAGGTCATAAATCTGCTGTAAATCTTACCAGACTGCTGGCTGAAACACACTTCCTAATCTTGTACAAATCTCAGAGATGTTCCCATCAAACTCGGCTGTTCCCTGACAAACTATAGATAGTCCAACATCCACCCCAAATAACTTACAAGTGTAATTTGTTTCAGCCTAGTTATGTAAACATATCAGCATAATTTTACTCAAAAAACAAAACCAGGATTCTGCTAAAAAAGGTTCTGCATTGTTTCTGGTGATAATTCACATGAAAGTTAAATATTTCAAAGCTTTCTAATATGTTCTGATACACTGGATATCAAAGGAATGTATCCAACATTACATTTTGGCCAGCAGCCTAGTAAATGCACAACTCTACCGTTACCAGAACTAAATGTAAGGCTTGATACATTTATTGCAGGAGCATTAGAAACAGCACATTTGGCAGGGGAGGAGGGAGCAGCAATCCCAAAAGCTATATAACACTTATCTGTTTAATTTAGAAATGAAATTGACTGGTTCTGAAGAGAGCCACATCCTGTATTCATGGCTTTCCCAAGGTAAGAGATCCAAAATAACCACCACACAAATTAAGCACACACTAGAAATAACTATTTTCAAGAAACTAACTATCCCTGCACTATGCAAAATTTATGAACACCATCTCTCTCTTTATTTTTATATATGTATAAAAATATATACATGCATGCACTCACTATGTTGTATCTAAAATACTGTGAAACAGGAGTGAAAATGTAACTGTCCAGGTAGATAAGTGTGCTATAGCCAAAAAATTGGTCAGCTACCTAGAAGATTAAACAAGCCAAACAATCAAAGAAATAGTATGATTTTGACAAGTCAAATGAAGTGGTGTTTTGTATTACTAAAATGCTCGTATAAAGTCAAATTCTTTTACTTAAAAAACAAACATTTTACAGAAATGTAAAACTAATAAACTACCAATAATATATGGACCAAGTCTGAAAACCAATGCTAAAAACAGATTAGCTCATATAATCAAACCCCCAATAAACAAAGTCTGAGTCATCCTAAAACCACCAGGAGGATCATTATAAAGCACTGCAAAACTATTATATCAGTAATCTATTTAAATAAAATTTGTTAGTCTTACAGAATTGTGTATGTCCATCTCATATACAGACAGAGGCACAAAGCCTACATAAACAGCCAAGCTATACTTGATTTTACTTCCTGGAAATACTATTTACAGTTGTTGAGCCTCACATTTTTACCTTCTCAAGACTCCTCTTGACTCAAACTTGTACTGCTATCTGTAGAAAGTATGACAATTGGACAAGGGCTTTAGAGGGATGGAGTGGAAAATTCTCAGTTTTAATCATTGCAGAATTCTGATATTTACACCACAACTGATGATGATGATGATGATCTCACTTTAGGGGAGAAACAGCCTCTATCTTTTTGAGATGCTCAATTTTTATCTTCTCCCTCACTATTCTAACAGTACTTTCCTTCTAAACTAAGTATTTCTTACTCTTACTGTGTATACTCCTGGGGGAATTCTGCGCCACTGCGCATGCACAGCATTCATGTCCCTTGCCAATTTCTTTGCTTCCCCGCAGAAAAATGACTTTCTGATGGGGAAGTAAAGGGAAGCCACAAGAGTGGTAATGTGACCCTCCCCAGCAGTATTTTTAGGTACCCAGGGCAGCCGGCAGAGGGGTAAATCACTGCGGGGCAAGGGATGGGACTGGCTCATCTGGGGGCCATTAGACGGGTTCATCAGGCTCATCTGCTAGTCCCGGCTGAGCTGGGAAGGACGGGACTTCCTCTTCCCCTGCACGGCATCCGGGGCTGGATCAGACCCACCCCCAGATTTCTCCCCAGGCTGCAGGAAGCTCCGCAAACTGCTCCCCCCCCCCCCCCCACACACACACTTCCTGGACCCATTGCTCCTCAGCTGCAGGCAGAGGGATCACTGTACAGGGAGCTGCTCCCCCATCCAACCAATCCCCGTGCATCCAGACCCCCTCATGCTCATACCAAGTCTAACCCCCCCTGCATCCAGAACCCACCATGCCAAACCCCACTTCCCCTGCTCCTGGACCAACCAGATGAGCCACCCGCACCCAGATCCCCACCCCACTGAGCCCCACTCTTCCAGTATCTGGGCCCCCCACACCCAGACCCTCCAGCCGAGCTATCCCCCCACACACACCTCCGCTGAGCTGCAATCACCTTCACCTGGACCCCACTGCAGAGTCCCATTACTGCTGCACCCATAACCCCAAACAAACCTCTGTGTATCCAGATCCCCCTGCACCTGGATCCCCCAACTGAGCCACTCGCACCCAGATTGACCTACACAGAACCCTCTCAACCCACACCTGGATCCCTCCACACTTGGATCCTGCCTGCCCACACCCGGTGCACCTGGCACGGAAGGACAGGGCCCTGGGTGTTTCTAGGGCAGACCCAATCCTCGCTCACTGCTGAGTCCATGTGCCGGGGGAGGGAGGGAGAAGCAGCTGCAGCGTGATCTCCCACCTCTATGCAACCACTGGCCTGTGCTCCCCAATGCCATGCTGAAGCCTCCACATTTATTTGACAAATAAAAGGTGAAGAATTGTAAAATATTGTGTACATAATTTTTAGGCGCAGAATGCCCTCAGGAGTATATGTAATAAAAAAGCAAGTCACCAACGAACTCTACAACATATTGAGATTTATCTGCTTAAGACTGCCAAGAAACAAAAACTGGATATGCACTCATTTTTGTCCTGAGCTTTGACAATATCTAAGATAAAGACACTAGAGAAACACTTGCTATTCTTCACAAACTTTATATACAGGGTGGATAAAAATCAATGATATAAAAAAAAATCTGATTTTTTTTATTTAAATTTGGTGGGGTTTTTTTGATAAAATGCTTTTTGAGGAAAAACAATCTAAAGATAGTTTTAATTAAGACACATTATAGCTCAAAGATCTCTCATCATGGAATTGGGATTATAAATTCTAATTCTAGAGTATGAGACAATATATTCATGTAATGTTTAAGAAAAGTTTTGTAAATGAGTTCCAACAGTTCATGGATTAGGGACCCAATCTTATGGGGTTCCACAGGCTTCTGTATAGATTATTTAGGTTAATCTTCCTATCTACCAAATGGGACTCAGTGCTCAGTCTAGAAGATACCATCAGAGATGCTTAGTTTTGCAGTTCTCAAACTGTGAATTTGTCTCTCCAGAGGTAACATGCTTGTTAACAGCAAAAATATTTTTAAATAAATAAATAAATAGAGGTGAGAAATAACAGACCTCAACTCTATTTTCCCTCTGCAAATTTGTGTACACAGAGTCAATCCCTTACCTCTCTCTAAAAGTGCAAAGTTTCAAAAAGTTCAATGAATAGAAGATTGTTGGGGGCGGAATAGATCTGGACAAGGAGAAGAAGTCTGGAGATAAATGTGAGAAGCGAGGGACATATGCTTGTTTTGTTAAAATATTATATATTTGCTGTTGAAGAAAAAAATCCAGAATACTTAACATTGTTGTTTCAGTTAAATAAAACAATTTAATTGTCTGTCTGATTATGTTCTCCTCCTAATATAGCATGGCAAGAAAATCCTCCAAATATTAATGGTTAACTTGTTGAATTGGAGATAGTTCACCTCCCAGTGACTTCATAAATATCTGCTTCAATTACCTTTGGTAAATGAAATAACCAAACAATCATTCATTTTCTGATACAGCTGTAAAACTAATCTGAAAAGTTTTCAAAATAAATCACTGTTTAAAAACGTACAGTGTATACCTTCTAAAAATGAAACCTACATCTATCTGAGTTGTGAAGAATATGTTTTAAGGTTATAACAACCAACAAGAATGCACTTTTATGTAGAAAACCATGATTAAATAGTCTTCCTGACTACTGATTTAAATCATGATTTAAATCAAATCCACCCTATTTATACAAGACTAAACACTGCATTTGTTTGCAGATAAAAGAGATTTTACAAAATAAAGATAACTGCGCTTTATGAAATGAAGTGGGAACGCAGAAACAGAGCATACTTCCACAGAAGAAATAGCTTTTGGTTAGCTGACTTTGAACACAAAACTGCTCAAGACAGTTAAGGCCAAAGCAGACTGTGAAGAACTCCAAAAAGATCTCACAAAACTAAGTGAATGGGCAACAAAATGGCAAATGAAATGTAAATGTAAAGTAATGCACACTGGGAAAAATAACCCCAACTATACATACAATATGATGGACGCTAATTTAGATAAAACTAATCAGGAAAAAGATCTTGGAGTCATCGTGGATAGTTCTCTGAAGACGTCAACGTAGTGTGCAGCGGCAATCAAAAAGGCAAACAGGATGGTAGGAATCATTAAAAAGGGGATAGAGAATAAGACGGAGAATATCTTATTGCCCTTATATAAATCCATGGTACGCCCACATCTTGAATACTGCGTATAGATGTGGTCTCCTCATCTCAAAAAAGATATACTGGCATTAGAAAAGGTTCAGCGAAGGGCAACTAAAATGATTAGAGGTTTGGAACGGGTCCCACATGAGGGGAGATTAAAGAGGCTAGGACTTTTCAGCTTGGAAAAGAGGAGACTATGGGGGGATATGATAGAGGTATATAAAATCATGAGTGATGTGGAGAAAGTGAATAAGGAAGTTATTTACTTGTTCCCATAATATAAGAACTAGGGGCCACCAAATGAAATTAATGGGCAGCAGGTTTAAAACAAACAAAAGGAAGTTCTTCTTCACACAGCGCACAGTCAACTTGTAGAACTCCTTGCCTGAGGAAGTTGTGAAGGCTAGGACTATAACAGGGTTTAAAAGAGAACTGGATAAATTCATGGAGGTTATTAGCCAGAATGGGTAAGGAATGGTGTCCCTAGCCTCTGTTTGTCAGAGGGTGGTGATGGACAGCAGGAGAGAGATCACTTGATCATTACCTGTTAGGTTCACTTCCTCTGGGGCACCTGGTATTGGCCACTGTCGGTAGACAGGATACTGGGCTGGATGGACCTTTGGTCTGACCCAGTACGGCCATTCTTATGTTCTTATTTATGTATATACTTTCTTTTTATGGTTTACATTGATGTGCTCCTCAGCATAATAGTGGGAACCTAAGCTTTAAGTCATCAGTGTAGCATGTGTTCAAGTATACACTGCCTTGTCTACACCAGACTTTTATAACACCATGTTTACTATGTGTTAGAATATGTTAGACAGTACCATATTTTTAAATCCTAGTCTAGATAAAGCCTGTGGGGCTTCAGCTGGGATAGACAATGGAGAGAAGTGCAGGGAGAAGAGCAAATCAATCACCTATTATTTGCAGAGAATAGCTGTGTATTATTAGAGCAATGGTTCCCTCGGTGCCATAAGGGTGGGTCAGCCTCAGTGTTTATAGTCTACACATATCTACATTTCCTCTCCTAAAAGCCTCCCCATAGTTACTAATTAAGATTATAATAATCTAATGGCTGCTACTTACCAGAGTGCAGAACACTTGAATGTTACAGAAGAATGCTTTAATTTAAAAAAATCTTTATCAGAAGAACCTATTCATCAAGTACATATAAAATAATAAATTTATACAATTATAGTAAATTCTAGCAAGCTGTGTAGTTCACTAGCCATATTCTAAAAAAAAATTCATAAAAAAAAATCCAATAATGTGGAAGTACACACAGTATGTGATAAAAGTATACATGCTCACCACATCATCCAATTTTGCAGCACTTTACTCCAGTTAAACAGGAAGCAACCCTCATTTCTTATCAGAGGTGGGAAATACTCTATCAGCTCTTAAAACCTTTTTTAGTCACACAACTCTGCAGTAGTGGCCAATGAAATATTTATTAAATATTCAGCTTACTATAATAAACCTTAGTGGCTGGATGCCTCAGAAAATATGAGAGAGACAAGGAGGGTGAGGTAATCTTTTATTGCACCGACTTCTGTTGGTCAAAGAAAGAAGCTTTCGAGCAACACAGAGCTCTTCTGTAACTGAGAAATGTCTATGTTTCTCATCTCTTCCGAAGATTTAGAGAGCTGAATCCTTTTTTAATTGAAATATGAGTGTAAATTGTGAATGGAGCACTTTCTAACACTGGACCAGTAACTTCAGAAGAAGCCACATATCTTTCAAAGCACTTCCTCTGGTTAGAAAGTATGTTTGTTTATTCTGGAGGAGTTTTGTGCTTCAAGTCATAAATGAAAACATTTAGCTGCACTTGAGGCCCCTATGTGACGTTTAATTGACAACACACTACATACACTCACCCACAGGAGTCCTTTTTTCTGCTTATTAATCTCTCTTTCCTGAGGCGGCAGCAGAAAATGGTCACTAAGGTATGCAGAAATTGGGCACATTTTACAGCGAACAACTGCACACACAAAATATCTGATGGAGCTAACTATGCATTACACTATACACTATGAAACAATGCAGTGGATTTTGCACTGTATTAGAGAATTAACTGAATAGCTTTGTTTTGTTCAGAATAAAAGAAACTTAATATATCATTATAGGATTCTAAAATGGAATAAGTGATCCTGGATAACCTAACCTTTTAATTGACTATATAAGTAAAGCTCCTTGGTCAGATTATTCCATCCTACATTTACTTAGAACAGTTACCTTCCCTTCAAAAACACCAATACCCAAATATAAAACAGTATAAAAACAAGGCCTCAAATACACTGAGAGGTATCAATTGCACACTTCTTCTATACCCAGAGTCTGGCCATATAACAATTTCCTTTTCTTTCCCCTCCCTCCAGAAGAGTGATGGAAACATGTCTCATTGCTACAGCAACTGACTGCTAACAACAAAGTTCACAGACAGGAAGTAAAGTGAAAGTTATTAAAGTCACCGCACTGTTAAAGCAGAATACAGTTTCCCCTGCAGTAACATGACTCATATCCAAGGGCCATTTTATCAGTTTCTTTCATATTTGTCACTGGCTTCAGTAACCTTTAACATTTCTGCACATCAAAATGCAACATCTACTCTACCCAATTCACTCAATTTTATTGTCTATAGCACTATCTTTGTACTGTTTTTTGGCACATTGCCTTTTTCTCTCAGTCACAGTATATGAGGTAACTACAATTACAGTAGAACCTCAAAGTTACAAACACCTTGGGAATGGAGGTTGTTCATAACTCTGAACAAAACATTATGGTTGTTGTTTCAAAAGTTTACAACTGAACTTAAAACAGTTTTGAAACTTTACAGAACTTTTACAGAAGAAAAATACTGCTTATAACCATCTTAATTTAAATGAAAAACACAGTTTCCTTACCAGGTAAATTTTTTTTTTTTAAAACTTTCCCTTTTCTTTTTAGTTGTTTACATTTAACACAGTACTTTACTGTATTTGCTTTTTTTTTTCTCTCTCTCTCTCGTCTCTGCAACTCCAGAAAGTGTGCTGCTGCTTCCTGAAAGAAGCCCTAGTGAAAGCATGGAGACCGACAAGTAAACCAGGAAGGCTAGAGGAGAGTCCAAGAGCACAGCAGAACAGAGTACTGGAGAACAAGGCAGACCCTCGGAAAGTAAGGCACTTCAGAGAGTGTGAGCACAGGCTGACGCCTGCCTCCCTATAAAGACCTGAACTCTGAGTTCCCTAAAGAAAGAGAGACTTCAATTGCATTTGAGAAACACAGAGGCGCAGAAATCACAGGGTCTGGGTCTAAAAGTTAAACTGGTGTAAAACTCTAGTTAAATACCAATACAGAACCAAATAAAAACCGTTATATTCTCTGCCCTCCCCCTCACCCCACACAAACCCCCTTTTTCTATGCTGGTCAGGTAATCTCTCTTCTATCATTAAATTAGCATTATTTCTTAAGAGGCCTCATCTCATTCAATGACCTCTAGTTTCTTTGAAACCCTCTTTCTCAACTATTTGTACAATTTTATATTCATTCTGAACTTCTACTAGTTTTAAAACTGTATTTGAAGACTAAACAGTCTGATTTTCCAGTCCACTTTACAGGATGTTTTCTATCCTATTCCTCTTTCTTGACTTGTAGTCTTCCTTTCTTCACATTACATAAATTTTAAAGTATATGTATTGTTACAGTAAAAACACGTTTATAGTTTAACCTCTGAATGTTTTCCTTGCCTCCTGTTTTCTCACTTTCTTCCCATTGATTGCTTCCTGCATAGTGCCAAAATATCTGGTAGCAGAACAAATTTACTTTTTTGCTTCACTTTAGTTCCCATCACAAATCTGATTATGCTTTGTCACTAGTACTTAAATTCTCTATCATTACATTTTCAGTTCGGAAGTGTTACTCAAAACTTGGACAGGAACTTTTTCTAGTTCACTTGTTCATATCGTTAAGAAGGCAGCTGTTCAGTATGAAGTCCACAAACGTACTGTTTTCCATTTTGAGCAAGGAACATGATCCCCATGGAGGAGAAAGCTTCCATCACTACAGTAGTAAATACACTAACACACACTTCTTGTAATCTGTTCTCACATTGCTCCTCAACACCCCCCCCCCCAAAAAAAATATCAGCTTGGTCCCTACACTTTATTTTAGTAGTTTTCTTTCAAGCCGCTACCTGACTTAAAAGTATATACAACTCTTGCACAATTGCTTTGTCTAGACTCACTCAGATATGGCACAAACCCTTAAGCTGGGATTTTCAGAGTAACCTAAAGGACTAACGCATCCAACTCTTATTGAATGTCAATGGGATTTGGATGCCTAACTCCTTAGGCTACTTTGAAAATATCTGCATAAAATTCATACAAAATCTCCAATTCCTGGTTCCTAACCCATTATCCTCTACCGAGCAACTGCCATCTCAGTTCCTGACTTTTATAATCAGACCCTTATAGGTGAAGTCAGACACTACACCAGCTCAGTATGGAAACCTATACTTATATTTGAATTGTCAGGATGCAGAAAACAGTAAGACACTTCTACACCTCTCAACTCCTCTGGATCTCTGGAATCACATACCATGGAAGCTAAAGGAAACAACTGTTGCACATTGAAGGAACATTGCTCTCTTTTCAACATAAAATCTACCTAGTTATACAGCACTCATCACTGTAGTATCTGAGCATTTTACAAGAGTTACAAAAACCAGTAAGTATAAACTCTCTGGTTTGGTTTCTTGCTCTCCTCTTCCTAAGCATACCTGTTACATCTAGTGGGGTTTGGGGTTCTTTTGTTGTTGTTTTTTTTTTGGGGGGGGGGGGGAGAAGGGCTTGGAGGGGATGTTTATTCAAGATTGAAGCAGTGCTTCTCTAGTATGATGGCAGGAAAAATGATCTACCATATCAGTACACATTTCAGACTTTTCTTCCTAAATCTCACTAACTCTCTTTCAATTGCTGTGATGGGAGTGGGAGTACTAACATCACCATCCCATTCAATAAAAAATAAAAAAAAAATACAGAAACTGGCTGAAGAACACATAGGAGGGTCTTGGAATCCATAATTCTCATGTAAAAAACTGTATATGTATATTTGAAGGATTGAGAATGCATGAATTTTAGCTATATAACTAATTATTGCAGAAAGAGCATGGGTGTATTGGGGGGTGGGTCAAACTTATAGCAAGCAAAGGACTGGCAGCAATACTTTTATGGAAGAAGTGGACACTAATTTCTCATTTTTCTATCACAGTAGTACAGGACATCTAAATAGGAAAGCAAGGGGCAGAATCAAGAAATCAGTGGAGAAATACATCTCTAAATTTGAAAAAGAAACACAAAAACAAACAAAAGTCTAGATGAGACAACAGTGTCAAAGCCACTTAGGAAACTGATATTAAACTTGACATTTTCAAGCAATTAAAAAAGAAATAGCTATCACAACAGTACCTTCACATACAAGAAAGCTGCAGGCATTGTGTTCCACTATTACCACAAATCAATAGGCATTAAATTACAATGTGAAAAAGAAACCTAATTAGTTACAATGACAATAGAAGACAGTTGGCATTGAATTATGATGTGAAAGATTCATTAGTGTGCCGCAGAACTGTAAAACCTTTTGACACAGTGCAAAAGGCCAATAGTGAGACAAAGCAGCTGATACCTCATGGAAAATTGGAAAACATTCCACTTAGAGACAATTTGGTCTAATTCTTTTTTAGTACAAGCAATTTTTGCATGTAATAAGGATCTTTAAAAGCTTAACTCCTGCTGCTTATTCCTCACCTGAAGTCAATCTTCTTGAATGATTTATTTCCACAGTAACTATTTAATATGTTATAGATGATTTGAAGTGGAGAATAAGCAACAGAAACAGAGCACTAAACCAAAGATCCTGTTTTCATATAAAAGTTTTTCCCATATCAGAAATTAGGACAGAGGAATACAGTTCATATATATAAAGTCGAGCAGTCAAAATACTTTGTCAAAGTTTCCCCATCACATATCAGCAAGTATACACATCTCAGGACTCTGGGTTACTCAGATGTAAGAAATAATTCTGCTGGGATAATATGTAAAACAGTTCAAATCACAAGTTGTCTCGTCAGCCCGTCCCAGTCTTGGTCCTTCTAAAGGCCCCACTCTTGGAAGTCTGGGTTTTTTTTAAGAAGCTGTCAGGTTGATTCCCAGATTCTACAGGAGCTGTTGAAGTACTGCAGGGCCAGGGCCAGTTCAGAGCCACTCTATCACCCCTGCCCAGGCCTGAAAGGTATACTCCTGGGAGAATTCTGTGCCACTGCACAGAATTCATGTGCCAAGCAGAATTTTTTTCCCCCTGCAGAAAATACATTCTGCCAGAAAGTTGCTGCAGTTACTCCTTTTGCCCACCGGGGCCGCTGTGATGCCAGAGCAGAGAGCAGTTGCTCCCGGGCAGGAGGAGCCCCAGCTGCAGATAGGGAATAGAAAGAGGCTGCTTTCCTCACAGTACCCTGCCCATGGGACTGGGTCAGGAGGAATGAGGTATTGGGCGGGGGGAGCGGGGGAAGACATACACCAGACAGCGTGGGGCACATGGAGCTGCAGGAGGTTCACAGATTGGGGTTCAGAAATGCTAGTGGGGGGGACAGACTGGGGTGGGGACTGAATGGGAGTGGGCGTGCAGGGACACATGGGGATGGGGGTGACTGAGTGGGGGTGCAGGGCCCCTGAGGGGAGGGGGATGCAGGGATACATGGGGGGGAGGAGGGGTGGCTGAGTGGGGGAGCAAGGATACATGGGCACAGAGGAAGATGTTCCTGAATGAGAGGCTAGGGATCAGTCAGGCTTTGCACGGTGGAGCTTCCCTAACAATCCCTCCCTGCCCCCCAATAACCCTCCGTTCCATACTTCCACCCATACCCAACAACCCTCCAAGTTCACACACAGGCTGCTACCCAGCAATTACTTCCCTCTCCTTCAGCTCCTCCATTATCCTGACTCCCACAAGCCTTTGCTCTGCTTCTGAGGGTTGCAGGAAATATGTTTCTGAATTGTAGTTTAAATGAATTATTACTCAGAGTTCTGTATTAATATATCTAGTAAGGAATCTATTTGTCAACAAACATTTCCTGAATCTTTTTTGTCTGCATTGTTACAGACACAGTTGCTGACAGGTATTTTGAAACAAATTATCAAAATAATTGAAACTGGCGTAATTATATTGTGTTATTTTGACAAATAAAATATGCCGAATTTTGCGGAATTTTAAAATACTATGCGCAGAATTTTTAATTTTTGGCACAGGATTCCCCCACGAGTAAAGGTAGAAGGACTGGATAGGGAAAATGCACGGAATGCCTAATATTGCAGGGGAGAGGCATTATCTGGCCCTTCTTTCCTGACTTCTTCTTGGAGTAAGTTTCCTTTATCTTCCCTGGTCTGTCATTCTGGAGCTCTGCTGATACCTGGAAGAAACATAATGCTTCAAGAGAAACCCCATCTTCCAGTGAGACGAGAACAACTGGTGAAGCCTGCCTGTGTGTTGGGAGAAGAAAATGGATGAGAAACTCCTGCATACAGTTTGCCTGACACATGGAGACTCACTCATTCATCCAGCTAAGTGGCAGCCACAGAGTCTGTCATTTCCCACCATCTTTATCGACAGGTTTTGGCTGACACAGTATGATGCAATACGCCAGGAGATATAAATATGCTTCACACAACACAGAGTGTATCACTTCACTCAACATTCTTGTAGCAGTTTTCCATGACAAGTGTTGACACTGGACTATGATACATTTCAATTGACTAACTTGTGACCAAAAGCCATACTGAAATGCTAAAACATATTCCAAGATTGGCATCAAAATGAGATTGAATGACAAATGGTTTGCAAAAGCAAAGCAAATGGGAAGTTACGTTACTCTAGGATTCTCAGAGTCCCATACTGTCTAGCAACACCACCATCAGCAGATTCCATTATAAATACCCTACTGGTAGATATACTTTCCTCATGCAGATATGTGATATTAGAAACTACAATGAATTTGCCTGTGACTTTGGTTTGCTGCCTACAGAGTTCAGCAATTAAAGCTACACAACCTGAACACTCCATTAACCCTTACTTTCCACGCTTAGAAACGCATCACTATTGAATACCAGGAATGGCAGAGATACAGGCAAAGGAAGAGGCTATATCAAATATCGCCACTGAGACTGTGGCTGAAGGGAAACCGAGACTCTCATATTACTAAGGATATTTGCTACTCTGCCTGCAATTACAGCTACTAGGTAATGTACTTTTTCCACTCTCGCTTGCCTGGAAGGTTAATGACATACTACAACGATGGCGGACCATTTCAATGGACTAGTTTTGATGTTTATTCACCAAAAACATTTAAAGTTGAAAGAAAATATAACTGATTGTTTTTCAAGACTGTCAGGATGTCAGTGCTTTTAGAAACCATTGGATACCGTGCAAGGCATTCTTCCATAAAAATGGTGCTAATCTGCATAATATTAATTTGTATAATAGTTAATTGCCTACAGGTCCTCTACCTATTGCAAAATTCTAGTATTACTGTTGCACAGATGCACATCAGAGCTTTCCTAAAACTAGCACTTGGTTTGGGACTTGGCTTAATCACAAAGACAGTTCACAGAAGAGGCTCTTGGCCATGGCAGCTGAAGTAATCTAGGATGCTCAAGTTAACATTCTCTAGTTTAAAAAAAAAATCACTTGAAAACAAGTATGGTATGGTATGGTATCCTCAGCAGAGAAGCCTGTTTCTGTAGTGACCTCCCTGAAGTGACTTGCCTTCAATTAAGGGAGAGATTAAAATACTGAGTGCAAGCATTTCTCAAGAGCCACAAATACTAGAGACATTTTTTAAAAAGAAAAGAATCATAGAAATGTAGGGATGGAAGGCATCTTGAGAAGACACCTAGTCTGGCCCTGTAGGGAGCTCCCCCCCCGCCCATATTGGTATCAACTGGGAGGTGGGCGGGCTGCCCTCCGAGCCTGAGGATAAAGGGCCGCTGTCTCAGCCTGAATGGGTGGGGCCAGGCCAAGCTCGCTCCACTCCCCAGAAGGGGAGGGATGGAACAGGAAGAATAAAGGGCGGGGCCCTTATCTCAGTGAGGGCAGCACCAGGGAGGGAGACAGATGCAGACCGCGGGCTGCTCCCTTCAGATCCTGCTGCCACGCCAGGGGAGGCCCTGGACCAGTGGAAACCTCACCTGGAGGAAGGACTGGGGCTGCCAGGACTGCCCGCTGCCGAGTACCCAGAGGGACTGGAGGAGCCAGAGGGGGAGCTGGAGCTGCCAGCAGCCAAGGACCGGGAGGAGCTGGAGGGGCCTGAGCCCGAGGGGGAGCTGGAGCTGCCAACAGCGGACTACCCCGACGCACTGGCGGGACCAGAGGGATTCGGATGAGCAATCGGGTAGGAAGTAGCCCAGGGACAGAGCTGCACCGTGGTGAATCTATATAGCGGAAGGACCCCGCTGACCCAGTGGCGGGACCCTAGTCCTGCCACTGTCAGGGTCCTGGGCTGGAACGCAGTGGTGTAGGGTGGGCCTGCATTCCCCTCCCTGGCCGACCCACACCGGGACCTTTGCTGGCGCTCCCCTGCCTGAGGGGCGCGCTATTGACACTGGCTGGCATCCTTCCCACCGCTAATTCCCCAATGGCAGAGGCGTGACCCAGGCCGGCCAGTGACGTCGTAGCTCCCCACCGGCCCCTAGCGGGTAGGTGGATCGACACCGATCACAAGCCCCCTATTCTGAGGCAGGACCAAGTATATCTAGACCACCCCGAAAGGTGTTTGTCTAACCTGTTCTTAAAAATCTCCAATGAAGGGGACTACACTACATCCCTTGGTAATCTATTCCAGTACTAACTATTCTTATAGTTAGAAAGGATTTCCTATATCTAGCCTAAACCTCCCTTGCTGCAGATTAAGCCCATTACTTCTTGTCCTACATTCAGTGGACATGGAGAAATAATTGATCACAGTCCTCTAACATATTTGAAGACTTATCAGGTCTCCCTTCAATCTTCTTTTCTCCAAAAGAAACATGCCATGTTTTAATCTTGCCTCATAGGTCATTTTCTAAACTTCTTATTTTTGTTACTCTCCTCTGCACTCCAATTTGACCATGTCTTTCCTAAAACGTGGTGCCCATAACTGGACACAGTACTCCAGCTGAGGCCTCACGACAATTACCTTTCATGTCTTACATATGACACTTCTGTTAATATGCCCCAGAATATTAGCCCTTTTTGCAACTGCATAACATTGTTGATCATATTCAAGTTGTGATTCGCTATAACTCCTCAGATCTTTTTTCAGCAGTACTACTGCCTAGCCAGTGCTCCCCCGCCCCTCATTTTTGTGCATTTGATTTTTCCTTCCTAAGTGTAGTACTTTGCCTTTGCCATCACTGAATTTCATCTTTGATTTCAGACCAGTTCTCCAATTTGTCATGGTCATTTTGAATTCCAATCTTGTCCTCCAAAATGCCAGCCAGCACTCCCAGTTTCATATCATTCACAAATTTTATAAGCACACTCCCCACTCCATTACCCACGTCATTAGTGAAAATATTGACTAGTACCGGACCCAGGACAGACCCCCCTATCAGACCACACTAGATACATCCTCAGTTTGACAGCAGGTAGTTTACCCTCTGAAGAGTAATGCCTAAAGGGAGTCTCTAAAGTTTCTCAAGGACCGCAGTAACACCTTACTGTCTGCCATGTCTCTACCTAAGGAGGGTCTTAGCAGGCAAAGCTTTTGAAACATTAACTTTTTAATTCTAGTGTGTTATCTAGACTACTACACTAACAACTTTCAAGAGTCAAACCATGTTCTGGACTGTTCTGTGAAGGAGACTTTCTGTATCATATGGATGCCTTCTAAGACATTTTCTTGAGTTCTTGATTTGCTAATGGCAAACTAACAGACTAGAAAAGTAAGTCACTTGCCGCCTTGGTCAGTTCTGTGGTGTTTCTTGACCCTATATCATGGATTCAGTCTCCTCCGCCTAGTTTCGGTGGGAGAAACTTCCTTCACCTTTCTGGGGTGAACTGCATCTGATCAACTGCTACTTTGGTAGGGCAAGAAGGTGCCTAAATATTCAAAGCACTCTTCTGTTCCCATCAGAACAAGCAATTGAATAGGAAGAAATGGTATAGAACAACTTTGCCTATGTAATCACAACAGCAATTTGAACGTCTTATCCTTTCTTGGTTTACTCCTGTCATTTAAGTCAGAGAAAATTAAACAGCTGCTGCTAATAAGACGTTTGTAAGTAAAAGGAGTCTTAGCAAGATGGAAAAAGTCCCTGAAGATGCCAAAAGATGTAGGTAGTGTTAGTGTTGTTAACTGCCACTGAAGTAGAAGGTGCAACACATCTAGTAGGATGTAGCGTGGGGAGAACACAGAAATAGTTATCAGCTACAATAATCTTTTTGATACTGACATTCAGTTTTGTGTGTTTACAAAGCTAAGTAATTCAAGGTTCAACTGTGTTAATATTTTCTTTTTTCTCAATATATGACATCTCAGACAGTGGCTTTTAAACATATAATACACAACTGTTTGATGAATGAATTTAAAGGGAAAGAATAGAGGAAAGAATGCTACCATAAGAACCAAGATAAAATAATCTTTTACACTGAATTTTTCTTCTAATTTGTCCTACTTTTCTGGGGTCCGTACCCTTTCTATTTCCATCCAGAACACTGTTTCAAAGACCCACTTTATTCTACAACTGTGTCTCCCCTATCCAGATTACCTCATTGGCTGAAATACAAGTGTCTCTTCACATTCAAGGCAAATGCAAAACCATAACTGCCTACTTTTCTACCTTCATCATCTCCTACAGATCATACCACGCTTTTTGGTCCACCCAAACCTGTCTTCCGATAGCTCCTTTCTCATTTACCCACCCATACTAGTGCCTACATTCTGGATGCCCCACACTATCAGAATGTCCAAAAATCACAGATCTAGCAGGGGGGAAATCAATAATTAAAAATATCAAATTTTATTTAAATTAAATGCAGGGCTATTTTTAAAAAAGCAACCTATTTAATTTTAAACTTTTAAACTGACAATCTATTTTAAAAGCCAAAAAAATATAATCTATTCATCATTTTAATTTAATACTAAAAAACAAGATTAAGCAGTACGTTTGCTGTCAAATTTTAAAGGAAGTCAAACCACTGAACTGGTGGAAGTCACTAGCTAAACACCTGGAACCAAAATTTGTTGATGTGCTAAACCAGCTTTTGATAGCATCAGCCTCTTCTGCATGTGCAGACAGAATATTTTCTTTATTTCAGTTTATTCAGCTAGTTCAGTTCGATGACTAGTTCAGTAAAAGATAAAAAATTGATTGGGAGCTCAAAAAGCATGATGGCTTGTTTTCTGCCTCCAATTTATGACTGAAAACTAGATATGAAAGGGTGAGACAGACTAGTTCTAAAATCTTGAAAGACATGGTGACTAAAAACTATCAGTAATTGCATTAATTACAGACAATACTGCCTTTAATATATCAGTTAGTACTATGTACAAAACATGTTTGGGGGGGGGGGAATCATGAGTACCCAGACTTATAAGGTAGCTTTATTTAATAAAATTAAAATGCTATTTGTGCATGTTTGAATTTCCATCTAAACAGACTTGCATCACAAGAAACAAATTAATCAATTTAAGAAATGTATCATTCATCATCATTTTCTAATATTAAAAATGTCAAAATTAAGAATCTGAATACCTGCAAGATATACTATATAAGGTCTTAAATAAATGTATATAGACTTAGTGTACGCTGATTAGCAAAAAGAAGCCCTGGATTTAGGGTAAGGATATGTTTCGTTGCAAATCAACATGTTTTATTAACTAATAAGAATCAACCGTTGTTCAGAAAATAACTGAAAAGTACAAATCCAAAAAACAATTAAACAATTCTTGCTTACCGATTCAAATCAGCATTAAAATTGGTGATTTAATCAAATTGCATTGATTTAAATCAATCCACCCTGAATCAAGTGCTTTACTCTTGGAAAACAAACTTGGTCCACTGTGTATTCCACTTACAATGACAGAACCCCATTATATTCCCTTCACAGTATTTGTTTATGGAGGTACTGTACCCACTCGTGACTATTCTCTAACTTCATCGGGACAAAATTCTGGCCTACTGTAGAGCTTTGTGAACACCTATTATTATTATACTGGAAGTCACTTTCCTTATTATTTTGCTTTTCTGAAGAAACCTTGCAGGATTTTCACTCCCGAGGCTTGTGCTACAAGGTTTTTGACACATACAGGCCACAAACAGTGAGAGTCCAGAAAGGCATCTTGAAGGAAACAGAATTATAACGCGATTAATTTCTCCACCTCTAAAGATACTTACTGAGCAAGGATTCTCAGTCTACCACAGGACTCTACCAGGAACCACAGCGACGAAAGAAGCAGCATGCTGGGCCACTGATCCCAGGAGTCAGCACCCACACCAGCAGCTCCTCTGGTGTGGCTGTACCACCCTCAGCCCTGCCCACTGGGGCAGGCACCAGGCTCACTGGCAGCAGTCCCTGGTCATGCTAGTGTGTGCAAACAGCTTGCATACTCCCAGACATGGGAGACACACCATTGTGTGGAAGGACTCCTGTCTGGGAGCATGCAAGCCACTTGCACACACTAGATCCAGGGGCTGCACAAAAAACTTCTAAACCAAGAGGTGCTAGGGGTATTAGTGTCAGGGCCAGTGCTTGTGCTAAGGAGAACTCCCCGGGTGTAGGCAAAAATCTCAGTGCAAAGTGCACTAAACCGTTCATGGCATGGAGCAAGGGGGAAGAATGAAAGACAGCCTTGTGGTATTTGAGGGAGTCTTAGAGATAAGGGGTGACTTGGCCAGACCTCCAAATACACAATACCATTTTGTTACATAGGCATTATTTGAAGATTCGGTGTGGTCTTCCTTCTTCTCAAAGGGTCACAGGAGTACAGGATATACTGAAACAAGAAGTACTTGAAGCCAATAGAGTCTGGAGTTCAAGTAATTCTGAAGTGCAGAGAATCAAAGTCTTGAGGTAACAAACTGTGAGGAGTGCCAAGGCAAATAGGGTGCTGAAATGTTCTATGCACAACAGAAAACCTGGGTCAAACAGATATTTCTCCAACAACTCCAGAAGAAGGTGCCATATTAGTGCTTCTGAACCAGTGGTAACACAAGAGCCACAAGGTCTCCCAAATCACATAAGAACAGGACCTGAGCAGAAGGCAAGGATGGCTGCATGTGGAAAAGAATATCTGAAGTCTTCAATTCAGTAGGTGGATTGAATAGCCAAAACGAAGAAGTGCACCTCCCATGTGAAATTTCTTCACTGATTATGCTCAAGAATGCTCTAACTGGAAGGTTTCAAGGTGAGCAGAGGTAGGAGTCCTGGCTGTTAAGCATTTGCAGGAAGGTAGCTCATTACACAAGTCCCATTGCCTCTGCCCAATAGTCTTAAATCTTGAGAGCTCTTGCACCAAGCACAAGATTAAAAACTGATGAATGATGTAAAAATTATACACCTCTACCCCGATAGAACGCTGTCCTCGGGAGCTAAAAAATCTTACCGCGTTATAGGTGAAACCGCGTTATATTGAACTTGCTTTGATCCGCCGGAGCGTGCAGCCCCGCCCCCCCAGAGTGCTGCTTTACTGCGTTATATCCAAATTAGTGTTATATCGGGTCGCGTTATATCGGGGTAGAGGTGTATCTTTAAAGGGAAAATATTAATTTTAAATCTATTCAAAGTAATTAAGGAGATAAGAAATGATTTTCCTAGTTAAGTCAACCAAGAGACATAGTTTCAGAAAGTCTTAATGCATGATAAACAGTTTAAAATTATCCTAATCCATTTTCATTAGATGACCACTAAAAATTTGAAGAAAAAAAAAAAAAAATCACATTTGCCTCCACATTAGGCTCCCTAAGTACTAAACAGAGCAACATATGTTGTGATTTTGTAGTTGATAGTGAACAAGTCATACATCTAAACCATAGGCTAGATGCCTTTTTATAGTTTAAAAAAATAGCAAATACATCCACAGGAAGTATTATACCGAAGACAACCCCCACGAGTCTGTGGAAAATACACTAGAAAATGTCCTTGTAAGTAATAAGACTACATATTTTATGGTAAAATCAGAAATGCATTCTAAACAAACTCAAACATATCAAATATTTCATAAAAAGAGAATAAGTATTAGTTTACCTTTGGTTTTTTGTTCAGCAGCCTGAAAGAAAAAAAAAAAGTCAGAAATACTGGTCAGTATTAGACACTTTTTACTGCAGTGATATCAACGATATAGGACTGTACCCTTGACCCTTTAAAATTTCCTCTCGGAGAGAAATTCATTGAACACTGAGTTCCTGCTTCAGGAGAAATCTGGTGATATCTTACTAGGACTACAGTACTGTGAGACAACTTTCTTTCTACTTTAAATTTAACCCTATTTAGCTATGCTCTTAGTGACCTGAAGTTAGCATCATTAACTTTGTTATGGAGGTTAACATCAAAGCTGTATCCCAGTTGATATTTACTTCAAATTTAATAAATTATAAGAGACTACAGATAACTCTCCAAAATATCCCTATAATTAGTAATGGCAATGTCTATAAAACTCAGAGCAGAAAATCTTTACATTGTTGTAGCATGAAAATAATTCAAAACCAAATGCAAGGGCTCCGCTGCAATATAGGATTTGAGAAAAATGAAAGTCTGGATTTTTTGTTTGTTTGTTTTTTGTTAACAAGATATATAACGTGTGAAGTTGACTTATCTAAATATTTGTTTGGGCCGAAGCAAATCGAAAGTCTGGAAGTCCCATTTTCAGAGATGAAGTGCACAGCACAAGAAAGTAGCTTTTTCAAGGCAGTTTTGACCCATTCTGAAAAGTTTCTGAACTATTATAGTGGGCAGCATAGTGTGCGGGAATGTTTGTACGCACATCTGCATTTATAGCAATTATAAATCTAATTAGTATGTAGTATGCTATCCAACTAATAAACTGAAGAACCAAGAGATCGGTGCAATTTACCTTGTACGCCCTTGACTGCCTTTTTATCTGTATTGTGCTCACTGATCCATCTAATCAGGACTACTTCCAACATTCCAAACCTCAGGAGACCCTTCAACCTGCCACTTTTAAAAATAAAACAGAAGTGCTGAAAAAAGTTTTTTCCCCCCTCACTTGAAGCCAATGACTGGCTGTACTCAGTCCCAGAAGAATGACTATTTACAGCCCAATTTAATGATCCGAAGTCCAAGAATGAGAGATAGATACAATAGGGAGCTAGGTATCCCTCTTTCCAATAAGATAGTGCACATGTTTCCATAAGATATTATGAAACCTTAGAGCTTAAAAATGCTATATGATCGACAGGAAGGCTATTTTAAAGGTTTCTAATATAAATTTCTCTTTCTTCTAGATGTCTGTGAAGTTGGACTCTTGGGAATTAAGTATTCTGGCTTTGCAAGTGGAGGATAAAAAAAGTACCATTGTTTTTCTTATGTAAAAATACATGACAATACCACTAATGGTGTATAGGGGTAATGAGGATTTATTGGCACTGCTCTGGAATTATCAACATATCCCATATTTTTGCTATTTATTATAGTATGAGTCTATCTAGAACACATGCCAAAAAACTATGCTACACTACCCATTGTGGATATGTAATAATATTATAAAGGGAGCTATTAGCAATCCCTATATTTAGGATGATTAACACTTCCCATTATAAAAGATTCATAGAACTTTTCAGAAAAGGTTGCAACACTCCTGTTGTTTCCAGCAGGTGTTCAATATTTAGCAAAGAGAAAGCCACGAGGCCAGATAAATGCCTTTTCTTTGTCCCATTACATTCAATTCAGCTTTGTCAGATATAAAAACTTTTCAAAATCTCCATTTTCCTTCCACTGCTTGCATTCCTCAGGAAAAATGTTAGCAGCATTCCAAAATAGTAAATGAATATGAACATTCTAATTTAAAGCTAGGCTCACGCCAAAGTCAAAAAGCAGCAGCTTCACTTCACTCAGAATCCTGGGAGCAGACAGCCTCTCAGAGAGACAGAGAGGCACAGGATGGTCTCCTCTGCAGGACACCTGCACCTACAGCTCCAGGCTCTTTCCCCCTGCTTTATATGGGGAAGGAACTCCCCATATCTGGGAGAAGAAGGGAAGAGAAACAGGCTGAGTTTCCCCCAAACACCTGTGAACTCAGGGGAAGGAATGAGTCACCAGGATAACACAACAGCAATCTCCTTCTACTAGCTAAAGGAAATAATCCTGTACCTGAAGCTGTGCTGAAGATTCAGGGTTCAAACACTGCCAGTGATGCATGGTGGGGATGTTATAGTAGCATATAATTTTTATCTTTTTCTTTTTAAAATGCTTGGCAATTTTATTAAACAACCTGTTAAAAGAACCTTATTTAGATTGCAAAGTCAAACACTCAATTTAGGAAATGACAGAATGTAGGTTGCCCAGACAACCGTAACCCTCCTCCCTTTTGCATATGCATTGAGATACAGTTTTTAATTACATAACATACTATTTTTTCCACACGAGTCCTGTTTCTTTCAGTGCGCAGGATGGACAGTGCTCACCAAAAGATTCAGTGTTGCGTAATAAGTAAGGCTGTTTGTAGGATTCCTGCCTCATTTGCTCTAGAAGTTGGAAGGGAATGAGGTAGGGGATTGCACAGAGAGAAAGAATGGTCTTGTAATTAAGGGAGGTGATTGCACACAGGAGAAAAATCAGCTCAATCCCTATGACACAGTCATATATAATGCTGAGTAAGTCACTAACCAAAACGTCATCATTGTGCAATACCTCATTTTCTAGATGCTCAACTTGATACTCACCTTGGGGCTGGAAATGCAGCAATATTGAGCACTCACAATTGCAAATGAAGTCATTAGAACTGTGGATGCTTAGTACCTCTTGCAATACAGTAGTGTGGTCAGAAGGAATGAGCACAGGCTTAGAACTCAGGACCCTCTGACTCCTAGCTCACTGATTCAACTGTATGGCCTCACACAAGTCTTTGTCTTAGCTTCCTCATCAGTAAAAAGGGGATAAAACTTATCTTGAAATTCATTCATATTTGTAAAGTTTAGATACTATGATGAGTCTCATAGAAGACACCATGAGGAAATGAACAGTTCTGCACTCACTGCAAACTTTGGATGCTGTATGCTAAAATTAAGGCAAGGGACGCTAATTGAGTTAGATGGATAAAAATATTTACCAGTTACTTCATTCCTTGAGCATCTTTCAGCGTATGCACTGAAAGAGGCAGGGTTCCTTCAGAAAAAACATTTTGTGATCATGTAATTAAAGCCTATCACAATGCATGGGCACAACAAAGTAGAATTAAGGTTGCATGTGTGACCTAAACATTTACTAGCTTTCAAGACCTTGCTTTTGCAACCTAAATACTGTTTAATATAGTAGTTTGTATGTAATTAATAGATAAACACAAATTCTACTGATTGTAAATACCAAATTAATAATGAATTATAATACACATGATGGAATGGTTTCTGGTATGAGTATTAGTGGCATGACTTCTGAATAGGCACTACTCACACAAAGTTAAATAACTATATACATGAGGTTTAACAGGATTTTATTTTTGAATGCCACTGCAGTAGCCGTTACCTAAGTACTGAAATATATTGTTCATCTATGTATCAAATAGTTAATCTTTCCCCCCCTTTCATTTAAACTATATTGCATTTTTACAAGAACTTTCCATATTTGTTATTCTATTATTGAGTTTGTACTAAACAGATCATTAAATATGTTTGAATAAGTGCTTATGTCATATACTGCTGCAATTCGGAGCTATCCGTTTCAATTTAATTTTTTTAATGTTTATCAATTATTCATAGTTTAAATGCAATTTATATATGGTCATTCTAGCAAAGTTTTAATAAGTTTTCCTAATATCTTGCCTCATTATCCAAGATACTCTCATGTTGCCCAAGTATTTCCTCCCATCAGGGTTCCTCCTGAACGTGTGCTTCTTAGTGAAAGGGTATGGGCAGCCTAAAATAGGCTAATAAAAACCAAACTCATGTTATTTTCTAAATTTCTCAAGACATAAAAACCATCAGTGCTATTTGCAGGATGCTACATGAGTTAGATTTAATCGATTAATTGATAACATATATATGACCATAATTTTCAGCTGACCACTTAAATGGATATTGAATGAAATCCATATATTTAGCAACTTCGTACACATGAGGAAAAAAAAGTATTAAAATGGCTGGAGGTGGGGGGAGGGAGTGGAGGTACCAGGACATGAAAAACTTGAGAACTGATCTTGCAACTCTTACACAGTCAATGTGACTTCTCATTCAAACTAGCTGGAATTAATTCCTATGAGTAAAGGCCAAGGGCCATATAAGTGTTAAAGTAACTGCATCTCTAAAATGCAACAATGTAGACAAACCTTTTTCTGAGCACCTTCCTTCTTTTTCTTTTCTTCCTGCTTTTTCTTTTTCTTTTCTTCCATCAAATGTTCCTCTTCTTGAATTTCTTGTTCTTTCTCCCTATTAAAAATAAGTGTTGGGAAAGCTTATGAATGAGGTCAGTCACATCTATCGAGACAAACAATATACATAATATTAATGCTACAAAGTACACCTCTTGGAAGTAAGTAGTGTCCGAAAACACTATTCTCTAAAGTTCCAACAAGTAGTATTCCAATAGAATTGTTAAGAAAAATTCCAAACCAAAATTCCAATGCCATATAAAGAGAATGTCTTCTTGCAAACTCCTACCAAAAGACAGTAACTTACAAAACTGGAATTTTTTAAGATTCTGACCATAGACATATGAAAGCTCAAAAATAGTACTTTTTAATGGTTTATTATATCACCCCACCACAGCCACTCAAAACTAGGCCCCACCACGCTCATTCCATCCCCCCTGCCTCCGTCGCTCACCCTCACTCACTTTCACTGGGCAGGGGGTTGGGATGCGGGAGGGAGTGCGGGCTCTGGGCTGGGGCCGAGGGGTTCGGAGTGTGGGAGGGAGCTCTGGGCTAAGCCTGGGTCAGGAGATTGAGGGGTGCAGGCTCCGGGAGGAAGTTTGGGGGCAGGACAGGGTTCTGGACTGGGGTGCAGGAGGGGGTACGGGGTGCTGGCTCAGTGAGGGGGCTCAGGGCTGGGGTAGGGGGTTGGGGTGCAGGAGGGGGTACGAGATGATGGCCCTAGGAGGGGGCTCAGGGCTGGGTGTTGGGGTGCGGGCTCCCACCGGGCAACGCTTACCTCAGGTGGCGGCACAGCGGGACTAAAGCAGGCTCCCTTCCTGCCCCAGCCCCACACTACTCCCGGAAGCAGTCATCACACCCCTGTGCCCCCTGTGGAGAGGGGGGGCAGAAGACGTGGCTCCGCACACTGCCCCTCTCTGCAGGCACTGCCACCGCAGCTCCCACTGGCCGCAGTTTCCCATTCCCGGCCGATGGGAGTTCCAGGGGTAGTGCTTGCAGGAAGGAGCAGCGCACGGAGATCCCTGCCCCCTCCCCTGCCCAGGGGCTTCAGAGGTGTGATGGCCGCTTCCGGGAGCGATGAGGGGCCAGGCCAGGCAGCGAGCCTGCCTTAGCCCCGCTGCACTGCCAGACTTTTACCGGCCGGAGATCGCAATCAACTGTCGGAGGCTCCAGGACCGACCAGTCAATCACGAGCTACTGGTTGGTGACCACTCTTCTAGCCAAACATGGATCATAGGAGCTTTTAGTTAACATTACGCAATGGTCATTGTGTTTTCATTTATAACACTGTTATTAAGCACAGTCAAGGAAAGTTTGTCATTTAAATTAACTGTACTTCATTCCACAGAATATTCATGTGGATTGTATCATGCATGCTTTGCATTTGTTTACATGATCTATCCAAAATCAACTAAACTTAAACTTCCTAATCCTAAGAAGTAGATGAAAAAATTCTGAATGAAACATTTTTTGCCACTGAAAAAAGAGGTTGTGTGAAAAACTACCTTTTCAATGGAACTTTCTGTTTGGAAAAATCAATACAAAATACATAAGGTAGAATCTCCATTAATCTGAGTCCGAAGAAGCACATAATGACTCAACCACAGGGAGAGAGATGTAGTGCAGTTCACAAACATTAACTAATTTGTCCTCACAGCACCTGTGTGAGGTAGGGAACTACTGTCCCCATTTGACAAACGGGAAACTGAGACAGACCAAGTAAATGACTTGCCCAAAGTCAGAGAAGACATCTGTGACAGAGACTGGTACTGAGACTTCAATTCAGTAACATACTTGAAAAAAGAAGTGCAACTGATTTCAAGGAACTACTCGCATATTTGAAGTATCTGGCTGCATGGAAGCCTCAAAACAGATCTTCTAATTCCAGCTCAACGCATTAACCATTAAACAATCCTTTTTTTAAATTTATGTATTTGTATCAGAAAGAAAGATAACCAAATTCAGGTCAGCATCATGCTTACCTCTGACAGCCTTAGACATATTATTGCTCCAGGTCATGAAGAACATGGATCTATATGCACTGCCTCAGCTATCTAGTTTAACAGGGTTCCCACCCCAGCATAATGCTCCACTCTTAAATTCATATAAACATTCAAAATCGTCGTAGGTTTTGTAACGCTTTATTTTTACAGACAATTTTATCCGGTATAACTCTGAACTTCCAAGCCTACCTTTGTGTGTTACTACCTCAATGGAAAGTGGTAAAAAAAAAAAAAAAAAAAAAAAAAAAAAAGCTAAATTAATACCATTCTAAACTGGTATAAAAATCTAAATCAGTATTTCAGATCCTAAATTATATTTCCAATAGTAATGGCTCATTTCAAGGACGGACATTATTCCATCCATGAAAGATAGCTCAGCGATTTGAGCATTGGCCTGTTAAGGATTGAATTCACAACCCTGGGTTTAAGGGGGCCATTTAGGGATCTGGGGCAAAAATCTGTTTGGGGATTAGTCCTGCTTTAAGCAGGGGGTTGGACTAGATAACCTCCTGAGGTCCCTTCTAACCCTGATATTCTATGCTTCTATAAGCCAAAATGCAGGGGTGTGTGTGTGTTGTTTTATATTTTAAACAAGGGAACACAATTTAAATTTATTATTTAAGATTCTTTTCTTATTTTGCTTTTAAGTGGGTTTCTTTTAGCCAAGTAAAGATCCTACAATGGCATTTTGAGAATGGTATCATGGACATGGAACATCCCATCCCACAGGAGCACTCCTTGTGATGATGCCACTTCTTTGGTTTTCTTGGGTTGACAAAAATAGCTGCTACTGTAGGATGAAGAGACACTGGGGCCTGTCTACATGAACATTCAGTTTGCAGCAAGCTGGAACATGAATCTATCTTGCACTAACTTGCCGCAAACTAACTGTCCTTGTGGACCCAGATGATACATATGAGCAGCTTGTCAATACGCTTTGATCTAGACTTGTTTCGAACAGGACTAGATGAAAGCACATTAATGAACTGCTAATGTGAGTCAGTAGCATCCACATGGAGTTAGTGTGTGGCAAATTGTATAGACAAGCCCTCCCACATAAAAGCAAATATTCAAGAGCTAGCAGAGAAAGACTATTTTAGCTGCAATGTGATAGAATGGCTAAAGAGTAGGGATCCATGCCTTGGTGCATGAATATGATGAAGGGGCTTCCCGCAGCTTCCATTGGCCAGGAATAGCGAACCGTGGCCACTGGGAGCTGCAAGCAGCCGTAACTGTGGACACTCAGGTAAACAAAGCATCTCAGGGCCAGCCAAGGGCTTACCCTGAACAAACCGTGAACCAAGTTTGGGAACCCCTGCCCTATACTGAGACCTTGGGGACTAGCAAAATGTAGTGTATTTCACATTTCCAAAATATTTATGCACGCTAACTTCACAATTTTAGCTGATTTGTCTGAACTTTGCTGAGTGTCGCTGTGTAGACAAGTCCTATGATGTAATCAGGAAGAGAAGTTTACAGTACACTTCTAAATCCCATGAGCGGAGCGGACAGGGGGCTGCAGACAGGAGAGTTTGAGAGGGAGAGCAAGAGATCCCGCTGCTGAACAGGCTACCAGGTGAGTATGAGTGTACTAGCTGTTGTGAGTGAGTTTGCTCAACTGTTTGAATTTTAATTTTGATTCTGAATTCAGGTGACTTCAGTTTCAGTTGCTGTGGCAGTTGGGACTGAGTGCCTGACCCTGTTCCCTTGATTGCCTTTGATTAGCCTTCCCCAGTGTGACTCATGAGGGGGTAGGACTGACCTAGGCAAGCAGGCTTTAAAAGCCAGAGGCAGAGCGACCAGGGGGCTGCAGACAGGCGAGTTTGACAGAGGGAGGCCTACGATGGTTAGGAAGACCCGCAACACCTGTGCCAGCACTGCTTCTGTCTCCTCTGCCTGCGCCTGTAGACAGACAGAGCGCCTGAGCATGGATGCTTCTACCCAGATCCTGGTGTGGTTTTGCAGGGACTGTGACTTGCAATTCCCACTTATTGATACCCAGGCTGGGAGGACAATCCAATGTGAAAGGTGCCTGTTGGTGGAATCTCTCAGGCAGCAGGTGGGAGAGCTACAGGAGGAGGTGGCTAGGTTGAGGACCATCTGAATCCACGAGCAATTCCTGGACAGTCTCCATGTGGAGACAGCTGAGGTAGCTGTCCCAGTACACAGGACTGCTGACACACCACTGGTGGAGGAGGAGATGGCTCAGGGTGGACACTGGCAGCTGGTTACTTCTGGCAGTAGGCAGTGCTCCACCTCTGCTCCAAACCCTCCAGCCGTGGTAATAGGTAACCGTTATGCTCTTCTTGATACAGGAGAGAAGGAATCACCCCCTACAGCAGAGGAGGAGAAACCTCGTACCCCTAAGGCTGGGAGGCCTGTTGCCACCACTGAGAATAGGAAACGTAAGGTAGTGGTGGTCGGAGACTCTCTTTTGAGGGGGACTGAGGCGCTCATCTGTCACCCTGACAATTCATCTCGAGAGGTATGCTACCTGCCAGAGGCCCGTATCCGAGACGTTACGGAGGCATTGTCGAGGATTATCCAGCCCTCTGACTACTACCCCATGCTACTCATCCACGTGGGCATAAATGATACTGCGAGGTGTGACTCTGAGCGGATCAAGAGTGACTACGGGGCTCTGGGAGTACGGGTGAAGGAGTTTGGAGCGCAGGTGGTATTCTCTTCCATCCTTCCTGTCAAAGGGCAAAACTGGGAGGCAAGATCAAATCAGTATCTTAGATGCCTATATACAAATGTGAGAAGTATGGGTAACAAGCAGGAAGAACTGGAAGTGCTAATAAATAAATACAACGATGAAATTGTTGGCATCACCGAACCTTGGTGGGATAATACACATGATTGGAATGTTGGTATGGATGGGTACAGCTTGATCAGGAAGGATAGACAGGGGAAAAAGGGAGGAGGTGTTGCCTTGTATATTAAAAATGTACACATTTGGACTGAGGTGGAGATGGACACAGGAGACGGAAGTGTTGAGAGTCTCTGGATTAGGCTAAAAGGGGTAAAAAACAAGGGCGATGTCATCCTAGGGGTCTACTACAGGCCACCAAACCAGGTGGAAGAGGTGGATATGGCTTTTTTTTTAAAACTAACAAAATCATCCAAAGCCCAAGATCTACTGGTGATGGGGGACTTCAACTATCCAGATATATGTTGAGAAAATAACACAGCGGGGCACAGACTATCCAATAAGTTCTTGGACTGCATTGCAGACAACTTTTTATTTCAGAAGGTTGAAAAAGCTACTAAGGAGGAAGCTGTTCTAGATTTGATTTTAACAAATAGGGAGGAATTTGTTGAGAATTTTAAAGTGTGAGGTAGCTTGGGTGAAAGTGATCATGAAATCATAGAGTTCACAATTCTAAGGAAGGGTAGAAGGGAGTACAGCAAAATAGAGACAATGGATTTCAGGAAGGTGGATTTTGGTAAGCTCAGAGAGCTGATAGGTAAGGTCCCATGGGAATCAAGACTGAGGGGAAAAACAACTCAGGAGAGTTGGCAGTTTTTCAAAGGGACACTATTAAGGGCCCAAAAGCAAGCTACTCCGTTGGGTAGGAAAGAAAGAAAGATAGCAAAAGACCACCTTGGCTTAGCCACGAGATCTTGCATGATCTAAAAAATAAAAAGGAGTCATATAAAAAAATGGAAGCTAGGACAAATTACAAAGGATGAATATAGGCAAATAACACAGGAATGTAAGGGCAAGATTAGACAGGCAAAGGCACAAAATGAGCTCAAACTAGCTACGGGAATAAAGGGAAACAAGACGACTTTTTATCAATACATTAGAAGCAAGAGGAAGACCAAAGACAGGTTAGCCCACTGCTCAGTGAGGAGGGAGAAACAGTAACAGGAAACTTGGAAATGGCAGAGATGCTTAATAACTTCTTTGTTTCGGTCTTCACCAAGAAGTCTGAACGAATGCCTAACATAGTGAATGCTAACGGGAAGGGGGTAGGTTTAAAACAGGGGTCTCAAACACGCGGCCCGCATAGCTCTTCCCTGCGGCCCGTGGAGCTCCCCACGCCCCTCCCCCCCCATTACTTCCTGTCGCCGCCAAACTCCCCTCACCCCCGTCCCCCCGAGTTATTTTCTGTGCCTGTTAAGCTCCCCGTGCGCTGCTCCCCAATGTTTGGGGCACCTGCCAACCCCCCCCCCCCCCCGGAGTGTCTCCCGGCACCCACTTGCTGCCTCCTCACTGCCCTGGAGCCTGCAGCACAGGTTGAATCCGCTCAGCTCTGCAGGCTGCCGGCTTCCAGCAGATCCTAGTGTCCCTCTTCACTAGGGCCAGGGCAGGCTGCCCTTCCCCTGCCCTTCTGCCCTAGTCCTGAGCCTCTCTCTTCAGTGAGGTGCTGCCACCCTGGAGTTGCTCTAGGTAAGTGGCGCCAGGCCAGAGCCCACACCCTCCCGCACCCCAACTCCCTGTCCTGAGCCCCCTGCCACACCCTGCACCCCAACCCCCGCCGCACCCTGCACCCCAATTCCCTGCCCTGAGCCCCCATCACACCCCGCACCCCCTCCTGCACCCTAACCCCCTGTCCGGAGCCCCTGCCACATCCCACACCCCAACTCCCTGCTGCACCCCTCACCCCTCCTGCACCCCACACCCCAATTCCCTGCCCTGAGCCCCCGCCATACCCTACACACCTCCTGCACCTCAACTCCCTGCCCTGGGCCCCCATCACACCCCGCACCCCTCCTGCACCGCCTGGGGGCAGAGAGGGGGCAGAGTTGGGGTGAGGACTTCAGGGAAGGGGTTGGAATGGGGGCAGGGAAGAGGCCTCAAGGGGTGGGTGTCAGTGATGCAGCCCTCGGGCCAATGCACTAGTCCTTATGCGGCCCTCGTGGTCATTAGAGTTTGAGACCCCTGGTTTAGAAGATAAAATAAAAAAAGAACAAGTTAAAAATCTCTTATAAAAGTTAGATGCCTGCAAGTCACCAGGGCCTGATGAAATGCATCCTAGAATACTCAAGGAGCTAACAGAGGAGGTATCTGAGACTCTAGCTATTATCTTTGGAAAATCATGGGAGACAGGAGAGATTCCAGAAGACTGGAAAAGGACAAACATAGTGCCCATCTACAAAAAAGGAAATAAAAACAACCCAGGAAAATACAGACCAGTTAGTTTAACTTCTGTGCCAGGGAAGATAATGGAGCAAGTAATTAAGGAAATCATCTGCAAACACTTGGAAGGTGGTAAGGCGATATGGAATAGCCAGCATGGATTTGTAAAGAACAAATCATGTAAAACCAATCTGATAGCTTTCTTTTATAGGATGACGAGTCTTGAGGACAAGGGAGAAGCGGTGGATGTGGTATACCTAGATTTTAGTAAGGCATTTGATACGGTCTCGCCTGATATTCTTATCGATAAACTAGGCAAACATAACTTAGATGGGGGTACTATAAGGTTGGTGTATAACTGGCTGGATAACCATACTCAGAGGGTAGTTATTAATGGTTCCCAATCCTGCTGGAAAGGCATAACGAGTGGGGTTCCGCAGGGGTCTGTTTTGGGACCGGCTCTGTTCAATATCTTCATCAACAACTTAGATATTGGCATAGAAAGTAGGCTTATAAAGTTTGCAGATGATACCAAACTGGGAGGGATTGCAACTGCTTTGGAGGATAGGGTCAAAATTCAAAATGATCTGGAGAACTTGGAGAAATGGTCTGAGGTAAACAGGATGAAGTTTAATAAAGACAAATGCAAAGTACTTCACTTAGGAAGGAACAATCAGTTTCATACATACAGAATGGGAAGAGACTGTCTAGGAAGGAGTATGACAGAAAGGGATCTAGGGGTTATAGTGGACCACAAGCTAAATATGAGTCAACAGTGTGATGCTGTTGCAAATAAAGCAAACATGATTCTGGGATGCCTTAACAGGTGTGTTGTGAGCAAGACACGAGAAGTCATTCTTCCGCTCTACTCTGCGCTGGTTAGGCCTCAACTGGAGTATTGTGTCCAGTTCTGGGCACTGCATTTCAAGAAAGATGTGGAGAAATTGGAGAGGGTCCAGAGAAGAGCAACAAGAATGATTAAAGGTCTAGAGAACATGACCTATGAAGGAAGGCTGAAAGAATTGGGTTTGTTTAGTTTGGAAAAGAGAAGACTGAGAGGGGATATGACAGAAGTCTTCAGGTATCTAAAAGGGTGTCATAAGGAGGTGGGAGAAACTTGTTCATCTTAGCCTCTAAGGATAGAACAAGAAGTAATGGGCTTAAACTGCAGCAAGGGAGGTTTAGGTTGGACATTAGGAAAAAGTTCCTAACTGTCAGGGTGGTTAAACACTGGAATAAATTGCCTAGGGAGGTTGTGGAATCTCCATCTCTGGAGATATTTAAGAGTAGGTTAGATAAATGTCTATCAGGGATGGTCTAGACAGTATTTGGTCCTGCCATGAGGGCAAGGGACTGGACTCAATGACCTCTCGAGGTCCCTTCCAGTCCTAGAGTCTATGAATCTATGAAAATAGAGATGCTAGAAATATTGAAATAAAGCTTTAATTGTGGTGGCATATTGGTATCATTTAAAATTAATAGATACTACTACAGGAAACAGTTAAGATTTGGACACATATAAAGAAAAAAATAACCACATAATTAGTGCAAACCCCAAGAGCTCTTCATAATTATGGTTTAATGCACACCTTAGGTATCATCTGTTCTTTGAAAGTCTTCCGTTTAAAGTCCTCAAATTATTATTTTTTTTCTATTTCTTTCTTTACTGAACAAACAACTATATAAAAATATATTCTTGTTTGTTAAGTTGCAATTTATTTTTTATTCCCCACCTCAACTTTGGACACACCAGTTTTGGTTTTAGAGAAGAGAAAATTAACTTCAGGTGGGGAATAAACCCAAAATGAAGAGATATCATATTTATCTTCTGAATTCTATTCTATAGTATTTGCATGAAAATAAAGCAGAATTTTATAAAAAAAATTAATGAGGCATCAGTTCCACTGCAATAAAAACAGCAGCGTGTGTTTAAATAACCTGAAGGATAACCACATTAAATTTGCGATAAATAATTTCAGAAGCTTTAAAGGAACACCAATTTAAAAATCACACTTGTGTGATTCAAATGCTTGTAATAAGCAAAAAGATTACTGTAACTAAAAAAAGATTAGATCAAAAATCTTAGCCATTACCATTGATGTAAACCAATAGTTACTTTTTCCTTTTATTTGTTGGAGCCTTTTACACAGCAACAAGATGAAGAAAAAAAATTGTTTTTAAGAAAAAGAAATATAATTGTAAAACCACAAAAACCTGCAAATGGAGTCAGAAATATATGTAGTACATGAAACTACTTTTCACCCTTTGTTAATTGACTAGATTTCCAGTTTACAGTGTTCCTTTGTCATGAAAGCGTAGCAGGCAAGATTGAATGAATACTCCAAAGTATCACATGCTCTGTTTCAAAGATGGCAGGGCATTTATGCAACTATTAAGAGGGCAAGGGTAGCACTGAGTAAGCAAGCCTGTGTAAATCTCTTATTGACATCTAAACACAGCTTCTTTGCCAAACAGTATGTATATCCAACTTAAAATACAAAATAAGGATTTGGCACCACTGAGCTGAATGGTAGAAAACGACCATGGAGGAAGACAGACGGCCTATATTTCTGCTCTGTCCATATAGAAAACTCCCCCCTCCCCAACTTTAGTGCATATTCTCCTTAGGAAAGACCTGTGCATGGTTGCAGGTGGCTCCCTGTAGACTACAACAATGGTGGCTGAAACAAGGCTCAGGAACTCACCAGAATAGGATGTGTAGAGCATGCCAACACATGCAGCTGCTCTCCCAACCATAGGCTAATTTCTAGAATGCTGCATATTTCACATTTCCAAAAATACCATGAAATAAAATGAACAAAAAAAAACCAGACACTGCGGAAGCAGCTCCTGTCCTCCTTGGCTGGGTCTGCCTCCCCACTCTGGGCATTGACATGGCATACACGGTTGCAGCACCACTCACTCAAATATGGCCCTACCCCTGCTCTGTCATTATGACAGAGGGCCACCAAGACAAACCTGAGCAGTGCTGCAACCCAACATGCCAGGTTGCAACATCCTGAGAGGCAAGCCGGGCCCAGCCTCATGGGACAGGAGCTGCTGCTGCTGGGTGAGTGCAGGGCAGGTTCAACTCTGCTATCCACCCCAGGCCTCCCAACCCCACCTGCGGGCAGCACGCAACTCCTGCTCCAGGGCAACTCCAGCAGGGGAAGGAGACTAGGGGAGGAGTTCCTGGGACCACTGGGCGGAGGCTGAAGTGTTGGGACTCAATAGAGGAGGTTCAATAAAAGAGGGAGAATATATAAATGGGGATGGGGCATCCAGGGAGGAGTTCCTGGGTATATGGGGAGCGCGGGGGTGGAGAGAGCTGGAGAAGAAAGCATTAGGGCCTGGGAAGATCCATGGTGTCTCATGGGGTTTGTGTCATTGAGTGAGGATGGAGAAGTGGATGTTATCTGGGGGGGCATAGTACTGGGATTTATATATAGGCATTTCAGGTATTATATTAAATGTAAATATAGAAAAAAAATTAATGGATAAAATTTTAATAGATAAAATGAAACAAGAAATTGCCCCCAAAAATAAAAAGTTACATAAAAATTCACAGGGCTTTACTGATTTCAAAGGGCCATATCCATTGCAGTAGCTATAGCGAATCCAATGTCTGCAAGACAGCTACCTGAAGAGGTTTAGGTGATCTCTTTCCACCACACTTACACTGCATGCATAAATTAAGAAATTATGTAATTTTAAGTTGTTTTTAAAGGACTTTTCTAGTGCTTTGCAGAAAGATAAGGAGGTTGGAGATCATCTGTGCTGCTGATGGATTTTGAGGGTAAACAGAGCTGAGACTATGATACACAAATCTGGTTCTGCCTCCACTACTGCTGAGCACAGGAAAAAACGCTGTTAGAATGAACTCGGATTTGACAGAGAATTTAGGTCTCCCAAAGATGGAATTTCCTGCAATTTTATGTCTTTGCTCCACCAATGCAGATTTGGATACCAGTCTTGGTTAACAGTATCTGCTCCTTAGAATTTTTTTTTTGCCATTTGGTTTCCAGGCAATGCCAGATCCATCCTGGTTCATTTCATGGAGTAAACAATCCCTAACTATTCCACTAAGCTTTCAAGCACACCACCAAGAAAGTTTGAGCCAACTGCTCTTTTAAGGAGACAGATTAAAACCAGTTCAAATTAAACTATTCTTAGGGAGTTTCTCCTCCCAGACTTCAACAGCTTCTGATGTAATAATGTCTTTACCAGACCACACATGGATTACATTTAAATCTTATTTCTTTTTACTGAGGTTCACCATAGAAAGATCATTTTCAATTTGAGACATGGTGCAAATGTAAAAGAGCTTGGAGACACCGAACACCACTGAAACCGCCCTTGGCAAAGTCTCTGACCTCTTCCTAGTTAAAGCTCAGCTCCACACGCATCCCCCTGCAACACATTCAATCCTGCTATTCTTCTTGAAATCTTGTCTTCATGACTGTCTTCTCCTGGTTCTCTTCCCTCTCTAATTATTCCTTCAGTTTCCTTTGGAGGATCGTTCTCATCCATTCTTCAACTTTCTGTGGAGATTCCACAGGGATCTGTCCTTGGTATCCGTCTCTTTTTCTACATCAGTGGTTCTCAACCCGTATGCAGCCCACAAAGGTAAATAGATATGGTGTAGAGCAGTGGTTCTCAACCTCTGGGCACTCTCATCTGCAAACCCAAATTCAACTACTATAGGGTTACCATATTTCCACAATCAAAAAAGAGGACACTGGGGGGAAGCCCCGCCCTAGCCCTGCCCCCACCCCATCCACTCCCTCCCACTTCCCACCCCCTAACTGCCCCCCTCAGAATCCCAACTCCCCCTGCTTCTTGTCCCCTGACTGCCCCCTGCTGAAAACCCCCCACCCTAACTGCCCCCCCAGGACCCTACCTGTCCCGACTGCCCCGACCCTTATCCACTCGCATGGGTGGCAGGGTTGTAGAAATTTTGATGGTGCCCAGAACCTCCCCCCAACCTGCCTAAGGTTCTGGGAGGGGGGTTGGGTAGGGGAGAGGAGGTCTGGGGTGCAGGTCCTGGGCTGGGGATTAGGGTGCAGGAGGGGTGCAGGTTCTGGGATGGAGTTTGGGGGTGGGAGGTGGTGCAAAGGGACGGGGTGCAGGCTTTGGGAGGGAGTTTGAGGGCAGAAGGGGGTGTGTGGGAAGGGGGAGGGGGTTTGGGAGGGAGTCTGGGGATAGGAGGGGATGCAGGGGTGAGGGCTATGGGTCTGAGGATGAGGGGTTCATGATGCAGGAGGCGGCTCAGGGATGGGGCAGAGGATTAGGGTGCAGGGGGATGAGGGCTGAGGCTGAGGAGTTTGGGGCATTGGAGAGGCTCGGGGCTAGGGTGGAAGGGCAGCCTGTCTTCCCATTAGTGGATGGGGGACGCTAGGACCCGCGGGCAGCAGACAGCAGTTGCCTCTGGCTCTGGCAGCACAAGCAGGCAAAGGAGAGGCAGGCGGGGAGGGTTCACCGGGGGCGGGTGGCAGGTGGACCCATCCAACACTCCCCCGCTCCCTGACTGCCCCCCCCCCCAGGGCTCCCCTTACCAATCTGGCTCCATGTGTTTGCAAAACACGCTGCCCGGTGGGTCAGTTTGTGTGTTACACAGGGCTGCAGACAGAGGGAGGGGGGAGCAGGGGAGGGCTCTGGCTGCTGGAGGCCAATGGGAGCAGCTCAATCGGCCAAACCGCCCAATCAGCACCCGCACTCTGCATGGAAGGAAGGGAGGGAGGCGAGGGAGAAAAAAACCCCGGACATTTTAACCTTGTTACCAATTCCTCCTGGACAGCTATTTAGAGACACAAAACCCGGACATGTCTGGGGAAATATGGACGGATGGTAACCCTAACTACTATCTCTATGCTGGCAACTCTCAGATCTACCTCTCTACTCCACACTTGTCTTCTGTCCAAACTAAAATCTCTGCTTGTCTTTCTGACATCTCCTTGTGTTTGTCTGTCAGCTCAAGCTACAAGCTATCCAGTATAATGGTTCCAAGAAGCATGGCCACTGTTAGCAGAAAAGGAACGCCGAATGGCCAGATTCACAACTCCTTATATACATTTACACAAAATGTATGAATTGCAAAAGGGTAAATGTAATCCCAACTGTCATTTCTTTCTAGTTGATTCTCACTTCCACAGGCTGAGGGATGCACTAGTAGGGATCTGGAGAGGAAATCCTAATGGAGATATTTTAACCACTATTCACGATTCATTAAGAAAGTGCAGCTCTGTTGCCTGTTTTGTTCCCACATACTATCGTTAAGACTATGATTATATCATGGAAGTCATGGAACCTTCCACTGACCTCCGTGACATTTTCTGCCCTGGGGCTGGAGCTCCCAGCCAGCTCCACCCTCGCAGCTCCCAGTGGGCAGACGGACGGACCCCCTGCATATGCCCAGCCACAGCGGGACCCCTGGCATCTCCCCAGGCACGGTGGGCAGCAAGGACTCCACACTGCTGCACCGCCGCAGCTGCAGACAGGGGACCCTGCAGCTACCAGCCCCAGGGGCAGGGGGACCCTGGAGCTCCCATGCACCACATCACTGGGGGACCTGGGTGCCCCAGCAACAGTGGGTGCTGAACCCACCTGCCCCTTTTGTCAGGGATATTTTTAGTGAAAGTCAGAGACAGGTCACAGGCTGCCGTGATTTTTTATTTCCCGTGACCTGTCCCTGACTTTTACTAAAAATATCAGTGACAAAAACTTTGCCTTAACTATGGTGTGATGAGCTCTTTCAAAAGTTCTGAAAGAGTACATTATACAAAAGATCCATATGGGATCTCCTGTCAAAGTGTATATTATCTCTAGTGATTGATTAAATTATTTGACTTTCAGCATAACTTATGACAGAAAATTCTGATATACTGAAAGAGAGGGCTAGTTTTAATATTCTATTAAAGTTGTAAGTATATCTGGCAATTTAACTGTGTACCTCCCACCCCTCCTCTAAAGTTCCCAACCCAACTGATTTGCAATAGATTTATTTTTTCAACTTCAACACTTAATTTCAAAACCTGTTTGAGTACAGCACATCTCAAAACTAATCAGATATCAGCAAACATTTTTGCTATATTAAACATAATATGGTGATATTAAACATATAATTGTAATTGACATGTTACACTGTAGGAGGTACAAGTGCCACTCTTAATAAAAACCTGTTTATTTCATTTCTGAGGTTAAAGTAGCCTCAAATTCAGTCAGAAAATATTATAATTTTAATGGAGCTCAATTTTCATAATTAATTTACATAATTACACATCTGAATACATATACTTTAAATAGGCTTAAAATTATATAACTAAATCTCCAAGTGGCTTCAGACAGCAGTTCTTGATTTCACTTCTCGGTACAATGTTAAGTAGTCAGTTAACAGCATAATGAAATGAGAATATTTAAAAGACTGCACTGTTCACAAGGTTATTTAAAGTTTTGATTATATTGCCATTAATAAAAACCAAGGCGTGTGTTATACATTTTTCTCCAAAGGCACTATTTGTTCTCCCTTTATTATACAGAAGCAAGTTAAAAGGTTGGTTTAAAAAATATAAAAGCCCACTGCAAATAAAGCAAAATTTCTTAGTATGCATTTGTAGTTTTTTTTTCCATTTTATGGATAAATACAGTCGAGTATCACAGGTACTTTAACTAGCAGAAAAAGAGTTTAACTTTACTATCACATTCTAACTGACCTGAAAGAAAACAATTTATTTAAACCCACAACCCTAAAAGCAAAATGGTTTTTCAAACTGCTGATCATTATATCGCTTAGGAGAGATCTTCTAGTGGAACTGCAGGAAGGGTGGCAAGTCAGAACTCAAGATAAATTGAGAGACCCAAGTCAAGAAGGATGGATATCATCTATCAGCATCACATGTGGCTCTATCAGTTCCTCCCACTCCCCAGCCCCCGTAAAAACATATTTCAGTCTAGATTTCTTATTCATTACTGTTTTGAGAGTTCAGAAATGAAAAAAAGAAAATCTCTGTTTCCAGGTGACATCAGATATTCACAACATGTGACTTAGTTCTCTCATTATCTTCAGAATCACCTTCACATTTGAAATCACTGTTTACATTTTTAATTTTAGTGAATTTGGTGAAGTTCTGTCTAGACAACTTGGCACTGACCCTTCTGGGGATAGTTTATGCTTAAACACAAACTCCAAGTTAAGTCTAATGATGTTGCTACGTAGTTACAATGCATTCTGCTGTAGTTCTTACATTGGCGTTCTAATGAGTTTTGTCCTCGCGCATTTTAAGATCCTGAGGGTTTGCCTACACAGGAAAGTTGACTAGAACTTTCCTGTTCCACAATGGCTCCCCGTGTGAACACTCTTATTCTGAAGTAAGTGTGCCCTTTTCTGGATTAATTTATTCTACCAGAAAAAGGGATTATTATTTCAGAATAAACTAAATAATTGTGGTGTTGCTGAAGTAAATCCTATACATTGCATATATGCTCCTAAGTAATTTTGCTGGCAACATAAAGCATATCAACATTCTGAAAAGGTTAAGGTATTAGCTTAGTACAGTGGTTCTCAACCCGTGGGCTGCTTGCAACCCATTCAACAAACAGCTACAGCTCATGTGACATCTTCAGGGCAACAAAGATAGTACATATATTGTGTGGTATATGGTCTACATAACACAAAGAGCTGCATGTGCAGCCCACAATGGTAACTAGGTTGGGAACCACTAGTTTAATAGATGTTGACATGCTGGCATTTCTATGCCATCTTTCAGAGACCTCAGAGCATTTTATTAACATCATCTAATTAAGGGCTTGTCTACATGTGAAAATTAATCTGGAATAAAGTAGGGTGTAAATTTAAAAATCGGTGAACTAGTCCTGATTAACTCCATGTGTGAACACTGGTATTCCAGAATAAGAGTTCTTTATTCAAAATTAGCTTAATGCACTACGGCACTCTTATTCTGAAATAAGAGCATCCACATATGGAGTTAATTAGAAATAGTTAATCAGGAATAGCTATTCCGGAATAACCCCATGAAGACAAGCCCTAAAAATCAAACAACACACTTAAGTAGAAACAGGATATACATAGATAAAACTTAATCCACTACTGAAATGCTACTGCATCAAGGGTCAAATAGAGCTGCAGTTTAACAGCTCACAGAAGTATTACAACAGTAGTTTAGAACAGAGCGTGAAAAATATAATAGTTAATTACAATATCCCATTCAAACTACAGGGGAATAGTTAGGCTGACCCAGGAGACTATGTTAATAATTTAATCTTACTCTGACAAGTAGTGCCAAGGATTTTTCATGATGAGAACTGAAAAGGATATTTGTTTTATGCATCTCATCTAAAGGACAGTATCTCCAACAGCATAAAGTGTCCCCCTATTACAGTCATTTTGAAGTAAAGGATTTGGGCATGTGTGGAGAATGAACTATGATAACTTGAAATTGTCAGACGTCCAAGATGCTGTTATAGGATAAGAGTTCTTAAGTTGACTTGTATGATTGGGTATGTTACCGGACGAAGACCAAAAAGAACATATACCACTGGATTCATGGACACACAGAGGTCTGGACTTCTGAATGGAAGCTCCACCCAGTCTGCTCATATGGAAATTTGAGGGGGAGGGGGTTTGAATATGAAGGATGGTCAGTCAGCTCTTGAGCAAGTTGTGGAGTTAGACTGTGACCAGATAGGGAAGCACTGCTGGGCTTTCATAAGATTAGGAATCCCTCTAAGATTTCAGTAACCATCTGCTTCTGTTATGTTCCCTCTGGGTTAAATAAAGTTTTAGTGGCTTTTCAAAACCAGGAGTTGGAGGCATAGTCAGTCAATCAATGGAGTTTTGAAGAGAACTGAAGAACTCAGGAAACAGAGTTAGAAAAAGCAGCCAGGATCACCTTATATTTACAGGCAAATGTCCTGAGGAGAAGATTAGAAGGGTAAAAAGACTATTAGTGACCCAGAAACACTGGTGTGTTGAACAAGGTGTGTGCCAGGGAAGGGCAGGTGGTGAAACGTATTAAAGAAAATCTAATCATAAACATATTTTAAAAAGTCTTTCTGAAAACAAGAATCCAAGACTTTAAAAAAGAGCATTTATACAAATACAATAGATTACTATGCAATTAACAGGTGTAGGATAGTACAAGGAGGAGGCAAGCATTAGAAACAAAGTTGTATTTTGTACTTGATGAATACCTGGAGCATCTGAATTTACAGCAAAACTACTAGTTATGTCAACACAGTATTGTTAGGACTGGCAAAACTGGAATATTTTTATCTCAATAGATATCAATGTTTATTTTTAACCATTTAAATGTTCACACTTGTGGGAAATTACAGGGGTCAAATAATTATTTAGCTTCATTAGGTGTTAAGTTTCAAAAAGTTAAAGCTTTTTAACCATTAAAACAAAAATTATCAACATCGCATCAAAAGTAAAAATATTTTTAAATGAAACTTTAATAAATTCTCATGCAGCATTTTTCTCACTTTGACTATCTGTAAATCTCAATTATTATTGATGGACTTTGTCGGTTTGTGCGTGCAGAGTGAAATCAACATTTACCAACAAAAATGTAATCCTTCTAAGTTTAAGTACTGTGCATCTTTGAGCACTTGCTTGGCAATAGCCCTCAGCTCAGTTTCTCTAGTTTTTCATCTTTACTTTTGAAGCTAAAAATATAAGAGCCCTGCCATCTAGCAATGGTGTATATTTGCCGTACCAGGAGACATGTCAGACCTGAGACAGAAACAGAACCAACTCTGTTCAATTAAAGAAGTTCAACTTCACTTTAGCCTCGCCATCAAATTGTAATACTCTAGAAGTTATTCTTGTTGTAAGTACCTTAACAGAAATAAGCAAAACAAATGAAATAGATGGCCTGTTTAAAAACAAAAGTACATGATCTATGCCAATGTTTTAGATTTAAGCCTTACTTTCTTAAACCAAAATGCCTACAATACAAGGAAAAAATGTTGCTTCCCATTTTTGTAAATGTAACTGTTACAATGGAATACAAAATGCTTGATGTTTTGGGAAGATTTTGGAATACAATAAATGTGGGGAGGAAGAGGAAATAAGGATTTAAACTTGCAATAACATACAAAAGAATTAATTCATTGAAGAATGGTTGTAAGTTTAGGTGCCTTTTTAAAGTTTTTCAAATACTATTCTAGTTAAATGCACTGTGAATATGGAATTCAATTTATCAAGTAGATGAAAAGAAGAATTTTGAGCAAGACCCCAGTGAGCTAATCCAGAGTCATAATAAAATGTCAGGGGTCCTGGGATTCTCAGCAGGGGGATAAACACCAAATCTTTAAGCAAGAACACCTATAGGCTCTACTATAAACTGTGTTTTAAAATGTCCACTGGACATATCTGAAACCTTAAACTAAAGACGAAACAAGAGGGCAGATTACAGTCTAATTATATCTTACTGACTTCTTAATATGCACTAACTTTGTTTACTAAAATAAGTAAAAATATTGTGTTCAAGATTTGTTTCGCTCATCTTGAAAAGAGAAGATCAAGAACTCTGAAGTGATTGAAAGTTTGTTTCTCTGAAGTTTCTGCAAGCAGATCTGTATCCTCTGATGAAATGCTATTTTGAAATTACTACAACAATACTAGAGAAATAAGATTTATGGGACCAACTTCTGTTGGTGAAAGACAAGTTTTTGAGTTACACAGAAAAGAGAGGAGATGTCACCAGTATCAACATTCCTAATAGTGCATTAATGCTTTCCCGAAATTTACCTGGAAGTTTTAAAGTATGACACCGTTTCAAAAAATAAGCTTATACAACTCCATTAAGGTCAACAAGCCTGACAAAAATCTTTCAAAAAGCCAGGCACGGGGGAAAATATATATGTTTGGGTACTAGGCAAGCAGAAATTATTCAAATGATAGCTGGATGGCATCCATGTACCAGGGCTGTAGCCACCAGAATGACCCATCTCCCTGGATTTTCTTGAGAATTTTCTGGGCATCAGAGAGAACACGTAACAGATACCAGCTCTATAGGAAAATGTATCCACAGATGTTCTCTGTGGATCTGGGAATCAGTTGCAGTGAACACACCCTTTTTGTCTACCATCATAATCTGAGTCATAACTTCTACATACACCCACTACTCCATAAAAAGCCTGGGAGAACAAGAGACCCCTGCGGCACATACTAAAAGTGACCAAATCTGCGATCTAGTTAGCAGATGCAGGAAGAGTTCCACAGAGGCCTATTCACAGATCAGTTGTACATTCACTTCTATTCCCCTGGCATAGCAGAATGTTGCAATTCTAGCTCACCAGATTGGCCCCTTAAATAGAATATATATTACTATTGGCTTTAAAGGTTTTTAATTAGGACTGTCAAGCGCTTAAAAAAAGTAATCTCGATTAATCGCGCTGTTGAACAATAATAGAATACCATTTATTTAAATATTTTTGGATGTTTTCTACATTTTCAAAAATATTGATTTCAATTACAACACAGAATACAAAAAGAAGAACAGGAGTACTTGTGGCACCTTAGAGACTAACAAATTTAGTCTCTAAGGTGCCACAAGTACTCCTGTTCTTCTTTTTGCGGATACAGACTAACACGGCTGCTACTCTGAAACCTGACAGAATACAAAGTGTACAGTGTACAGTGCTCACTTTATATTTATTTTTATTCTAAATATGTGCACTGTAAAAAACAAAGGAAATAGTATTTTTCAATTCACCTCATACAAGTACTGTAGTGCAATCTCTATCATGAAAGTTGAACTTACAAAAGTAGAATTATGTACAAAAAAATAACGGCATCCAAAAATAAAACCATGTAAAACTTTAGAGCCTGCGAGTCCACTCAGTCCTACTTCAGCCAATCGCTCAGACAAATAAGTCTGGCCCGATGCTCTAAAGATTCATATGTCCCTTCATGCTTCAACCACCACTCCAGAGGACATGCATCCATGTTGATGATGGGTTCTGCTCGATAATGATCCAAAGCAAAGCAGACCGAGACATGTTCATTTTCATCATCTGACTCTGATGCCACCAGCAGAAGGTTGATTTTCTTTTTGGGTGGTTCGGGTTCTGTAGTTTCTCCATTGGATTGTTGCTCGTTTAAGACTTCTGAAAGCATGCTCCACACCTCATCCCTCTCAGATTTTGAATGGCACTTCAGATTCTTAAACTTTGGATTGAGCACTGTAGCTATTTTTAGAAATCTCACATTGGGATCTTCTTTGCATTTTGTCAAATCTGCTGTGAAAGTGTTCTTAAAGCAAACATGTCCTGGGTCATCATCCGAGACTGCTATAACATGAAATATATGGCAAAATGCTAGTAAAACAGAACAGGAGACATACAATTCTCCCCCCAAGGAGTTCAGTCACAAATTAATTAACACTTTTTTTTTTTAATCAAGCATCATCAGCAGCATGTCCTCTGGAATGGTGGCCGAAGCATGAAGGGGCATATGAATGTTTAGCATTGGCATGTAAACACCTTGCAACACCACTACAAACGTGCCATGTGAAAACCTGTTCTCACTTTCAGGTGATATCGTAAATAAGAAGCGAGCAGCAGTATCTCCCATAAATGTAAACAAACTTGTTTGTCTTACCGATTGGCTGAACGAGAAGTAGGACTGAGTGGACTTGTGGGCTCTAAAGTTTTACATTGTTTTGTTTTTGAGTGCAGTTATGTAACCAAAAAAAAAAAAAAGTGTAAGTTACACTTTCACGATAAAGAGATTGCACTATGGTACTTGTATGATGTGAATTGAAAAATACTATTTCTTTTATCATTTTTACAGTGCAAATATTCGTAATAAAAAATAATATAAAGTGAGCACTGTACAGTTTGTACTCTGTGTTGTAACAGAAATCAATATATTTGAAAATAGAAAAATATTCAAAAATATTTAATAAATTTCAATTTATATTCTATTGTTTAACAGTGTGATTGTGATAAATTATTTAATCGTGATTTTATTTAGTTAAATCACGTGAATTAACTGTGATTGACACCCCTATTTTTAATTTAACAAACACTATCAAACTATGCTAACAGTTTTATTTTCAATATTAAAACTTGTTCTTGTGTTTTTACAGATGAGATAAACAAGCCAAAATGCTTTATTTGGGCTAGAACAATACATTTTGTAAGCATCTATGAATACAGCCAAAAGTCTGATAACTGAATAAACACAAAAGTCTGACAATAGACTCCAATATGCCAAGAGTCATGGTAAGTGACTATCACAGAAGATAAATTAACAAATATTTGTGGACACTTACATCTGAACCAGATTTGGGTCATTTCTGTCAAAAAAGCTCGATTAGAAAGATATATGCATTACCATAAAACAGTAACAATTCTGCATTTGCCCAATTCCATCAAATCCCACAGAAAATCATGTTTTCCCTTAAACTATGATATTCATACCACGATACTGGCTCATTAATGGTAGGAATACTACTCATCACACATTTATGACAACTATACTGAAATCAGTGGTCTAACACCTAAATCAACAATATATGCATTCTGTCTTATGACAAATGATTTTAGAAAATCTGGATTGGCAGTTAGATCAACATCATCTACACCACTTCACAAATTCATGGCAGCTATTTTTTCATATTAAAGTTACCAAAACACAAGGGAAGTCTACTTATTAAGTGCAGAATTACATTTTGCACCAACTACTTCTGTGAAACCAAGTGGTGTTATCGTTAAAAACCTATCTGCCACTTATGTATGGCACGTGTTGTTTCCCTAATTACTCTGAGTCAGCACTGCTTATTGAACTAATGTCTTAAGGTTTTAGCACCATCAGCACTGCAAATAAAATGAGAATGAGTTGCCACATGCTCTCATATCAAATTTGACAGCTAAAATTCTACTCCAGATTCTCTATTTTTGGTAATGCACTAAGTAGAGAACACCATTTGATTTTCAAATGTCAGGTTAAGCCTACAGTGCTGGCAGTCTGAAGAATCTTGTAACCTGAACAGAGTTTTATATGGTACACTAATTTTATTTACAAGGTTATTTTCCAGACCATACCTACAGTTTAACTGAAAAAAAAAAAGAGAACCAATTGCAAAGTCTGTAGACACAATATAAAGCAGAATCTTTAATTACCAAGAAAAGATAACTAAACAGATGAACAACAAATACCTAAAGCTCTAGTAAAATGATTCAACTTTTTAAATTAAGAAACTTATTAAATGAATATTGTATTCGTCATAAATCAACATCAGGACGATAGTCAGAAAACTAAACTTACTGTTATTGTTTGAGGACTCCACTGTACTCATGCTTAACACATATATGGTAAACTAAATTGAGAAAAATATAACCATAACAGAATGAAGAATTTTTTAGAATGACCATTACCTCTGAATTATGACCTGATATTTCACTGTTTAATGACAATCTTAAACTACACATTAACTCAGACAGACCAATTAAAGTATTTTTACATTGGGTATTCTTGTTTTTATACAGTTTTCTTTCTTGTTTTGGTGAAGTTAAGTTAGATGGATCAAAATTAACTATTGTTTATGCCAAATTTAAAAAATAGTTGTAATTCTGATAAATTCGTGCAGCCTTCCCAGTGAAACAGGTATTCTCTGGAGATACTAGAACAGTAAAAGCTGTTTTATCTGGCATGTTGGGGAAATGCAGGGTGCCGGTAAGTGGAAAAAATGCTGGTTAACTAAAAGGGAGGGAATTTGGGTGCGGGATGGGGTGCGGGGCTGGGGCGCGGGGCTGGGGCGTGGGCTCAGGGTGCCGTATCCGGGGGTGCTCACCATGAGCGGCTCCCTGCAAGCGGCGACCTGTCCCCAGCTGCTCCTAGGTGGAGGAACAGCAGGCGGCTCTGCATGCTGCCCCCGCCCTGAGCACTGGCTCCGCAGATCCCATTGGCTGGGAACCACTGCGGGGGCAGCACCTTCAACATGAAGTGCCAGCCAATAACAATTTGAACTAAAAATAGAGTTTAAGATGAACTCATGTTTTTGTATATTAATGGATAACTACCTCCTTAAAATTCTATTCAATAAAGCTAAACGAGTAAACAAAAATTTACCTTCACAAACAGTAAATGAAAAAAGGCTCTCATCTGTCACTGGAAGTCCACATAAATATCCACAAAATGGAAGTAGCAAACACAGAGTATACACAAACAAGAATAAAGGAAGGAAGAAAGGGAGTGGGAAAGGAAACAGCAGCCAGGAAGAAAATGAAGTTCCTTCTTCAGTAGATATCTACTATTGACTATATAAAGTCAAAGCCCACAGGCAGCAGCTTGATGGGAAGCCCAACACAGGTCCCATTAATCCCATGTTTGCTATCAGCCTATAGCTAGTAGTGGTCATATAATATTTTGAGCCCTGTCAATGTGTGTTTCTCTAGGGTTTATTTACCACAAAGTATGTCACATTTACTTGACAAATATATTTTTCTCTGGTTTCAGAGTAGCAGCCGTGTTAGTCTGTATCCGCAAAAAGAACAGGAGTACTTGTGGCACCTTAGAGACTAACAAATTTATTAGAGCATAAGTACTCCTGTTCATATTTTTCTCTGAAGAACTATTTGCCTCATTTTTCTCTCTAAAGATTCCACTCTTTAGTCTGAACAAAAATTAGCTTTAGAATAGATATAACATGTTTTTAAATACAAAGAAATTACATTTCCAAGTAAGACCTAGTTTACACCTAAAACTTAGGTCAACTAGCTATGTCACTAAGGGCTGTGAAATTCACACCCCTGACAGACACATACAAGCTGACATCAGCCCTGGTATAGACACTGCTATGTCGACAGAAGAATTCTTCTGTTGACCTAGCTACCGCCTCTCAAGGAGGTCACCGCAGCAAGTGTCTATAGCAGCACAGCTGCAGTGCCATAGCTGTTCCCTATAGCGTAGACAAGCCCCAAGAGATTACCGTGAATATTCTTTAAACAAAAACTTGTAAAAATAAATTCCATTACATTTGTTGACAAACTAGAGAAAAATCTCACTTTGATTTAAATTTCTGAGATGAACGTACATTTCAGGACACAGGAACAGCAAGTTGCAGATAGTTGTACATTAAGAATGTATTCCACCTCCACAGACCTCAAAAGACAAACGATGGGGCTGTCGGCAAAACTAGACAATCCGGGCATCCAGCCATAAAACATCACTGCTATAGCACAAATAACTGTTCTCACTCTCCTGAGCCCTCCATGACATAAACCACAAAAGGAAAGAGCTCCAGAAAGCTGCCTCCACTACTACCTCCTCAAACTTCTAATATTTCATAGGTCTGAATTACAACTATACACAGGACTTTAATTTTGTAAAATTGTACGGCTGACACATCCAGGGTCAAGGTTAATCAATTCAAAATTTGATGCTTAGATTCCTGGAACTCTGAATATTGTAAATATATAGCTAACCACTTCATACAGATCTTAATAGTGTTATCCAGCATGTCCTCATAAAGGAATAAAGAAAGAAATGGCTTTTGATTTGAAAGAGGTAAGATTAAAATGTAAACTCAAAAGGAACAGACTGCCAAATAAAACATTTTTAGAAAAAGTAAGCGTATCAAGCACATTTCGGGGGGGGGGGGGGGGGTCAGATTAATATAATACTAATTAAAATTTGAATATTTTCTTGAAGTAAAAAGAATCTACACATGATAACTGTGATTTAATAGCAAAACTTAGTCTCCAACTACAATCAATAATTTAACTAACCTAATTTTGACCAGCAGAATGGCACTAAAGCAATTTTTTAAAGTGGCAGTTCACACAAAAGAAAATAACTTAATACATGGTCACATTTGTAGTTGCTTTCTGAAAACTACAATGCAGATTAGTCATATTTTAAGTGTTACATGCAAGATATTTCTAAATATGCTTATATTAAGAGTCCAAACTCTAAAGCATGATTTTCTGACAGATTAATAATTTTCATAAACAGACAAGATTTCTAAAACAAAACCATATATTGCTCTATAAGCACTAAATTTGACTTCTATTCCTCCATTCATTAAAATCGGCACTCTCTCTTTACATGGTTACTTTTTACCACTAAATCAAAGAGGCCATGCAGAGTGTAAAATCCATTTAGTAATGCAATTTTATTTAAGAGACAACACACCTACAATACTGCACACAATTTTATATCGTAATTTCTAAAGCATCTCCCAATTCACTCTCTCTCAAATACCATTTATCCTCACTGATATCTTCATAATGCAACTGAAAACCTCCAGCCCATTAATCACTAAAAGGCACCAGCTGATACAAAATTGGCTAGACTGTAGTGTCACCAGGCATTAAAGAGGTTTCCTTATCATTCATCTCTAATACTAAGGGAACGACAAACTTCTACCTGCAACTTCCAAGTCAGGAGAAAACTGTTTGATGGTGTTACTATGATGTTATCTGAATTTTAACTATTAAAACTAATAGTAATTCTGTGCTGCACATGTTTGGTGTGACCAAAAATTGAACAATCAATGACTTACATTTTTCATTGATTTTTTCAAGTAAGCAGTATACATGTCCACAATTAAACTAGAATAACTTGAAATTACTACATAAATAACTATAGTAACAGAAATTAACATATAGGAAATTAACAGTCTACTTTATCTGAATAAGAAAGGTTTAGGTTTTCTTTTTTGTTTTTTAACTTTGAGCCTGCAGTGTTCACATAGACAGTACTACATGGACTTTATTTAACAATTCTTTCCAACTGAGAGCCTGCCTTTGCTGAAGTAAAAGACTGCTCCACCCCTGACCTCCTCCTTCAGCTTGTTTTGGAAAGGGGCCAGATGACAGCATTTGGAAAAGTGCATATTTATCTCTGCAAGGACAGCTGCCTAGAGGAAAATAAATGTAATTTAAAGTATTATCCATTCCCACTGTCACCAGTCTCATTGATTTTTCATAACTAAGACTGAAAGTAAAACATTTCCAGATCACTGTTTTAATATATAGATTTCTCATTAATGAAAAGGGGAGTCTATAATGTTAACAATAAACTGTAGATTGTTTTCAGTAACTCAAACATTGATATGTAAGCAGCTTATAGTGTTAGCTGTTTTCTCTAGAAGTCAGCAAGTAAGGAAACTAAGTCCTCTATATGAAAAACAAATCTGTTCACAATTTTAAGTAACCAAGATTCTCAAAAAGTAGCCTACCAAATGCCTGTGGTATTTCTAGATAGACTGCATTTGTAGACTCTGTTCTTTAAGTGAATTCTTCTTAACAAGTTCAATTTATATTCATCGTCAAATTATTTCAAGATTTAAATAATTTGTAGCTTGTGGTGGGAAAAGTCTCACTCTGATCTGATGCTTCACTTTGAGTTTCACACCTCATTAAACTACTAACAACCTTAGTATTTAGTCAACACAAAGAATCTTAAGATTGTGGGAGACTGTATTGTTATGCCCAAATGATCATGCTTTTCTCAAAACTTATTTGGAAAAATTCATCCTGACTAGCTGAAAAAACTTTTCATCAACATCAATAATATTCAAAAAAATAAAAACAAAGCAGAAGTAAAATATTTAGCTATTGTCCTTAAAATTTCAACATAAGGATCACAAACTTCACCAAAAGCATACTTTAGCTGTTATGGGATAAGGAAAGACAGGGTCTTTCCCTCTTCCCAGCAACTGACAAGAGACTTAGTGAAAGAGGTCAAGTATCAGAGGGGTAGCGCTGTTAGTCTGAATCTGTAAAAAGCAACAGAGGGTCCTGTGGCACCTTTAGTCTTACAGGTGCCACAGGACCCTCTGTTGCTTTTTAGTGAAAGAGGGTGATGCACACATTCCCATTCACAGAGCACAGGAGACAGTTTTGGAAAGGGGGCAAAGACATTCCAGAAAACTTGAAAAGGATGGAGCTTTAAATTAGCAAATCTTTTTTAAAAAGAGACCCCAATCAAGGTTTAATGACAGCACTCTGTCAGAAATTCCATCACTTTCCCTTCCCAGCTGGGAAACTTTGTTGAGACTAGGCTTCTCACCAGGACATTGCTTGCGGACTAGACTAGCTCTCCTCCCTGTTGTCCTTCACCTCTTCCTCTTGCTAGCAGGTTTAGTCTTCTGCCTAGTAGGTGTTTGGTACAACATCCAAGCTATGTACCAGATAACCTCCTAATCACAAAAGAATCTGTACAGCATAAATTGACAGACACCAAGCAAACATGGTAAAGGACCCATCGCCGATTTAACTCAAGAATAAAAGTTGGCTTTTTTAAAAACAGCTGTACGCTTGTACATTAGCAAACAATTAATATTTGTCAATAATGCTCTACTTATAGCTTTCTATCCTGCAAAGAACTGAAACAAATCGTAAGTGCGATATCAAACACCTGAAAAAGTTCTGAACAGCAGAGTCATTTTGCACTAACAAATTTGGCCTATGACACTACTTACATCAGACTCAATCTTCTTATTTGTCCAAAGAACAAGTACATCATACTCTCAGCCCCACCCCAAACAGCCTCTGATGCATGATTTAACCTTGTTCTGGAGGGACTGCCTTTAGGTCTCCATGCCCACTCATTCCTTGGCCAATACAACAGCAATTTTGGGGATGTAAGCACCTGTTCACCAGGAACCGAACTGAGACCATTCTCATTTCACAGATATTACCTCATCCACCTTGTCTGCCTAACAATGGTCAGATGATTTCAGAAGTTAACATGCTTCACTGAATTTAATGTGGTCACACAGAGGTGAAAAACTATTACCAGTCCCTTGAACCATCCAGGTTCCCTCAAGTTATCCAGTATTGAACTTACTTACCACAGCCTTTTTTGGGAACCAGATTGTCTGAATTTAAAAGTTAAGAAACATGACTATAAAAATACTGATATCCAATAACAACAGTGTCTTCCACTGTTTCACCAAAAATAAAGTTATATAGAAATATCTAGCACCAGCCTTAACTATTTATACACAAGTTACTATTAAGGAGAAGAGTCAATTTGGAAAAGATTTTAAAAGGGGCAGTAGTAGACAAAATAATATTACTCGAAGAGAAGTAAGTTTTAGACATTTGTTAGTACACCATTTTGAGATCATAGTTCACAATTCATGGATTAAAGTAGCTGGAGAGATGTTCAAATGGAAGCTTACTGGATTTAACAAGTCACAGAAGATGTGAAGCAATTCAACTATTAGGCACAGGAAAAAAAAACACTCAGGTAATTTCTTAGGTTGCATCCATTACTATCTCACCTAACCCCCAATACATATTTCTGAGAGAAGCAAACAAAGGTTTTCTAAATCTATGTTTACCACCCCAGTGATGTCTTAAACAGTCAAATATAATGTACAACAGCAACCAAAATCCAAAGGTCATCTCTCACTGAATCCAAATCGAGGAAACATTTAATGCTAGTAAGGATTTTAAAAATCATTTGAATAATGGTATCCAACAACAGATGTTGTCTTGTTCATTATTCTTAGTGTAACGATATTCATCTGATTTAAGATATATATCTATATATAACACCAGACCACTAACAGCAGCAATTATTGGGTTTTAACTAGCTTAATTAGTCCAACAATGAAATTCAATTATTAGTCTGGATTCCACTGAATATAAAATCAAATTAGTTTAAGATACAGGAAAAAATATTTCCTCAATTAATTTATATGAAAAAATGGCCATGTTGTGCTCAAGAAAAATACAAATCAAAGTTGGAAATTATATAAACTGAATATAAGCAGTCAAATATTTTCTAAGAAAAATAACCAAATTGAAGCAGAGAATAAAGCTAATGCTAGAACCAAATTAAAGTATGACTAGCTAGATTATAGTGGCCATTCTAAATAAAATAAAATGCTGAAATTTCCAGCAATAACAATTAAAAATATATAACTTAAGAAAACAAAATTGTATTATATGAGGCAGAAGATATACGAGTGATTATATGAATTATTTCAGTGAGTCTCATAACTGGACCTTCTACTAATGCGCAATTGCACAGTAAGGAGATTACCCTTTGACACAAACTTGCAAAATAAAACAAAGAGGATTCAAATACCTTTAATAAACTTCCACTGTCTCTTGATTTCTAAGGATAACAATTGAACATCCTTTGCAGTTAGCAACATGGTTTTTGTTCCTTACTGATGTGCTTACTGAAACTAATAAGGACAATCTGGCTTCATGAAAATATGAAAAATTATCTCTCTCATGTCTAGTATTCAGAGACTAAGTTATGGTGGTTACCATAACTTAATTGTATAAAAAAAAAAATCTAGGGATCTAAAGAGCTCTTACCATTTAAATGAAGCTGACCATCAAGGATGATGTTCAAGTTTCACCTACTTGGTTAGGATCAAAAGCAACCCTGGTGACCTCGCTTTATAACAAGGCTAATTATTTTAAACTAATTTTCAAATGCTACACATCAACTCACATCCATTATGATTTATTAAAAGCAAACTCACACGGTTCTTCCTGTAAGCTAGAACATTTTTAACGGCTACATATGGGACTCCAATTAAATGATTATGCAGGTGATGATAATCAGATACGTGTAAAAAAATCGTCATATGACAATACCAAGTTTTTATAAAAGGTCTATTTTTTAACAAACAGGAACTAGGGAAACGTATTTTAATTTTAAAATATCTCTTAAAAGAACTGTTAAAACAGTCTGTGTGGAAGTATATTAGAGTATTATTTGTTCCACCGGCTCCATAATAAAAGAAAAAGGTGAAGACTTATTTGAAATAAAATATAGATATAGTGAAAAATCCTGCCCTGGACTCCGGGGGGGGGGGAGGAAGGGTGGCAGGCACTAACGAAATGACTTAACAGGTCTTTTCCATCTCCAACTTCTACTGATTCCAGATTAATATAAAACGATCGCCCCTTACCTTTTCTTTTCCTTCAGGGGCTCTTTGGCAGCTTTCGACTCAGTCTTTCTATAATGAAACAAGTGAGTATTTCGTCTAGCGTGTGGTCTCTCTGACGTGCTTCTTGCTTATTTTAATGCTTTTTTAAAAAATACCCGTAATTTCACGAATCTGAATAGGAAAAAAAAATCTCACACGGCCAGAAAAAAAAGATTCAGTTCCCTCCCCGAACTAAAACAAAAACAAAAAGCAACTCCCCCCACAACCTGCCACAGAAGAGAAGAAAAACAAGTCAACAAGAAAACAGTATCCAAGCAGAAGAGCAAAGAGCTTCAGTGTTATCCAGCCCAAGTGCAGGAGAAACAGGTTCAATTCCAAAACAAGCTTTTGATTTCCAGTGGAGAAAGGGGAAAGACGTCCCTAGCTAGACTTTTGCACCCGAATTTTGTTTCAAATACACATTTGCTTTCGAGTTGCAGCAAAAACCCAGGAATTCAGGATCTGGAGTGGATCAGGGAGAGTTTATTTCTTGTTTGTGTTGATGGATTCTCAGTCCACATGGAGGAGCATCTGAGGCTTCAAAAAGTGCAAATTAAAAGGAAAAAGTGGATCCTACAAACGGGTTAAAAGAGGGCTCCCCCTCCAAAATATGGAGCCACAGGAGGATCCAACAGAGAGTCTCATATGGGGATCCAGGCAGGAGGAGGATCCAATGAAGTCTCTCTCACGGGGAGAAGGACGGGGGGGAGGCTCCAGCAGTCACTCACAGGGGGAGGATCCAGCAGTCTCTCTTATGGGGGATCCAAGCAGAAGGATCTCTCACAGGGGGGACCCAATGGGGCGAGGGGAATCCAGCAGAGCGTCTCTCGCGGAGGATCCAGTAGCAAGAGGAGGACGAGGGGAGATCCAGCGGGGTCTCTCCGTCTCCTCCAGAGGGATCCAGCAGCGTCTCTCAGGACCAGGCTGGAAGCTGCCGCAGCGGAGCTTCTCACTGGGGGCGGGGGGGGATCCAGGAGTCTTGCGCCCCGGGGGGAGGCAGGAGGCTGAGGCAGCAACGTCTCCCCAGGGGGCTGCAGCAGCAGCGTCTCAGGCAAAGTCTCTCTGTGGCGGGGAGGCTGGGGCTGCAGCGTCTCGCGCTCTCTCTCTAGCAGGCAGGCGGTGCCGGGCCCCCGCTCCTCCTCGCTGCTGCTGCCGCCACCGCCACCACCGTCCTCAGGAGCAGAGCTGCTGCCACCGCGGCCATTTTGTTGCTAACTGACAAGAACCCCGCCAGGCAGCGCGAGACCAGAGGGAGGCCCGCTGCTCGATTTTCCTCTCCCCCCCCCTCACTGACCTCAAACAGGAAGCCTCAGCGCCCCCCTCTGATCACGTGATGGGGGGAGAAACTGCGGCATGCAAATGAGTTGGGTGGCAGAGCCAATCAGCGCCGCGGCTCAGCGGCAGGTTCTACCCCCCCTTCCCGCGCGCTCCCGAGATCTGAGGACGCGCGAGCTCCCCTGGTCCCCCCCTCCTCTCCCGCCAGGTTCTGTTCGCTCCGTCCATCTTGGCTAGAGCAGCCTTGTGTGTCACCTAACTGCGCAGGAAGGCACTCAGCTCCCACCTGCTGCCCGCGCATCTGGGCACGTTGCGCACCTTCTCGCATTGCATGTGCAAAATGCATCCGTGCGGCTGGTATATGCACAACTCGTTCGCGGCATTGCCTTTTTGTGCGAGTTTAAAATGCAGCACCGACAAATAACATCGCCATCTAAACACAGCGCAGCAACGCAACCCGCATCGCAAAAACATATGCACCGTTCACAAGGCTAAGCGCGCCGATGGAAAACGTGACTTTAAAAATGCATGACCGCCAGCTTTCAGTGAAGAAGCAATGCAAAAATTGCCAAGATTGATGCTAAATACCCTCACTGCAAAATGCACCAGTACAGTTGGCACAAATGCAACATACACCAATACCAGAACGCAGCGGTGCACAATGCTCAAAAGAAAACTATGCCAACATCCAACGTAATTCGCAAATGACAACGCAAAATGTACCAGGGCCAATGCATATTTTAAATCTAGGGACAGTTTTTGTTTTGCATTTTCTGTAACAGGAAAAAGTCTGACACCACTTAAGTCCTTACGGTATATGGACCTGATTTAGCGTTACTTAGGCAATTTTGACTGAGAAAGTACTGCAGGATCAGGCGCAATTTGCAAGGATTGCCGGGTACATAGTTTTAATACACATAGCGATAATTTTTTAAAGGATGTTCTCCCTTTTGTGGACATAAATTGTACCTGCAGCTGAATAGTGGGTACAAATCTGAGCACTTGTGCCTCTAACTTCCTGCAGCAGGCTCAAATTAGTGAGGCAAGTACTCAACAAACTACCTTTGATAATAAACATTTAGGTTCTGATCCTGCAAAACTTAGGCCTTGACTACACACAACATGTGTACCTAGAACTGATTTAGTTAAATTAGTACAACCCTCTTGTGTGGACACTAGCAAATTGGTTTGAGTGCCTTATATCAATTTACTTTAAATCAATAAGGAATTGCCTTAAGTGATTGAGTATGGATTGCAGGATTAGACCTTAAGTGTTGAAAATTTAGTGGTATATGTAACAAACATATGACATTTTTGTTAATAAAAATACAATCCTCATCGAGTTTGAATTCAGTACCTCTGATACAAAGACAATACCTTAACAAGTAGGCTAAAATGTCTTTGGTTAACAGTACTGAGAGCATATGTGTTACTTTGGCCACTGGAGGGAGCCCATATTGTTCCAGAATGCAATAGAAACAGAACTTCAAAGATAAAAAATAATAAAACATGAAATATCAGATCATTACAGTTAGAACAAAGTGTGTTCTCTAGGTCAGACCAAGATCTATGTGTATGCAAAATGTTATAAAAATCAGATTTAAGTGTACTATTTTGCTTCATAAGCACCCAAAAGCAAAATGATTAAGAACAATTTCCCTACATTTTGAATGTCAATCTAGCACCTTTCACCATGACTTTAAATTCACATATATTTTTTCTAATGCAATGTGAGGCTGATAGACCTTTGACTACAGTGTTGCTGCTCTTACACATCAAGGTCTAAGCTATTTACATTTCAAAGGCAAGTAGTTTGTACTAGTGTAACTGTGTAGATAATTCAGATGAGCTTTCTTTACCTTTTTCTGTTAAACAAATGTAGGTCAACACCTGCAAACGGCTTCCCCCAACGACCTCCCCAAAAGCAAGGAAGTAAATTGCCAGGTTGTTACTTTCAGAGTGCCTTTTGTTCAACATAAGACAACAACCCAATACAGTGCAAACAAAACAGAGACAGCCATGTATCTTCATCACTGATGTATATAGTAAAATCTAAGTAAAAGCTTATAATGGGATTATTATGTCAAAAATTAATTTTTTTATAGCTACAACTGCCCTACTGAAAATTCCTGTTTGTTTAGCTATATTAAAAGGTTACTTGTCAGGTCAAATTTGGCCCAAAATTTAGATTTTGTAAACATATAAGCTATTGTAAAATCTAAGATCAGAAGTATTTGCCTGATTTTTTAAATTCAAAATGTCTTTTTAAGAAGTAAACATTCCCATGTGTGTGTTTTCCACACAAACATTGTAGCATGAGGCAAAGTTCATGATATCCTGAAATTGAAACCTACTAAAACCAAAAGTGCAACTAACTGATGTATTTTCTTGGCCAAGCTGAAATAAATGCAAAAAGTATTCTTTAAAATACACACACCCCTACACAGAACCAATTGTGAAAAGTAAATTAGATTTCAAAAAAAAATTCATTGTCCATATTTTAAGGTGCTATTTGTAATGATAAAAATGCATTTAAAAATTACAGGAGTACTTGCGGCACCTTAGAGACTAACAAATTTATTAGAGCATAAGCTTTCGTGAACTACAGCCCACTTCTTCGGATGCACCTTAGTCTCTAAGGTGCCGCAAGTACTCCTGTTCTTTTTGCGGATACAGACTAACACGGCTGCTACTCTGAAACCTGTCATTTAAAAATTATTTCAATTAGTGTTCTTTTATCATTGAATACAAGGATTGTTCAATCCATAATTTGATTTTCCCTGCTTTGATTTCTCCTGGCTCAGCCACCACTGGACTTATTCCCAATTTTGCATTTTTAATTCTCTTGGCTGTGTTCCCTTGAAATTCAAGCAGAGGTGTTTGGCAAGTTTGAGACATCTCTGACTTGGTGCATCTCTGAAAGTTGGTAAGTGAAACTGACACACAAAGGAGTACTCAGAGCAACTTACAGATGTGAGTAAAGGTTATAATGCATCTGATTTAAAACAGGATAGGCAGTGCCTATTCTACCTATCCTGAGAACCCTCAACTACTTGGACTACTATAGGTCAGTAAGTCATGCCCTTAAACATTTCTATACATGAACAATGGTCCACACAGATGATAGTATGACTCAGCCAAATATGCTCATCCAGTATTTTCATCCAGAAACGGAGGACAACTCCACAACTTCTCACCCAAACGTTTCCTTCATTATGTCTCACTGTGCTAACAGGTATTTTCTGGTTCACCAATCATAATTGCGGCAACCTGCAGTACTGAATGCTTCCCAGGCTGCCTGTGTCTAAGAGACAGCTGATATACTATTTAATTTCTGTGTATTTCATTTCTATGCTTAGCACAATGAAGGGGGTTTAACATGCACCAAGATTAATTACCTAACACTACCTAGTATTTTCTTTGCCCTAGATGAAAAGATATTATATGGCCTGTTGACCTGTGTTTCACTCTTCAGCTAGGTTCTCATTTTGGTGGGCAAGTGAACAGCTTGCGTTTTGAGTTTCATAGAAATCAGCCCTTTTTCTCCTTGTGCCACCTTCCACCATACAATTTCCTTCATATCGAGGGCCAATATTTAACATCTTTTGTAGCAAACCCTGAATGGCCTTCATCAATTTCCAAGGCATCTACTGAAATGTAGCCTATGTTTCAGGTAGACCCTGCTGCCTTTGAACTCTATCCTTTCCCTGCACAGTTCAAGTATTTTCTTTGTCACACATGAGCAAGAACAAATGTGATCAAGTGTGAAGGGAATGGAAGGGGGTCATATGATGCTGGTATTTCATTGCTGGAACAAAAAGAGGAATTCCTGTAGAAGAGAATGAATTTGAAGTGTGATGCCAGCAATCTTTGTAAACCGATAATTTCTGGGTATCCCTGTGCCCAAGGGAAAAGGATCTGGCAAACTTTTTTGACAGGGCACCATGCACTTTGGACAGATGGACCTAAGTGTAGCAGCCAAGATCACAGAGCTACATTAATTTTGTATGTTGGGAGCAGGAATTCTAGACACAGGATTTTGCCCCTTTGGAATCAGGTGGGAGAGGCCTAATAATGGATAATCTAAGATATTTTTCATTTTCCATCATAGGCCCCACCGCTTTTAGACAGGAAATTTTTTCCAACAACCCAACCAAAGAGTGTGAGAGTAGGTCAGAAAGACAACCAAAGGCTTCTCCCATGCAGAATAAAGAGTATACAATCTTCAGTTCAAGCAACTTGTATAATCAGAAGTAGCTACTGTTTAGGATAAATTAAATCCCCACACTTTGGAAGGGCTGGGGCTTGTGTCATTATGCAAGATTAAGAATTTCTGGAAACCACCTTATAAACCTTCTTTGGTAATATATTGTTATTCTGACAAGATAGGCAGAGCCAGATTTTTATGAATTAGATGGCATTGGGGTGACTTCTGATCAAGGCTGATTCTGGGATGGATGCTGATTTCAAAATGCATTGCACATGCTCAACACCTCTGATGATCAGACCCATCCTCTTCCCAGCCACACTACGAGCACATTTTGACTTCAGAAAATAAATTAAAATGATTTCTTATGTCTTCATATTTATAGCAAATCAGATTTAAATAACTGGTTCTTATCTCACTTTTCAGAAGAAGAAACAAAAATTGCACGTTGACCTGTTAATCTTTCATTCCTGCTACACTTTAACTATTTGTAGATATTTTCTTTCTTTGTTCTTTCTTTGCACCCTGGGATACATCTGTTCACTCCACAATGAGAAGACCACCAAACAAGGTTCCAGAAGCCCTTGCAACTCATCTCCTTATCCTTCTCAAGGCCATATTAACCCCATCTTCAATGGGAGCTGCACATGCACCTACAAAAATCAGGCTAATTTTATTTTTGGCACCTAAGCAAAAACAATGTTCTGTGTTCCACCCTGCTGCCTCTGCAGTAGTTCACACATTTCCAGCTGTGCTGGTGGTAACAGCAGATACTAGAATGGGTTTCTCCTGCTCAACTTTTTACCCATGTGGTTGTCACTCATCAGGTGGGGTGGAGTAAAATGGGAGCAGGGGGGATTAAGAGCCTCTTTGTGGAGTACAAGGGTTACAGAGGCATCTGAGAAGTAGAATGTAAACTGATATGACAATAGCTAGTTTCATACAGGAATACAGATCTGAGGAGTCTGGAGAGGCTAAAAAAATGTCTTTGGTTTCAGATAGGTCAATTTTGCTTGTAGGTGGTTCTCTTGGAGTGCTTTAACACCAGCAGTGGATCAGTGATGCAGACAGTGAAGTGAGCACAAAGAATCTGAGGGTAACAGCCTAGCCATTGCTCAAAATACAACAAGGAGTGTACAAAATAGCAGTGAAGTGCTGGGGGTATTAAACCTGCCAATGACAGATCAATTCAGGGAACTGATACTTAAGTCTCTGACACTCTGTAATAAAAAGCCTGCAGCAGAAAGTGAAAATATAGATCCTAATCTAGAGAGGTGAATTCAAGTTTTGTCTGCTGAAGATAGAAGAACATTGGCAGGTTTAATTTATCTGGCTCACTTTAGGGAGGGAGTATTGTCTAATGGTGAGAATATAGTGGTAATAATATAGTGACTCCTGGTTTCTGTTTCCAGATCTGATAATGACCTTGGGCAAATCTCTTAATTTCTCTGTGCCTCAGTGCATCCTCCTGTAAACTGGATATAATAATATTCTGTCTATCTATTTTAGGGTTTTATATTGCCACCCACCACTGTAGTATCGGAACATCTTCCATGTAAAATCACTAGCTCTAGCAATGACCCTAGTGGACGTTTGGTTCTTCTCAGGTTTGGGGGTAAAATCTCCCCTTCGGGTAGGGGTTTGGAGTTTTTTGGATGGTTGGTCGAATTGCTTCACTTTCTTTCTTTCTTTTTATTTATTCATGTGGAGGGAGGGGGATGTTGGGAAGAAAGTGTTGTCAATACTGCATCATTCCTGTTATGATAGAAAGGCTTTTTGCAACATTTCCTTCAGACTCTTGATATTTACCTTCCATACCTCTGAGGGGTGTTATGAGGCTTACTTAATGTGTGTGAATTGGAATTATTTTAATAAAAAATTTAGTTCCAGTGTTCTGGCCAAATTCCATTGGATAATTGGTCCTGCCTATCTAATATTTCCCCATAGTTTCAACTGAATATAGCATTCTTTTCTTTCTGTCCTTAATTGTGTACTGCATAAACGTTGCTGCCTTCCATCTCAGAGATGACTGCATTTCAAAGCTGGGTGACCCCACTACATACCCATTGGAGTTAGCAAATTTTATTGAATGCTTTGGGATCTGTGGATGAAAATGCACAATAATCATTGTTATTACGATTATTCTGCAAGGATTTACAGCATACCTTTCATTTGACTAAAGCATTCATGACATATTTGTGATTTTGGTAAGATTCTATAGGTGATCTGAAAAAATGAAGAATTATCTTTCTGTCCGTGAACCCAAAGGGGCTTCTGTATTCCTGACAAAGCCTAAAACAGGGGTCGGCAACCTTTCAGAAGTGGTGTGCCGAGTCTTCATTTATTCACTCTAATTTAAGGTTTTGCATGCCATTAATACATTTGAACGTTTTTAGAAGATCTCTTTTTATAAGTCTATAACATATAACTAAACTATTGTTGTATATAAAGTAAATAAGGTTTTTAAAATGTTTAAGAAACTTCATTTAAAATTAACTTAAAATGCAGAGCCCCCCGGACCGGTGGCCAGGACCCAGGCAGTGTGAGTGCCACTGAAAATCAGCTCGCGTGCCGCCTTTGGCATGCGTGCCATAGGTTGCCTACCCGTGGCCTACAAGATCTATCCATGGGGAGGGAAAGTGAGAAATAAAGCACCACAAGTGACAAATATTAGCTTTGTTGCTTAATGCACTTCTGCATTTGGCCCAATTACTTTCCCTTATAACCACATTCACTCAGATACTATGGTGATGAGGGCCATATGAAAAACAGAATAGAATCAAATAGAAGAGAAGTTCCTCCACTTGCTTTAAACTCCCACACCATACATGAGACTGCAATCCTTCCAAGCCAGGGACTGGACTGCTTTCAAAGCCTGTCAGTCCACTCCTTAATTGACTGGAGGAGTCACTCTGATTTTGAAGAATTTATTGATACCCACCCACCATCCTTGAAGTTTTATGGCAATATAGATCCATTAGAACTCCATTTTACAGAGATATTAAAATAATGAAGGTGAGAATTAAGAGAGCAGCACTCTCCTTTGAAAGACCACTGATCATAATATAGTGCTTTAAAGAAAGTTATCATCCAGTCCTCTTAAAGAAAGTTATCAATTAGTCACTATCTAAGGCATAGGAGAATTGTTCCCTGAAGAGGATTTTAGGAGAAAAGCCATATACTAAGTGATAAATTTATCACTAGGGGCTGCATGGCTCCATGGATTAAGAAGAAATGGTGTAGAGTATTCAGAACACAGAGCAAGATGACCTGTTAATCTCCGAAATGCTAAGGAAGATTCCATGTACAGTATTACTAACAAACTGACATGGCCTCATAGAATAACCACTTTTCTCTACCTCAGCACCTTCCAAAATATTTTTAGCCAACCACCTTTGCCATGTGCCACTCTGATATCCAAAGTATTATGGGATTAGCTGGGGACAATGGATGGCACTATTCTACTCAGAACAGAGTACATCAGAGATGATGTAAAATATGTGGGCGTAAGGAACATTTTATGGGCCGAATTCAGCCCTGGTGTAATCCTATTAATGTCACTGGGGATGAATTTGGCCCAGTTACTCTCCCTTATAACCACATTCACCCACTGATGTAATTTACACCACTTTACTCATCACCTTTGAATGTGTTTAACAATGCTGTGCTCAGTCAGGGTGGCCCTCGTTGTGTGCAGTGGAACAGTTTTTGAAGAACAGCTCTCCACTCAGCGTGCAGCACCAACAGAAATAAGGGTCATAATTACTGGCTTTGCTATGACCCTTAAATACGCTTTTATCTGCTACACTGGAAGACGATGCACTGAGCCCGGTTTTCAAAAGCAGTTGACTACATTAGTAGCACAAATGCTGCATTCCCGTGAGCAGATGGGCACTTAAATGAACAACTACTTGTTTGTTTTGTTGTTGTTGTTGTTTTTATTTATTTTTTTGTGGCTAAGTGGTGCCTAGTTTAGGTGCCCACTTTGGAAATTTGGGCTAGCTATAGGCCCAATACTGAGACTTTATTTCCTCCTACTCTCTAAGCAATTCTTATGTAGAAAGGCTTTGCTTATGAGACCTACAAGGGAGCTAGGGTAAACAGAGTTCTCCTTTCAAATTGGAAGCAAGGGTTAAACATGCATTCATCTGCTACTCCTCTGCATCTCCAGCAGTAGCTGGATGAGGCCTGCTGTTTCCCTTCTGTATGGCTTTGTGCCCATGCGGATCCTCTTTGTGAACTGACTCAATAGCCATCCCTCTGCCACGTGCCCCTCCCTTCTGCAGAAATCTCCTCTGCAGTGCACTTGAGGGCATGAAGCTCTCCAAAGGGATTCTCCATTGATTTTTGCCTCCCCAGGCACAGCCCCTGCAAAGCAGACACACAGCTTTTAAGTACATGTACATGGCTCTATTCAGGCAAACTAATATGACGAGTGAAGACAGTACGACAAGTGCAGAAGCCCCATTTAGGAGCTCGGTGCCACTGGAGAAACTGGCGCACACACTTTGAGTATATTTAAACACGTTCTCATCCTGGCAGTTCTGGAACAGAGCTAAAGCAAAAATGCCCCAAAGGGAAGGCGATGCAGAGCACTTTTGCTGTTGAGGATTTTGGATACATGATGCCAACGAAAAGAGACCCTGCCTGCGCGCATAAGAAATCAGAAGCATATTCATGCCTTGAACTAGCGGGTGGGAGTGAGAGTGGAGAAACAGGAAGCTCCTAACTTGTGTTCCGACTGATCAGATGACTCATAGCCTGACCCCAGACACACCATGTGACCCCTTTGCACTCAAGTCAACCTAGGTGCAAAACTGAGCCAAAGCACTGACAGATTGCTGAACCCTACTGGGGTAAATAAATTACAAACAAAATATTTGTGTTTACTGTGGGGATTTGACAGTGCATAATAATATATTACTCATATTGAAAACTACAGGAGTTTTTTATGTTTAAATATGTACAATTAATTAGACAGAATTGTTTTTAATATGGTTCTTCCCTATAATCTCATTCTGAACTAAAAGACTTTTTACTGGATCAAGATTTGGAGTATTTTCCATTTTGTGAACGTTATTACTGCCTCTTTCTGTTTTGTGTGTGTATCTGCCTTTAAAAATGCTGTTCACAGAATATTAAGGTTGTATGGTGTATCACACAACAGTCAAGAAATGCAACCTTAAGTCTGCCCCCCTGTGAATATGCTTTGTGATGTAGTCTTTAATTATATGGTCAAATATAATTCTCAAATAATACAACATAATGTCATAATATATATTAAGTGCAGCAGCTTGTAGGAGTGTGCACTACTGGGTGTATCACAGGCAAACAGAGTCTATTCAAGTAATTTGCATGAAAAGGACAAAATAAATCATTCTTATAAAATTTAATACAAGTTAAGTGTAACACAGTGTAATAGTGACTTGCCTTCTTCTCTGTGAACACAGAGGACCAGATTTTCAGCTGATGTAATCGGCATCATTCCATCAAAGTCCACAGAGCTACACTGATTCACACCACTGGATATCCTGGCCCAGGGTGAAAGCCCTAACAGCCAGAAATGAAGGAAAGGGAAGGAAGAGCGCCCATCTGACCATATTTCCGGGTGTTTTGTTCTCAGAGTTCCCCTTATACAGCGCCCCCCCCCGCACCACCACCACCAAAATGTAAATCAACAAGGAAATCTGTGTATGACTACAGCATTATATGCTATGCTGGAAAAACCAAATAAAGCTAGATTGGGTTTTTGGAAGCAGAAGCTCTGTTGGGGAGTTGTGTGGAATTGAGCATGGGACTGGAAGAGTTCATTGCGCTCATCTTCCAAAACTGACCTCCAAGTGATCCTGAACGCAGAAGGAAGCAGGGTCTTGGCCACATCTCCACACAGAAAAGCCACTCCCATTTCAAGATATTGAAAACATCAGGTTGCGCTAGCTCACTCACAACCCTTGAACTCAGGTTGTGCAATTGCTGACACTTTGGCTGCCCTTTGAGTAGGAGGGCAAGGTGGGGGAAAGGGGTCCCTGCTTGCATTTTCCCCGACTTGTTTACCCCCAGAAGAGCAGCCAGAATCTGACTGTAAGACACTGCAGAAGACAGCGCAAGAAAATGCAGCTCTGATTAATTTACTGTTGGGAAAAAAATCACTACTTGGAAAAATATGAAGTTTTCAATGTGTGCCTAACCATAAAGGGGCCATCTGCAAGCAATAAGTGTGTGCGCCCATAGGCTTCATCTGAGACTGCAAGGAGCTCTGAAAAGTTCACTGCACATTCCAATGCTCTGTGGGTCCTTACTAATCCAGCTGCTAAACAGTAACCTCAAACAACCCTTGTAAGAATCTGAATGAATAGAAAGTAGCATGTATTCCACATCTTCCCCCAGGTGTAGATGCATTTTTTTAATATATATTTCCAACATATTCCTTCTTACCATACTCATTTCTGATCAGAACAAACATTTTGGGGCTGATTCTCTTCCACTGAAGCAGTTAAACCAAATTTTAAAGTGGTATAAATGAGAGGAGATACAGGCTTCAGGCTCACTGTCTGACGCTTGGGTGCCAAGACAGATGTATTGCTTTGAAGTGGTGTTTTTTGTTTGTTTGTTTGTTTGTTTGAGACAAGGTGGGTGAAGGAATATATTTATTGGACCAATTTCTGTTGGGGAGAGAGACAAGCTTTCGAGCTACACAGAGCTCTTCCTCAGGTCTGGGAAAGGTACTCAGAGTGTCACAGCTAAAAAGAAGATCAAACAGAAGGTTTAGCATCAGTAGTTTTTGTTGTTGAGCATTTTATGGCTCGGTACAGTATAAATCAGCTCATCTAAGGGTATCATTTTGTTTCATTAGTGCCCCTCAGTTCTCTTTTATGTTAAATGTTTGGTTCATTTATATATGCCGAACATAGCTACATACACCAGTCATTCTTCTGGAGCCAGCACCAGTGTTAGCTAAGAAAGGGGTGAAGAGGTACATATTTGGGTATTAGAAGGGTGCGATGGGGCTTCTATTAAGTTTGAGTTCTATTTTGCACTTGCAGGGTTTCAACCTCTGGTTTGTACAAAGGATACAGGGCATACTCTCATAGGTTTACAACACATTATGTTTGATTAAAGATCAACTTTCCCAGGCATCTTCATCTAAATCTATTACTTAGTTTATGAGTTAAACCCAATTGTAAAATAAGACCTTTAAGAATTTTTAGTGTCTCACCGTTTTTCAGAACCCTTTTGCTGGTTTGTTATCCTTCACGTTTTGTATATAATTAAAAATGGTAGCCAGCTACCTTCAAATGTACATTTGAGCAGGCATTAGGTGGTAATTAAGCAGAATTAACCCTTTAAAAAAGAAATCTTACCCCCATTCTATTCACAATTTTTGCTGAACAAAAATGGTCACTATTTCCTATAATCTTTAATGGGACTGAAGCTACCCAAATGAAGCAAAGATATTTATGCCTCAGTAAAGATAGCTGGATGGGTGATCATAATAAAGACAGCCCCTGGGACTGATCTCACAGGCTGCCCTCTGGGAAGACGGATGCTATTTCACTAAAACCATCATACTTCTCAACCTTCCAGTATGTGACACAAGCAGTTGAAATGTGGAACTGGTGTTTTGTTGTGCATTATGCCATAATGCACAACAAAATTTATGAATTTTTATGATGTTTTTAAGTATAAAACTTGTTTTTAAGGATATTTCTCATTATGCAAATTATATGAACCAGATTTTTTTTTTTTTTTTGGTAAAGAAAACTATTACAACAGAAATTCTGTCATCTGGTCCCACAAAGAACCCCAACATGGGTCTTCAGCAGGGTTGAATCCTGGACCATCTGACACCCAACCCAGACTATTATTACATGAACGTCAGGAGTAACTGTTACCTTCTACACAAGGGGACATGACACACTTTGCTGGTACATTACATAGTTATCTGCTACACGCCAGCAGAATGCTAAGAATGAGACCACCTGGGTTCTATTCCTGGCTCTTGGAAGTGGTATAGACTAGTGGTTGGTTAGAGCAAGGAGACTGAAATCAGGAATTCTGTGCTCTATTCCTAGTTCTGGGGAAGGGAGGGGAGGGGATTCTTTAGTGTCTATAGACAGCATAGACAAGCATATAGTGTTCTTTCTGAGAGGTAGTGTGGCTCAGTGGATGAGTCGGGGTGTGCTACATTGGACACTTGTGTCCTATTCCGCGCTCTGCTAGAAATGGCATTGTGCAGCCTCTCAGCTTATTTATAAAATGGGGAGGCTGATGCTTGACTGCCTCCTAAGGTAGGGGTCCTTGCGATATTATTCAGTATTTGGGATTGATATACACAAGTTAAGTGTGTGGTGTGTAATGTGTTTGTGGGGAAGCATGAGATCATAATTAAGGTTTTGCTTTGTACTGTGAGAGAGACTAAAGTGTTGTGTGTAATGTATTCCCTTATCTGTTAGAAGCAGAAAGAAGTTCTTTGTGATGATGTGGAGTCTGTTGCTATCTGTGGAAATGTGCTGTGTGGGCATTAGGAGACGGGTAAGATTTGTTCCGTAACATGGCATTTTCTTGCTTTTTAGAGTTTGTATTGGATGAACATCACATTTTACCAACCTGACTTGCTTTAAAACAACATATCTGTGTATGGAATTATATACAGAATGGAGTGGTTATATTTTTGCAATCTGGAATTGAATATCTGAGGACAGTTCTACTGAAACATTAGGTCATTTCCCTTTGTTTTGTTTTTTGGGTTCTCAGAGCTGTGGCTTCTGCTGAAAAAGACAGAGGTCCATTGTTTATGCTGCTTAAGAAATACAGTGAAGGATTTATTTTATTGGAACTAGAAGGGAATGACTATGCCAGGATTTGCTAGTGTGATTTTCGTTTGTTCTGTATATCAGCACATGCCATCTGTATATCAGCACATACCCTGATCAATAATGATGTGCCAGCCAAAAAGCAAGGCCGACTCTATGGCCTACATTTTTAGAAGTGTCCACTAATTTTAGATGTCAGTCAGATCCCTAAGACCTGATTTTCAAAAGTGCCAACCATCTGCATTCTCATGATGGTTGCTCGGCCACTCCACAATCAGGCCTTGGGTGCCACAAGTTGAACACCAAAAACTAGGGAACCTTTCTGACAACGCAGACAGATGTATATAGAGCACCCATACCATGACTGAGATGACACTCAAGGTACTGTTAGATGTGCTGTGATGGTAGGCAATCAAACTGTTATAAATTAATACTCCTGGGGAAATTCCGCACCACTGCGGCTCAGCAGAAAAATGCTCCCTCCCCCCTGCAGATTCTCTTTGCTTCCTTGCAGAAAATGGTTTCTGTGGGGAAGCAAAGAGAAGCTGCACCAGTAGTCATTCACCCCTCCCCCACAGCTTGGCCGCTTATATGTGTCTGTTCAGGCAGCGGGGAGGGGGGGGGAAGAGGAAAAAGGTAAATCACTGGTGAGAGGGGGGTCTGGCACCCAGGGACATTAGTCCCAGCTGGGCGGGAGGGGGAAGGATGGAGACAGAGTTCCCCCTCCCCCTTGCCTGCACAGAGCAGCCCCAGAAACTTCCCCTGGCTACAGGAAGCTCTGGACCATATGGGGGGGGGGGGGGGGGAGATTGGTGATTGTGGGGGGAGTTTCCAGGTGCAGAGGGTGAGGCTCAGCTGGGGGGTTGGTTGCAGGGGGTCCGAATGCACAGGAGTTGGGCAGACAAGGGTCACAGCTCCCTGTACAGTGTCAAAATAACACAGAAACACAACAACAATATAATCACACCATTTTCAATTATTTTGGTAATTTATTTCAAAATAATTGTCAGCAAATAATTTCAAATGGTGATTATATTGTGTTATTTTGACAAATAAAATATACACACTTTTACAAAAATTTAAAATGTGTGCAGAATTTTTATTTTTTTGGTGCAGAATATTTAATTTTTTGGTGCAGAACTCCCTCAGGAGTAAAATGAATAGAGTTTATTTGGTTTGTTTTTGTCAATGAGCTGACAGGTCAAAGATGTCAAACTCACATCATCCCCAGAGACTGAATTACTTTATTACTAGAAAAGGATCAGCACAGGCAGCAACAGAGCAAGTTTACCATGCCCCGCTCTGCCAATGGGACTCAGACAAGACTGGAAGAAGCACTTGTACAGAGACTAATTCAGTCTTGGTGCCTATTCAGTTCTTGGACTCTGCTCACAAGGTGACAGCTGCTTGGTGGGTTTGGGTGATGTAGGTGCACCTTTCAAATTGGACTGGACTGAGATCACAGGCACATGTGATGATAATACTGGGTCACTACCAACCTTGGCTGTTTTCAGACTGGTGACCCAACGGTGAAGCGCTCTGTGCTTTATCAATAACCCCTAGAGTCATCCAGTCAGACTTGTTGCGAAGTGTAACTCCTTTTCAGTAATGCTGGTGATGACAGGTTTCCCACATACTCTATGTACCATTGGTTGAAGCACATGCTTAGGGGAAGGGGAGTCTGTCCTTGTCGTCAGCCAGGAGGTTATGCCTCAATGGAGTTGTAGAGTGCGGGCAGAAATATTAGCCCTTAACAAAGCATGAGGAAGGTATCCTACCATGTAGATTCATGGGTGCAATAGAGAAAAGGCTCCCTGTAAATTCTGCTGTCTGCACTACACCCCACAACATACACAGCTCATCCATGAAACACAGGGCAGGAGTAGGCTAAATTTTTGCAAGTCTGTCTGATTCAATGTTAAATGAACTTTCTAAGAGCTCGGATACCTGAGATGGCTTCATGTTCCAGAGTTATTTATTAGTCTTATGAAGAACATCACTTTGAACACACTGACTAAATAAGAATTAATTGTGTTAAAAATTCAGATTAATGAATACTTTAAGAAGTTGTCTTGAGGGGAAAAATCAGGCACTTTTGTGAGAGCGAAACCCTGATGTTAGGAGGACCCAGTCTCTGTGGAAACAGGTTACTCATCTTTTTCAGACGATAGATGCATGTTTATTTTGTATTCTCTGAAGTGGTTACTTTACATGTGGAGCAAAGAAAAGATGGCTTACTAGGCTAATTGCTAATGCAAAAAAAAAAAAAAAACAAGTACTGTGAGCAAATATTTGAAAACAGACACAGAAGGCTGTGAAAACAAATACAATCTCATTTTCCATGAAGTTTTCCCACCAGAAATCATGCAGTTCAAAGAGACGTCCAGTAAATACGGTACCTTCAGGCTTCCTGTGCCAATGCTGTTCATTAGCCACCTCCTAATTCTACGATGCAGAGCCAGATTAATGGAAAGGTGACTAAGGAAGGCACCAAGGGACACACTAATTATATTGCATAGTCCTTAGAGGAGTCCTCTCTACCCATATTGTCCATGTAAGGCAAAATACACACATCACAAGGATACAATGCCATATAATCACACAACCCCCCCCCCCCCCCCCAAAAAAAAAAAAAACAGAATTTCAAAAGGGCAAGATGTCATCACAGAAGGGGTGCTGGAAACTGGTGAAACCCAAGATGGAAAAAATAATTGCATGCATGTTTTTTAATACAAGGGGATCCCCCCAAGCTCATTAAAACAGATCGAAGTTTTAAACCCTGTATTACTTTAAAAATTAATTTACGGCTGTGGGGCTCAGTGGCCCAGAGAACATTAAAATGATAAATCCAGAAAGGTGATGTGATTAGAAATGAGTATTACTTTGGTCACAACATGGACTTTCAAAGCTGTGAAGGAGAAGCATCACAGCCATGTTAACCTTTGTCTCGTTTCTGGTTTTAACCCTGAGTTTAAGAGATTTTAAAGAATCATAAAAGTTTTCTCCAAGATTAAATATTATGCACAAGAGTTTGAGGTTTTCTGTCTATCTTTGTTGTATCTGATGCAGCGCTAGAACGTAAGATTATACAACTTTATGTTATACTTTCTGACTGAAAGGGAAGTTCTTGTAAGAATGCAGGACAACTTTTGTAAAACATACAGGGCCCAATCCTTGGGTTTGGCCGAGCTGTGCTTGACCCAGGACCTGAGTGAGGAGGCAAAGATGGTTGTACACCATCTTTCTGTTCTCCCGCTCTTTCGGGCCAGTTCAGTCCTACAGCAAGTTAGACAAATCTCGAGGCTGCTCTAATTTATGTTGGCTAGTGATGGCCTCCAACGGGTGTCATTTCAGCAAGAAATTGTTGGAGTGCAGCAGTCCTCCTGAGATACACCCCCATATCCCTATGGCAATCAAATAATGTAGTTCATAATAGCTACATCAGTCTTTTAGAGGACAGTTTTTTGTACATGGAGACAATGGGTGCACCCACAAAAATGTGAGTTCACTAATTGCTTGTGGAGAGCCCCATATTACACACAAATTTAATTTTGCATGAAGAAGTATCCATTTACTCCTGTAATTACCTTATTTGTGTGCACAAATGCCATTTGGCAATGAGCTAGAAAGCTCTTGCCAGCTGTCCCAAGGTTTAAATTGGGGGGGGAGGGGAAAATGAGGACTGGCATTCTTGGTGGTGAGTTCTCTGCCCTGAAACTCACTTCTTCTTGCAGATCCATCAAAGCTATGTCTGTCCACTTTTAGGGCACAGTGCAAGATGCACCTATTCTGTTTGACAGCTGGCTGGATTTTCAGTCGATGAGGCTGTTGGCAAGACTGTAGTGGCGCTTTAGGGCAATGGTAAATAAGTGTTTGATTTATTTCATTTTGTTATAGTGTTAGGTACCATGGGCATCTAGAAAACACTTGGAAATAAAAAACAACAGATGAATTTAGCAAGAGCATCCCATGCACAGGAGGTGCTTGTGGGCCTATTGCACCCAGATTTAAAAATTTGGCCCTGAAGCTGCAAGACAAATAACCCCAATAACAGCAATTTCCAATTTATAAGTGGTTACTCCCTTTAACCTTTCCTGCTGCGAGTATTACTTGGGTCTCCTATTTGTGGAGGATGGTGCACAGACATGTTATGTAATACTTGGGCACAATGAGATCTGTTGTTAGGGGAGAGAGCACCAGCCTTTGCTTCACATACCCCTTTCTTCCTACTGGTTCCTGTGCCTGTGTGCTTATTGTAGTCCGCTTCTAGTTCCTGTTCTTAGCCAATGAATTAACGGTAACAGTAAATTAATTTTATTCTTTTGCTGGTTAGTCTGTTGAAGGAGTGCAAATCAGATTTTTCCACTGCCCCATTAATGGAGCCTCAATTCCTCATTCAGCAGGCAGTGTGAGGTGAGTCACAGGCTATTGAATGGACTAGTAGCTTGAACAAAGACTCCATTCACTCCAGGTCTCTGCTAGTTTTCCTTAGAGCGTGCACTGATTTATTTTTTTTCTCTTTCCCAAACTTTGTTGGCTAATTTCATTGACAATATTCATAACTTGGGGTTGGAGATCTGGCTCCTACTCATATAAGACCTCTGGGTTTGTTATTTTTTCCCCTATGCTCCCCATGCCCCCACCCGCTGATTCCTATTTAAAAGAGTTTTCATTGTTTATTGTCCTGAAGGGCAGCAGCATCGTTTAAGCACTGAATATAGGGGGTCTTCAGCATTGCCCAAGGTGTGTGTGTGTGTGGGGGGGAGGGACGTAAACAGTTCTGAAATTATTGTGTGCCATATAATTGAATGACCTCTTTAAATATACGGCAAACATTTAAAAACAAAAGCCTATTTAGCTTTTATGTCTGTAATGCTTTGTATCCATTCCAGTTAATTACAGCTATTTAAAAACATCTGCATTTCAGAAAGAACTTTCTTCCCTTCCCTCAGGCTGCCCCTCCTGAGACATCTCTCTTCAGGCTGCTTGGTCTACACAGTAATTATAATCCCCAAGTACCTGACATCAAAACCAAGTGCAGTGCATTATTATTTCAGAAGCAAGGGAAACCATATTACAAGTGAAGGGCTCGAGCCAAAACCCTGGCTCCAAATACCCTCAGACTTTGGCCAAGTTCTGACCTGGATTTGAACTTTATGACTTGAGCCCATGTCTAAATGTTACTAATTTAGAAGACAGAATTGAAGACATATTTGTGTTGGAGTGCCAGCGAACAAAGCAGGGTTTATCTGCTACTCTCTACAAGAAATAGCCTGAGATCTTTAATTTCCAACCTCAGCTCGTGGTTTAGGTGTCACAGAATCCTGAATGGAGTTATTGGCCAGATTCACCGTCAGTGTGCTATGACACCTAGTCAGCTAGGCTAGAGTAAAGCATTGTCATGTAGGAATAAGCACATAACTGGGGTAATACTGCTGGCACCTGGGCCTCTCTGCCAGCTCTGCTGTGCCTCTACAGGAACCCCTGGTGAAGGAGACATCCCAGGGCTGGGTGGAGGCAGCTAGAGAAAGGGAGTGGATGCAGAGGACATGGCCAGGGTGTTCTTATGATCCTACACCTCTGCAATGCTCCACAGGGGGCACTGAAACATGGGTACAAGTTAGGACAATCCGCTAGTCTGTTCCAAGGGCAGAGTCAGCCCCTGAAATGGGGAGACATAAGCCCCTCATCTCTGTACATGCACCAACCCTAGCACTGACACAGATAAATTTGCCCCACAGGAGTTGATGCTATGTAAGTGCTAACTATCATGATGACTGATTATTATACAGCATACTTCCCAGCAGGATGTGAACCAGCCTTCTTTTCTCCTTACCAAATGGGCAAACTCCCCACCTGAGCATCTAAAGAAGCTGCAACAAATATTTTGTTTTTTTTTCTATGAACGACTGTAGAAGTGCATACTGAAGAGCACTTGGCTTGTACTTAAAGCACGATAATTATTAATGTTTTGTACAGCAATTCTGTTTTCTCCTTCTCTCCTGTGGAATAAGGATGGTCCCAGCATGAGTGCAGTGCTACAGCGTTAGCCCCACTAACCTGCAGCAGCATTCCAGACAGAAACCCAGCTCTTTTTGTGTTACTAAGCTTTCCAAGCAAGATTTCTTTTCTTGTTCATTTATCAGCTTGTTTCCCTGCAGAGAGGCAGTGTTTAGAGGAAAAAGAATGTGTTTTTCAGTCCACAGAGCAAGTGATTTGCTTTTTGAGGTTGTTTGCCAAAACCACATTCTTACTTCAGCTTCCTTTCCAAACAGAGGGAGGCCAAGGTCAGAAACAAGACTCTGTAGGCTGATTTTTGTGCACTCTGCCTTGTGTGGAAGCTGAGCTGACTTGAGGCTGAATCATTCAGCACACCTTTAGGTCTGAACATCGCCAAGATTTCCTGTCCAGTCAGCAGTACCCAATAAATTAACACCTAACCCCTCCACCTAACCTAACCCCTCCCCCCCACACACACTAAAAACCAAACAAACCAAACATCCTATCCCCTATTGGGCTAATTGGGGGGGGGGGGGGAATTAACTGATTTTAAAGATGAAGTGAAAAGGAAAACTATAAAAGCAAAATAAAGGGACAGTCACACCCTGCAATGATCACAAGTGACAGAATAAGTTCATATCCCTTTAAGATATAATATACTCATAGAATCATAGAATATCACAGTTAGAAGGGACCTCAAGAGGTCATCTAGTCCAACCCCCTGCTCAAAGCAGGACCAATTCCCAGCTAAATCATCCCAGCCAGGGCTTTGTCAAGCCGGGCCTTAAAAACCTCCAAGGAAGGAGACTCCACCACCTCCCTAGGTAACGCATTCCAGTGTTTCACCACCCTCCTAGTGAAATAGTTTTTCCTGATATCCAACCTGGACCTCCCCGACTGCAACTTGAGACCATTGCTCCTTGTTCTGTCATCTGCCACCACTGAGAACAGCCGAGCTCCATCCTCTTTGGAACCCCCCTTCAGGTAGTTGAAGGCTGCTATCAAATCCCCCCTCATTCTTCTCTTCTGGAGACTAAACAATCCCAGTTCTCTCAGCCTCTCCTCATAAGTCATGTGCTCCAGACCCCTAATCATTTTTGTTGCCCTCCGCTGGACTCTTTCCAATTTTTCCACATCCTTCTTGTAGTGTGGGGCCCAAAACTGGACACAATATTCCAGATGAGGCCTCACCAATGTTGAATAAAGGGGAACGATCACGTTCCTCGATCTGCTGGCAATGCCCCTACTTATACAGCCCAAAATGCCGTTAGCCTTCTTGGCAACAAGAGCACACTGTTGACTCATATCCAGCTTCTCGTCCACTGTGACCCCTAGGTCCTTTTCAGCAGAACTGCTACTTAGCCATTCGGTCCCTAGTCTGTAGCAGTGCATGGGATTCTTCCGTCCTAAGTGCAGGACTCTGCACTTGTTCTTGTTGAACCTCATCAGGTTTTTTTCTGCCCAATCCTCTAATTTGTCTAGGTCCCTCTGTATCCGATCCCTACCCTCTAGTGTATCTACCACGCCTCCTAGTTTAGTGTCATCTGCAAACTTGCTGAGAGTGCAGTCCACACCATCCTCCAGATCATTAATAAAGATATTAAACAAAACCGGCCCCAGGACCGACCCTTGGGGCACTCCACTTGAAACCGGCTGCCAACTAGACATGGAGCCATTGATCACTACCCGTTGAGCCCGACGATCTAGCCAGCTTTCTATCCACCTTACAGTCCATTCATCCAGCCCATACTTCTTTAACTTGGTGGCAAGAATACTGTGGGAGACAGTATCAAAAGCTTTGCTAAAGTCAAGAAATAACACATCCACTGCTTTCCCCTCATCCACAGAGCCAGTTATCTCATCATAGAAGGCAATTAGGTTAGTCAGGCACGACTTCCCCTTCGTGAATCCATGCTGACTGTTCCTGATCACTTTCCTCTCCTCTAAACGTTTCATAATTGATTCCTTGAGGACCTGCTCCATGATTTTTCCAGGGACTGAGGTGAGGCTGACTGGCCTGTAGTTCCCCGGATCCTCCTTCTTCCCTTTTTTAAAGATGGGCACTACATTAGCCTTTTTCCAATCATCTGGGACCTCCCCCGATCGCCATGAGTTTTCAAAAATAATGGCTAATGGCTCTGCAATCTCACCCGCCAACTCCTTTAGCACCCTCGGATGCAGCGCATCCGGCCCCATGGACTTGTGCACGTCCAGTTTTTCTAAATAGTCCCGAACCACTTCTTTCTCCACAGAGGGTTGGTCACCTTCTCCCCATGCTGTACTGCCCAGTGCAGCAATCTGGGAGCTGACCTTGTGCGTGAAGACAGAGGCAAAAAAATCATTGAGTACATTAGCTTTTTCCACATCCTCGGTCACTAGGTTGCCTCCCTCATTCAGTAAGGGGCCCACACTTTCCTTGATTTTCTTCTTGTTGCTAACATACCTGAAGAAACCCTTCTTGTTACTCTTAACATCTCTTGCTAACTGCAACTCCAAGTGTGATTTGGCCTTCCTGATTTCACTCCTGCACGCCTGAGCAATACTTTTATACTCCTCCCTGGTCATTTGTCCAATCTTCCACTTCTTATAAGCCTCTTTTTTGCGTTTAAGATCAGCAAGGATTTCACTGTTTAGCCAAGCTGGTCGCCTGCCATATTTACTATTCTTTCTACACATCGGGATGGTTTGTTCCTGCAACCTCAATAAGGATTCTTTAAAATACAGCCAGCTCTCCTGGACCCCTTTGCCCTTCATGTTATTCTCCCAGGGGATCCTGCCCATCTGTTCCCTGAGGGAGTCAAAGTCTGCTTTTCTGAGTCAAAGTCTGCTTTTCTGCTTTTACTATTTTAATATACTATTTTTCAGGCCTTAAGTTACTGTGGCTGAGATAGAAGAGCCAAGCACCCAACTGAGTCCCTTAGGCCTCTGAAATTCCCAGCCTGTGTTCTTGAAAAAATTATTAATGGACTAGACTAAAAGAAAAATAGTCCATAGGGAAAAGGACGTATCACAATAGCCAAGGATCAGGTCAACTTGTATTGCTGGATCTGGATACACATGTATATTTTAACAGCAATTGTTCCTTTAAAACGCTCCTTTCCTCCACAAATCATCTCAGAGTTCCTCTATCAATCCCCCAAATGTGGGTGTTTCCATGGGAAAAGCTGCTGATCTCATATATATATATATATATATATATAAAGCAGTTTATCACAGTTCTGCTTCCAAGGTCTGTTGCTTTTTTCTAGCCACTCAGTCCCAGAAAACTTCCTCCCCTCTCCATTTGCTTCCCATGGTTTAGCGCTGTGGTTCAGAACTGGTGGTCCAGACTGCCTCCTGCTCACATGGTCTTGGCTCCCCTCCTTGTTTCCAGCTGCTCTATCACATTAATATCAGGCATGTATTGTTAATTCTCCTCAGTTTTCCATGCTACACAGTCACCAGTGGGAGGAGAGCTAGCCTGCACAACTATGGATAGGAGAGCCACTATTAGACAATCTCTCTATTAAGATGTGGGCCACATTCTAAAGAGAACAAGAGGACACTTGGGTCTAGCATCCTGGTGGGTAACCTGCAGCCCGCCAGGGTAATCCGCTGGCGGGCTGCAAGACAGTGTTTACATTGACCGTCCACAGGCACGGCCACCCGCAGCTCCCAGTGGCCACGGTTCGCCGTTCCTGGCCAATGGGAGCTGCTGGAAGGGAAGGCCAGTACCTTCCTGCGGCCTGCGTCGCTTCCCGCAGCTCCCATTGGCTGGGAACGGTGAACTGTGGCTACTGGAAGCTGTGGGTCGCCGTGCCAGTGGACGGTCAATGTAAACACTGTCTCGTGGCCCGGCAGCAGATTACCCTGACGGGCTGCATGCAGCTCATGGGCTGCAGGTTGCCCACCACTGGTTTAGCAGAACTGTTAAAAAATCTTAAGCTAAGGCCCAGTCTTAAGATTCTCTCTCTCTCTTTCACCCCAAGTGCTCCAAGCTACAATCCTTTTCTTCTTGGCTTTAGGATCCTGAGGCATCCAATACAGTGATCACTGGGACACCAAATCCCCATAATTCCCAACAACCAACTCCCTTGCCCCCTGGTCTCTGTCCTCAGACACCAGCGGAGTGCAGGGTCCCATGTCAAACTTGTCTCGCATGACTCAGGGACTCTTTCCCCTGCTGCTGCTGGATGTGTTTCAGGGGCTCCTTGTTACCTACTCAGACCCAGAACACCCAAATGTGACCCATTTCGTACACATCAAGCCACGTTTAGTCACACACTGGCAATAGCCCCCTTATTTTCAAGCAGTGGCAGTGGCACACAGGCAGGTAGGCACAGCATGATTTAAAAACCTCTCGTGCCTTTAAGGCAAACAGCTACTCCTTTGTCAGAAAGCAAAGAGGGATTTAGCTCCCAAGGCTCAAAGCAGATACAAAAAAGCTTATTATATGCCAGGATAACTTCCCACATCACCAAAGGTCAAACTCAGACCCAGTTTCAGTCAGAAGGCAGACGTTTGTCAGACAAGCACTAATCATTATATTTAGTAATCATATTCACCTATTAGAAACTCCGTGCTGTAAACATGTCTATGAATTAACAAGGCATCTGGCCTCTCTCATACAATCTGAGCAGCTTGGATCATGAAGTGTCTGAGGAAAAATAAAAAGCACCTTCCATCTGCTTCCACCAAAGCAATCAGACCAGCTCTTCCAAAGGATGGCACGTCCTCCTCGCCCAAAACGTGTTAGCCAAACAAAAACAAGCATTTTGCAGACAGCGTTTGAGGGAGCTGAAATAACTCAGAGGAAGGGAGTGAAATTAAGAAAGAGAAAAATTAGACTAAAAAATAATAAATTTGGCAGAAAGCTTCCCAATGTTGAAGGCTGTTACTAGAGTACTGAACAATCCTCTCAAAGAAAGTGCTGGAAACTCCATCACTTGGGTCATTTAAAAATAGGCAGGAAGAAGGACTCAAGAATAATCTCTAAGCTAGAAGATGACCCTGCTTCGACCCTTTAACTTCATTTATTCCAACATTAGGAATTGTAAATCTGGTTCCAAGTGTACATGAACACTTTACTCCCACAAATCACAGGGTTTTAACTAATGGCTTTGACTCTGTAGTGGAGTAAGGGGCATACATTGACCTTGGGTGGGTAAAGGCTGTTTGCACCTGCAGCCCATTCAGTGGTGATTCTGCAGAAGCGTAAAAGGCAAGTTCAGACGGGTTGTGTCTAAACAGGACTTTAGCGGGTTCTCCCACTATTGGTCTAGCAACTGCAGCTCCATCAGTGGTAGCAGTAATGGGAGAGTTGGTGTAGACCAGATGCTGCCATTTTTATTGCGGTGTCAGTAGCAGGTCTGGCTGACATGGCAGTAAAGGTTGGGAGCTGGTCTACAGTAAGGCTCCCATTGCTCCTACCGCTGGAGCAGATGTACCAATGCTAGAGCCACCAGTGGGAGATTGCCCTCAGATTGTCAGTGTGGACAAAGCCCTAGCTGCTGAGAGAGGTATGCGAAACCGAAAGGAGATGTGCATACTGCTGCAACAAGTCAGAGTCTATGCACAGTGGGGTGAAGGCAAGCCTGCCTGCATTGAACCAGCAAAGAGACAGAGCTTTAAAGGAAAACAAACAAACAAAACCCTTACATACAATTTGCATGAATTTGCATATACATGCCTTGCCCCAAAATGCAGCATTTTAAATGTGCACATCTTCAAGAGGCAAATGGCAGGCCTGTTGACCCTGTAGCTCTAGAGGGCAGCATGCCCTGCCTATTTCCTCTGGAGGCCACGGGCCTCTTTTTTCTAAGGTTCCCATCTCTCTGTCTACCTCCCCCAAAATTTATTCCGATCTGCCCCACCTCTCTTTCTCTGCACCTCTGTTTCCCATCTCCTGAGCTTCAGCTTCCCTCCCTGCTTCAACTCTGCCACTTCCAGCAGGCTTCATTTTTTCCTGGCCTACTTTTCCCACATCCAGAGGGCCAGATTTGCTGCTTGGCTTGTACTGAGCATGCTCACACAGCTCTGAGCCCCCTCCGCCCATCCTGGATCCTTCACCTCACCTCCAAACTCAGCCTCCTCCCCAGCTCCTTCCTCAACAGTTCTGCCTTTTCCAGCCTGTATCACTCAGACACAACCCTGCCTTCCTGCAGGATGTTATTTTCACAAATGGGATGAAGGATCTGAGGAGTCCGGGCAAAGGCTCTCTCCATCTCTTCTGTGGAATCAGCGCTTTATCACGTACAGTTGGCTTGGTACAAGACATAAAATAACAAGTGAACTTTCTAGACATCAGATCTACAAGCTACTGCTAATGTGAATTATTAGCACAACTGAATGAAAACATACCAGGCTTTTTAACCTTGCTTTGCATTGGGGGCACATAAACTTTACACCAACAAAGGTCACATTGGCAATTCATCTGGAGCTCAGAGGCCACAGCTTAAGGATCTACTCTCATGAATAAAGTTAAGCATATGCATAATTCTTTGCCAGACAAAGCTCCAGTACCATTAATATCTTCCATGATGAACACAAACTGCTTGTTGTTTGAACTCATCAGCAGTAAAACCTGACAGCTGATTGGCTTCATCCTCATTCCACCCTTGCACGGTGAAGGCAGCTGAGGATTGCATTTCAGAACTCCAAGAGTCACATCTGGCCCCAGGGGCAGCCCTTTGGGGAGTCTCCTGCATCCATTGAAATCAATGGGTGATTTGTCACTGGCTTGAATGGGAGCAGAATTGGGCTCCACATGCACAAGGAAACTCTTCAAGCATGAAAGCTAATTTAAAAGGAGCTCATCTCCTTGTGTTCAGACAGAGCAAGAGAAAATCATGACAGATTTTGGTGTATTTTAACTGAATTATTGTCCACTGGGGATTAAGCTAAAACCACAAACATTATTTCATTTTCTAGTGAGGCTGCAGTGATGAATTTGAGTTTCAAAGGAGAAAGCCTGGTTGTTTTTGCTTTTGCTAATAGTGATTCACTCCTCCTACTTCAGATTTAAAACATTAATATCATGGTACATGTATTTTAAAACAAAGGATCTGTAACTTTCTTATAACGTAGGCTTGTGGAGGTAAATACATTAAAGCCTTACACTGATACACCAAAATGCAACCAAATTTTGCACTAGATTCTGTTAAAAATATTCTGCTTAATTGATTTTTTAAAAAATCATTATGTTGCTCTCGGCTTGGCTATTGATCTGCAACACTGTGGAAGTAATGAAGAAGCCTTGAAATCAATAAGGCCAAAGTATATCTCGAACTATATCTGCCTCACTAGCACAACAGGGATGTGACCAGTCAAATTCCCCAGACAGGGCTGGGAGTAGGAACAATCTCTTCCCAGGACTGCTAAGATTTATTTCTATTGGCATAAACATAACTAATGAAACCCCGACAATGCCTCACTTGTGTGAAAGCCGATAATATATCACATCACTCTGAGTGAAATGAGCAAAAACACAATTTGCAAAATAAAATCCCAACCCTGAGCTGTTTTTAGTTGTTTGTACACTCGATTCTCTCCCATCCCAATCAGGATAGTATTTCTTCTGATGAGCTCCTATATGGGTCTTTTTCACAGTGTTTATAAGTCGGAGAGGTTTTTCCTTCCCTTTCTGTCACTATAATGTAGGTAGCTGCAATCTCAGGCTGATAACTTTGTTTAGGGCTAACAAAGTTATCTTATCTTGTTTGTATTATTAATATTACTCTAGATAAGCCACCTGGAGCAGTTGGCAAGTGAGTCTCCAGGAAGTGATCTCATGAAAGTTAAAAGTTCAGACGGTTATTTACTATCATAAGAATAGCTGGAGTAATACAATCATACTTTGAACTTCTATGCCATTTTCCAGCTGAAAATTACTTGCTTAATCTGTACTTGCTCTCTTTTACACCTCATGGCACAGATGAGCAGAAGTTTATCAGGTGTCATTTCTACTTGAAAGGGCCAGATTTTCAAAAGATTTTCAACATCTTGGGTGCATGTTGGGCGCTGAGCTCTTTTGAAAATCTGTCCATAAGAATCACAATGGGAACTGCTGGGTGCTCAACATTTTTGAAAATCTGCCCCTATTCATGTGCCTGAATGTGAGCTCAGCTTTCTTGATAAAGGAACTCCCAACTGTGGATGCTAAACTGATGGAAATCTGGCCCCACAATCCTGAGAGAAGATCGGCTCTTGGATTTTCCACTCTGCTATTGCAGGCCCAAGTAGGGAAGCGTCCAGCCCACAGTGCCTACTCAGACACCTTGTTTCAGTGGGAGTCTTTTTGAGTAAAGCCTTCAGGATGTGGCCCATTGTCTTCCTCAGGAATTGCAGGTGCTCAGCACCTTTGTGGGTCCAGCTCAGAGAAAAGGGCAGCAAGAATTTTATTGTGCATACCCACTAAAAGAAAAAAAAATCACACTCCTAGCTGAAATCAGTTAAATTAGTACAAACTTGCTATTTTTTAAAATATAGCTTTTCTGTCTTTTTGGGTCAAAACTCTGTGTATGACGCCCATTTGTCAGAGAGAACAGGAGTTCCTCACACACTGAGACAGATGCTGTCGGGGAAGCATGGTCAACATACAAATTTGTACCAGTTCAACTGATTTCAGCTAGGAGTGTGATTTTTTTTTTTAATTACTAGAATAGTAACAGTACATCTCCTTGGTGTGGATGCAGTTATACTGGTACAAAGCTGCTTATTGCCAGTAACTAAATTTACAGGAATAAACCATATAGACGTAAGCATCTGTAAACCATCCACACTAGGGAGGTTGTACCATTTTAATTATGCTAGTTTCAAACCAATATAGTTACAGTGGTACAAAAATTGTGTGTAGCTAAGCCCTGGGAATGCATACAGTAGTCATTACAATGCAGTGTCTCCTTTTCAGGGACTGTAAAATGAGTGTTACAGTTCCACATTTCACACCATCAAAACCATCAAATTAATTTCTCTTTCTTTCTTTCTTTTTGGAAAAGGCTGAACCTAATCTGCACCTCTGAAGTTTAAAAATATGGTAATGCAATTAGTGGCTTTGGCTGTCTAATGAAGCCACTTTAAATCCCTGCAAAAACACCATTAAAAGAGAATGCTTAAGAGCCTCTTCAAACTTTCCAAAATGTGAAGTACGTTCTTATTCAGAAGATGCCAATCTAGTCTCCTTTCTCCAAGGTTCAAGATTAATTAGGGACTTGTTTAGTGCATGAACGAGGAAACAAATGAACTCTTGGATTGCAGAGCACTGGAACCAATTTTTTAATCATTTTTTTTCTTTACAATTACATTCCTATCATGGAAGTCTTCATTAGACTTTCTGTCACAGGGCCATATTATGTCAGGTAACTATTACCAGTGCTTGGCTTTCACCCAGATTGAACATTATGAATTGTCTCACAAATAAATACAGGCGATGTATTTTAATACAATAAAAATACTGTTCATTAAAATATTTGTGAATTTGCATAATAAATGCATACATACCCCTACAATATAAAAAAAAAACTGGCTATTCAGATATTACATTAGAGAAATATATAAATGCCTGATCTTGACACAGAGCCATTATGCAACATTACCTAAGATAAGCAATAATAAAGGTGGATGGAATGGATATGTTTGAGGCTAATTGTTAAAAGAATGGCTTGTGTATGTTTAGTGAAGGGAGAAGGAAAAAGGAAACTGTGCTGTATGGATAAACTCACAACCTTGTTTTTCAGTGAGCTGCAAGGGTTAGATCCAGATACAAACTCCCCCAAAGGTTGGAGGAACTGGTTTGGTTAATTCTATAGGTAAGGGCCAGCTGGGAAATTTAGATTTGGATCCAGATTACACCCAAATTCATAGATAGTCTAATCCAGGATTTGGGTTCCAGCACATCTCTAGTTCTAATGACATTTAGCATTAAGGGTGATTACTTTATTGATATTCTCTCTCTCACGTACGCGTGCACACACAAACACCCTGTTCTGATGTTGAGAACTTCTTCAGGAAAGTCGGTAGAATTAAAATAGAACTTTTTTTTTTAAATAGCCCCATGCACTGTACTGTTTATAAAAAGAAGAACAGGAGTACTTGTGGCACCTTAGAGACTAACAAATTTATTAGAGCATAAGCTTTCGTGGACTACAGCCCGAAGAAGTGGGCTGTAGTCCACGAAAGCTTATGCTCTAATAAATTTGTTAGTCTCTAAGGTGCCACAAGTACTCCTGTTCTTCTTTTTGCGGATACAGACTAACACGGCTGCTACTCTGAAACCTGTACTGTTTATGTGCGCATGTCTGTGTAAGAGAGGGTTCAGTGACTCTAGTTTCTATACAAGTGCTAAAAAAGAAAAGAGAAGCAAAACTTGAGAGAGATATTGCTGTAAAATAGAGACATGTGCTTGACACTGGAGAACAGATGTTGAAATGGCCATTAACCTGTTCTTAGTTTATACGTTTTTGATGGGATATTAACAAGCTGCAAAAACTTAATTATAGTTATCACAGACGGACTCTCCCCTTCCAAAATAAAACCTCACAATCTAGTTTGTCAACCGATTTCTGGAGGAAGATGGATGCTCCTTATGCAAATTGGTCTTTGGAGATGTACCTATACATGCCCACAAATGCCTTTTTAATTTTTGCTACATATGGTTTAACAATAAATCTTCATACTCCCTGATACATTCCTTATCCCAATGTTTGTGATGAAAGCTCAGTGGGAAATGGGAAATATGTAACAATGACTGGCAGATCTAGTTACTCTTTTCCATTAGTACCAATTTATCATTATCCAGACCTCTACCAGGGTTAGCAGATAATGTTTTCTCTAAGTGGGAAAGCAAGGGTATAATTTTCATAGCTGATTTGTTCAATTCTGCCTCTCTGATGTCCTTTAAGCAATTGCAGATCAGATCTATGCTTCCCAGGATGCACTTCTATGGGTATTTATAAATAAGGCATTACATCACCTATTGACTGTGTTTTCTAACCTAATTTCTATTGGATAGGCTGATAAATGCTGTACAATAGATACTCTTGACAGAGAGAGCTGTATGTCACTTCCCTACTCAACATTAACAGGACTTTAAAGCACATGGGCAGGAGGGGATTTTGCTCAAAGAGATTTTTTAAGTATAGGTAATATTTCTGAATACTAAGCATGGTGAGGTAGTGAAACCCTGGATTTTTATTATAAGTGTTTCTTGTGCTGCATACCACATCTCTGATTAAACCAGCAGAAGATTAATCAGCACAGACTTAATTGTAGTAACACTGTAACAATGGACAAAGTGGCCTTCTGCAAGCTTAATAGGCAGAACAGTTCAAGCAGTTTTGGACCAGTCAACAAAGCCTGTGCTGGATGTGGTGGTGCAGTGGTAGCCTTAATCTCAAGAGCTCTAATTAAGTAGATTTTAGAGACCTGTGTTCAAACAGATCTTAGGTCACAAGTGAAATTAGTTTATCAGTGTTAAGACAGTCCCTAGTGGATGAATTACCCCCACCTGACAGACAAGGAGTCTGCAGACTCTGATCAGGAAATCCCAGGATTTTAAAATTCCCCGGGGAGTTGCGGCCTTAAAATTCACCCCCCAAATTAAAACTAACCAAGACTTCAGGATCACTCTTGCATACATTGTATTATTGGATAACTGTTGTACTGTTCTAGCTCATATGAGAGATACAGGGAGAAGAGTACTACATGGGTTGATCACAGCAACATCAACAGAATCAAAATCTCTTCTAAAGCCCATGGAAGTCAATGAGAACCTTTCTACTGACTTCAGTGGGCTTTGGATCAGGCCCATTGTGCCTTGACAAGATGCAGAGAAATTGTCCTTGCAACAAGTTAATTGTGGTTATTTAAAAGTGCTATTTCTTTAGCTTGGCTTCACTAGAAGGGTATGTTTGACAATGGGATTTGTACCTGAGTTTTGCCAACACTTGTGAGATGTGGTGTTTATCTTAAAGCCTCAACTCCCGAAGTTGAGGAATGATGCGCTTGCCTCTTAAAAAAAGAGGATGTTTCTAGCACTCTCGGCTGCAGAGAAAAGCTGGGAAGCCATGACCCGTGTGTAACATAAAGGTTTAAAAACCAGAAGGCAAATAAAAAGAACCTAACGTTTATTATTTTTAAAAATCTCATGATTTTAAAGTCAATCTTATGACTCTGGGGGTCTGACTCATTAATTTTTTTGAATACTTGGGATTGGCAATACTAGTAGCTTCGTCATCTCAGTGTTATTCCCTGGCCTTTTGTAATACTTTCCTCTGAATTCAGCAACTGGTCATTCTGACTCTTTTTAATTGGATCACCTCAGCTGACACTGAACTGTTTGTATTAAAAATCTGATCACAGGTGATAGAATATTACCATTTAATTAATAAGGAAAGCCACAATTCTGAGGGAGGTGGAAGGAAGAAAGAAATAAAAAATAAAGAATCCACAAGCCTGAAGGAAGAATTATGGAATAACAAGGTAACAACAACTAAAAATGAGTCAGATGTTCTAAGCATAAGCACTCACGTGAGTTCAGCAAGCTATGATTTACAGACATTGAGATCGGTCCCTTATTTAAATCGATAGGAGCAGACTTGATTAAAATAAGAAAAAGACCCTGCAGTACGGTATTCCACCCCTTGTCTCCTTATAGTCCTGATGGGCCTGAACCAAAACACTGAACAATCCCAAACTTTGGGGAAGTTCTGTTCTGATTTGAATCAGCACTTTGCAGTCTAGACCCATCTGTAATGTTTAATAACCATTTGTATTCAAGGTCTTTCACTCTCCCAATATAAAACCATTAGTCAAAAATGAGCATGGGCCATGAAATGTATAAAGAGATCTCAGTGCTCCCACAGCTGGTGTGTCTGCAGATGTGTGTTTGGATCTGGCGTTTTTAGACCATTATACATTCAGAGACCAGCTGTTAGTTTTGATCCAGATGTATTTGCTTCAGTGCTCAGTGACCATCCTGAGCCGAATAGATGGACAAGGTCAGCTCAAGATGGAGCATGATATGTTGAGATTGTGAGATGGAACATCTAGAACAGCAGTTCTCAAACTGTGGGTCGGGACCCCTAGCTTAGACTTTCTGGTGCCTGGCGGGCTGAACCCTGAACCCCAGCACCCAGGGCTGAAGCCTGAGAGCTTCAGCCCCCGGGTGGCAGGGCTCAGGTTAAAGGCCCCTTGTTTGGGGCTGAAGCCCTTGGGGTTTGGCTTTGACCCTTCCCCCCCCACCTGGGGCAGCGGGGCTCGGGCAGGCTCAGGCTTTAGTCCCCCCTCCTGGGGTTGTGTAATAATCTTTGTTCTCAGAAGGGGATCGTGGTGCAATGAAGTTTGAGAACCCCTGATCTAGAAAATTAGGGTAGGGCTAAGAGTGCACCTTCAACTTCAGTTACTAGATAGGTCTCCAAAGGTCACACCACCCTGCTAAATGTGAAGGAGGCTGCAAACGTCTCCATTTTATGCAAATTGTTTATTGTCATCGGACTCTAGCAACTTGCCACCAGGGCCTTTTGTTAGGCAAAATATGAGCTTCCTGAGGCTGTGTTTCAGGTGCTGACTCCTGTCCTCATGGAGCCAAGCAGTGAAATATGGTGGATTGCTTTTTCTTTTTTGCTTGTTCTCACAGCAATTGATTACACAGGGTACGAGAGATCCTACAGCAGGGATCAGGAACCCCTGAGCAACAGACAGATTGACCTCAAATTTAAGGCTTGGGGGAGAGAAGAAATCCTTGTCAAAAGTATTTACATGCCTTTGCCAGAATATGTGCTTTGTCTTCTTAATGTCTCCTATCCAGGTAAAGGCAAAAGGTAATAATCATCTGTGTAATCTGATTTGCAAGGTTAGCTGCCCTGAATCATAAATATGCATGGGATTTATGACCATGAAGGTGCACTTTGTAAGGTTTCAAGAGGAGAGCGACGTTGTCACATCTCCCTTCTCACAGAGCTTCATAAAAAGAGAGAGGAAAATGTTGAGATCCAAAAATTACCAAGCCATAAAGGAAGACGTTAAAAACTAGATTTACTTTAACTATCTACTTCTGTAATTTTCTGTAGTTTCCCCATCCCATTATTAAATTACAGCAGTAACTGCTCTAATAGAGTCTCACTGTGAAAACATTGGTTTAGCTTTATTGTCTCCAAGCGCTACCAATGTGTAGTGAAAACAAAGCTCTTCCACAGCTTCTCATCTGGCAGAACTGATCAGACTAGAGGAGGGCAGGCTGGGGAATCTTAGTTCTCTTCACTACTACAGAGATGAGATATCCTTGCTCTGAGGAGTGCCCTGTCTCCAGAGTTGAGGTGCCCCCCCCCCCCCCCCCCCCCGGAATGCATACTCCAATTTGCTAAGGCTCTACACTGAAACTGGCTGGAGATTCCCTGCAGAGAATTCCCTTTGGGTAGGGGGATAGTCCACTGGTGGAACCAACATTTGTAGTAGGCTCCAACACCACTTGTCTTCCTTACTGTGTCATAAAGTCAGAGGCAGGGACGGCTCTAGGCACCAGAAAACCAAGCATGTGCTATGGGCGGCATTCCGGCCATCTTTTTTGTTTTTCTTCCGGTGGCAAAAGCCTAGAGCCAGCCCTGGCAGCAGCAGTGCGTCGGGGTGGGGGGGAGAGCCCAGGGCTGGGGTGGCAGGGGGTGTGGGTGGGGGGAGGGAAGAGAGAGCGCCCAGGGCTAGGGCAGCACGGGGTGCAGGTGGGGGAGGGTGCTGGTGGTGGGGGGTGAGAGCCCAGGGCTGGGGGGCAGCCAAAATTTTTTTTGCTTGGGGCAGCAAAAACCTAGAGCCGGCCCTGGTCAGAGGAAAGGGTGTGTTGGAGGGCTGGGAGGGAGCTGAGCCGAACTCCACTATGCCTGATTCTCCTCCAATGTAAATTACGTTACTGAATTTACAGCAGTGGTGGAAGTTAAAGTAGCCTCCTTGCTGCTCTAACTTTTGCCAGAGCCAGGCCACTGAGGAGCAGGGAGCTGAAACTGGTTCGCTGCAATAACCACTCTCCACTCAGACACAGCAGAGAAACCAGGCCTGGATACATAGGCACCAGCTTCCTCTGGGCCCAGGGGGTGCTCAACCCCCCACTCTACCCCAGGCCCCGCCCCCACCTCACCCCTTCCCCCAAGTCCCCACCCCTGTCCCGCCTCTTCCCGCCCCTGCTCCACCCCAGGCCCCGCTTCTTCCCCAACCCCCATCTCCACCCTGCCTCTTCCAGCCCAGTTCTGCCCCCTTCCTCCAGTGTGCCCCATCTCCACTTCTCCCCCTCACTCCTCCCAGAGTCTCCTGCATATCATGAAACAGTTGATCACGGTGGGCAGGAGGCACTGGGAGGAAGGGGGGAGCTGGCTGCCAGTGGAAGCACCCACTAATTTTTTTTTCCGTGTGGTGTTCAGTTCTTTACCACTGGAAAGGGGTTTAGGAACATTAAAGCATGTACTAATGGTAAAACACACTGCTTTATTTAGCTCTGAGGTTTGTTATGGAGCCCACATTTACAATGCAATAGAATTAGTTTTTTTGCATATGTTACCTTTCACATGAAAGGTATTCTAAAATGGCTTTACAAGCTCTTTGGGGCAGGGACTGTGGTTGTACAGTGCCTACTACAATACAGCAGGTACTACACAAGGTGAGTAAAGGTGGCAATATCGGGCCCTGAATAACTTTAAATATCACATTTCCTTTTCATCATTTACATTTCTGCTCTTCAATCAGCATTTGACAGTGAAACTCATCTGGGCATTTTCACTTTCTCCTTCTAGTCAGTCCCTTTCTGGTTCTCACACACTAACACAACCCCCTGGTGTTTGTTTTGCAGGGCTGGAGGGGAAACATTCACATTTAAGCACATACAGCTGCGTTAGCTGACATTTTCTTGAAAACATGTTGATTCATATTAGACTTTGTAAAATCTTCTTGTTTCCTTTAAAAACAAACTAAATATGTCTTTAGGTTTCGACAGTGGCATGTGAAAAGGAAATAGAAAATTACCATCAACTGAGGTGGGGAAGAGGAAAGAGAGGGAAATGGCTACTGGATCTTCTGGAATGCCAGATTCCCCCAAAATAGCCATAGCTCTACCCCCAAATCCCCTCTTAACTGCGCCTACCTTGAAATGTAACAATAGACTCTGCAGGCACTGGGACCTGAAAGTATTAACATTTCCTTAGCATTTAGAATAGTAACGTGAGGAGGAGGAGGACAACAAGGAGAGACGAAGAAGCAACTGGAACGTTCTGCAGAGCAAGCAGCATCACCACACAGACACTCACAGCTGGGGATATGTTGCGCACAGGTGTTTGCTAGCTAGAGCCAGCAGTCAGATTCGTTGGCAAGGATCTCCCAGCGTGCTCTCACAGGCAGAAAGAGGGAGGCATCTCTGTCCACTGGCATGAATTGTGCTGGGACTCCAGAACTGGTTCAGGGTTTGAACTGAAGCCACCACGCTCCCTGAGCTGGAGTCCTATTTTATTTCTGAACCCCAGAGCATAGATGACTGTGGTTAGAATAAGAATGACAAGGAGATACCAGCCGTTAACGCTCTTAAGCTCCTGCTGACACTGTTACAACTCTCCGTCTTCATTGTCACACAGTTTGCTCAGCAGAAGAGGAACAAATGGCAGAGGCCTTTGATGTGGTGTGACAGAGCCACTGCAGAACTCAGTAGTGGAGGCATTTTGCCATGGGGCACGCTGCTTGCAAACAGTGCTTGAGAGCAGATATGCTAACAAGCTTTCTGGTGGCTGCCACAGCTCCGTCTGAAGACAAAGAGAGTAAATAACCTCGGAGATACTTCTGTTACTACTGCCGCGACGTCTCGGTGCTTTGTAAAAGAGGAGGTCACATCGGCATGCGATTAGAGGTGGTCAGCTGTAAGACTGGCTTTAGATTGAACACATTGTGTGGTCTATTGGATAGAACTCAGGACTGGGAGTCAGGACTTCCAGGTCCTATCCACCAGCTCTGTCACCGCTTGCTCTGCCTGTGCCTTAACCACAAGATATGGGTGGAACTGGAGCATCAAGACAATAGTAATAATCATGAATTGTCAGGGCTGCGCTAACTGTCCTCTACAGGAGGCTTCACACTCCTCCTGTTGGAGGGAGCATTCCTTATGGAGTTTCTAAGTTCAGTCTCATTGAGATTTCCAAGCACTTGTCCATCTCTTTCTACTTTTCCAAAAGAAGAAGGTTATTATGATGCTGCTGCTTTCAGTAGATGCTCTGAGCATGAGGAAATAACCCGCTAACCCTACCCACAGCTGAGCAACTACAGAAGAGGCAGTAGCAAAAGCAGGTGCATCTAATCAAGTTAGGCTGATGAACTTGCTGCACCCAGGACAGTGGCACTAAGAAACCCTAAAGAAAATAAACACATTCCCTTCATGTGCATGTTCCCCATGTCCTCTGGCAATGGAACTCTGATTTTGGGCTGGAAGCTCTCCCGGAAAACTGCCCTACAACTTGTTTTGTTTGTATCTTGTTAACATTTGAAACCCATTTGGCAGGAATCGGGAAGAAACACACGTTTCTCAATCTGACCTTTCTCAGGAAACAAACCAAGTATGTTGGTAGCAAACCAGGTCAGGGGAATAGGACTGATTTTAGCGGTCTCTGGTTTCTCCTCAGAGGGACTTGCTCTCTGCCTTGTTTGGTCTGCGTCCCTGGATGGGCACAGCCCTGTCAGTTTGATGAATGAGGCTGGGTGGAAGAGGCTTCTCAGTCTCATTTGATATGTTCTCCTGGTGGGTTGGTGAGAAGCTGTCACCTGGAAACATTCCTCTGGGGGAAGATCTTTCACTTTGCCTTTGGTCCTCATTTAAACTTTCTTTTAAAGGTTAAGTGTATTTATATACCACCTACAGAAGGTTATTTTGCCTGACCAGGTCACAGGGAAGAGTGATTAATGACTATGGTCTTGCCAAGATATCAATGCCTTGGCTGTGCCATAGCTAGCGAAAGAATCCAGCTGGTGCAGAAAAATATGGGTTTGCTGCTACTTCCAAACATCAGGCTGCTCAGAGACCTACAGGCTTCCTCCAAACTGTGCTTGGCATTGCCACGATCCCTAGTGATATCAACCCTGGCAGCAACATGGCCAAAAATCAGCGTTGCCTGCAATGTACAGTAGTAGCTCGGGAAATATTGATTGGCTGGGGGAAGAGGGGAGATGTCATTTCCTGAAATGCTGCATTCTGAAGGTAGGATATCTAGAGATGATGCTGGAGCACATCAGATTGGCATGAAACATTTAAGGAGCGCTGATGGGCAAAGAGCAGTTCTGTGGGTTGCTCTACTCCAGGCCTTTTTCTCATTACATCATCTCACTAGCTGGCTGATATTAGGGTATCTTTGCTCTCTCTCTCTTATCTGTACTATGTATAGCTAGCATGGCACTAAGCATAGAGAGGCAGATAACCTCACGTAACATCTACTTTGCAAGGTGAAACACACGGTCACTATCCAGCAGTCATGAATCAGTGCTTTAAGGTGAAATTCACCCCTGTGCAGAAGACACACGCAAACTTAAAACCAACTGAAACCTGATTGTGAGTGTTTAAGTGAGACTTAACTGGTGCATCTATATATTTAATTATATGGTCTCCATTACTGTAATATCTGAGCACCTACAATCCCTAATGTGTTTTACCCTCATAACACTTTTGTGAGGTAAGGCAGTGCTATTATCCCTATAGTACAGATGGAGAACAGAGGCACAGAGAGGCTAAGTGACTTGCCCAAGGTCAAACAGGAAGTCTGTGGCAGATCAGGGATTTGAAGCCAGGTCTCCCAAGTCCTAGGCTACTGCCCCGACAAGATCATCCTTCTTCCCTTACAGGCCTTTTGTGGTCAGTCTGCAAATGTTAACCCTAAGAGAACTTTAGTCATTCCCATTCCTTACTCAGAGGCTGAGCTTTTCTCTTCAGCAACATACCCAGTCTCCCTCTGACCCCACATGGGTTTCAGTGTGGGGGGGGGGCTGGTGACAATTAAGGGTAGGTGGTCAGTGGGCTTTTTTTCCCCCTGTATTGAAGCAAGTTCTCCTGGAGTATTGTACCTCATCCAGTGCCAATTAACAACTATGTGGGTGAAACCAGACAATCACTATGCTCTTGAATGAACTCACACCAACAAATGATAAAAAGACAAAAACACCCTATGACCTGTAGGCAAACACTTCTCACAAAGTGTTTGCTCCATATCTGACCTCTCAGCCCTTATCCTCAAAGGAAGTCTGTACAACACCTTCAAAAGATGAGCTTGGGAACTTAATTCATCTCTGATAGACATAAAAAACAAGGACTTAACAGGGACGCTGGTTTCATTACAACAATTTGTAACACACCCCATTGCTTGCTAATTCTCCACTTAATTTTAAGTAGTCTCCTACAGCATGTGAACCCCTTATGCTTAACATGTGTCCCAATTTGTGTTTAGCTGAGACACTCTGGTTACCTTGCCCAGACATGAAGAAGAGCTCTGTGATGCTCAAAACATTGACCTTTCCACTAACAGAAGTTCGTCCAATAAAATACATTACCTCACATACCTTGTCTCTCTCATATCCTGGGACCAACTTGGCTACAACAACACAGCAAACAATTTTGCAACTTTATTATTTTCTGGAGCACATTTAGTGCTCGTGAAAGGAACCAGTGGCATAACAAGGGCCCAGAGGGCCCTGGTGCAAGAATTAGGTTAGAGGCCCCCCCCATGATTCTAAAATCAAAAATTTCTCCTACCATCAACATCATGGCCCCCAACCTACCCCACTGCCCCCCAACATCACCTATTCCCTCCACAGCCCCCACAACTCACCCCACTGCCCCCAATATCCCCCACTCACCCCAACCCCTCATCCTGCAGCTCCCCAACACTCCCCACTCACCTGATAGTTCACACCCATTTGCCCAGCATCCCTGGGACCTTTCTGGCCTCTCATTGGTGCCCCTCAGGCTCAGCGCTCTGCCCCATCCCTCCTGCCACCCAATTCTGCTTGCTCCCATCGCCTGCCCCACACTCACACAACGTGGGCCAAATATGACTGATGAGTAGAGTTGTGACCCTCTGCATGGGGTCGCAGTGCCACTGAGGTTTGGCTCAGCCACTCCTCTGTTACAAAGGGGCCAGTCAGGCCAAACCTGAGTGGCATTGTGACCTTGTGCACCAAGTTATAACACCACTCGCTCAAATTTGGCCTGGTTGATCTCCTGTCATGACAGAGGGGCAGCCGGACCAAACCTGAGAGGTGCTGTGCCTCCCACGCACCTGGCAAAATGCCACTCACTCATTGGCTGCTCCCTCCATCTGGTTGGGTCTCCATAACCTCGTGGGCCTTTGTGTGACTGCACCACTTGCACCACGGTAGCTACGCCATTGAAAGGAACTGGTTTGAGCTACCTGAAGAATGAAGTCCTGTCTGCATAGCACAGGCAGAGAATGGACAGTGACCATGCAGGCACACCTGACTCTGCCTTAGTATGCGCTTAACTCAGCCACGGAATTAGGGATGATCGGTAAGCGTGAGCCACGTGCCCATTCAGTCGTTGGCTTCTCTGAAGCAACGTGTGCGCTGCAGGAAAGTGCCCTTCATGATGTGAGTGTATGTCAGCACAGAGCAGGAAAGAGACCAAGCTGCGACTGCATTTTTAAAAATTATGTTGATGAGTTGCACTTACTCTGCCTACCAAGGTGCCCAGGGCTTGCACGGAAGTTTGGCTGGATGTGATGTGTCTGTTGCTTTATGGCTGTGCTTTTATTTCTGGATGAGATCCAAATCTACCAGAAAGAGACAGAAAGCTGTTCTCACACATTGTACCCCCTCTGATTTAGAGCTTTCAAACAGCTCCATTCTAGTTAAAGGCTAGAGGCAAAGCTTTTGTTACATTCTTCCAGCTCTTGCAAAACCTGTGAGAGTCCTTCCAGCCTCTCCACCATATTTTAAAAATCTCCTGCTCTTTCTTAAAGCCTGACTTCATCTTTTACTTTCTCAGCTTTTAAAGCTGTGATGTCTGAGATAAGAAAGGCTACAACTAACCCAGACAACCCATATATGTTATATGGAATGGAAAAGAACTGCAGAGGTTGAAAGTATAAGAAGATTAAAGTTAAATAAAAGTATGATGCCTCAGTGTGTCAGAAAAGGACTCTAGCAAGAAGTTTTTGAAGATGATGACCAAAGTAATGCAAAATAAGTCTTCACAGATCTTGTTGCAGCATTTTATAGATGACTGTTTGGAGCACTATAGATACTGGGTCGATTTTAGCTAACTATACCTAATCATATAATAAAAAATTTCTGCACCTCTGTGCTACCTAGGAACTTTTAGTTCATAGATCTCAAGGGATTTTACAACGGTTAATTTGTGATGCTGATAAGCCGAGTGCCAGCTCTGGCCATGGCCGTTGGTGTTAGCTAAGAACTGACAAACTCATTGCTGGAAACCAAACCAGCTCACCTGTATGTTCATTTTGTTCAAAACAGGTATTCATCTTATAAAATGTGTTTAGACTCTATGAAATGCTTGTAAGTTTCTACATGCATTAATCTCATTTGCAACGTTTGTATTCCATGCTATAAGGACATATGTAAGTTTTGCTTTATAACTTTGAAAATGTTTGCTCTGAACTTGAGATCCCAGGCATGGGAATCATCCCCACTGTTGTTGTTGTTCATCCATCGTTATCGATGAAGACCTCAACAACTCAATTCTTTCGATGACCGGGCTCTGTGCGTCCGAAGATGACTGATCAGTCCAATTCGGGCGTGGAACGTCCTATCACACGTCGGGCAGACATGTAATGGCACTGTCGATGATGTACGAGCAGCTCTGGACTTGCGCAGCTTTAAGTGGGCCATTATAAGACAAAAGCTTTGTTAATTGCCCCATTCACCTGTGGAGAAGTATGGGCATTGTCCCATCTGTCTGAATGCTGGAAGAGGGAAATGAAAAATCTTTGTGTCCACTATTTTTAACTCTTTGCTGTCTCAACTCCCACAGGGCCAGAGACACTAAGCTGAAGCCAGAGATGCCCAGGGTTTACCCCTGGGTCCACCCTGAAAGACATTTTGAATTGACAGATGACTACAACTTTGTCACTCTTAGGATTTAGATTGCAACTTGTTTGTGTGTATATGTTTGCTTGCTTTAACCTGTAAATAACTCTCATTTCTTTTTCCTAGTTAATAAACCTTTAGGTAGCTTATTATAGGATTGGCTCCAGGCATTTGTCTTTGGTGTAAGATCTAGGGTACCAATTGATCTGTGGTAAATGACTGGTCTCTGTGTGGTTTTTGGTGTAAGTGACCATTTATCACTAAGTCCAGCTTGCCTGGGTGGCAAGATGGACTGGAAAGTCTAAAGGGACTTTCTCTGCCTCCATGGTAAGACTGTTACAGTGATCCAGGAATTCAGATTTGTTACTGGCTTGGTGAAATCTAATTATAGAATTTACCACCAGTTGGGGGTATCTGTCTTGTTTCTGACAGTCTGCCCTGAGGTAGGCACTCATGTTCATGAGCCACTCCAAACAGCATGACATAAACCTGGCAACATCCACTGAAATAGATAACTACTTTACCCATTGTACAGCCAGTAAACTGAGAAACAGAGAGGTTAAGGGCCTGATTGAACTCCCATTTAAGTCAATGGGAAGAGAGTATGTCTCAACATTGCCACAGGGAGTGAGCCTCCCAGGCTGGGTAGACAGACTCATGCTAGCAGGGCTCAATCCACTACACTACATGTAGCAGCATAGGCATTGTGGCTTGGCTGGATTTTGGGCTTTCAAGCTCAGGTGGTTGGGTGGGCTTGAGAGCCCCAAATCCAAAATCTGCTACTTTTAGTGAGCTAGCTTGAGCCCAGCTAGCGCGCTGGGAAGCATACCCTCTATGACTTAAATGGGAGTTGGATTGGGGCCCTAAGTGACTGACCTAAGGCTACATAGGTCATTGGAGCCTGTCTCAAGCAGGTTCTAGCACATCTCACTGAGACAAGTAGCTGAGAGGCTAATGAAGCTGCCTTAGTGCTAACCCTAGACTTTTGGAAGGGGACAGGCTTTTTTGAATTGATATCAATGGATGCTGTGGGTGGACACATTGAGCGAGATTAGTAGCAACCCTCTGGCTCGCCTCTCTGTGTACAACTGGGGAAGACTTCCTCTCCAAAAAACTTCTCCCTGCCAGCCAGGCTGGGAATTGGATTTCCCAGTGGCTGTTTAAAAGGGGTAGTGGAATTTGAACAGGGTGGGCATACCTGCCTATTGGTTAGTGAGGGTTGGGTCTTACAAGGGCTCTGAGCCCCCTCCTCTCCCAGTGTCTTCAGGAGGAGTTGAGTGAGCCTGGCACACAGCGGGACTGTGCCCCACCAGCTGCCGTATCTCAGTGGGTTTTTTGCCCAGCAGCCAAGTCTTCTGGGCTACAGGAACATTGGGAGGAGAGGAGCAGTGTAAACAGGCTGACATTTCTCAGTGGCTGGAAGCAAAAATAGCAGATCTCAGTTTAGAATGGAAAACTTATTAGCAACTTTTGCACAGTGGTATTTGTTCAGTTCTTATCTCATACCCTACTGGAATCTTAACCCTCACCACAGAACGGTGTGGTGGCAAAGTGTAAAATGCCCACTTCTCATGTATAGGTCTGATAAAGCTGTCTCCTCTCTGCCACCCCAGTGGGGCGAGGATGACTAGTCAGTGTCTCTGACCCAAGTGCCAACTCTGTATTGATGGCATGAAAACTTAGCAACATTACTGGAAGCAGAAAGGACCAAAACAGTATTTTAATGTCTATTTATATATGCTCTCCATAGCACTATTATCAGCTGTTGTCTGCATTAGAATTATAACAATGTGTGCATTTGTAATAGGTGATGCTAACCCTCTTCAGGGTATCAGTAGGCACTTTGCCCTTTGAGGCCTTCCCAAGGGTGGAGTTCTACACCCTGTGACCACCCAAATAACCTATCTTTTTGTACTTGGTCAACCCGATGTCCCAGTTTGAGCCTGTAATGATTTTGGGGGTGGGGGAACAGACAGGTGGATGTATTCCAGATATAAGGTGCTGCATCACAGCCATAGGTTGCGTTCCAGTGGCTGGCTCCCATGGGTCAGTCCATATCTCCATGCCTTGCTAAGTTATAAACTAAGGCTACATAGTACGTTAGTGTTAGAGTTAAGAATACAACCCAAGAGTCCTGCTGCTTTACCCAATAGATCACACTTCCCCAATACATACATGCTTTCATCTGACCAACGATTAAGGAAATAGGACTCCAGGGGAAAAGCCTTATTTTAAAAAAAAGCCATTACAGCCATTTTTCTCACCCTCTGTCTGTACCCCAGCTTCTCTTGCATTGTATTCAAACTTCTTGCAAAGCTGACCCTTCCATGTTACTGCAGAACAGGCAACAGGCCTGCACTTTCTTGTAATTACTGCAGAAGGGGCCTGCATTTGCCTTCTTTAGAAATGGCGAGATTGGGATCATGAAGATGAAAAGCCAAAGATAAGCTATTTTACCCAGCCCATCTGAGAAGGCTGGAGGTTTCCTTTGGAGGTGTCACTGTGATTAGTACTGCTTTCCTTTAAATGACCCCTGCGGTCACATAAAGACTAGAAAAGAGATTCTTGTACTTCTCCTCTACTCTGGCGGGAAATGACTGTGTAATTTAGTCTTTTGAGAGAGTAGTATCTCTGCCAACAGATCTAAAATGTAATCAAGGCCAGTCTAATATAACATTGGGTTGTGAAGGGACAGAGAGCCATGGAGAAGCTACTGCATTGTGGGGGTATATAGTTTCTTTTTGAAGAGGCTATTGCTTGCTCATTGCGTTCCTTTCCTTGGGCCCATAAATCTATAGTAGAGGGCTCCAAGACAAATGCAAAACTCAAATAAAGCAGCAAAGGAGATTGCTGAGGGAGGTAGTGTGGTCCCAGGGACAAGGCACCAGGAGAGTCAGGAGACCTGGCTTCTATTCCCACCTCTTGCACTGATGCACTGTGTGACCCTGGCAAGTCATTTAAGCCAAACTTTGCAAAAGCAGTATGAGCAAAGGTGCCTTCCCACCACACTCTGAAACAAAGTCTGCACCTAATGTAGAGTCAAAGTGCATCCCCTGCCTGGAAGTTGGCTTTATCAATGAAGAAACTACCAATAAGATAAAGATCTGCTCAAACCTTGTCCCCAAGCTTGGTTGCTCATAAAGTTGATATCCCAGAACTGCTCAGCCCACACCCTGCATCATCTAGACCCAATTTTCAGGCCCAACAAGGCTGTGGCTCAGCACAACTCTTGGGAAAGTTGTTTTTGTACCATCCTTACGTTACACTGCCAACCTGCTAGCAACCGGCCAATTTGGTTCTTGTGCAATTTAGAGCAGCCTCAGGGCAAACAATTTCTGCTCTATAGTTCCCCTCCTACCTGCAGTTTTTCATATGTGTTTCCAAGGCAGAATTTGGTCTATTAAAGTTTTGTAAACTCCTTCTTTCCACAACCAGCACCTTTTTCCAACCTGTACATTTTGGGACACTGTCTAGATCGCTTTGCTGCAAATTTACCCGGCATTTTTAATCTTCTTACTTATATTGCAGCCCTTTGGAAGCAATTAAAATTTCCCAATTGACATCCCCACTGATCACAAACAACCCTACAATAACAAACAAAAACAACTGGGCCAGATTCTCAGCTGGAATAAATCACCATACCTCCACTGATTTCAGTGGCGCCACACTGATTTATGCCAGCTGCGGATCTGACCTATTGTGTGTCGAAGAGATACGGAAATATGTGGCAAGAGACTATATCTCCCTTCTTTGTTTTGTACAGTGCTGAGCATTGTATACAGAATACCCCAGTAACAGCGGAAGGACACAGATTTCAGTGCCAGCTTTCCAAGGGGATCTAATTAAAAATAAAAGAGTCAGCAAAAATATTTAAGAGATTATGAAAAATACCTGGACAATGTTCTTTTAAGCAAGGAGCTAATCTCCCCTGTGTGCTGGCTCTCTCTGCAGTGTCCATTAAAGTGGGCATAAGAGAAAAATTGTACATGTAAAATTTAACTTGAACCAGGATATTAATAAATCAATCCGGATGGATGACCCTGGAGGGGACCAAACAACTGCACAGCTAACAGACAAGGACCCAGCTACTCTGAAGAGGGGAGGTACGGCTGCGGTTATGCTATAGCTCAGTTTCTGATACACTGGGATACTGAGCACTACTTTCCCTTTGGTGTTCTTCCACTTATTCAGGAAAAGTAGTCCACAGGAAAAACATCAAATCAAACCAAAGCCATGGCATTTTTTCCTTTCCGTCGTACCACCAAGGGCCTGATTTAAAGCTCATGGAAGTAAATGGGAGTTTTTCCACCAACTTCCATGGATTTTAGATTAGGGCCTTCATGTATCAGATTGGCTCTTGCTGACAGGTCCCCTTCTGCCATCCTGGACCCCTCTGCTGTGGAGGATTATTTCAGAGAGGGGAGCTGTTGCCCTATTCTCCCTCTGAGTTTCTGCTGGGTTGCAGCAGCTTAATGTTTGGTTCCCTAGGAGCCCACTAGCTGAAACTACCAAAGGGAGTTTATGTCTTATGTTCCTAAAAGCTCATACTTCAGGGTTTCAGCCAGCCACCAGCAGGGGTCAGGAACGGATTCCTCCCCCACCCCCTCATCCCCCCCTGTGTTTTCTGGGAGGTGTTTTTTGCTGTCCTTCCTTTGAGGCATCAGGGATGGCTGTGGCTGGAGATGAGATGGGACATGGGCAGCCAGGGCTCTGAGGAGGCAATGAGCATTTTCTCTCTCAGGTGCTGGTTGGTTCTTGCTCACATGCTCAGGGTCTAAATGATTGTCATATGTGGGGTCAGGAAGACATTTCCCCCCAAGTCAGATTGGCAGTGACCGTGGGGTTTTTACACCTTCCTCTGCAGCATGTAGGTGTGGGTCACTAACCGGGATTATCTGGGTATATCTCACTTAATCGTTTTCTTTGCCATCAGGGGGCCGGGGAGGACACTCATGCACCTTGGTAATGCTGTAATGCTTTGGTCTCATTTCAGTTGCTGGGTTTATTGTGTGGATGCTGAGTGGTGTTGGTGCCCTGTGATGTTCAGGGGGTCAGACTAGATGATCTGATGATCCCTTCTGGCCTTAAACTCTATGAATCTCTAAATGGGCATATGTCCAGGCTAACCCTCCCCACTTTTTGGGCTAAGCTGACCCAGATGGGCCACTCTGACTGAGGGAAGTTGTGGCTACTTTCTCCTGCTTGAATCTACTGGCAGACTCTCTGCTTCCGAGACCCTGCATCTGGATTCATGGTATCTCAAATCAGGGGAGTGGATGTCAGGTCAGGTCTATGCATGAAATTGCCCTGGAGTAGCTAAAAGTGTGACACTGGGCCCATTCTGTCAAAATGGTGCAGCTTTGTGTAGGGGCACTTTCCATCCGTTTAAATGAGGCTTACAGTGATTTAGCTTGTCTGTAGGTTAACTAGATGCAGCAAACAAAATCATCCACAAACAAAGTTTCAACAGTTAGTTTAAAGTGGTTCATCATCATACTTGCAGTTAAACTGGTACAACTTCTGTGGGTACATCTACACTTCCCGCTAGGGATGTAAATTTGAGCTTTACCCATGCTAGCGCTGGCTGAGCTAGCGAAGTAAAAATAGAAGTGTAGCCGCCAAAGCAGGAGCAGTGGGAGGGGCTAGCCGCCAAGCACGATCCCATCTGAAGCAGTAGGCATGTACTCGGGGTGGCTAGCCCCTCCCACTGCCACGGCTACATTTGCATTGTTAGCTCAGGGCTTGTGAGGGTATGCTTCCTTGGCTAGAATTTACACCTTCAGCTCAAAGTGCGGACTTACCCGGTGTATAGATCATGCCTCAGTGTAATAAATTAGGGGAGAGAGGCTCCTTGTGAAGAGAGGGCCTCAATGACTCAAAATGGGAATGAAACACTCTGCATTGCCTCAGACTGGCTGAGACAGGTGCTCTCTTGAAGGGGAAAGTTTGTGTCTCAGGTTGGATTTGGGGGGAGTTGTTCTTGGTGTGGGTGGCTGGATGTCTCTAGGTGTGGGGAGGACTTGCACTTAATGGGGGGAAAAGTGGGTTTCCAACAGCCTTTTCCTCCTCCATCTGTGGGTGGCCAGGAAGAGCCAAACATTTAACTATCCCATGCCCTTTCCTCCCCCACACCAATAAACCCCCAAACCTCTGCAATGCATCTTGGTGTGGTTTTGTTTTTCTGTGCAGAAGCAGCTGAATGGCACGAAGGAATGGTCTTTACTAAAACACACAGTGATCTCTCCATGTCATGATTAAGACAGACCCGGAAACAAGCAGCAGAGTTCATCAATCTCGCGTCAGCTTTTCAGTTCCCAGGACAGCTCATTAGCTGCGCCGTGTCACAAAAGATATTGCCTTCCATTTGAAGAGAGAGAATACCACACGCAGCGCGTGTGGACAGAGGGGAATAAAGCGTGCAACACATCAAAGAGTCCTGGCAGCGATAACACAGGAAACAGAAGAGATTTCAGGAGTGGAGGGAGCCAGTAGCCATCTCAGGCATCTGTCCCTTCCTTTAAGTTACCACTAAACGCTGACCAAATCTGCCTATTTGCACAATACCTGCCTGACATCTTTTCACAACTAGTTAGACTTGTTATTGCTTTTGATGCATTGGAGAGTTTATTCATTTCTGTCTGTGCTGAAAATTTCTGGATTAACTCGTTCAGTGCTCAGGTCGTAGTTACTGCAGGTGCCTATCCCCTCTTCCTCCTGTCTGACACTTGGTCAGAGATCCACCTTCAATGTTATATAGGATTTATTACAAAAATAATCTAACACAAGACCACTACTTATTATGCTAAATATAATTGTCTCACTGTCCCCTTGTTGTCCCCCTGCTTGTTTGTCTCTCATAGTCACCTGTTGTCTCTCACCTTAAACTTAGATTGTCAAGTATCAGAGGGTAGCCGTGTTAGTCTGTATCCACAAAAACAACAAGGAGTCCGGTGGCACCTTAAAGACTAACAGATTTATTTGGGCATAAGCTTTCATGGGTAAAAAACCTCACTTCTTCAGATGCATGGGTTTTTTACCCACGAAAGCTTATGCCCAAATAAATCTGTGAGTCTTTAAGGTGCCACCGGACTCCTTGTTGTTTTTAAACTTAGATTGTGAACTCTTTTGGGCAGAGACCATCTCTTTGTCTAAGTTTGTACTGTACCTAGTATAACAGAGTCTTGACTTCTTGGTGCTGATATGTTACAAATAATAAATAAGCATTAGAATAATCATAACAATAGCTTTTATTTATGTAGCATTAAGAATCCCAAAGTGCCTTACAAATTTTGGGCTAGATTCTACCACCTTGACTCATGTTGTGTAGTACCTTACTGTGCAAGTAGACCCGCTGCAGTCCATGGGATTACTCAGACAGTAAGGTACTACTCACCATCAGCAGGTATTGTTAAAAAAATCAAGTTCTTAGCTCTCATGGCTGTGGAGAAAAGCTGAAAAACATAACCTGAGTGTACCCTAAAAGCTCAAAAACCAGAAGGCAAACAAAAAGACCCCCTGGTTTTTTAAAATCTCATGATTTTTTAAGTCAGCATCATGATTTTTTAGGGCCTGACTCATGATTTTTGAACATTTGGGAATGGCAGTGCTGCTCTACCCACCACTGAAATACAGCCACCTCTGTCTAGTCAATGGCACCCAGCAATACCACATTACAGTTTCGGGCAGGAAGCAAGGAAGCATACGGTATACTGGTGAAACTTCAGCAGGAATTTAAAGTAGAAAGGAATTATTTACTCAGGTTCATATTTGGGCATAATTCTGCAATTAACATCAGCTTTTAATAAAATTGCCTTGGGATATTCAGTCACTAAAAATGGTCAGGACCTCAGTTTTGTCTTACAAAAAAGATGCTGTGGTATTTAGTATCCTAGCGAATTTTAGTGTGGAATGCAGTGCCCTGAATAGACACCATGCAGACACAGTAGCCAAGTTTCAAGAATTAATATAAACAGATATTTTAATTGGCAAATACATATAAGTGCTAAAAGATCAGGTTCATAATTATTCCACTATAGCTAGGTTAGTCAATTTCCCCATGTACACAAACCCCAAGTCATTCAAGCCCTATAGGAACTCAAAATTTCCCTCCGCTCCCCTCTCCACCACCACCACCACCAAATATCTGTGAAAGCATGAAACCTCAGTCTCTCACCTGTCTGGTACTTGCACAACCTAAATGCTAACATCAGGACTCCTTTCTTTTTATTAAGTGGGTAAAACATTTGCTCCAGGGAAGAGATTTTGTAGAGCAAGTTTTCCAAGGCGAGTGCAATGGATAGGCATGCACTCCACTGTGCTGCCTGACAAACTCTGCAGTTGCATATGCAAATCGCCATGCTGGCATGTGCAAATTGGGTAGCTGTGTGCAAATGCGTACTGATGGGTACCACTGGCAATTTGTGACTGCAAATGCCCCTCTGTGCACAAACAGGCAGGTTTTCATAGGTGCAACAGGCAGATTGGGCTTTTAATAGTGGATGTTTTAGTCCAGCCTCCAAATTTAAAGATCAGAGTGATAAACCTCTTAAAAACCAACAAAAAAAAGTGTGGCAGAGAACACGGAAGGGCTTATAACAAAACAGCTGACACCACCTTAACTTTATCTATACTAGCAAGTGTCTCTCTGATTAATGACCCTGTTCATTTACAGGAAGTGGTAAGTACAGCAGATGTGACCACCTCCCTGTCATCAGCAACTGCTGCAACCACTAAATTCATCATGATACTTTTGGGTTTTGGCAAACCTTTTTTAAATACAAATTTAGCTCAGATGAGTGATTGTTTCTATTAAAAAAAGAGATATGCAAACACCATCCCCAAAATTACTGCAGGTCTATAATTTGCTAATGCAGAGAGTGAGACACAAACAGAGAGATGGCATCTGCTACAGTCAACATCCAGGGCCAGATCAATTCATGCTGGTGCAGGGAGGTATCAACTGCACGTTCTGAACCAGCCTGAGCTGATGCATCCCAGAGGAATTTAGCTAAGGGAGGGTAGTGCAGACTACCATGGACTTCCCTCCCTTGAAGTTTCCACTAGGGAACCCATCTGGGGTTCTCTAGGACCCTGCTAGCAGGGGCTGAAGCAAGCACTTGCTGAAACAGCTCCTCCCACCCAGCAACACCAACTTTATGGGGTGCACTGGCCATCTGCAGGGTCCCCATCCAAGTTTAGGGAGATTGTAGGCACTTTGTGCAACCCCACACTCTGGGGTTGCACAAAACCTAAAAGAACTGGGTGGCCTAGAAATTGTGCCCTTTACTTCTGTGCTATGACCTCCAACAGCTATAGAGAGGAACGGGATATTTTGGGAAAAAAAACAGGATCTCCCCCTTTAATGCCATTGAAATTGTTTGGTCTAGGGAAGTTTTGGGGTGGGTGGGTAGATATTTTGCAAAAAGGGTAGGTACTGTGTTTCCCCGGTAGATAGAGTGAATAAGAATGTGGCCTGGAGTTGGGGAGGACTTGGTGCAGTTTCCTGGGCTGAAGTCTCTCTCCTTGGGCCAGGCAGAGTCTGGCATTACTGTGGAGACTGGGTGCATGCCCCTAATTTTTAGGGAATGCCTCATGTTGCTAAACAGTAATCCTTTTGTCCAATGAAAGAAACGTCTTGACAGGTTTCCTTCTTGACTGACAAGATTATGACTGGAACACAGCATCCATAGGCAAGGCTTTAAAAGCAGGGGGAAATCATTATGTCCCTGCTAGAACTGAAAGGCTTTCCTCTCCACTCAAAAAAACCCAATTTAGAATGACAAATCTATATAGAAACTTGACATAAATACTTTTACATCCCCTCTCTCCTTCTGATGGGCACCAATACCCCCAAACATCAGTTCTGGGTACGGTAAGACATGGCTTCCCTGTTCCTGTAATCATTCCAACAATAAAACAATATAATATAATCTCATGGAAATTCAGGGACACTCTGGGGAGGAGATACGGGAGGAGATACAGGAGCAGCAGGAACTGATTACCTCTATTTGTCACTAGGAGAAGTGGGGAGGGAGGAAAAAGGGTGTGGGGAAAGAACTTGTTCTGGAGATCTAAATGGGGAGTGTGTGTAACGCAGACAGAATACATGAGAGAGGACAGGCCAATGTGAAAAACAAGGCATTCAGATCTCACAGTGATCGAAGCAGTATAAGAAGCAAGAAAGACAATGAGAAGATGAGGACTGTTGTCAGGATGAGAGCAGTGATATTCAGTAAGCCCGGACTGAGCTAAATATTTATGCAACTGCCTAATGTTAAGCAGGCGCTTAAGTTAATGGGACTTTAACATGTAGTTAAATGCTTTCCTGAAGCTGAGCCATGACTCACCAGTGGCAGAGAGAAGACTGTTTATTTGGTTGGTGTTTAAATGTGTGTTTTATTTTTAGAAAGCTGCTTGAGTCCATGGCTGTCATTTTCCATGCATTTCCTCTCTCTCTCTTTTAAATGCTTCTGGTTAAAAATAAAAACCAACCAACCATCCAACAGTAGCAGGGAGAACAAAGCGAGTGTGAAACCAGCAGCTGGGGGGGGGGGGAGGAGGGGAAATCATAGCTGCTCTGACAGCATGGGGATTTGTCATTGTTCACGTCACCGCTTTAGACGATATCTCTCCCAGTATGTATATTTGTGGAATACGGAGATATATTTAACGATCCCACTGTGGTTCAAGATATGTACTGTAAGATAGCTGCCAAGATATCACCACATAGGCTGTGTAAAGAATATCTTTTTCTTGTATGCAGACATAGATTCCAAGGCCAGAAGGGACCACTGTGATCACGGAGTCTGACCTTCTGTATCACAGGCCACGGAATGTCCCCAAAATAATTCCTAGAGCAGATCAAGGACTAGGTTCTGTAACCAGAGGCTAGACTCTGTATCAAGGGAAGACTAGGCACTGCAAACTACCCACCAGTTGTCAAGTTGGGCACTCTTCTACCTGATGAGTTACTGTCTGCAATGCTGCCCTACAGTCACAGCATGGGGAGGGAATGAGGTCAATTGTTGCATAGTTGCAGCAACTCTGGTTGAGCCTGGTCCAGGATCTACAATCAAGTGGACAAGAAGCCAGGTGCAGGTGATGGACTCCTGAATTTACTTAGTGTGTTAAACTTTTTCACGCCATAAGAACATAGTTTTCAGCTCCCTGGCAGTGCTGATCATCTGTGGATGGTAAAGAGCAGCACTGTTGTCCAGAAGTGAGTTAGCTGCAATTGAAAAGTGGTATCAAAAGACCAGCTTTGGTGTCACACCCTGGTCCACAGGGAGGGATTCTCCCCCCTGAATATGAGCAGATCTTCAAGTCGGTGCTGTGTGTTGTTTCCTGTCTGAAAATGGGGCGTCAGGTTTCAGCTGTCAAAGCTGTCCAGGCAAACTTAGCATTAATGGCATTTCGTCAAAGGCCTGGCAGAGTTATGTGCGCTAGCACATAAAAACTGAAGGTTGGTGTGTACTTCAAGCAGCCACTAATAATACAAGTGGCCAAATTCAGCTCTGTCTTGACAAACTGTGTGGCAACAGTGTCCCCAAGCTGCAAACCAGTCCGAAAACACCAGGGCCAAAGCAGATAGATGAAGGCCTGAAGGATCTGCTCCTGAGGAGGTTCTTGATAGTTTTTGTATCAAGATGGTATGGGAAGAGATCTTCCTTTTCAGGTGTTCCAGGTGAGGCTGATGTGTCAGACTATTGTCAAGTTTTACTACCCAGTATGTGACAACTGGTTGGAATGGCAGTAGCCATCCTTGTACCTGGATTGAGATGGGTTGATTGGCAAGATTATTGTTTAGTTAGAAAGTAGTTGCCACGGTCTTGGTTTCACTAAGAATTAGTCTCCATTGCTGGAAGTAAGTGATCAAAGTATCCATGTCTTGGCTGGGATTCCCTTCAATCCTAGGGAAATCATTTCCAGTGTCAGGAATACAGATATCATCAGCATACACATACTTCTCAGCCTGCGTCTCAGGAAGGTCATATGAGTTTATGTTGAACAAAAGGGGAACCAAAACAGGACCTTGTGGAAAGCCATGGTGGAGGTATTTAAGGCAATGGATTTTCTCCCCAACTTGCAGGATGAAGCTTTCATTACTAATCATTTCTCAGACGAACCACATCATTGACCTATAGGGAATAAATTGCAGCAGCTGGGCTATCTATTATAAAGGATATATGGTCCACTCTTCCAGGCCCTTGCTCATGCAAGCAGTCCTTACTCATGTGAGGCATCCCATTGACTAACACTATGATATTCATGTGCTAAATTTTATTCATCATACACCTTTGGTCACTTCACCTGTACTCTGCCCATTAATTCATCTCTGCCAGGACTGCTTCTAACATTCCAAACCTCCCTGGAGCTTCAAACAGCTACCATTAAAAAAACAAAACTTGCCACAGAATCTTGCCACTGATCCCTTCTTGTCCCACAAATGACTCTAGGGTGGAGAGGTGGGGGATAAATACACAGGCTTTATACACTGTGTGTATATTGTGTGTCATAGGTAGACCATTGGAGACACCTAAATTTAAGACTGCCTAACACTTCTCACTACTATAGATTACTTAAATATAACTGACAATTTCTGAAGTTTCCCATGGTTGGTCTCCACCTCAGGTGAAATTTTTGTTTTGAAAGTTTGAGCAAAAACAGTGCAGCCATGTTCAAGAAGGCAGTCGCTGAAAATTGGTAGCTTTCCAACGTTAAGCATTTCCAGCCATGTTTACTAAAAGTAGCTTGAGTGCCTCCATGGTTTGAAACAGCAACTTGAAATTTTACACACACATATGCAATATATACAGTATATGTAATCTCCTTCCCCACCCAAGTGTGTGTGTACATTTATAAAGGGAAGGGAAGGCAAGCTCTCATGGATGGACAAGGCACAACTATGAAATGAAATACCAGACCAGGCTTCTTTAAATATTGCCCTACATATCATCTCTCACTCACTACTGAGAGGATGATGTCCGCAGCCAATTGGCCACTGATGCCAGCCCCCAGCATCCACTTCTTAAATTTCTGTTTGTATCCATCTGTTGTCTCTTGTCTTATACTTAGATTGTCATCTCTTTGTGGCATGGACTATCTTTTGGTTCTGGGTTTGTACAGTGCCTAGCACAATGGGGTCCTGGTCCATGATGAGGGTTTCTAGGAGCTACAATAATACAAATAATTACCAATCTCAGTAATAACTCATTGTTTATCTGTGCTATCTCCCCCAATAGGAGGACACCAGCTTACAATGGCACCACCCAAGATCTGCATATGCATCCAGTGTTAAAATCGGAGCAGTGTGAGGCACTAACCCAAAGGCTTTCGTTTCATAGTATTTACCAACCTCTGACAGCCTACGAGAACATGCACAAGGCAATGCAATTAAAACAATCACCAAACCGAAAGCACCAAGGAGAATGAGGAGGAGGAAGCTGCCTTCATACAAGGCACACTACTACTGCAACAGCTGCAGGCATCAGTGGTTTCTTTTCCTTTTTCCACCCCCGTCTTTGCTTGGCTATGGGCCAAAGCAGGTCACCTGCGCATTGTGCTTCCCACCAAATAAACAAACAAAGCTCTGAGTGGTATCTGTGGTAAACAACTTTTTCTGCAGCGCTATGAAAGCATGGATGGCAACGGGGGAGCAGTCCTCTGCTGACTACTGTACAGCAAAGTAGGGCTCTCGGATACAAATTACCAAAGCTTTGCACAACTCCCCTGCATGTGCTGCTTTTGCACAAGATCACTAAACTCATTTACCTTGTGACCTAATCAGATTCAAAGCTGAAGATGAAACCAGGGGAAGCTAATGAGAGCTGTGGCTGCTCAGAACACTTTTATGTAGTCACCTACATATGAATGCTGGTATCTAACTTTAGGCATACCAGTTTGTGAAGACTGGCCTGGGTGCCCCTGTCCCATCTAGCCTCTTCTCTTCTCCACTAAATGAAACAGGGTGAGAGCAAGAGGACAGTTGATGAGTATGTACAATTGGTGAGAGCAGCATCATTTTACCTAACCCAGGGTCCCGGCTAAATTCTGCAACAAAATACTAAAGAACGTTAAAACCTGCCATTGTGCTGTGTTCTCACTGACCTCAGCACGCTGGCATGGGTTGCAAACAAGAGAGTCTAGTTAATCCTGCGCTCTGCCTCAGACATTTACCCACTTCTCACCATCCCTTCACCAAACAGGTGTCTATTGTGTTAAAAAAAGGGGGGGGGGAATAAGATTTACAGGATGAGATTTTCTAAAGTACCTAAGGGGTTTAGGAGCACACCTCCCATTGACTTGTGAGACTAAAATAGGGAAGAAAATATATCAGATCATAATCCTGAATTTACTTGTATGAGTACGGTAAGCAAAGTTTGATGTGTTTAGCTGCTCCTGGTAATTAGGGGAGCAGTACAGGAAGTGCAAACTATTGTTATTAGTAATAAATTATTAGCATGGCTAACTGTACCAATTCCAAAGGGCAATGAGACATCTCAAATAATCATCCTCAATGCCTGCCCATTCTCCATTGCTAGGAGAACATCAATCAATGAGACACTGCAGTGTCTGTAATATTCCCAGTCCTGAAATCTGGTTGGCAGGTATCAAGAGACTCCTCTTAATAAGTTGGGCCCAAAAAGGCAAGTTCAATTTAAGTATTTGTATTTCAGTAGCACCTGGAAGCCCTAAACAAGATCACATCCTCAGTGTGCAAGGCACTATAAACACACTCAGTAAGAGACAGTCCCTGGTTCCAAAGAGCTGAAAAACCAAATAGACAAGGTGATAAAGAAAACAGAGGACCAGGAAGGGAAGTGGTCTGTTCAAGGTCACTCTGTTGACACAGCAGGTCAGTGGTAAAGCCAGGATGAGAACCCATGTCTCTTGAGTGCTACGCCATTGCTCTGTTCACTGGACTACAATGGCATGGGACAGTTAGTAAGATTATCACAAAGTAGTTCCTTAAGCAAGCATCTACTAATTCAAAGCAGGCTGGTATCCTGCCCTGTCTTTAGGCAGCATTAATTACCTCCAGAAACAACAGAACCAATACCTCTCTGCACTTTTCCCCCTTTTTTTCCCTTTTAACTAGTCATGAAGGACACGGGTCCAACTTGCAAGTGAAAGCCCAAATATCCTCCAACATTCTAGGATCTCAGGCCCAGTAATTTCAACAGGCTGCCTGAAGAGTAAGGCGCTACTCAATGAGAGGAAGGTGGAAGAATCTGGCTATGCATGAACAAAGATGACGGCCGCTCAACCTGAGATGTTGCGTTTGTCCCTTCCAGGAAGGCTGAAAGGACAGGCTACCACTGATGGTAAAGCCAGCTGTCTCAAACAGTGAATGTTGAAATGGTGCTGTTGGTTGGGAGGTGGCTTTTTGATGGACTCTGGTTTAATTGTCTGAAACAGACCCAAAGGATTAGCAGTAGTCGAAGAATTCTTTTAAAAATCAGGATTAGCTGCTCAAGTAGAGGAATGCCCAATGCCTTTGAGACTAGGGTGGGGTGGGATCCAGGCCAGTGGCCTTGGGCTACTTTCCTCTTTGTACTTTGTTTCACTGGACTGCAGGCTGAATTTCCCTGAAATAATAGGTGAATTCACCAAAGGGCTATGGCTTAATAAACGAAATGCCAAGCCTGGGAAAGAAGTCTGCTGGCAGGCTATTAAGGAAGTGCCGGTTGTTTAGGCAGCCTGTTGATAAGACCATTTTATCAGAGTTGCAAATGGCAAAGCAAATGAAATGGCTCTATCTGGGGTTATATGGTGAGGCGAGTAAAATCTGAGACACTGTGTTGTTGAGCTGCTTTGTGCTGACTGAGAGCTCTGTAGTGATAATAACTTAGCCCCCTTGGGACTCAAATAACCCTCTTTCATCATGCCCAGGGCTGGGAAGCATCACAGGTTCCCTGCTCCTCTAGCTTCACTGAAAACCCTGAGCCCTACATGGAACTGATCTGATCCCCTTTCCTCCAAGCCCCACTACCCACAAACACAACCAACCAAAGAATGCCTGGCACAGGAGTTTGGAGTATGGAGGGGCATGATCACTCAGAGAATCCTGGGCCTTGTAGCCAGGAGAAACCAACTGAATGGCTACAGGGAACCCCAGCTCTGCTGGCTGTGGTCTATTGTAGATGAGGGGGATGTACACGGTACAGTGGCTGAGATGACATTAGCTGAGATTGTACACTGAGGCCACATAGCTGAGGTAACTTGTTTTTATATGGCTGAATTCAACTGATGCTCACAGATACTACACCATTTTCAAAGAGCCACAGAAACAAAATCCTTTTTTATTCCTTTTCTTCTGGATTTGTCCTGGTAATGCCTGCGCACACCTATATTCTACTCTTTCCTATCCTTTCCTTCCCTTATCTACAATGCATCACGTGAGCCTTTAGCCCAGGCCCTGTCCAAAAAGAAAGAAAAGTATTTAGGCTTGGATTTATTTAATGTATTGAATTTCTGGGCCCGATACTCAGCTGGGGTAAATAAGCCTAGCTCTGAGTCAATGGAACCGTGCTGACTTACATCAGGATAGCCAAGGATTTGGCCCTCACTGGATAAGTACCCTTCCCATCCCCACCCCACAAAAACACAGAGAATTATTGCAAATAAATTTTTTTGCATAGCAGCTAATTAAAAAAAGAAACAAAACCAAAGCACCCTCAGGAACTAATCAATAATAATTGTTATTTATTCACAATGTAACAATTGTAGGAGTCAAGATTCAGATCAGTTTCAGAAATAAAACCACATTGTTCGATAATTATATTGTGTACCTTAATGGTTGCCCGACAGACTATGAAGCAAAAGAGGGGACTGATCCCTGAAGTCTTTGTTCATGGCTTGACTGTGCCCATGGAGTCTTTTCTGCACAGAACAGAGAATCAGCAACCCTATGGGGCAGTACTCCCCTTTCTTCAGGGCACCTGCACTCTTGCTGTGTTCATGGTATCTTTGGTGTCTGTGGGTCAAACTTTTGCTTTCTTATGTCTCCATAGCAAAGAAAAACCCATGGCTGGGGCGCTAGAACAATTTTTACACTGAGGGTGCTGAGAGCCATTGAACCAAACTGTAAACCCTGTATAGAATGGAAACCACTTCAAGTCAGAGGGTGCAGCAGTGCCCCCAGCACTCCTAGTTCCAGCACCTATGCCCGTGGCTGGCCTGTGCCAGCTAACTTGGGCTCGCGCTGCTGTTTCATTGCTGTGTAGACTTCTGGACTTGGGCTGGAGCCCGGGTTCTAGGACTCTACACTCCTCCCCTGACTAAACTCTTCAAGGTGAACTCTGCAGAGTTTCTGACCAGTTCAAAGATATTCCTATGTAGGGAAAATATCTCACCCATAGTTTTTACTAAGCCTATAATAAAGGGAAAACTGACTGATTTCAATAAGATAACAGCCAAGAATAGACTCCAGGAGTTGGCTCTATATGTATTAAACTTTCCCTATTGTAATTTTTTATTAGTAAATATAGCAGTATTTTAGTCTATTTTTAGCTGGAGGGATAAATAGATGATGACCATGAATCATCCAGGCAAATCAAACCCATCCACGTCTAAATGTAGATCATGCACTTGTCACCATGGAAGGCTCCAAATTTCTTTTTTTTTTCTTTAAAGTCAAAGTCTCCATTATACAAACCAAATCACAGATCAACCAGCAGCTTTGTATTAAAAGATCATTTGGTGGCATTTTAATCTCGGATGGTAATGTGGATGTTTGTCATTTCTGATCTCCCCTTCCTGCAACCATCCACAGATGACAAGATCCGTGAAATTGCTACTGCCAAGGAGAGAAATGAAAATTAACCTAGTGCCCATCAGCTGCCTCAACACCACCCTTTCCAAGCCAGCCTTGACCACCTCTCTTCGTCAGCGAGAGAGAATGCCTTTTACATGCAGCATGCTTGCCATTCAGCTTGCGATGTCTTACATACCATGACCACATGTTAGTGAATAACAAACTCTGTCATGTTAAACAGATTGCTTTAAATCCAACACTTTCTTTCCGATTCTAATTTGCTTTACTTTTCATGCTACTTTCTCACATATAAAAGGGGAACTGGGAGGGAAAATAAAAAATAAAAAGACACAAGAACACCTGAAAATCTTTTTCATGTACCTGCTGCTGCTACCACTCAGTGCTGAATTTGAATAGAAATGGATGGGAGGGAGATGGAGAAGGATGAATAACATTTCATGCCCTGTAGTCAAACATAATTTCAAGTAGGAAACGAGTGCTGACTAGTAAGATGGCTCATCTTGTTAGAAGGCTAATGCACACTTCAGAACCCTTTCTTTGAAGACTAGGGTCTAATTTCCAGTTTTCAATTATTAGTTTGGTAATAATTTTTCAGAAAAAGGGGTCTCTTTGTGAAGGAAAGGGATGGTCAGAGGGGGAAAAAAAATCCCTAGTGCTAGTGGTTTGACCAGCCCAATTAAATTGGTATCAACTGAATGGCTGTGCAAAGAAACCTTGACATTCCACTTCTGCATTTCTTCTGAAAGACCATGGGTTAGATTTTCCACATGTTCCAAGTGACTTAGGAGCATACAGCATAATGAATTTCAATGGGATTTGTGCTCCTAAAACACTTAGGTACTTGTGAAAATCCCACCCAGATGTGTTTAACTTCATACACTGGCTGTTTGCATCTGTATAATTTGCTCTCTGTCCTACAGTTGAGATTTTCAAAATTGGTTGTCTAAAGTTAGGCTCATAGGTCCATATTTGGATACTTAACTAGATGGCTTGATTTTCAAACATGTTGCACTCTCATCAGTTTCCACTGAAGTCGACAGAAGCTGCTGGGTGCTCAGCACTTTTACAAATTAAGTCACTTATTTAGGTATCAATAACCACCCTGCTGGCACGCAGGCGGCATGGAGGAGTAAGTAGTCTGACTAGAATGCAAAAGGGACAACAGTCAGACTGGGGGAAGAGAAAGGAGTAGACTGAGACAAGGAGTCTGATGATACTCTGATTGGAGTGGGGGGAGACTGAAAGCCAGGGATGTGAAGAGGAGTCTGGGACTGGCTGGGCAAGGAAACGGGCTGAGAACCAGGGACTAGGGGAGGCTGGGGCTGGTTGGGTGGGAGACTGGGATGGCAGCTGTGTGTGTGTGGCGGGGGTGACTGGGAGCCAGTTGACTGGGGGTAGGAACACGGAGTTTGGATGAGTTGGGGGGAGGGGAAGAGATGGGGACAAGCTGCACAAGGAGACTGGGACAAGGAACCAGTGTGTATGTGCAGGTGGGAAACGGGGCAGTGGGAGGAGAGACATATTGACAAGAAGCTGGTGTTTGTGGGGACAATGGGGCCTGGATGGGCAAAGAGTCTCGGACAAGGAGCCATGGAGGGGGTAGGAGGTACACTGAGATTAGATGAGGAGCCTAGAAAGGGAGACCGGGACTGGGAGCTAATGGAGGTGGGAGGAGAGAGAGAGACTGGAGGAAGAACTGGGAGGTGGGAACTGGAGAGAGACTGGGATTTGGGAGTAGATTAAGACTCAGACAGCAGGCCTGGAGAGGGAGACTAGTACTGGCTGGGTAAAGAGGCTGGGACTGCGATGAGAAGCCCAAGGAGTGGAGACTGGGACCAGGTAGTCAAGAAGAATGGGACAGACACAAGAAGCCGGGGTGGGGAAGAGAAAGGATGGGGACAGGTTGGAGAAAATAGGGCAGAAAGGATCAATTTGGGGAGAATGGGCAGAAGAATCCTGAATCTCACAATTCCTCTGATGCCAGCAAATATCTATCAAGCCCACTAGCAAAGTGTGTGACTCATCCCCCTCTAGTGATGGTCTATATAGAGGAAGACAATCTACTCTTGCTATCAGGGCTATTAAGTGGCAGAGGTCTGTGCAGTGGATATAAAGGTTCCAACCTTGCTGACAGAGCGTGTGTACCAATATGCCTCTGCATGATGGAATTTATGTTTTTTCAGAACATTATTAAGATTAATTTGGCCCCCTTGTTCATATGCATTCTTACACACTGATTCATCCCCAGAGCAAGTCTATGCAGTGCAATGAAAGAGGCAGGGGATCTGTGGGAAAAATAGCATGTGATCATATAATTAAAGATGATCATAAGACATACACCACAAAAGGGCAGAATTAAGGTTGCACAAACAACCTGAATTTCGGCATGTCCTAACTTTTGAGTCTTTGACGTTACAATTGTAATGTTCTTTCAGCATAGCTTTTTGGTGCATACCTTACACATAAAACATCTTGAAATTTCTCTTTTGCAAAAATAGTGCATTTTTTTCTGCTTGCTTGCTTCATTATCAATACCTGATCTTGTCTACACTGTTTTTGCTGGAGGGCTCAATGGTCAACTAGAGGCATTATAACATCACAAGAGACCAAAACCATAGCCCAATTAGGAGGGGAAAGGATTTGTAGTCGGACTCCTTACGACCCTCTGAGGGTTTCTTGGTTTTGTTAACACCCATTTAAGTCAGGAGAGGAAAGATGTCTTTGTGAAAGTTTCAGATGTCTCTGTCTCTTCAATTGAGGACTAAGAAAACTTCCATTCCTGGGCCTCCAAAGAGGTCTCTGGGTCTCCAAACCCTCCCCCTGTGAAACCTGGGAAGATAAGACTTGATATTCCAGATATTTTAAACGTAAAAACACAAGCAGAAATAAATCCACTTAGCCTCCTTTTCCTCAACTTTCAGGCTTTCTTTATACACTTGATAGAAGGAAAAAACAGGTGAAACCCAAATACTGTATTGTTGTTTTACAGGTCACCTTTTAATTAAAGTTTCTTCCATATATTCCACGTATCCCAATGTGCTTTACAAAATGAGGAGTTAAGGTCCCATCCAACATCCACTGTAATCAATGGGCATCTTTCTACTGCTATCAATGGACACTGAAGCATACTCTCAAGTACCAGTAGAGCAGTGGCCATGTGCAGGTAAATTTGGCAGCCATTATGCATATGAGCTTCGACTTAGTGCAAACCTTAGACACGTCATTCAGGTTGGGAAGTTGGCCCGGACACAAAGGTTATCTTTTCTAAAATGTATGATGATGAGTTCTGTAGCTCTACCTACACTTGAGAGGTGGGCAGAGGGGACTTTGATTTAATGTCTCATAGGAAGGATAGTACCTCTAATTGTAACATTCTGGATCCCTGATACCGCACTGCAGTGTCAGCAATGGATGTACAATGGGGGACATCATACAATCGGGTAGAAGTCTACAAGAGAAAGGTCTTTTGGAGCCAATAGCTTTTATCTGATCACACTCTATAGTTATTCACCCCTTCAGAATTAAAATGAGGTTAAGGATAGCAATTCTCATGAGGATGACAAAGGGGTGGTTTTGGTGGAAACTACTGTGAAATCTCCCTGAATGCTGTGAGTTATGGCAGACATTGAACAAGGTACACCCTGGGACCAGTCATTCACTTATAGCCTCTCCCAAATTTAATTCAAGATCTACCTTTGCTCTTATGCACATCCTCACCTTTCTTCAATCCCCAAATAGAATTTATACTTCTCCACTCTGGAAGCAGCCTGCAGTTCATTAAATATCTTAAAGGTGCTAATGATTTTTTTAAAACTGTCTAATGTTTTTCCAGCTCATTTCCTGCTGCTATCACCCCAAATCCGGTGGGCAGTAATGACACGTCTGAGGCAGAAAATGGGATTATGATGAACAGAGTGAACGCTGTTGAAATATGGGTTACATTAAACATTTGAAGACTCTCTCTCTCTCTCTCTCTTTTTTTTTTTTTTCCCCTGCAGGCTTCTGCATTTTATTCCCCTCACATTCAGGATACAGCTCTGTGGGCTCACCAAGAGGAAGGTAATACAGAGATAGCTCAAACACACACAGATAATAATAGCAATATCGAACTGTTAGCATAAAAAAAGGCAATCTTGGCTTGAGACTGGCTGAAAAAATCATGTGATGAGTCAGTTTCTATTTACCCCATTACAGGTTACTAATTCAGGGTGAAATTAACTAGGTTTGAGTGAGACTTAAGTGGTACATAGTCCTTGTGCTGGCTCTCTGCACCGGGGGGGGGAACGTCGCCCACTGAGATCAGCTCCAATGCTAACAGGTCACACATGGAATTAAAGCAGTCGTGCGTGAAAAGCCTTCATAAAATGTTGCCAAAATGTTCACTATTTTTTTCTGGGTCATTACATTTTGATTTTCATGATTTTTATATGTGAAACGTCTGGGCTTGCTTTAAAACAGAACAGCTCAAATTTTTGCATGTTTAAAGATGGAAATCGACAATCAAAGGGAGAGTTTTACTGAGACATTGCTACACTACAAATAATTCATTATTTGTATTGTGATCGTGTCTTGAAGCCCCACTGAAGACTGCAGCCCCGCTATGCTAGGTGTCAAATATGTATGTAGTACGTAATAGGGACTGTCCAGGTCTGTATGTCCCAGCTCTGCAGAGCTGAAAATTTTACTAGACAAAACACACAAAGTGTGGGAGAAAGGAAGAAATATGACCCCCATTTAAATGGGGAAACTGAGGCACAGCGTGATTCAGTGACTTGCCTAAGGTCACACACAGGAAGACTACAGCACAGCTGGGTGTTGAACCAAAATCTTCTGTGTCTCAGTCCAGTGTCTCAACCAAAAGACCTCTCTACTGGAAGGAGTGACATAGCCCAGTCCTAGAAGGGGAACTGGTTTAGCACCTCCCTCTTAATGAAATAAACAATTCCCCTGTGGAGGAGAGGCAGCCTACACTTTTTCTCCCAGTACTGACAGACGCAGCAAGCAGGCTCACATCTCACTGTGGGTCCTGCCACATCTCACAAGTGAAGGAGTCCTTATTTCTACCCCAATCCGACAACGGGATCTACTCGCAGAGTCCCAGCAAAGGGACAGGCAGAAGCAGAGCTAACTGTAGAATCAGGATATTGGTATCATTTTCTCCTCAGACTCCAGTCCACATTGGCTCACTTTCCTTCTTTCTGTGTCTCAGTCTCTTCTTCATTGTGCACCCTCGACTCTTATTATTAAGCACAAGTTGATAATTTTACTGCTAATCTACTCTCCACTAATGTGTTAGAGACTGTGTGTAAAAGTGTTGGTAAGGCTGCAAAAGTGGCTTTTATGCTACCACAATTGTAGACTGACTATGTCAGGGGTAGGCAACCTATGGCATGCGTGCCAAAGGCGGCACACAAGCTGATTTTCAGTGGCACTCACACTGCCCAGGTCCTGGCCACCGATCCAGGGGCTCTGCATTTTAATTTAATTTTAAATGAAGCTTCTTAAATATTTTAAAAACCTTATTTACTTTACATACAACAATAGTTTAGTTATATATTATAGACTTATAGAAAGAGACCTTCTAAAAATGTTAAAATGTATTACTGGCATGCGAAACCTTAAATCGGAGTGAACAAATGAAGACTCGGCACACCGCTTCTGAAAGGTTGCCGACCCCTGGACTATGTGCTCCAGCCCTCTGAAGGCTGCTTTAAATTACATCAACTGCACCAACGTGTTAAACTGGCAGCCTACGATTACCGGGGCATAAGAAAACCTCAGCCACATCCCTTTCTTGCATCTATACCCCCTATTTGTGCAGCCAGTGACTCAGGAACTGCTATGCTGTCTCTACACTACTAGGCAATCCCTGTACGCTGTGGTAATTCTTTTGTGGCTAGTTATAGTACAGTGGGGAAAAGTGGTTGCACCACAATGGAGAATCTAGGCCATGGAGTGAATTTCCTTTTTCCAGTTTCCTCTTTCTGTGTATTTTTCTAGGGTGGGTGGAAATCTCTTTATTTAAAAAGAATATATATCTTTTTTTAAAGAAATTAAATTTCAAATTGTGCAACTTTTGCTCAAAATTAGGGACAGTTTGGAAGACAAGATTTAGAGTGCAAACAGGGAATATTTATCATTTAGTGTTTTCTGCATTTCTGTGCATGAATATTTTGCAGCACCATTCAAAGAAGCACCTACCCACTGACCACAATAGATTCAATGAGATTAATAACATTTTTTTGTTTTTGAATCTCTGCATTCCCCTACAGAATGCTAGTTTAAATGGGGTGAAGAGAGAAAACAGCTGGCAGTTCAGAAGAAAAAAAATGTTCTGAATATGCTAAGCATGTGATTATCAAAGGTTCATAGCTGAGTCAAATCAAAACCAATATCTTCCAGGACAATGAAAGGCACTTCTCAATGAGGACTGTTCCCAGGCCAAATTGCATTTTGCAAACACCTTTCAAAAACAAAAAGGTTGTAAGAATTTTTGAATAATAAATATTTATTTCACTGCCTTGATGTTCAAACTGGCTGAACTGATTTTGCTACTTTTCTCCAAATATTTCACCTTTATACAAGAGACCAAGCCTGGAAAATTCCAGCCCAAGAAGTGAAAGTACTAGAAAGTTATGCACAAATATAAAACAGGTGGTTAGAATGGAAATCCTGCTCCCCACATCCCAGTCACTTTGCTTGTCTCATCCATCTTTTATGTCTTGCCTTTTAGATTGTAAGCTCTTTGAGGCAGGGACTATACTCAAATATCATATGTTTGTACATCACCTAGCGCAATAAGGTCCTGACCTGGTTGCCCTCTAGGTGCTACCACAAGACAAAAATTAAATGATACTAATACCCATCTTAATTATAGCAGCTGCTGCCACCCTGGTTATAATCCATATCCTGACTTTTTATTTCTGTGACAAATCAGGATTTCAAGACCAAAAGAGGTAAAATAGGTATGTCTTGGATCCATAAATCTTGCACTTCACTGCAAAAGAACTCAACTCAATAGCTGCTTAATAATTTGCAGATACACAGCTCTTTGTATCTAAAGATCTCAAAGCAACCTTAACTCATGCCTGGGAGATACCTGAGTTTTATTAATCTGGTTAACAGATGATGAAACTGAGGCATGGAGCACTTAAATGTTTTGCTCAAGATTACACAATGAGTCTGTTACAGAGCTATCAACAGAACCGAAGAGCCATGATTGCTGTTAGTCAGCCAGTCTACTGCTTTCACTACCACCAGCTAGACAGCACCGCATTCTCTACATGCCAAGGAAAGCTTTTGGAAAATGCCATCCAGACTTGTGTGTGTTTTCTGGCTGTGTAAACATGAAACCAGAATTCATTGCTTGTTCTGCTAGCTGCCCTTTGTTTTTTAGCATACTAATTGCATTGTGTGAGTGTATAGGTGAGTGCTGTATAAAGCAAACCCCACAGGGAGAGAGAAGGGGCAGTGTGAGGAACTGATGAGTTGCAGAAAGCCCAGGGCAGTTAAAGTGGGAAGGGATTTTCAAATTCCTGGAAGGGGATCAATATAGCTCAGTGAGATTAATTCTATGTTTTAACATTTCTGAAACTGGGGTCGTTCACTGACTCAGACTCCACCAGTATGTGGGAATAGATCTCTCTATTCTCTGGATCAAATTCTGCTATTCTTATTGACACTAAAGAGTACTTAGTACTAAGTATTAGTGCCCTTCGTACTAGACTTAATACCATAGTTAGGTACTGCTGAACGTAAGACTGGTAGAATCAAAACCATAGTATTTAAGTTTAGCCTCACCAAAGTTACTGAATCCTCCCTTTTTTTGGCTATGATAATAATTATGGTAGCCCCTCAAAGCCCTTATTATATTAGGCACTTTACAAACGGATAGTAAAAGACAGTCCCTGATTTGAAAAGCTTACAATCCAAACAGACTAGGCAGTCAAAGGGGTGGGCATGGGAAATGAGGGTCTGAGAGGTGAAGTAATTTGCCCAAGGTCACAGAGCAGATCAGCAGTATAGCCAAGAATAGAAGCCAGTCTCCTGAATCCCAGTCTATGCCCTATCCAACAGACCACACTGCTTTCCGATCTCTTCCTGACTAAGGGCCCAGTCCTGCAAATACTTATTCTGAGTATTGTGCTGTAGTCTCATCCACTTCAATAGAAACACTTGCAGTTGTAAGCACTACGTTCTGCAATAAATGTTTGCAGGATGGGGCCGAGCATTATTACTCTTCTACCAGACCCTCCGAGTAGCAATGCATGTAGTGAGGAACCTGATTTGAGTTCATTCCCATTCACATGATGCCTCTTGCTCAAAAGTGCTGAACAATAATAGACGTAAAAGGAGTAATGATTGATAAATAAATAAATAAATAAATACAAACTATGAAGCTCCCAAGTACTTCACAATTGCTGCAGCCTACGCTTTCCAGCCCAGTGGGAACACTGCAGGTGTTTTTGAGCACCTGCTCCGGAGCCCATGCCAGCAATGTTAATCTGCACCCAGATCAATTAACTGGAATGCCAGATCTGACCTTCGCAGCTCTGGGGAAGTTTGGATCCGGATTTGATTCCAAGTGTGAGTGTCACTGCCTGTGCCCCTCTCCAAATAGGAGTGTTTATAAGAAGTCTCCCTGGAATGAGCAACGACTTTAGGATGGAAGGGTGAGAGGTGGCCTTTTTCAGACCTAACACCAGCTGGGAATTTCTGAGTTGTCCAGAATTTAAAAGAAATTGCAGTTGCAAACTTACCAACAGATTCTCACCTCCAAAGCACACTGCCAGAGAAAAGAGTGAGCCTAAGTTAACTAAATGACCCATGTTCTTTACACACACACACACACACACACACACACACACACACACACACACACACACACACACACACACACACACACACATGTATTTTCAGTCTAAAATGCCTTACTCTAGGCTAAAGAAACAAGACAAGTAAAATAAAAGTGCAGTCTCTATGAGAGAGTGTCAATGCGTGTATCTCTTCTGTGTATGCGAATCGGAGAACAAAATGGCTGCTGTCTATGCAGGCAAGCAGGATTCTTAGAAATGTCAAGGTGCAATAGACAGAAAACAGGCCCAAGTTCATTACAAACTGTGTTCTTTGAATTATTCCAGCCAACACATTGATGTATAGCAACAAATGAAACCAAGGTAGAGGTGCATGGCTTGTGCTCCATAAGAAAGAGAGCGCAACCAAATGCCACTGCAGAGTGAAGTATGAAAGTGGTGAGATAAGGAATGTTATCTGGAAGCTCCTGAGTGACTACTGTGACTGGCAGTGACTGGGATGCCAAGATTTAAAACTACCCCGCACAGCTGTTCAAAGCCAACCCACACGAGCCCTCCCAAGTCCTCACCAACCTGAAACCTCTGACCTGGTTTTTCAAGGTTCACCAGCCCTTCAAGCCAGCCTCAGCTACTTGGTGCAGATTTATGGATTTACATTGAAATCATACGAAAGCTGGAGTTTGGCATGGTCCTGATGTGAAAGAAGACGAAACCATGGCAGCTTTGCCTGAATTTTACCTTTGAAATTGTTTAAACCTGAAACTCAACATGGAACTCAAAGTGTGGGGCCTAACCCTGAGCTGACAGACATGTAATGACCCCCTGCAAAGTGAAACTGCTGGACTCCTCACAGCTCTAGTGGGTGTGTCCCTTAAGAGGTATCAACCAAATGCACCACTAAGAGAATTGGAAAGATGCCTATGATTTTCTCTCTTTTGGGATGCCTATAACACAGAGCATTCATGGCTCCTCCCAGCTTCACTTCCGGAGAGTGTTATGTGGTCATTCACGCCTAGATTTACCAAAATACAAATTATGATTTCACTTTACACATATGCTCAGGGTTGCAAGCTATGGAGATCTAAACCAAAACTGAAAAGCAGCACAGAGCCTCTCAGAGCCACAGTCCTGTTTTGAAGTCTGTTTACTTTAAATTGCCTCCAGGCAATAAAAAGGATGCTGTGCATTTTGAAACATAACAACCTTGCTTTTAGTTCTTTTTGAAATCCTAAATGGAAAATTATATTCATTCATTAATCTTCATGCTTAAGAGCTCAGTGAAGGAAATATGCTTCCCAAACACAAACTCGGTTTAGAGTACTTCAGGATTGCATGGTAAAGCACACCAAAGTCAGATGTCAAAATATTAAAGTTATGTGAGAATCCAAGAAAATACCATTACAGTTATTATTTATTTATCATTTGCAGTAAATGCCTAGCGGCCACAGTCATGGCTTAGGCCCCCGTTGTGCTAGGTACTATACACGTATGCAATTAAAGATGCTCTCTGCCCCAAAGATCTTACAATCTCAACATACGATGACAGACACCAGTTGGATACCACACATGGGGGGGAAGGATGAGGTAATCTGCCATGTTGATAGTTAGTATACTAAGCAGCAGACACAGCATGCCAGCTGCCTAGCTGTTGTCTTGCCATTTTCCCAGTCTTCAATACACATGTAGCACGTGGAAGTATATCTGTCAATCCTGGATATTCACATTATTTTCATTATTATAATGGCTCACCTTAAACTTTAAGATGAAGGGTTTAAACCATGCTCTAATTACTATAGATTAGGAGGTTTTGCTCCTTCCTCTGAAGAATCAGGAGCTGGCCACTGTTTAGCCTCAGTACAGGAAAATGTACTAGGTGGACTTTGGGTCTGGTCCAGTCTGGCATTTTTTATGTTCCTAGTATTTCCTTACTGACACTTTTTACAAAGGGCACGTCTCTCCACAATAAATATTTCAATACTCTAAGCAACAGCCTTGTCCTATATATTTTCTTTTCAACCAGCAGGAACACCTTCCTTTGGTGCTGTTCAGCACAATAGCTTGTGAACTATCATGCAAAGCTAATGTCCCTGTGCATACGTGCACAGCACAGCTTTCCTTAAATGCATTTCAGGGCGCGAGTCAGGTAATTCAAGAGATAACATAGTTGCAAACATGTATACTTCTTCTGTATACTTTTCATATGGATGACGTTCCTGGACTTTGTCTGGCATACACAATACTCTAAAAGTAATTACACATGGGCTTCTAGGATTGCAGAAAAAATGTATAAACTTATATTACATTATTTGAGTGATTAAAAACTGCCATATGCATATACACAAGGATGCAGAGTTAATTTTGGCATTTCCTGAACTCCAGGCGCAACCTTAACTTCAACATTTACCGTCTTTTGCCACTAGTTAAGAATGACATTGTGGAGAAAATGTTCAGGTGAAGAAAGGTGGGTTCCTTACAATGACTAGTGGGCTATTATTAACGTTGACTTTGGCTGAGTGAATATAGCAGATGTCTTGCTCTTCAATCAGTTGCATCATATTGGGGATAGTTGGTCAATTCTTAGCATTACTACTTTAAATTTTTGTCTGACCAGAATGGAATTAGTCAGTGATCAGAAAAGTGAGGCCTTGATAAACACCCGCTACCGCCAGATATAGTGCAGGTTTTTCACAAACAAGATCTGCCAAAATACTTCACTAACTCCCCTGCTAGTCCAATCCTGGGCATCAGCAGTTTCACAATCCTGGCCTATATCACTCCTGCTATTACCATGCTAAGACCTCACATAACAATGTGGTGCCAATGCACTTTGGAACTAAGGGTACATCTACACTGCAGCTGGGACTGTGGTTCCCGGCTGGGGTAGACAGATATGCTAGCTCTGCTCAAGCTAGCATGCTAAAAATAGCAGTGTAGCTGGGCGGAGGGGTAGCACAGGCGGCTGCGTGGCATTATCTTCTGCCTGGACCTCCAGGTACATACTCAGGCAGCTAGCCTGAGCCTATACCCTAGGGTTACCATGTTTTAATAGTCCAAAAAGAGGACACTCCACGGGGCCCCGTCCCCGCCCCAACTCCGCCCCTTCCCTGCCCCAGCCCCACCCTTTCCCCACCCCAACTCTGCCCCTTCCCCAAAGTCCCTGCCCCAACTCCGCCCCCTCCCCTGAACGGTCCGCCCCCTGCTCCTCCCCCTCCCCTGCTTCTCGCAAATCAAATGTTCTCAGGAAGCCTGAAACAGGCAGGCAGCAGGTAAGCTGGGGCTGGGGCGGTGGGGGGGTGCAAGGAGGTGCGGCCCAGTCCAGCCCCCCCGACCGAGCGGTTCCCTCCGCCGGCTGGCCCCGGCCAAGAGGCTCTGGTCCCGGCATCTCCGGCCCAGTTCTGGCCCTGGGGCGCCGGCCCTGGTTCTGGCCGAGCGCGCCGGTCCCGGCCCTGGCTGAGCAGCACCGGCCGGCGGCTGAGCATCCCCAGCCCCGATCCCAGCGGCTCCGGCCCAGCTTGGCTCAGGCCCCGGTTCCGGTCGAGCGGCTCTGGCCTGGCCCCGGCCCTGGCCGAGCAGCGCCGGCCCCTACAGCTCCAGCCCAGACCCAAGCCCCACGACCCCTCCCTATTTTCCCGGACATGTCTGGCTTTTTGGTATTTCCTCCGGGACGGGGATTTGAGGACCAAAAAGCCAGACATGTCTGGGAAAATCCGGACGTATGGTAACCCTACTATACCCATGATAGGAAGGACACTCCCAGCTGCAGTAAAGATATACCCTTGGATCTGGTAGTGGGCTCTCACACAGTTCTGCTAACCATGCCTGCCAAATCATTGTCTACTTTTATCACTGTGGCAGCAACTGGTTGGACATTTTGCTATTTTTACAGCAGTGAGGAGGCAATGGTTCACTGATGCTATAGTGTTATCATTCCTGCTAAGGAAGCCTTCTTACCAGCATACACTGGCAATATAATATCAACATATCCCTGCTAAAAATCAGAAGTGATTGTCAGACATAACGCTCACCTACTTGACACCATTGTGTACATGTTCTCCCAACGTCACAATAAGAACTGATTTAAATCTATTGTGTGCCTGGGGGTAAAATCATCCCCTGAGAACACTTTCAGGACCTCGTTGTGCTAGGTGCTGTACAAACACATACCAAGAGACAGATCTGGCCCTAAAGAGCTTACACTCTAAATACAAGACGAAGGGTGGGAGGGGAGACAGAGAGCTGAAGTGGCTCTTCTGAGGGCACACAGCTAGTCAGTGGCAGAGCCAGGAATAGAAGTTAGGTCTCCTGAGCCCCAACCCAGGGTGCTACCCATTAAACCATGATGCCTATCCATTACATTTAAAAATTAGCATGCTGGGCTCCAATCCTGTAATCAGAACCACATAGGTAGACCCACGGGCTCCATGCTGGTACAGGGATCCATTCTGTCAGCACGAGTCGTCCCACTGAATTCAGTGAGACTGCTCATGTGAGAACGGTTAACCACGTCCACAAGTGTTTGCCAGATGAGGACCCTGGCTGGTAATTAGTTGCTTAATTATAAGAAAAACAAACTAAAAAACAGTCTTCCCCTCCCTGCAGAGAAACAATGCCCTCAGTCCTCCTTCCCCTCCACCGCAAAGCGTACTTGGATTATACTTTTTTAAAAAGCACTTTCGCTTAGATGTGGGAGGAGGATTCCTTGAGCTCTCATGCGTTCAGTGCTATATTGTATTGTTGCTGCTTTCAACACATTTCGCTCAGTTAAATAGTAACTGATGACATTTACACACTTAAATATTTAGGTGATCTCATCATGGATTTTTAGATCTATAAAGACAAGCATACAGCAAGGCCTCTTACTCACAGACAACAACCAACCAGCCTATCTTTGTGTAAGGTATCAGAGTAACGCGGGCCAGCAAAACTGCAACCAGCCTATCAGAGGTTCAGCGGGTTTCAACGGCCTTGGGCAACTCTGTGTGCAACGGTCTTTAGAGTGACAAGGAATTTATTAAACTATCCGACAGCCCAACAGGCTTCTCTCTCTTCCTCCTCCCCATCGCCCTCAACCTTTTTCCTTCTGAAAAATGGGTTCTGCCAATCTTGTGCTTTTTAAATTTATTTATTTATTTTCTCTCCTTTTTTTTTTTTTTTTTTATCATTGGCCACTAGAGTGTGACTACTCAAGCATCTGTTTGAAGAAAACCCATTAAAGTGCCATCTTAAAAAAAACAACAACAGCAAGCTGTATAGCCCATTACTGACTGGTTCAGCCTTATTACACTGCTTGATATGACTGGCTTTGCATACATATAACACGCACTAAATTGTTCCTTTATTTATTTATTTATTTACCTGGATAGCCTAGTTTAGGCTTTGTATGGTGCCCTGTAATAAATTGCATGTTTCAGACAATAGCTTGTTGCCTCTAGCAGCCTGCCCCTTTCATAATCCAGCACTGCTAAAAGCATCTGCTTTGCTTGCCACTTCCTATCAATGAATTGGATCGTTATAGTGACGCCAGCTAGTGCGGCTAGAGTTAAGGTGCTGTCAGTTTCCATTCGAGAGAATAATGCTCCCTCTGCTCCTCAAACTCCTACATTTGCCACCCTTTATAGTGCAGCTGTAAAAATATGCACGAGACTGAGACACTTTCTCTCTTCCTCTCAACAGACTGTGTGCAAACACATAATGTATATGTACATTGAAATACATACATATACACTGATATAATATATGTGCAATATATTTATATAAATAGTATTTGTGTGTATGTATGAATATATTTAACTGTCATGTATTACTTATGTACGAATAAATTTGTTAGTCTGCAAGGTGCCACAAGTACTCCTCGTTCTTTTTATGTACATGTGTGTGCATGCATGTATCTATGTATACAAACCTATAGAGGGAGAAACATTTTAAATTAGCCTTGGAAGGATTAGATTTTTATGAGTAAATGTCCATTTCACTGTACATACACATACTTCAACTAAAAATATTTCCATTGATAATAATAGAAATGCACAGATAAGCAAAATAAGAAAAATGCTGCTTGAGAACTTATTAGAGTTTACTTTAAGGATATTTGTTTTGTATATTTTGACATGTCATGTTGAGAATTTGTCTTGTAAAGGTTATAAAGCTTTAACTTTTCAAATCTCAACCTCTACTGTCATTTAACAATTATTATCTGACCCCCCCATAACTTTCCATAACTGTGAAAATCTAAATAGATAAAAATGTAAAAAATGCTTAAAAATAAACATTCGTCAAAATTATAAAAACAATAAAAATCAGTCTGCCAAGCCTAAAAATAATCAAGATAGTGTTCTGGTGTAGATATAAAAAAGAGCAGAAGATTTTTGGCTATAGGTGCTTTGTTCATGCTGCGTTAAAATTTTTTTTTGCTCTCCTATAACTAAAAATGTGGACTTCCATTCTTAAACTGAGAACTTTCAGGGTTTAATCTACAACGTGAATAAGATTCTTTGTGCGAACAGGTGTGTGTATGTGAGAGAGGCACTGACATATACATCTACACATGTACATGTAATGGCCAAGTTTCTGAAGTTTCCATGTTGGGTCTCAATCAGTGAATAGGAAATTTATATTTTGTAACTTTTTCCATATTTGTCTAATTCTGAACTTCACAATCCAGAGTGATAGGATCTAATCAAACATTATAGACCAGATCCTCAGGTGGAGTAAACTGGCATAGCACCACTGACTTTGCTGGACTTACACCAACTTACAGCAGTTGGATCTGGCCCTAAAAGGCTCTTTCGGCAGGTAGCATTTGGCAGTCAGTCATGTGCACACAAATACCATTTAAACAACATCAGGATAGACAGTGAAGACACATTTTAGAATTGTGGTGCACCCTACTTGTGTCCTGCATTAAATTACTGTCATTATAATTAACTATTACTATTATTTATTATCCCTTATGACCCAAAGTGTGAAAGGTGCAGCAAAGAACCACATGGACCCTGCCCTAATGAGACAAATATCTAACAATCAAAGTATAGGATTTGGGGAGAAAAAAAAGCCTAAATACATACACCCCTTTGCACTCTAAACTTGAAATAGCTGTGAAGGGACCATGCAGGGCTGTGTTTTAACTCTTACAACTTCTCCCAAAAGAGATTTTCCCTTCATTCTTTGTGGGGGTTTTGAATATTGCTATAACCTCCCTCCAACACTGAATTATCTGAAGTCCCCGAATTTCTATGCATACTGCACATGCTGCATTAAATCTTCCTGTGACAAGCTCAGCATGATGAGATGAGGTTGCAGAGTCTCCACTTCTCCCTGCATTCCCTTGCTCGTGTGAGGAGCGAGACTCTCAGTGCGTCCTTGACACTGTTTTTTGCAGCTCTATTTGCCGCATGCTAATGCCCCTTCAATCCACAACCCACCCACCCACTCTCTTCCCTTCTTCTCTTCTTCTCCTTTCTGTGCAGCTACTGCAGCAATGTTTGGCAACAGCCAACGTGAATGAGCCGCCAGAGAAGAAGCATTTCTCTCCCCCTACCACCAGACTGACCCCTCTCGGTCCTCATCTCTCTCATACACAGTGTAACAGCGTCTTGGAATGGCTCAGAGCACAACCATAGTAGTGAGAGGAGGACTGGGGGTGTGGAAGGGACTTTTCCTGCTCTCATTCACAACCCTTCAAAATGTAACGAAAACATTATTTATTTTCTTTTTCAGGCAAGATTATTAGAGAAAGGATGGACTGCAAAATCCAGATCCAGAGTTCAAAACAATACCTGGGATGTCCTATTGCAGAGACAAGTGTCAGCAAACAATTTTGATACAGTTTCAGGCTTGGATCCAATCTTCTCCTGCACTTCACAATAATTCATTGGATTGAGATCTGGGTTTTAATCCACCACCCACCTTGCACAAGAGTTCAGGGAGGTTCCTTAGCGAGTGGGGAAGGACTGCTTCACATCCAAATCTAAAGAACATGCAGCAGTTGTGACGTTGACAGGCCAGGTGCCAGCTCTTGCCAAGGCTGCTGGCATTAGCTAAGAACTCACAAACTCATAGCTGGAGACCAGTCAAGTTCACTTATGTGTTAGTGCTACTCAAAATAGGTATTAGTCTTATAAGAATGTATTTAGTGTTTAGACTCTATTTACTGCAATTTAGACTTTAATTGCTGCGTTCATTAATCTTATTTGTAATGTCTGTATTCCATGGCATAAGGAAAAAAGTAAGTTTTGCTTTATATCTTTGAAAATGTTCCTTTATCCAACCACGAAGGGACAGTGGAAGGACTCACTGCCTAATGGAGACTGAAGCGTGAATGAGGGCTAGTTGGCTGAGACTCAACCCTGACACAGCTCGAATTATGCCTGCAGGATGGGGAAACTAACTGGAACAAATGGCAGAAATTATATCTGCATCCTTCTTAACAAGGTGATCGTGTTGTTTGTTTCCAGATTTCATAACCTAGCAGGTCTGCATTGCATCTCAAATCAAAGCCATTGGCAAGAGCTCAGAACAAGGCAAACTAGTTGAAACTATAGTAAACAGAATTTGGAGACACATAGATGAACATGATGTGTTGAGGAAGAGTCAGCACAGCTTTTGTAAAGGAATATCATGCCTCATCAATCTATTAGAATTACTTGAGGGGGTCAACAAACATGTGGACCAGGATGTTCTAGTGGATATAGCATCCTGGGACTTTCAGAAAGCCTTTGACAAGGTCTCTCACCAAAGGCTCTTAAGCAAAGTAGGCAGTCATGGGAGAAGAGGGAAGGTCCTCTCATGGATCAGTAACTGGTTAAAAGATAGGAAACAAAGGGTAGGAATATACAGTCAGTTTTCACAGTGGAGAGAAATCAATAGCAAGAATCTGTACTGGGTCCAGTGCTGTTGAACATATTCATAAATGATCTGGAAAAAGGGGTAAACAGTGAGATGAATAATTTTGTATCATCTGCAAATTTTGTCAAGAAAGTTAAATCCAAAGCTGACTGCAAAGAGTTACAAAGGGATCTCACAAAACTGGATGACTGGGCAACAATATAACAGATGAAATTCAATGTTGATAAATACAAAGTAATGCACATTGTAAAACATAATCTCAGCTATACATACAAAATGATGGGGTCTAAATTAGTTGTTGCCACTCAAAAAAAAAGAGATCTTGAAGTCATTGTGGATAGTTTTCTGAAAACATCTGTTCAACATGCAGCAGCAGACAAAAAAAGCTAACAGAATGTTAGGAAACATTAGGAAAGGATAGATTATAAAACAGAAAATATCATACTGCCACTATATAAATCCATGGCACACCCACACCTTGAATACTGCACGCAGTTCTGGTTGCCCGATCTCAAAAAAGATATATTAGAATTGAAAAAAGAGAATGGCAATGAAAATGATTAGGGGTTTGGAACAGCTTCCATACTAGGAGAGATTAAAAAGACTGGGACTGTTCATCTTAGGGAAGAGATGACTGAGGGGGGATACAATAGAGGTCTATAAAATCCTGAATGGTGTGGAGAAAGTAAATAAGGAACTGTTGTTTACCTCTTCACATAACACAGGAACTAGGGGTCACCCAATTAAATTAATAGGCAGCAGGTTTAAAACAAACTTAAGGAAGTTCTTCTTCACATAACACACAGTCAACCTGTGGAACATGTTGCCAGGGGATATTGTGAAGGCCAGAAGTATAACTGTGTTCAAAAAAGAATTAGATTAGGGTTACCATTCGTCCGGATTCCCCCGGACATGTCCGGCTTTTTAAGCTAAAAATAGCGTCCGGGGGGAATTTGTAAATGTCCGGACTTCCCCCCCCATGCAGAGCACGCGCGGCTAACAGTGCTGCCGGCCGGATGGTGTCACTTACATGGGGCTCCGACACTCAGCCAGAGAGGGCTCCTCCTCCTCCGCCCCGCAGCAGAAATCACTCCCTCCCTCCCTGCATCGCAGATTGGCTCCAGCAGTCTGGAGCTCCTCCCGCACTGTTGCCCAGCGGCTCAGGCAGTTCCTGAGCAAGTTCACCGAGACATTAGGTGAAGAAAGGCCAACAACAAGGGGGCCAGGGGGTCGGAGAAGGGGCAGGGAGGTTTTGGAGGGGGCAGTCAAGAGACGGGGGGGGGGTCAGGAGTTCGGGGGGGGGGGCTTTCTGGGGGTGTGGATAAGGTTTTGGGCAGTCAGGGTACAGGTAGGGTCCTGAGGGCATTTGGGGGGGGTCTTAGGAGGGGGCAGTTAGGGGACAAGGAACAGGGAGGCTTAGGTAGGGGGTGGGGTTCTGGAGGGCAGTTAGGAGCAGGGGTCCCAGGAGGGGGCAGTCAGGGGACAAGGGGGGGGTTGGGAGTTCTGGGGGGGCTGTCAGGGGGCAGGAGTGGGGAGAGGGATCGGAGCAGTCAGGGGATAGGGAGCAGAGGGGTTTAGATGGGTCGGGAGTTCTGGGGGGGGGCTGTCAGGGGGTGGGGAGTGGTTGGATGGGGCATGGGAGTCCCAGGGGTCTGTCTGGGGGTGGGGGTGTAGATAAGGGTTGGGGCAGTCAGGGTACAGGTAGGGGGTAGAGTCCTAGGGGGCCAGTTAGGATGGGGTGAGGGTCTCAGGAGGGGGCAGTCAGGGGACAAGAGGCAGGGAGGCTTAGGTAGGTGGTGGAGTCCTGGGGGGCAGTTAGGGGCAGGGGTCCCAGGAGGGGGCAGTCAGGGGACAAGGAGCGGGGGGAGGGTTGGGGGTTCTGAGGGGGGGAGTGGGAGGGGCAGGGGCGGGGCTAGGGCAGGGTGGGGCGGGGCTAGGGCAGGACAGGGGCGGGGCTCCTCCCGTCCTCTTTTTTGCTTGCTGGATTATGGTAACCCTAAATTAGATAAGTTCATGGAGGATGGGCCCATAAATAGCTATTAGCCAACATGGTCAGGGACACATAAAATAAAATAACCCCCCAGGCTTCTGTGCCATTCCAAAGATTCAGTAATTTGGCTATGACAGGCAGAGGAACCCACATTTCTGACAGTCATACAGCCCAGGAAAACAAACTTTATTCCACCGCAGACCATAGTGAAACCCTTTGGCATGTCTCTAATCTCACTGATGTTTTTCCTGTATAAGCCACTTCCCACAGCCATAGAGGGACACAATATTTACCCCCGACATTACACTAATTAAAAGGTTGCACGTGTAGATCAAGAGGTCAGCACCTGAAATAAAATGATTATAAAATAGGAAGGTGCATGGGCCACTAGAGCAGGCGACTGTAAGTCAGGACCCCAGGGTACAGTTCTTAAGTTCTGCAACTGACTCATTGTCTGATCTCGAGGAATTCACTGAGCCTACCTGCGCTTCAGTTCTCCATCTGTAAATTGGGCTGAATGTTTACGCACTTCTCATCTGAATGGTGAAGTCTGCTTCTGAATAGTGCATTGTATGCAGAAAGCACATAACATAAGCCCTCCGCAATGGCTTCTGGGTGAAGTTCCAGTTATTAGTTTCAGCCTATAAAGCCCTAAAAGGTTTGAGTTCCGGTTATGTGATGCACGACCTCTCTCCCTGGCCCATCCTGCTATGACAGGAGATTCGTGAAGGTGCTCAGGCTGGACACACTTGAAATAATGGAGGGTTTGTAGGCCAGACATTCTCTATGAAAGACTATGGAATCTGGGTTAGCGTTTCTCTCTTTGGTACCTTCTGGACACACTGCAAAGCCCATCTTTTCTCACGGGCATTTAGGGAGATTGGAGATCTATAGCGGGGGGGGAGGGGGGAGGGACTGGAGACCGACAGTAACAGGTGTCTGAAGTCATGGTTGTGCAGTAGTCTTGTGGGAGAGTCTGTTAACTGGAACATGTGTGATTGGAATAACTAATGCACTTGAGAACTGGCACAAACAGATTAGGGCTGGAATTTTTGAAAGTGCCTAAGGGAACTGGATGCCTACCTTCCTTAGATACTTTGGGAAATCCCAGCCCAAATGGTTAACAAGAGGATCTCCTCTTCCCTTCTGGCCTCTCCCTAGATTTACTAGACACATCTCTCTTTAAGTATTGTAGAAAGGGGAGTTGTGTTCCCCCTTCTTATTCCCCTTCAATGGGAAACCTGAACCCCTTACATTCTGGCCAGAAGGTAAGAATGCCAGCAACGGAACCACCCCAACATTTAACAAGTATGTCTCCACCATTCTTGTTCTTTATATTATGAAGAAATAAGCTGGCATCTCTTTAATCTGGGAAAGCTTACAATAAGATGGATAAATACATATAATTACCTAAGGAGAGACCAAACTCCAGTGAATACAATACATGCTGTGAGACAACCCTCCATTAAAAGCCTCCTTGTTTAAACTTCAATATTTTAGCAATAATGACAAAGAAACACCATGAAAAGCATTTATTTTTCACTTTTTATTTAATCCCCTCTAATATATTCATCAGATAATTCCTTTTACCTTGAATTTCCCTCCCATTCCATGCCCAAGTTCATGTTTCCAGCTCTCCTAGTTAAAGTGGATCCCAGAGCATTACTAGCAGAAATTTTCCACTCTTGTAATCTGCATTCTCTCTTCCTACCATTGTTGTTTTACTGACCTGCACAGTACAGTACAGAACAACGTACACTTGAGAGGCAACAGGGCTGTGTTCCTAGCACACACAATCCTACCATGAGCAGTAACAAAAGAACAATGGTATTTACATACCACAGTAAAATGTATACAGAAGGGGCCTGGCCAACTGCTTGTACAGACTGACAAATTCCTCACAATTTATGTGCCCTGTTTTGCTGATCTACTTCTCCAGCTTGGCGAGCTGCCACCGAGAAATCCACATGAAACGGGGGGAGGGGAATCCCCATTAAACCAGGTGCTGTATTTTATATGTGTCCATGTGTATACGCGTGTGTCAACACACACACACACACACACAATTAAGAGGCTAAGGAGGGGAGTTGATAAAACAAGTCCAGAATATAATATCCATGACACACTTTAAATGTCATGTTTTCATATTTGTATTCCAAACTGGAAAACAGAAATAACCGGGGGCAGGGTGGGACCAAAGGGTAGGAGTTGAGGGACTGGCTTTTTTTTATTGTTCCCTTCAGAGATTAGATTTGGGCTGATTGCAAACATCAGCATTCTGCACTTTCGAGGGAATTAGTTTTCTCTTCCTTCCATCCCCTCCCCCCCGCCCCCAGTAAACAGTGCTGAACTGATGATGCAACATTCAGCTTTAATATGCTGAAGAGGCCCCAGCTAAGGTTGCATTATTACCAGCAGCAGCCTACTATCCAGAACTATTGTGTTGAGCAGATCCTAGAATGTTTCCCTAGAGAAGGAACAATCATTCATTTTCACTGTCTGCCAATGTAAAGATGTGGCTAAAAGAAAAGTTAGATTCTGCACAGGAGGAATTAGCATTGGACACTTTGACTGATGTGTGGGTATAGAATTTAGTTACCATCAGGGCGATGTTTCAAAGAAAACTAAGGGTCTCAATTAGTGGAAATGCATTCTACAAAGCACTCAGTAAAACAGGCCCACAGGTAAAGACTAGACTGGTCTAAACAAAACACCCTGACCTGCACATGCCCTTACTTCGGACCTCCTAAACCCTCAAAGCTGGATCCAGAGCCAAATGTCACATATGGCTCCTATCTTTATGATGGGATGGGCCAAAATAATGGATCCATGCATGCCCTCTTGAACTCCGGAGTGTTTGAAATCCAGACCCGAATTTTGCAGCTTGGGTCTATTAATAATGATAACACTGAAAACATTGAAGTCAATGGGCCAAGTGTGCATTGTCTCACTGGACTTGATTCTCGTTTTACATTAAAGCCACTTTGCACCACTCTGGCGGTATAATGTGGCCTTACAGGGCACGTAAATGTAATTTATGTCCACTTTAAGACCCCTTTATACTGACAAAGTGGTGCCAAGGGGCCTTAGTGAAAAGAGAATCAGGTCCAATGAGACTATTCACAGCCATAAGAACTACACGGGGCAGCAAGTGTTTGTGGGATCAGACTTGCATACAGTACTGATAGGCCCAAATCCAGATTCTGTCCTGTTTTTATTCAGTCCTTACTCAGGGATACTTGTTCCTGAATTTGTGCTAAGCAAAAACCAAGTAAAGAATCAAAGATTTGGCCTATTTAAACTAGTCCCTAGATTCATTTACTGTATAGTCCTTAGGGTACTCACAGAGGTGCATTGAAAATAACGTTATTTCCACAAGAGATTTATCATTGCTGTGTTATTGCCACAGTAGCCATGTCATTACAATCAGATTTATATCACCATAAGAAAGTGGTTCCTTAGAAATTAAACAGCATTCCCCAATGGGATAATTTCTCCTGCTAAATTCCCACATGCAAATAACAAAAGCCACAGGTAAATTTACTGCAGAAATTCAGACAACAGAAGACCTATTACTGTCAAGCTAATGACTACTATAGCTGCCAGAAAAAATAACAAATATAGATCAAGAGCTGAAGTTGCCTAAAGATTCAGATAGGTGCCTAGTGAAATTTACAAAAGCACCTAAAGGAGTTAGCTGCCTAATGCCCATTGATTTCAATGGGAGTTAGATGTCTAACCTGCTTAGGTACTTTTGTAAATCTCCCTACGTGCCTATCTGCATCTTTAGGCACCTAAATCTCTTTGTAAATATAGTCTCATCTTACTACACCAAATACCAAAGACATTGACAAAGATACTTATGCGTTGCTATCAGGGTTAAGCCAGGGTGTTATAGTGTGTCCGCACCAGAGCACCCCCTTTCAGCACTGTGTGGTGAAGCAGCAACGCAGCCTCAGTTTTCCAACTGCTCTTCTGCTGCTCCACACCCGTGCTCTAAGACAGGGGTAGGCAACCTATGGCACCTGTGCCGAAGGCGGCACACGAGCTGATTTCCAGTGGCACTCACGCTGCCCGGGTCCTGGCTACCGGTCCGAGGGGGCTCTGCATTTTAAATTTAATTTTAAATGAAGCTTCTTAAACATTTTAAAAATCTTATTTACTTTACATACAACAATAGTTGAGTTATACATGATAGACTTATAGAAAGAGACCTTCTAAAAACGTTAAAATGTATGACTGGCGCGCGAAACCTTAAATTCAAGTGAATAAATGAAGACTCGGCACACCACTTCTGAAAGCTTGCCGACCCCTGCTCTAAGGCCTTCTGGATTGCAGAAATTTAGGTCTCTGGCTAGGCCACTTACAGTTCTACCCCTTCGGGTAGTCAAAGTCCAAACCAGTATGAAGCAACATAAAGTCTTCCCTTTCCTCTGGTAGATCTGCGAGGCACCAGTCTTCGCCAGTCCCACAGTGAGAGCTCCACATCTGCTCTCTCTACCTCCTCCCCTCCAAGGGAACAAGGCTCTTCTTTTTTAACACCCTTCCTCGAAGCCTGCCTCTTGCTCCAGGTATCTCAATTTGGGCTCATTGGGCCTTCAGTAGCCCATTAACCCCTTCCTGCCTTGCGTGGAGGCTTATGTGCCCCATTATATATGCATATTAAGGTATTATGGAAGAAATAAAATATTTCAAACCATCCTTCAGGTAGGGGTGTGTGTGTGTGTGTGTCTGTCTGTCTCTCTCTATATATAGCTTTAAAGATCTGTGGCAGTTGGCCCAAATAATCCACCCTCTTTGCAATCTCCCTCATATAACCAATAAAATAATTGCATACAAATTAGGTGTAGAGCTAGGGAGGTGATTGGTTGAGCCATCTCGCAATTGTCTCGGTCTCTTGGCATGGCATAGATACATGTCTTGCTGTCACACAGGTGTAATTTGTAAACTCAGAATGGCTGAGAAGTTAACAAACGGATGGTATCAGAGCATGAAACCCAGTGGTGATTCAACCCGGTGATATTCTGAATAAGACGACCTCTCAACCATGCTTGTAACTATTTCCATCGCTTCACACTGGCTCAGAGATTTTGGGCTTCAGAGTGACACAGATACACAAAGTAACAAGTGAATCTTTTTTATTTATATATATATAAAATCTGTGTAACCAAATGGGAAGCAGGTGTCAGTCAAGGGAAATCCGTCTGATCTAGACCAGTCCACCGAATAACCAGACATCTCACAGTCTATTTACAACAGAAGTTTTCAACTGGGGTGGCAGAGGGGTGTCCCCCTGGGGCATGCGTCAAACTTTCTACGGGGGTCAAAGCAAGCCTTCTAATTCAGAAATGTATGCCACTCACTCCAATTTGGCCTAGCTACACCTTTGTCATGATCCAGTGGGAGCAGTGGTGGAGGCAGACAAGGAGGAGGACAGGGCTGGGGACCCATGCAGGTCAGGGCTGGGATCCTGGGTGGATCACTCCACTCGCTGCCCCAGCTCTGCACAGTGCTGCTGCCTGCACTTTACCCTGTTAGTGCTGGCCTCGCACTTCAGCCAGTTGGCACAGGCCAGGCCTGGCCCACCGAGTGCATTGGCTCCTCTGTGGCCTCAAGGATTTTGCCTGCTCTGCATCATTTAATTTGTGCTGGGGCTTGCCAGGGCAGAGCCCCAGCACCTCTGGGCCTGGCAGTTCATAGCGCCCACACCTCTGGGCCTGGCAGTTCGTAGCACCGGCACCTCTGGGCTTGCTGCATCAGTTCTGAAAGTAAAAAAAATTGCTTGATCCCTGGCACTTCTTATGAATTAAGCACTGCTTCTCTGGCTATCTGGCTGCACCAGGGGATGACCTCAGGGCGTCCCTAGTAAGTGGGGTGGTGATGGGGGCAGGGGGTGGAGCTTGTGCCTCCCACAGGGCACAGGAATAGAAGAGGGGAGGCCCAGTGGCGCTAGCTCCCCAGAGACTTCAGGGATCTCTGAGCTGGGGTAGCCTCTGGGGCACAGAGGCTTGGATCCCACCACCCTACCCTGGGGATTGGAGAAATGAGGGGGGAGTATCCAGCCCCCGTTGTAGGGTAAAGAGCCCTGCTGCTAACTTGACATCTAGTCAGTTACAAAACAAAAGTTAAGGTCCTGCACTCCCCACCTCTGCCTTGAGGGCCCCTACTCTGCAACATGACCTCTCCTCTGCCTTGAGGGAACCTCTACACACACCTGCCACCTGCCAATCATGATGGAGAGGTAGCTGGCTGGGCCCAGTTGGAGTGGTATTGCAATCCTGTGTGCCAGGCAGTATCCTTGTCACTTCTGAGGAGAAGTAGGGGGAGGTGAGGGCGTCAAGTTAAAAAAATGCTAAGGGGGGCATGATTCAAAAAAGGTTGAGAACTCCTGCTTTAGAACAAGCATGGGAGAGATTAGAAAGGGTCCCTACAGCACACAGATTGTCTGCACGAAGCATAATTTCCCACCCCTCGTTCTGAGCACCACAGCTACCTCCCTCCCCTGAATCTGAGGGTTATTTGTTATCTCTACTCGGGCTATAATAAACAGTTACAAGCAAAGGGAGTGCCCATGCCTTGTGCCTATAAAGGTTAAGGGTTCTAGTGTGCATTTAAGGCACATCTGCACTTGAGGGCAGTGAGGTGCCTCAGCTGGACACATTGCTCCCTGGAGCTCTGGGTCTGCAGCATGCAAGTGACCGTCCAGATCTGCAGGCTGGTATGGAGGCATGGGATCACGCCTTGTGTCTTCTGCAGTGATTAGTTCCACTAGCGCTTTTAGCCTCATGCTGCCTATGCTCAGGTGAGTGCAAAGGTTGCAATTTGTACATCCACCCTGGGGCAAGTCACAATCTGGCCCTGAATGCTTCCCCTTGAAGTGTTCTTTGCATCCATGATGGAACCTCATGATCTCCATAATTCCCAACCAACCCCTTCTTGAACTCCACTCCTGGCTCCTTCTCCTGCAACTCAGCCATCATTCTTCTGCAAGTGCATTGCAGTGAATTGATTCCTGGATATTGCAGTGCCCTGAACTTTTGTCTTCTGAACTAATTTCAGTCATTTAGATGTCTGTACTGTTTTACTTAGTCTGGGATGCAAGCCAGAAAGAGTGGAATGGAGAGATTCAGCAACTCATTTACTCTTTGCCTTGAATGCCTGTCTGGCTTTTGCACCAATATTTACTTTCTGGCTCATGAGGACTGCATGGGATTCCCTTTGGAGCCCATCAGTGCTGTTCCTTAATTGGAAAAAGGGGTCACTATTGTGTAACATGAGATATTCCCTGTCCCCAAGGGTTGAGCAGGTAGCCCAACAACCCTACAAGTTTTCTTATTTTGTTTTTACGCCTAAATTCCATTCCACAATAGCAATGTGATGATCTAGGCATTGCACTCCAGAGGTGAGACAGACATTAAAGAGGAACAGGCAGGGCGTTTCAGCTGATTTTTTTCAGATAGTTAAGTAACTTGGTCTTTGTTTTCATGCTCAATAAAAACACTCAAGGTGTGCTATAAATTATCATTCATAAATGTATGCATTCCATGTTGCTGTGTCAAATATACTGAATCTATAAATATATATTGTGACAAAGTTCCTCCTCTATCTAGGTGGGTCCTGCGCTTATTAGCGGATTTTCTTGCCTCAGAGATTCACCATGTGGGTTGGGGAACAGCCCAGAGACCTTCCCCTCTGGAAGAACCCACAGTCCAGGTCAATTGGGAGGTTTGGGGGGAACCCGGGCCCGCCCTCTACTCCGGGTTCCAGTCCAGAGCCCTGTGGACTGCAGCTGTCTATAGTGCCTCCTGTAACAGCTGCATGACAGCTACAACTCCCTGGGCTACTTCCCCATGGCCTCCTCCAAACACCTTCCTTAGTCTCACCACAGGACCTTCCTCCTGGTGTCTGATAATGCTTGTGCTCCTCAGTCCTCCAGCAGCACACCCTCTCACTCTCAGTTCCTTGCGCCTCTTGCTCCCAGCTCCTCCCACTCACACCACAAACTGAAGTGAGCTCCTTTTTAAAGCCCAGGTGCCCTGATTAGCTGCTTTAATTGATTCTAGCAGCTTCTTCTTAATTGACTCCAGGTGTCCTAATTAGCCTGCCTGCCTTAACTGGTTCTAGCAGGTTCCTGATTACTCTAGTACAGCCCCTGCTCTGGTCACTCAGGGAACAGAAAACTACTCATCCAGTGACCAGTATATTTGCCCTCTACCAGACTCCTGTACCCCACTGGTCTGGGTCTGTCACATATCCCTCCCCCTTGCTCAATGCCAAGGGGTTGGGCAGCTTGGGACGCCAGACAATGCACACGTGACAAGCCATCGGCGTTGCCATGATGGCTCCTTGCTCTGTGTTGCACACAGAACTGGAAAGGTTGGAGGGATAAGAACCATCTGGTCACCCTTGTGTTCTTCTCCTTGTTCCGCTGCATCCATTGAAGGGGGGCATGGTTGGTCACGAGGACAAATCAGCGCCCAAGCAGGTAGTAGCGCAATGTTTCCATGGCCCATTTTACAGCAAGGCATTCTCTCTCCACCACTGCATATTTTTGTTCCCTTGGAAGGAGTTTCCGAATGAGGTATAGAATTTGGTGTTCCTCCTCCCCGACCATCTGTGATAGAACGGCCCCCAACCCTACTTCTGATGCATTTGTCTGCAGGGTAAACTCCTTGGTGAAATCAGGGGCTATCAGTACGGGGTTACTGCAGAGGGCAGTCTGTAGGTCTGTGAATGCTTCCTCTGCTGTGTCAGACCATCTCACCAGATCAGGTCCACAGGCTTTCACTAGGTCTGTCAGGGCGCTTGCCCTTGTGGCAAAGTGGGGGATAAATCGTCGGTAATACCCCACCACACCTAGGAACGCCCGGACTTGTTTCTTGCGACTTGGTCGGGGCCAATTTTGGATGGCCTCTAACTTGTTCACTTGGGGTTTTACCAAACCTTTTCCCACAATGTAGCCAAGATATTTGGCCTCTGTAAACCCCACAGTGCACTTGGCAGGGTTTGCTGTAAGGCCAGCTCGCCTGAAGGTATCGAGGACTGCCTCCACCTTCTCCAGGTGGGTTTCCCAGTCTGGGGTATGAATGACCACATCATCCAAGTAGGCAGCAGCATAACTGTTATGTGGGCGTAATAGCTTGTCCATGAGGCGTTGGAAGGTAGCTGGGGCCCCATGTAGTCCAAAAGGGAGGACAGTATATTGAAAAAGACCCTCTGGTGTAGAGAACGCAGTCTTTTCCTTTGCGTCTTCCGCAAGGGGAATCTGCCAGTACCCCTTTGTCAAGTCTAGGGTAGTCAAGTATCGGGCGTTACCCAGACGGTCCACTAGCTCATCTATGTGAGGTATGGGGTATGCGTCGAACTGGGATACTTCGTTTAGTCGCCGGAAGTCGTTGCAAAATCTTGTGGTGCCATCAGGTTTGGGCACCAGCACGATTGGGCTGGACCACTGACTGTGGGATTCTTCGATGATCCCCAACTCCAGCATTATTTTACTTCTCCTTTTATTTCCTCCCTTTTTGCCGTTGGCACCCAATAGGGCCTCATTGTTACTCTGGCCCCAGGGTTTGTAACGATGTGGTGATATGTCTCGGTTGTTCGACCCGGTTTTGTCGAGAACACATCTTGGTTCCAGAAGATTATCTCAGACACCTCATTCTTCTGGTCTGGTGTTAAATCGGGAGACACTCTAACCTGTTTGGAAGGCTTGTTTTCCTGGGTTAGGTCTTTTTGGACCGCTGTGCATGCCTCTTGTGCATGCCAGGGTTTCAGAAGGTTAACGTGATAAATCTGTTCTTGTTTCCTGCGTCCTGCCTGCCGCACCTTGTAGGTTACTTCCCCCACGGGTTCAACCACCTCATAGGGCTGTCCTCTCAAAGGCCAGAAGATATGCCTCTACATCATCCTCCCATGTCATTTTCTGCAGCCAATGGCTGGCCCATATGAGCCGCGTCCCATCATGGCTGCGATTCAGCTCTGTAAGGGACTTTACCTGGTTTACCAGTTCCTGCAACATAGCTCGGTCTTGAGCAGCCTGGTCCATCAGCAGGCGATTAGTCTCTTGCTGCAGCCACCCTGCCTCCTGTTGGGCGGCTGCCTGGACACAGGTAGCCTCCTGCTGGGCCGCCGTAGCATGTATCAGTGCCCACACTACGTCATCCATTGTGGTGAAAAAAAATTAAACCCTCTCCTTTTGTTTTTGTTTTTTTTTTAAATAACCCTCCTTCCACCATGCTGTGCACCCCAAGATCCCACTCTTGACACCAGTGTGACAAAGTTCCTCCTCTATCTTGGTGGGTCCTGCGCTTATTGGCGGATTTTCTTGCCTCAGAGATTCACCACGTGGGTTGGGGAACAGCCCAGAGACCTTCCCCTCTGGAAGAACCCACAGTCCAGGTCAATTGGGAGGTTTGGGGGGAACCTGGGCCCGCCCTCTACTCCGGGTTCCAGTCCAGAGCCCTGTGGACTGCAGCTGTCTATAGTGCTTCCTGTAACAGCTGCATGACAGCTACAACTCCCTGGGCTACTTCCCCATGGCCTCCTCCAAACACCTTCCTTAGTCTCACCACAGGACCTTCCTCCTGGTGTCTGATAACGCTTGTGCTCCTCAGTCCTCCAGCAGCACACCCTCTCACTCTCAGTTCCTTGCGCCTCTTGCTCCCAGCTCCTCCCACTCGCACCACAAACTGAAGTGAGCTCCTTTTTAAAGCCCAGGTGCCCTGATTAGCTGCCTTAATTGATTCTAGCAGCCTCTTCTTAATTGACTCCATGTGTCCTAATTAGCCTGCCTGCCTTAACTGGTTCTAGCAGGTTCCTGATTTCTCTAGTGCAGCCCCTGCTCTGGTCACTCAGGGAACAGAAAACTACTCATCCAGTGACCAGTATATTTGCCCTCTACCAGACTCCTGTACCCCACTGGTCTGGGTCTGTCACAATATGTTTCTACCTACAAATATAGACAGAAAAGGAAGGGCAAATTGGAAAGAGTCTCTCAGGTTTTTAATATGACGCCTACGACCATAAAGTGAAATCCTGAACCCATTGAAGTCAATGGGTGTTTTGCTATTGTCACCCTGGATAGTTCAGTCGTAGACAACTACTGCCTAGTGTCAAATCTTCCGTTCCTGAGCAAGTTCACAGAGACATTAGGCGAAGGCCAACAACAAGCTCTTCTAACTGAAGCTAACATTCTCGACCTGATGCAATCTGGATTCAAGCCAAGACATGGAACTGAAACTGCTTCAATGGCACAGATGTAGGATCTCCCGCTGTCAATAGATACAGGGTAGACAACCATTCTCATCCTCCTGGACCTATCGGCAGCATTCAGCCCTGTTGACCATGAGGCAATGCTGTCTTACCTGAGAGAGATGGCAGGGGCCTGGGTGATGTGCTAAAATGAGACCTTTCTGGAGAGATGCACCCAATGAGTAGTGATGGGAAACTGCACCTCGACCATTAGACCCCTCACTGATAGTGCTCCACAAGGATCAATTCTCTCTCCTGTCCTTTTCAACATCTACATGCAAACACTACGTGAACTGGTCAGATGGCATGGGCTGAAGTGCCAGCTGTATGCAGGGGATTTGCCCAAGGTCACCACGTACGGCCACATTGCTACCACCACGATGCCCCAGTGCTTAGCTACCACAAACATCAAATCTATCTATCCTCCATTCTCTATATTGACTTACTGTTGAATTTCAAACAAAGTTAAGGTCTCTGATCTTATCTTTGAGGCACTCCATGGCCTGGGCTGAGGATATTTGAAAGCTTGCTCACAGCTCCAGGACAAAGACTGTGGTACATTTCTGTGGCACAACAGAACTCTCAACAATAAGGGTAATGCTCACCTGTGTGGGAAACAGAACTTTCTCAGTGGCCTGTCTGAGCCTGTAGAATGAACTCCCCCATGAACTAGGGACCATTGCAAACCTCACCACCTTCCACTACTAGTGCAAGGCACATTTGTTTGACCTTGCTGTCTCTAACATAGCAACTTGTATATTAACCCCCCCCTTCCCCCCTCCAAAAAAAGGGGGAAGGGGGAATGAGAGAACACACAATACATGACAGACGTTAGTCACTAAATGCACTACAGGAAGGCGCTCCGATACTACAGTGATCAGTGTGGTATTAGAACCTATATAGAATAGGAGTTTTCCCATTGACTTCAGTGGGGCCAGAATTTCACTTACAGTATCTAAGCCCCCCACCCCAAGATACACCTTGAATGCCTGTAGCCTATAAATTTCATTGTAGGTCAGATGTTCTGAGTTTTACTCCATTAAGTCCCAATCCTGCAAAGGGATGCACTGCACATGGTGTGGATCCCTGCATCTGTTCAAAATCTTGTTGATTTCAGTGGCACCCTGCCCATGAGCATGCTTTTGCAGGATCAGGCCCTTAGCTGGTAGCACAGAAAGGGGCCTGATACTAACATTCAGATTTCCCCATTCCATGGACCATCAAGGATATTCAGATCCAAGGTTTGGTTTCAAGCCAAGTTAGAGAGCAGAGTTCACTGCAAAATTTGGGTCTGGATTCTGAACCTCCCAATGACTGCAGGTAGGGGGTTTTGGAATCTGGGTTTGGTACCATGTTTAGTAACCTATTTACAAAGGGGAAACTGTGAACCTTCCAATAGTATCTAGAGAATGACCCCAAAGAAGAGTGGGTTACACAGACAAAAAGGAGATCCGATAGCTGTGGTAACATGCACGGTACCTGCCCAATTAATAACTGTCTCTCTTCTTTTTATTCTTTATTGAGCTAATACAACCGCCTGCCCCAACATAAGTATAAAAGGAAATATGCTCCCTCCCCATTCCTCTACAGACGCTGCCGCGGTCATGTTGACATATAACAGATTCCACAGCTATAGCTGCTATATCGAGAACTGCCTGTGCCAAGACTTCCTATTGTGTGCCTTGCCCTCCCTCTCCTCTCTCCCCTCCCCTCCTGATATCCAGGAAGAACAGTCCCAGCCTATTACCCAGTCAGTACACATGCTAACACTTCACCCTCATGAATCTTTCATGGCACTCCAGAAGATTGTTCAAGCATACGCCACAGGGCCACTGCAGGGCCGCCTGGATCAGCTAGAGCTGGATAAAATAGGAGAAGGCAGCAGCGGCTCAGCACAGTGCCTGCCAGGTCCAAGTCAGTGAGGGGTGATTAATTGGGACAGGTTTAAGCAATGTCTTCTAGGTAGAGTGCTCTGCAGCCGGCTACACAGAGAGATCCTGCCCGCTATGGCACGTAGCTCCTCATTTGCAACGTTCCGGCTTAGTCTCACAGAGAGGAAAAAACAAAAAAATTAAACCTCAAGCCTTTCAGCAAAGCCAAGCAAGCTAGGAAACAGCAGTTAGCAAACAGCGCTTAGTTCTGCATCCTGGCAGCGTGTGGCTGGCTGGTACCCCGATTAGCACGGCATGTTCATTACAAGCACCACGATGGGCTCTATTCCATCAAACCACATACAACGCTTTCCTCCCCCTCCACATGCAAACGGGTGGGCACTTTGTACCAGGAGGGATGGAAACAAAGAACATCGGGTTTGAATTCTCATGCTCATTTAAAAATATCAGCAGGAACTGACCCTCTTTATGGTGTGTTTCTGAGTTATGTAATTCGGCAGCCGAACTGGAGGGCAGCCCTTGATCCCGAAAGGCAGCATGCGACTCAGGAATCAAGTGCCACAGTGGATTAGCTTATGCGTCTGCAAAGGCAGGCGAACGATGGCCAAATCCTCCCAGCCCCTATCTCCCCCCAAACATCTTCAGAGCCTATACATGTTTGTGCAGCACTCAAAACAACAACAAGAAAAAATTATTCCTCCAAATCACCCCTCTCACCAGTGAATGAATAAATACAAAGCTGTATCGAAGCACAGAACACATCGGTGATAGCTCAGGACAACGTACCTTATTCAGGGAGTAATGACAAAGCCAGAGCTATGGGTGTTGTTTTGCTTCTTTTGCCTTAGATTCAGATTGTAAACGAGGGGCAGAACTAACCATCTCTAGAGGATGACCCTTCCCCCGCCCATTTGAAAACTATTTAGTCCCTGCCTCCTCAAGTGATTGACAAACATCCAGACCAATTGCACCATACACTGCTCCTTTGGGGCTACGAAGCCACATTACAGGTAGGGCCTTTGCTACACATTGCGCAGGTCTTTTAATGCCACTGACATGGACCACTCACCAGTGCAATGTGTATATCTCACACCCAGACTTAGAGTTAAACGTGTTAATGTGAAGAATGACTTATACGGTGAAGGATGCCTCTCAGTATCAGTCTGGCATCAGAATAAGAATAAGAACACTGCAAGATGATCCTAGAATTATGTCAATAGGGTTATTCGAAGAAACATTGGAAATGCCATATTACCTACAAACAGTATCCCATCTTTGACAGTAGCCAGCACCAGATGTTTCACAGCAAGGTGCAAGAATCCCTGTAACAGACCATTATGGAATAACCTGCCCAAGGGGAAGTTTCTTCCTAGCTCCAAGATATTAGTGAAGCATGAGTGTTGTGAATGCAGTTGTGAATACTCTGATTCTCCAAATACATTTATAATTGTTTTTGAATCATGTTTATCCTAGGCCTCAATAAAATATTGTAGCAATGAGTTCTATGGGTTAATTATGTCTTGCATAGAAACTATTTCCCTGGTCAGTTTTAAATTTGCTGCCTTTCAACTGGATTGAATTTCTCCTTGTTTTTGTATCATAAAAAAGGGTGAATAGGCATTCCCGATTTGCCTTATATACACACCACTCACTGTCGCCACACATCATCTCCTCTCTAAGCTAAATGGTCCCCATCTTTCAACCACTCTTCATATGCAAGCCTTTCAATGTCTCAGTCCCTATTTCTGCTATATCTTTTTGAGATTGTTTGCCTGGAAATGAACACAGTATTCTAGGCAAGGCCATATTATTGATTTATATAATAGCATTATAATATTCTCAGCATTATTTTTAATCCCACTCTTTATACTGCCTAACATTTTCTTTGCTTATCTGATGGCCGTTGCACATTCAGAGCAGAGATTTTCACTGAGTTGTCCACATTGACACTCAGGTCCTTTCCTTGAACCATTACAGTTAATTTAGAAACCATCAGTATGTAGGAGTAGCTCAAAGGTTTCCTTCCACTTGGCTTTACTCTGCATTTGCCAACAATGAATTCCATCGTCAAGCGTGCTGCCCAGTCACCTACCTTTGCTTGGTCCCTCTGAAGTTCTTCATTGTCTTCCCTAGTCCTGGCTAACCTAAGTAAATTTGGGCTGCTTGCAAACGTTGCTACTTCGTTGTTCATATTCTTTTTCAGCTCCTTAATAAATATATTACACAAGACTAGAGCTCCCAGGGATCCATATCCTGTAGGTCTCTTGCATTACAGCCAAACTTACTTTAATATAAATTTATAAACCTATTACAATACATCACATACTTAAACTATAAGAAAAGATACACTATACACACACAAGCAAGCAGGTTAGTCCTATAGACTATACTGTTAACCTTTGACTATGATGGAAATTGACCATTTATCCCTTCTCTTTGTTTTCCCTCTCTTAACCAGTTTCTGATCCATGACAGTATTTCGCCTTTAACTTCATGACTACTTAGTTTCTCTAACAGTCTCTTAGGAAGAACTTTGTCAAAGGGTTTGTAAAAGTCCAAATCAACTAGATCATCCATTTCTCCATTAATCCACTCTTTCAACAAAAAGCTTGTTTTCTTTCCCTTCATCCTTCTTGATATAATTGACTATATTCGAGACCTCTATCCTTGAGGATCATTCTGGAGGGCTTGTTTCTCCCCAACCTTGGTTTTATTGTCCCTAGGGTGTAGAATTGATCTCCTTAGATGAATCCCCCAGCCCTGCCTCCATCCATTTTTCAAAAGGACTGAAATAATATATTCTTTCCTGAGAGATTTTCTATTTTAATCAGTATCAACTGTTCTGTAGGATACCTGCCTTCTTGCATATTTTTTGCAATTGTAAAACTTCATTAGGCTTTTTAGACGTGTTATTTTTAGATTATTTAGTTACTATTTTAAAAACACACTACTATCCATAATAATAAATTTTAACTATAAGTGCAGAGCCCTGAGAGCCTTGGTGGGGGACTTTTAAAGTATAAAATAACAATTCACAATAAATAATAATAATAAATTATTATTGCTGATAACAAGGGAATGTGCTATATTTTCATAAGCTCTAGACCACCTACAGCTCACAAAATATAATGGGAAACATTAAGCGTTTAACTGGTTTTATACATTTCCTCCCCCACCTCCACTCCCCATGTTCTGTAATAGATTTACAAACAGTATAAGGGAAAAAAAAATCTTCCCTTATAAGAATAGCATCAAAATTCTTCTCAGCTTTCCAGCTGCTGAGTGTTTCTGAAGCCTTCAGTGAAATGCAATTAGTATCTTTTACCGCCTGCCTTCTGGGGATAGTGACATTATTATCTTATTGCAGTTTCACCTTGACATGCAGATCACAAGGCAGAGAGCTGGATTCTGTCTCGAGACGGCTTGAAATGTGGCATTTCCACAGATGGCTCAGTGATTTGAGAAAAAGGAGAAAGAGAAAAAAGCAAAGCGAGCCATTTTCTAGCTTTATAGATATCAGCTTTAAAAAATTATTTAAAAAAAGAGAATTAGAAATTGAAAAAAATCACACACATCAGCTCTTTGCAGGACAAACAAGGGAAAGAAATAGGGTGAGGGGGTGATGCAAAAGGCTTTTCAAAATCCTTCCCAAGCTAAACCCCAGCACTAGATGCTGTTGTGAAAGTGCCAGCATTTGGGTTTCGGCTTATGTAAGGACCCCCTTTTTCCTCAACCCAAACCCTCAGCATATTTCAGTTCCATATGGACATATTCACAGATTTTTCTTCTCACGGGAGGAGGAGAGAAGAGAAAGAAAAAGAATAATTTTATATCCTTTCAAAAAAAATTATCATAGAGACATGATCTGCAACTCTTTAACTACACTAATGGGGTCAGCCCTGCTAAATGTTGAGCTGTCCAATGTGTAATATTTGCCTCTTTGAGTAGTGGGTTGATGGTTTTTTGTTTGTTTTGTTTTGTTTTGTTACAGTAAACTTCAGGTTGCATAGCCTGAAAGAATGGGCTTTCTGAACAGCAAAAGCAGAGTAAGTCTAAGGTGTGTGCACACGCATGCATGCATGTCCTTCTTTAGTTTAAGAAGAGTCTCTCGTGACTCGGAGACCGACACTGCCTTGTGGAGACCTCTAAGGAAAGAGTCTATCCTCACATATACAGCCTTATCTCAGCCTGCCTGCTTCCAAGCTGACCTTTAGAAGCAGTAATTTTCATTTGCTTTCAGTGTCCTTGGATTTGAACTCGCATCCCAGCAGGAGCGAGCTCAGAACACCAATGAGTGAGTGGGACACTGTGTATGAAAGGAGGTTGGGTTTAAACATTATTTAAAAGTGGGCTTACAAGTCTGGCAACTTCAATAGGTGATGTGAAAATTTACTGTTGTGAGGAGGGGCTATTACTGTCATCATCCAAGGTCTTTCCTGACTTTGGTGGCAGACATGTTGGCTTCTCAAGTCAAGCTGTCTGTTTTTCTCACATTTTGGCAGCATGTGTGCTTGCATCTGGAAGGAATTTCATTACAATTAAAGGTGAGAAGTGGCCCTTCACTCACCCGTCATAGCTTGAAAGAATTTTTTTTTTTTGGTCACTTGTGGTCCTGAAAGTTGATGGACATTGTCTCTCCTTCCAAGAAGAACGTGAATGGAATTCAGTCTAGAAGGGACACCCTCCCCCTTTCTTTAGACACAGATATTAAGTTTAACAGATGATGTCTGGCCAGAATACACAAAAACTGCAGCAGCACGCTTCGGCCTGCCTTTGATTCACTTACACTGGTGTAAATCAGGAGCAACTCCATTAACCTCAATGTAAATCTGGCATGAGAGCAGAATCAGGAATATCCTGAGATATGTAGCGTGATAACTGACTGTATTGAGAAAATGGTGCTGCTTGTGAATAAGTCAGCTGAAGATCTCACTGCTTCTCCGCCGCCCGTCAGCCTATTTTTTCTTATTACTATTAATTAATAGCAATCCTCCGCATTCTACGATAATGAAATACCCTTCGGAAACCAGCAATAACTTCCATATATATGAAATCACCCACTCTTAAAGAAAGGTGAGATAAGAAGCTTCAAAACGTTGAGAGCGAGGGTTTGATTTGAACATTTATTCCAAGCTGGGTTGGAGAGTGCTCTGGAACAGCTTCTCTTTTATAGGAATATAGGACTGGAAAAAAACTCCTGGGTTATTGAGGCCAGGTAACTCCATCATATACTCTCTGAGAGATTGATACTTCCAATTCTGGTTGGCAATGTGGAGAGAACAGTTCCTCTCATAGTACTTGGGCACTTCCAGTTCTTATCCCACCTAAAACCACCCTAAGTGAAGAGGCGTAAAAATGGAACTAAAAGGTTATCAGAACATTCCGCATGTTTCAAGATTGGCTCAAATTCAATTCTACAAATAAGAGAAGTTCTAGGGACTGGTAGGGAATGGAGAGGGAGAAGGAAACTATTCATATTTTAAATGAACTGGTTTGCCAGTTCCCAGCTCTGAGACCAGATCTACCCAAATCTCTTAGAGTCTCACTCTGTAAAGTTAGATTTCTGTAATGAAAAAATCTACTGTTTGTACTGTCTAAAACTCAGCTCATAGGGGGCTGTGAGATCCTTTTCTCTGGTTTCAGATCACTTGGATCCTCATGGCTTGACTCTCAGGTATGCACAAACTCAGTAACTCAGAAACACTCTGCCTCTAAATCAACCTGTCAAGTTTCATGAAGCAAACCCATCAACTGGCCACGGTATGCTCAAATTTACAGATGGACCAAAGCCACCATAATCATATCTGAATTCAAACTTCCTCACAATTTGATTTGGCCCATTATAAAGTTAAGAGACAACTGCAAGCATGGTACCAGGATCAGAACCTCGCCACAGTTCAAGGCTATTTACATGCAGGGTTTTGATTCAGTCAATTCTCTGCTTGATACTGGACCCAGTTATGAACCTTAGCATGAAACTTTCAATGACCATAGACTGGATTCCAAGTTTATAATGAAACACAGAAGCCAGGAGAGTTTGGTGTCTTCTAGATTATATAACAGAAGATTTGTCTGGCTTTGTTGAGTCTTATGTCCTGTAGCCACAATGAGATGAATATATGTTCTGTATACTCTGTACCTGTAAGGCCCCTAACCCCACTCCCACAACAACTTCCTGAGGACACGCAGCCAAAGATGGGACTGAAGGAGCTGCTGTTAGCAGTTTGGTGAGCATCTCCTGTTTTCTATTTAGATCCATTTCCGGCTTATTGTTTATTTCTGATGTTTGTTTATTTTAAGCCCAAATGGCAAGTGTGTCTACTAAATTGAGCTCCTTTTCCACACACGCATCAGCTCAGTTTCTTCGCCTCTTATGATGAGGGGTTCACTGACCAATGATTGGTACAGTCATTTGTTAGAAGCCTAATTTGTAGTGACCTTATTCTCATACAGCAGGTGGGTTTGGGGCTATTAAAGAGAAGACATGACAGGAGTTAACATATCTCCAAAATCTTTATGAATTTATCATTTAAAAAAAGAGAGAGAGATAGAAAGGGTGTTGGTTTTTTAAAACACAGTAAAATATATTAAATAGGTGAATTGGTAACAATGGATGATGCTAATTAGAGATTCCATAAAGCAAGTGGCTAATTTCCAAAGAGAGTGGTGTGAGGCACAAGAGAAGCATCTCGACAATTTACAGCTTAACCAGTTTTTATTTTCTCTTTATTGCTGTTACCAGGATTAACAAATGCAAAGTATTTATCCCATTTTATTGGCAAATGCTTTTAGTACTTTAGTGCGTTAATGTAAATTTTGAAAATGTATTCGTTGTTTTGCGGTGAGTTTTTTGGGGTCTTTTTGGTTTTCTATTCCAAAATCTGAAGTTCTAACTTTTCAAGATAGGTTTATGAGTTTGTCAGTTAGGGTGTGACTGTACCTGCTCTAGCAAAGACATCTCTCATCTCTCATTAGGGACAGCATCAATAGACACATTTAATCTTTTATTAATTATTATTATTATTAAGGAAGAAAATCCTCTGGATTATAATAATCCTTTCCTAAAAAGATCCATATGCTAAATGGAAATGGATCAAAAGTGATGATAAAAATGTTACTTTCAAGATTCTGAGAGAGCATCAAAGGAGAAAAATTAAACAGAAATTAAACAAGAAACATTTCATTTTGTGGGCTTTTTCTGTATCTACTTATGTGTACTATATGTAGCACCTTCCATCTGAGGATCTCAAACTGCTTCACAAACAGTAATTAGGCCTCAGAACTCCCCATCAAGTAGATGTAACAAAACATGCTACTGCAGTTTGCCTTGATCTTGTTGGTTTGATTCCATGTTGACTTTTAATCGCTCCTGACCAGTTTCCTGCCAGGATACATCTGGTGAGTTGGTCTTAGTGCTGCTCTACGGTTGCAATAAAGTAGCCGAATGTGCAAGTCTATTAAGTTGGGAGTCCTCGAAACATATCAGTAGGGAAAAGAGTGATCCCCCTTGGAAGCCCTCTCTTGTGCTCTGGGAATAGGGTTCTTTCAGTAGCTCTGTACCAATAGCAACAGGAGTTCCAATATATACATTTCGATTGCTGATTTATTTAAAGAAAAATGTAGAACGGGTGGGTTATTGTTTCGGGTGCTAGCCTGGGAAATAGGAGACTTGGCTTCAATTCTCTGCTCTGCCACAGATATTTTGGGCAAATCACTTAGTCACTCTGGGCCAGATTTATAAAGGCAGATATGTGTCTAGGAGGAACTCCCATTGAAAGCCAGGCACCTAACCTACTTGGGCACTTTTAAAAATCCCACTAGGTGCCTATCTGCATCTGAAAATCTGTTGCCCATCTGTAAAATAAAGATAGTAGCACTGCCCAACCTCATAAGGGTGCTGTGAAGAAAATAAATATACTACATATTATGAGGAACTCAAATACTATGCTAACAGGGGCCATATATCTCTTAGATCAGTGGTACTCAACCTGTAGCCCACGGGCCGCTTGTGGCCGAATCAGCACATAGCTGCAGCCCATGTGACATTCTCGGGGCCATAGAGGTAGTATTGGATGCGGTCCACATAACACATTGTGGGCCAAATATGCGTCCCACAATGGTAAATAGATTGAGAACCACTGCCTTAGATAGATAGCTGTTTAGCTGAGAACCATCCTCTAATGTTCTTTCGCTGTGAAACACAGCACCTTCCACCACTGCTCTGTTTAAACAAGTCATCCAGGACTTGAGTCCCAAAGTGGAGGTGCCGGCCAGTGCACTGTGGAGTGAGTGGATGGGCTTTATCAGCATCTTTACTCCAAAGCGAAAGTCCAAAGCTTCCACTTTTTTGGTAGAGATCTGCCACTAGTCTTTCCCATTTTCCCATCACTGGCCCCATAATGGTACACAATATCCTAATCTCACTCGGATCCAACAGAGGCTCTGAGGTTAGGTAGATAGGCCCAGTTTCATCATTGTGCAGATTAGCTCGTCCTTCCAAGGGTTACGGTAACAGTTATGATCAATATAATCATTAATAGGCTCAAACGTGTGTAGTTGTGTGTGCTCAGCACCTTTCTAGACATAGCATTAAAACTGGAAAACTTTGGCCTAGATTTTTAAGGGTATGTAGGTATTGCTACGTTCAGTGTGAAAACTAAAGTGTCTTTGAAAGCATAAATTAGAACAGAAACACCTAGGATAAAAGGTCCTAAGAAAACTGGTAGACACTAGCTACTGTCTTAGCATGAAGACAATTATAACCATTGTAAAGAGCACGATCTTATGGTAAAGGGTAGTTTCGCCGCATGACAAAGCCCCGCTTGTTCTTCACAGTCTCCTGATATGAAATCATGCTTGTTACTCTTGCGATTTAGCTCACAGGCTAGAAGAATCCCTGGGGACATGAGGCAGAGAGAGCGAGAGGCACACACATACACACACACACAATACACACACAGTGCTGAAGCAATATTATTTCAACTTGTTTTGGACCAGGTGCCATTCTGCAACTTTCTCCAAGCTCTGAAGATAGCAGAGCCTTTTTGTGTTGGTCTCAGACTTTGGGAAGTGAATGGCACAAACGTACAGCAGCGAGAGGAGAGTAAGAAAGGCACCCACCCCACTGTGCAGGGCAGAAATGTGATGACTGCCCCAGCTTCAGGCTTGTTTGTTTGAGGATTCAATGGCCTAGAGCAGTGGTTCTCAAACTAGGGCCGCCGCTTGTTCAAGGAAAGCCCCTGGCGGGCCGGGCCAGTTTGTTTACCTGCCACGTCCGCAGGTTCGGCCGATCGCAGCTCCCAGTGGCCGCGGTTCGCCGCTCCAGGCCAATGGGAGCTGCAGGAAGCGGTGTGGGCCGAGGGATGTACTGGCTGCCGCTTCCCGCAGCCCTCAGGGGCTTTCCCTGAACAAGCAGCGGCCCGAGTTTGAGAACCACTGGCCTAGAGGATCCAACTTCAGTTTTTGCTAGCCTGAAAAACATTTCCCCAGACCCACCTTGACAATGATTTTTTCCCCGACTCTCTATCCTCCCAAACATCATTTTTGTCTCCAGGATTGCACCACTCTGTGCCTTCATCTGAAGGAACAACACAATTTCCTTATTCTATTTACAGCTTTATGGACAGAGGTATTCACTTTTTAGAATACTGGTCCATATCTGGTGACCAAGGCCAGGAAATAAAGATCAGTCTTTTACCAGCCCTTTTGTGTATCACACTTATTATACGACCCTATCTCGGGGGGAACATCAGCTAAACTCCCACCTCTCAGAGCAGATAAAATCCTTAGGCTTGTTACTATTGTTTTATTGGACTCTCTTTTGATGTAAAGAGGATGGATAAAAATAACTTTGTCCGAACTGTTCTGCTATTTATACACCTTCAAGTCAACAGTGTGACGGTTACCTGCCTGTGAGCTGTGCTAAAGCTCACGACATAATTTGGCCATATTTGATCTTGTTACGTGTATGTGGGAGAGAAGCAAAGTGAGAGCTATACAAGAGGCCTGCAAGGAGATAGGGCTAAAAGAAAAGCAAATTGTGTTAAAGATGAAGGGGGAGATTTTTCAGAGGCACAAATGGCAGTTCGGGGTCTAACTTGCAGAAAAAGTCAATGGGTGTTAAGCACTGAACTGCTATTTGTGCCTTTGAAAATACATTGGTCTTAATGCAGAGTAACCCCAAGAGTTATTCTTAGGGGCCCCAAGCAGGAAGCCACAAAGGCTGAATACAGCCCATCACAAAGACTTGGTACATTCCTTATAAATAAACAAGACAGCATCAAAGAAAATACATGGCTCCATCATCAATTTCTACTTCCAACTGGGACATTCCCAGGGCCCCGAACTTTGAGTAGCCACTTGGTAAAAAAGAGGTAACAGAATATTCATGAAGTCCATAAAAGCATATCATCATCAGTTCAGAAACGCCTGGGAGTTTTTCCTGAATCTGGCTAATGCCAGGAACTTTGTACTGTAACAAAACCTGACCTGCGGCCACCCAAAAATAAATGAAAATTATCAGCAAATCATTGTCCATTAGCTTCAGTGGGAAGATTCCTCCATTAAGAGAATAACTGGTGGGAAAAACTCATTTCCACTACAGCAAAAAATAATAAGTTCAGATAATGCAAATATAATTCAGAAGAAAGTTTGAACTATGCTCATTTGCTTAAAAATTACCCATTAACTACTGCATGCTAATTATCCAACTTTTTTTGTTTTGTTTTTATGAGAGAGATTCATTCATTTTTAAACAAAATAAATGCCCAGAAAATCATGCCACCCACTTCAATTATGATCAAAATAACCATCTCTATGATAAGTTAAAGCAGCAACAGCAGCCCGGAGAAAATGTATTCTGAAGATAATTCATTACTGAGCACTTTGTCTTCCCTTCCCTTAATAAACTAGTCATGTTTTTCACTTAATAAACATGGAAAATATTGGGGTATTTAATAGGGTAATTTGTACTACAAACTCCTGTAAAGATGTTTTGATTTTATTTTTTTGTGGTTCATAAAGCTCTAGTTTTGGAGTATATGTGGACAAAAGGACTTTGACTTCTTCATTTTTTCATTTCGGATTACTCACTAGAGATCCAAGACTCACTCCCTGATTCTGAATGGAGGTCTACATGGAATTTGAGAGCTAGGATGGGTAATTAGGTTTGTCACATTATTCCACAAAAGGCAGTAAGATATATGGTATGATTTTCAAAAATGCCTAAATGACTTTGGAGCCTAAATCCCATTGACTTTCAATAGGAGTTAGGCTCCTGATTGCCTAAGCGTATGTCTACACTGCATTGTAAATCCGGGTCTGTGGGACCTGCGCTTGTGGACGTGGTGTTTCCAAGTCCAGGCTTGAATTTTCCCACTGCATTGTAAACCTGGGTCTACAATTGCTAGACCTGGGTCTCAGAATCATGCTAACGTGTGCATACCTCACTACGTAGACCTTCTGACTTGGGTCTGCATGCATCCACACTACAAAATGACAGGGCTCGGACCCGAGTCTCAGGGGGCTCGGTCTCTGATCCCCCTCGCCCCCACAGCAGGGTCCTAGGACCCAGGTCCTGACTGCTTGCTGACCCAAGTCAGACAGATTTGTGTGTGGACGGTAGGGGGGATTGGGCTCACATCTGAGACTACAGTGTAGACATAATCTAAATCACTTTTGAAAATGGGATTTAGGCACTTCTGCAATTGTTAACCCTACACTAGGAACACAGCTCTTCCAGATGGTTTGAATGGATGGATCTCTTGGTATGGGGTGTGTGTATGTGTGGGGGGGGATAAAGTAGTTATCTTTATTCAGTTTTTAAATAAAAGCGCTGAATAAAGGAGAAATTAGATGGACTAACAAGGTTCTAAAAACCACACTGATATCTATCAGAGTAGCAGCCGTGTTAGTCTGTATCCGCAAAAAGAACAGGAGTACTTGTGGCACCTTAGAGATTAACAAATTTACTAGAGCATAAGCTTTCGTGGGCTACTGCCCACTTCTTCGGATGCATATAGAGTGGGACATATATTGAGGAGATATATATATATACACACATACAGAGAGCATGAACAGGTGGGAGTTGTCTTATCAACTCTTAATTGGCCACTCTATATGCATCCGAAGAAGTGGGCAGTAGCCCACGAAAGCTTATGCTCTAATAAATTTGTTAGTCTCTAAGGTGCCACAAGTACTCCTGTTCTTTTTACTGATATCTAGTCTAGCTACAAAGATGGGAGGCAGCCATATTTATTACTCGCCATTTACACCTAGGCAAGTGACCTTCTGTTTATTGTGCAAAACTTACTTACTTTGTTGTTACCTTGTCTCCTGATTCTACCCATTCCCCCATTTGTCTGATTTATCCACCTGTAGCATCCTAGTCAGGAAACTACATTGTAAACTCTCTGGACCAGGAACTGTCTTTTCTGTTACTTGTTTGGCATCCCTACTGCTATACAAATAAATAACCATACAATAATATTAAGTAATAATATATACATATATCTATACTCACATAAATAAAAACAGTGCTACACTTGCAGATGGGCCTCATCTTGTTCTCAATGAAGACAATCTCAGAACTCCCATGGACTTCAATGGGAACAGGACTGAGACCCAGTACAGACTGCTGGATGGCTAAAGATACCACGGGTCCGATACTCTTTCAAAGGGAAATTTCAGGATCCTTGGCATCCAGAGGGAGGTGCCTACAGGCTACAGGCCAAAATTTTCAAAACTGGTCTCCACGTTTGGGGGTCTCCGTTTTGGGGTGTCCATCCTGAGACATCGAGGGCATGATTTTCAGCCATGTGGAACATCCACAGCTCTGAATGAAGTTGGTGGGAGCTTCACTGGCTCACTACCTCTGAATTCAGCCACAGATGCTTCAACTTGGGTGCTCAAAAATAGAGGTCTGAGCAGGAAATCCACCAGAGCTGAAAGCAGTCAGTACCTCCCGGGTGGTGTTCGACAACTCAAGGGAGTTATTTACCCAAGGTCAGTTGCAGACCCAGAAATGGAAGTTGGGAGTCCTGACTCCCAGAACCTTGTTATAACCACGTCAGGGGCCAGAGGTTTCAAACCTCTTTGGAGCCAGCACGTTCCAACTCACCATCCACTGACCTGTTAGCAGTTGCCAGAACTGGAAGCTCAACTTTGGCAGAGGACTCCAGTCCTGGGCTCTGACTGGTGAAACTCTGAGGGTTCTGACTGGTTCTCTGCTTCTACTTAAACCAAGCAGAGGAACAGGAAGTTATCTGTGCTTAGGACTGTCTCCTTTGTGCTACCTGCTTCTTGACTCTGACCTTCTGCTATCCTGACCCTGCCTACCTTTTGACTTTGGGCCTCTGACCTGTCTCAATCTCTGATCTCCCGGTAACCTGTCTCCTGACATAAGACTCTTGGTCTGCCCGCTGCCCTGTCTCAGTTTCTGGTTGCCTGGTATCCAGACCCAGACTGCCTCCTGGCTCCCAACTCCTGCTCTGACCACTAAGTCAGACCACCCACCTCCCAGTTGTGACAAACCACTAATTGCAGCCTCCTGGAATGAAAGCTCTGGGCTGAATCCCCAGATCCAAATGCCCCTGAAGATATCTCCTGCCTATTTTACATTGGTCAAACCAAACCCCCAGCCCCAATTCAAACCATCCAAAATTTTGGCCAAGTTGGGATGTTGAGCTTTGCCTCTCACAGCCCTTTACTAGAAGTCAAAATAGGACTGAAGAAAATGGTTTTATCATTTAATCTCCAAATGTGTCCCAGGTTTCCCCTCCCCAAAGGATTACTTTTCCTTGATTTCATCGTGCTCAGAATGTGGATGCCCATTGTCTCACTGAACAATGAAACCCTGCTGAAGGGCATTGTTTGGTGAAGGTGATTTCCAAAACAACAAGAGAGATTTGGAAATATAAAATGTGAGGCCTGAATCTGACCTCCGTTTTACACCTGGGTAACAATTAACTTCAGCGGCATTACTCCTGATGTACACTGGCACAAATGAAGGTAGAATTAGGGCCCTGGCACCTTAGGATGAGGATTTGTTCACATTGTCACAAGGGTAAGGTGGTAAAAGCCATACCAACTGGTGCCAGCTCTTTTCCAAGGCCAAAACAGGTGCTTTCCCCTGAATAGGCGCCCATCTGTGTCACCCAACTCTAATTAAGCATCTGTTCTCCAAGAAGCTAACAAGTTCTTTTGCTGGTAATCCCAAACAGCTTGTCAGCATTATTTATAACACAACTACATGGAGTCCCCTCTCTGGTTTGAGTCCCTTCATTGTTAGAATAAGATCTAATGGCATCATTATTATAAAAGACACATAAAATAGAACCCAACTGTACTCAGTATACATGGAAATCCCTACGATTTGAATTCATACAGCTTTATTCATAAAAAGACTTAACGAGACAGGTTGTCACTGGGCATCAAAGGATTTGGGATGATATTTAGGATAACAGTTTATAGACATGGAGCAAATCCTATTATGATACCAAATAGCCATCAGGCTGTCACGGTGGCAGGTATAGTGCACATCTGAACCGGGATGCCAGCCACGAGCCTGGTCATCTGAGATAAATTGTACATCACACTCCGTTTGCCCTGTGTTAGACAGGGAATTGAAAGGCTTTCATGTGCATCAGCAGCTGGCAGTTACAGAGCACTGCTAGCATCTGCCTCTTCCTCTGCTCTGCAATATCCCTGCATGTGCCCGGTGCTCATAAAGGGAATCTGCTAATAAAGGATATGGAATTGGATACACCTGGGATTCCCAGAATGCCATAATAAGAGACAAAACGAGGTATGCCAGCCACCGGAGCAACAGGGGTGTTAACCTAAGCTTTCACTTGGGGTGTCTGGCCCTACCCGAGAGCCCTCTGACCCCAAGCAATACTAGTGAAGTCTTAATAAGGCCCAGATACTGCTTCACAAAGGGGCTGATCCAAAGTCCACTAGACCGGGAGTCTTTCCGTGAACTTCAGTGGTCTTTGGGTTAGGCTCAGAGGCTGTTAGATAAATAGAAATGGAAGAAAAGGAGGACTGAGGTCACCAATCTTCCAGTCAGAGGTGGTGAACGGTTTAAACCTGAGTGCATTCAGACACCAAGAAGGGCCTCAGACCCCATGGGGTTGAGCCCAGTGTTCAGCCCAAATAGACACCATATCTATTTAGATAAGTCAGAGCCAATGCCCACTGAAGTCAATAGGAATCTTTCCTCTGACTTCCATAGGTGCTGAACTGGGCCCTAAGTAAGGAAGAATCACCTTGGTTAAGTGTCTTATCCCATTTATACCCTGGGTTACCCTTATTATTCAACTGCCAGCATATAGCAGTACAAATACTATCTCCAGGATCCTCCTTCAGCCTCCAATACAGCAACAAATTTAGCAGAGAAAAGATTCCCTCCCTCCCCCCTGCTATCTCTCTTTCTTTGTTCATTCTTTTATCTCAGCAGTCCTCCAAAGTCTATTAGCTCTATTGCTAACAGCAATGCCCCCTGCTAGTATATATCAGTATGGACCTTCTAATTTTCTGTTCTCCTTGATTCCAGGGGAGCAGCAATGCTCTTCTTGCTTATGCTTTTCAAGATCAGTTACTAGCGGTGCAATTCTAGAATCACCCCAGGCTGGTGCAGTACCCTGGAAACTGAGCCACAACCAGTGAGGTATATTAGTGCCACAAGTGAGGTTGCTAGCATGCTGAGAGGCCACACCCATCAGGTCCTCATTGCTGTACAGGAAGCTTAAAGAAATACATAAAAATGTGCTGACCAAGATAAATTTTTCTTGCAAAAAAATCCCTGGAGAGTTCACAGCAGTGACATATAAAAGTGCTGGAATGTTTACAAAGCAAGGGAGACTTTATAAGGATCTAAAAACACATAAAAAGTAACTAAATTAACTTCTGTCTTGCAGCTGCTAAAGGCAATGCCATCTTCTTATGATAATGATAACTTCCACGAGTCACCAGGAGCCACAACTCAATTCTTTCTTTCCTTTTCTTTTGTAGTGGTGATTAATCCACCTACTGCAATGGAAACAATCTTAATAGTGCACCATTCTTTTGAAACTTCTGGAGCTAATTTTCACCTCATCACTCTTCAGGTATAAATGGTTCTACTACAAAGAGATACGGAGACAAGCCAGAGTGATAAAACAAAACACCACCAGACACTAATTAAAAGATTGAGATATAGACTACCAGATTAGCTTTTGCAAATAAAATAAAATAAAAATAAAAATAAATAAGAGACAATGTCCAGCAGTCAGACCAGGGACTGGAAATCAGGACTCCTGGGTTCTATTCCTGCCTGTGCCAGTGACTCGCTATGTAACTTTGGAAAAGTCAGTGTATGATCCTTCTCTCAGTTATACTGGTGCAAATCAGCAGTAACTCCATAGCTATGAGAGTGCCACAGGTATAAAAACAACATGAGAGAACAAAGTTATGTCCTTAACTTCTATGCCTCAGTTTGCCCATCCATAAACTGGATATAACACTTAATTAGCACACCAGAGGGGCATTGAGAGAATAAATATTTGTTCATAGAGATTATTGGGCCTCAATTTGAGATTGCTGGATGAAACCTCCTCAATACATATCATGATCATCATTCTCTAAATTAAATCAAACAGCTTTATAATAAAATTTACAGCTGTTGTGATCTAAGGAGTGAAAAGATGGGCAGCATAATTAACTGTTTGGGGTTCATTGTGAAGAAGCAATCAGCTGACAGAGCAGACGAACGATGGCCTAGTTTCAGAGGGGCTAGGAGATGCTTTAAATCTAATCAAGCTGTCCCAATCCACCCCAGACCTAACTGAGCCCCCAGCCAAATTACTTTAAGCAACCACATGCTTGACTGCCGTTGAGAAACAAGGACGACAAATAACTACAAATGGGCTCCATCCAAATCCCTGGAACAGAGCACTCCTATATTTTTGGGGATAGGATGGGCAGAATGAAATCTGGATACAAATGTTGTACACCTCTACCCCGATATAACGCGACCCGATATAACATGAATTCGGACATAATGCGGTAAAGCAGCGCTCTAAGGGGGCGGGAGTAGGGTGACCAAACAGCAAATGTGAAAAATCAGGACGGGGGTCGGGGGTAATAGGAGCCTATATGAGAAAAAGACCCCAAAATCGGGACTGTCCCTATAAAATCGGGACATCTGGTCACCCTAGGCGGGAGGGGGCTGTGCACTCCGGTGGATCAAAGCAAGTTCGATATAACGCGTTTTCACCTATAATGCGGTAAGATTTTTTGGCTCCCCAAGACAGCGTTATATCGGGGTAGAGGTGTACTTTGGGCTCACCTTTACAAATGATTGGCTCAATGTGAAAAGGACATTTTAAATGTATTTGGTATCTTATTAGTGGCAGTATCTCCCCTCCTCCCCAACCTAGCTTTGAAACAAGACATTAAAGTTAGGTCCTTTACACTCCTCACATGCAGTTTATGAAGATGGAAGCAAAAAGACCCATGACTTTTTTTTTAAATAAGGAATAGGGAATAGCCCCATTGTCCTGGGGAACATTCTCTTTTCTTAGAAAAATGAGTGTTCATGTCCCAGGCTGTGTACAAAGTTTCCTGCTAGTTTCATATTCTGTCACAGCAATGTTGCCTTTCTGAGCCTTTTGGAGGTTTAAGGCCAAACCGGATTGGGCTTCAGCACAAATGCACAAAAGGAAGGTCACAAGGAGCCTTCCCACTTCTCGCAACCCCACATAGGTGCTAACCACACAAATGCAGCTCCTGTGGTTTCTTGACAGCAGGGCTTGATCTCACTGGTACTCTTCTGGGATGTAAGCCATCTCAGAAGAAGGACGGATGCAGGGTAATGCCCCACCCCCATCACCCAGCAGGGTTTGCTGGCTGGGGAAGGCAGTGGTCATTACTTAGCATGTGGTGCAGAACTGGGGAGGACTTCCAGACCTTCCAGAGTTGCACTCCACTGCAGGACACTGCCTACTCAGAGTTGTGGTTTAACAGCATAACCTGGTTCTTTGGGGCCCTGCATATTGAGAAAATGACCTCTCTCTCCTCACGTCTATTTCAACCCTTGGATTCCTCAGTCCCCATCCCTGCACGTTCCTGCTGTTGTCTCTGTTAAAGAGCCAAAAGCATTACCTTATTGAGAGGCACCACTCACTGGCAAGGAGGGAAGAAGAAGATCATTCTCTGAAGAACTAAAATCCTAATCTGCCTTAAACTGTTTAAGCCCCAGGAGAAGGCCCTTCCAAGGTAGCACCCATTGTCAAGGTCATGCTGATGAGGGAGAGCAAGGCAGAGTCATGGAGTACTTGGCATGTGCTTCAATACCGTGAAAGAGGGTCTCGCAAAGTGAAGATCAAGATTCAGTTAGCAAAGTATAAAATGACGTAAGCAAAGTATAAAATTAGTTTGGACAGGATCCTGGGACTAACACCCCTACTGTTGTGAAAATGCCATGGATTTGGGTCAGTTTTACATCTCATCTGGAAGACGACATTTCCATCAGCACAGTGACCCCCTCCCAACATTACACTGGGGCATCAATTCTGTACTGACCCAGAAGGAAGGGGTGCATTATGGTGATTCACAGGTACCACAGGGGACTGTGTCTGAACCTGCTTAGCTTGTGAACTCTGTCAGTCCACTGGGCAGTGAAAGTTCCACAGTGCACTTTATCTAGAGCAAAGAGCACTAACTCTCCATATAGACAAGCCGTTAATCTGTAGATCATTTCCTTTTCTTGGCTTTTTGGATACAGCCAAATGAAGAATTAAACTAGAGCCTCATGCTGGGCTCAGCAACAAGTATGACATATCACCTCACTGCCCTAAATGAACACCAACTTTTAATCCCCCCTTTCTCCTAGAGCTACAGGTTGAAAGCCCAGCAGCATCTTATCCCTTTATCTTTGCCAGGCAGATCAAATGTATAACATACAGTTAAATATGTGGGTTTTCTTTTGGTTCTGTTTCTTTCACACGATGGCACCTTGCATAAGAGTAGTGTTTTGTACCAGTGCCCTTAGCCAAATTGACCGTCTCCCCACTGCGTGCCACCTCATTGCAATTTTTGTATGTCACGTCTATTGTATGTTTTTGTTGCTCATAATCTGGATCTGTAGCCTAATTCTGCAGCACAGGTCCATCACTGCTTTTACACAGTGTCTTTCAACCCACAGACTACAAAGTGTGGATTTTGTGGAGAGCAGACAAGTTTCAGGCTCACTTGTAAATGTAAAATATTGTTAGTCTAACATCTGTTATTTCCTCCATCTGGGGACTACATCCTGCACCTGCATGTTAGGTGACCCAGAAGTTCCTTTCCAAGTAACTACTGTGATTCTGTCCCCAGGACATTGTATTTGACTCTCTCTCTCTCTCACTCAGAGAGTTTCACAGTCTGAGAACTTCCAAAAGGCAAAATTGCGCGTTCTTTCTCTCTCTCTCTCTAGAGAGAGAGAGAGAACGCGCAATTTTGCCTTTTGGAAGTTCTCAGACGGTGAAATGTGCTGCAGCACTTCCTGTGGGAAAGGCACGTTTTCAAAATACACTGGGATTGGAATTGCTAGATCACTCCTGTGCAATGAGGAAGAGACACTGAATAAATATTTATCTGTCTACATCGCATTTTGGAACAGAAAATTTGAAAAAGCAACAACCTCCAATAAAACTCTCAATCTGCTGAAACTCTCTGTTACTCAGAAACCTCTGCAGCTTAATAACTTACTGATGTTTGGGCTGATTTTATATTATTTTGAAGAAAGAAATATAATGGGAGGAAAAAGATGGTCTAAAAACATAAGAGAAATCAAAATCGGCCCATCTGTGCCAAATTACTCAGCAATAAATCAGCTGATACTTGCCTGGTTGCTCTGCTACACTTAAGTTATTCCAGTTTCTTTTGTTATTAGCACAGTTGACTTTGCAATACCACAAGTGGTACCAGGGCTTGTGTAGCTGTGCTGCATTGTGTCATGCTGTATTTGGATCAAAGGTCAGAGCGCTGCACTTGAAGAAGATTGCGAGAGATGGGGAACAAGGTAATGATACTAACTTGCTGAATGCATATGTCCAATATCATTGCATTTTCCTGGCTGTCTGATGGTTCAAAGTCCATGGAACAGGCCTCCCCGCAACTAGGGACATTATTTCACTCTACACAGAGATAATGTCCATAAGCAGCTCAAGCTGCCAGCATGCATCATGAGCTAGCAACCGCCAGGCTTTACTAAAAGGGTTTCTCCCAGCTCCTCCGTGGGCTTTATTTTGGGTGCACCGGAACTGTGAGACTTTCACCCTCCCTGACTATAAATTGAGGGCCTAGTCCGAGTACCCTTCTAGCTTTTGAACGGTTACTGGCTCCCCAGAAAAGATGGAACAAAATGGCTTTGGAAAGAAGGTTTTTCTCCAGAACATAGGGGTCAAGTGCAAAATTCAGATGTGAATCCTCACCCACACTTTCCCACAGATGGGGCAATTGAATCTGGAGTCTATTAATTATTAGCCCCAATCCCTATGCCTAGTTCCTTATTACACAGGATGTCCTTTAAAAAATATATATATATATCTATATCTATCTATCTATCTATATATATATATATATATGTACAACAAGATCAGGAGTTGTGGAGTGCTGCAAAAAGTAGCAAGAAATATCCCTAGTGAATGTAGGTGAGTTGTTGTTGTTGTTGTTTTCTTCTTCTTCTTCTTTAATAATAATAAAAAAATATCATCATCAGGTGGAGGGTTGCTAAGAAAACAGTCCCTTATTTTTGAAATACAATGCTGGCTACCCTAGTTGTGTCCCACATGGCTGGAAGTCTGGATTTATTACTCACAAGGCCCAACCCCACAGTTTTTACATGTTCATTGCAACTGCTGGGTTTATATGGGATATAAGTGGTGCATAGACTTTGTGCGGGCTCCTAGCCCAGAGGTGAATTTTGTCCCATGGTGAATAACGACTGCTGGCTCTGGCTCTAGGTTGAAGAGATCAGTTGCCAAACTTGGGGCACTACATTGTGCAACTAAGAGCTGCATCTAGGCCATCAGATAACAGAACTCAGGCATATTTAATAGGTATCTGAGCATCTAAGTGCCCATCTGAGCATCCAAATGCAGAATGCAGAGACCTAAACTTAGATGCCCATGTTTTAAGGCTGGGCCCTGAGTACTAATGGAAAGAACTTCCAGTTCTATTGAACATTTCCACTCTGCCTGGACTTATACACAGAACAAAAACTCCCTAACCCTTGTCCCAGCTCATCCAGGGTCCTGTATAAAACCTGAAATGGACTCTTTGGAGAGGGAAGTCATGGCAGGGTTTCTACTTCAGTTGGTTCAAAGACCTGGTGAGGTGTATGTGGGAAGGAGCTGTTTCCAGGTCATTCATTCATTCATTCCAACTGTGACCCTGGCTGACCAAGTCATACTAGAGCATATTCAGGCCAATTCACTTGTGTATTAGATAGACCAAAATGAGTGTAAATATAAGAGTGTATTCAGGTGTTTAAACTTCATGAAAACTAGTGGAATGTAACTTGTATTTTTTTCACTTATCTGTTCCTGTTACAATGTAATAGCTGACATTTACATTGTGTATATCCCTGTAACTAAATAACCCTCCAAAGAAATCTTGTGAAATGCTAATGAAGGACATAAGGACTTTAACATAAAATGATAATTTCAAAGCAAGTGGCCATTATGTATGGTGGTTGGAGGTCAAAAGACTAAGTGCATTCCTCACTCACCGTCATCGAAGGAAAAGCCCATGTGGGTAGGGACATTGTCAGCTGGATTTCTGTGTGAAGAGACTATAAATATGGATTCAAAGAAAGATCCTGCATCTCTGAACTGTTTGGACTCTTACAGGGAAATGTACAAGATGCAAAGCAGTGATACCCACAGAGATCTGAGTATCTTGAAAAGGGAAACTGGCAGTTTATTACATCACTGCCATCATTTGGAATTATAAACTGTGATTCACCTGTACATATATTTTACCTGCTTTAATTTCTCAACAACTCTCATTCTTTTTTCTTAGCTAATAAATCTTTACTTAATTTACTACAGAATTGGCTACCTTTGGCTGTCTTTGGTGTAAGATCTGGAGTACCAACTGGGAAGTGACTGGTCTCTTGGGACTAGAAGCAACCTGACGTAGTGTGATTTTTGGTTTAAATAACCTTTTATCACAAAGTTCGGTTTGTCTGGGTGGCAAGATAAGCTGGACAGTCTAAGCGGACTGTCTGTGACTCCATGATAAGACTGGCATAGTGATCCCGGGGTTCACAGTAGTTACTGCTTTGGTGAAATCTAATTACAGAACATACCACCAGTCTGGGGTATCTGCCCTTGTTTTCTGACAGTCTGCCCTGAGATAGGCACTACTCACAGTTGTGAGCCACTCCGGACAGCATGACACCAAATTCGAGGGATGAGAATTTGGTCTGACACTATACCACACAGGTGGTATGTTCTAATTACAGAACATACCACCAGTCTGGGGTATCTGCCCTTGTTTTCTGACAGTCTGCCCTGAGATCGGCACTACTCACAGTTGTGAGCCACTCCGGACAGCATGACACCAAATTCAAGGGATGAGAATTTGGTCTGACACAATACCACACAGGCAGTATGCTTGGCAGCTTTCCTATGGACCCCCCAAAACTTAGGGGGAGAGCACAATGCAAGTCTCACTGCACAGAACTGCACTCCCAGACAAATGCTGCTATTTTCAACAGAGTGAGGCCTGAAGTCTATTCCAAGACACCAAGACTGTACAGGGGGGAGGGAAGTAGAGAAGAGACGTGCACAGCCCAAGAGTTAAAGAAGATTCTTTGTATTGTGATATTTTAAATGGGAAAAAATGATAAGTGCAAAAGGATTTGTAGAGCTTCTCTTTTCATGTACAAAAGCCCTTCCAGAAGCAATCACCTCTGCTGTCCACACACACACACACGCACACACACGCACACACAGAGAGCGCTTCATGAATTCACATTGGCACTCCAGAGGCTTAAAGGGGAGAAGTACAACATAAGCCACCATTGTTAGGAGCAGCCTAGCACTTATCCTGGCAGCATAAGGAACCATCATAGCTCCAGCAAACGACCCGATACTATAATTGGGTTGGCTGAGCTAAGAAGGTGGAAGGAGAAAAAGAAAGGAAGGGAGAAAGAAATAAAAGATGAAACCCCCGCATCAATGGGAAAACACTACAATCCCATGCATACATTGTCCAGTTAAACTGATGGTCTTGTATTATTCCTAGCTTGCATTAAATAGCTCTGCAGAGTTAACACTGTTCTTGAAAGATTACTTCACCTTTCACCCCTTAAGCTCAGAGATACTCCTAAAAGTACTAGCATATTATTATAAACGACAGAAAGCAACGTTAATGCCAAAATGCTCTATCTGCTTCTCCTCCCTCCTCGTCACCAGTGTATTAATGGCATTATTAAAAAGAAAACATTTTGAAAATATCAGATTCCCTTTCAGTGGCAATACCATGCTTGGAACCTGCCTCTCATCTCCTTTGTATGCCAAGCGCCGACAGGTTCCGATTTCCAACCTCTTGTCTTTGTTTCTCCTCCTTGACATTTCTCACTCTCTCAAAAAGTGTCAGATTATTATTACTGTTATTACCTTTGCCTCATCTTTGAAGGTGAGAATTAGAAGGGACATATTAATGGGAAGTTAGCAGAGAAAACGCCTCGCACTTTGGAAAGCATCAATGAAGCCAAAATTGGGACAGCTTAAAAAAAAAAAGTTTTTTTGCCATTTAAAAAAAGCAAGCAAGCAAGCAAACAAACCCACAAACTGGTTTCACATTATTTAGGATGCTGCAGAAGTACGGGCCAAATCCTCAGCTGGTGTAAATAGGTAAATAGGATCGGGCCCAGATATCTATATACAATCTCTTTCCTGCCCCCTCTGAAATGTCTGGAAGAGACTTCCAGTTTTCATCCTCTCTCCTTCAACACACACCCCTTCAAGCAATCCCTCCTCCGTTGACATCATCATCAACTCCTTTCAACCCTTCTTTCCAGGATCTGTTGTCTTGTGTTTGTCTTACCTAGCCTGTAAAGTCTGGGGGGCGGGGGAAGAATGTGCCTTAATCTATGTTTGTAAAGCACCATGTAAATTGCTAGATAAATGTGTTTGTTTTCAACCGCTTATTTGTTTTTCAAAGGGGTAGTTACAAGAAGGTATGCAGCTGAATAAGTAATTAGATACATAGACTATGACTGAAGTAAGAGAAAAGGTGGGTGAAGTAATATCTTTTATTGGACCAATAAAGCTGGTCCAATAAAAGATATTATGTCACCCACCTTGTTTCTCTGATATCCTGGGACCAACATGGCTACAACAACACTACATATAACCGAAGTGACACAGATAAAGAAAGGATTGTGAACAGGAAATAACGCAGGAATCTGAATTCTCCATTGCAGCCCAGGTTGCAAATAATCAAGCCAGCATTCGTTGTGATAAAGCAATTGGTAAAAGGCAGACAAGGAAGGTATTTTAAATGAAAGACTTCACCTTTTCTACCTAAATTTAACAGGAGAGCATGATGAGCGATGCTGTAAAAATAAATAGACATCTGGCGCACCACCAAACAGCTGCATTTGAATGCCTCACTGCTAATGGCCATCACAGCTGGGCAGCTAGGCTTCCAGTTACTTGGATCTGTGTGCGCCAAGATTGTTTGCACATCCCAGTGTAGATTTGCAGATGTGCCCATTGCATCATCCTTTTAAATGTGGCCTTTAAAGCTATTCAGTAAAAAATAGGTGCCTTAACCATTTTGAGGATGGGATTTAGGCATCAAGGACAACTTTGCTGTTAAATCCTTCCCAAGAATTAGAGTCTACTGGAAATCAAATGAATAGGGTCGAGATGGAGTACAGTACTTTAAATACCTCTTTCCCCAAAGCTGAAAATACAGCAAAAAGAAATTATGCATCAAAACTACCAGCAGCAGCAGTGGTAAATATTGAAAAACGAGCTGTACAGCACTCCTGCCAGTTGATGGAAAACTTTAATATATACAAATATTTTTTCTGAGAAATAGACCCAAACCAGACCCTCAAATCCAAACCTCTTTGAATTTTAGGGTTGGAGGTGCAGATGTGAAATCACAAATCCAAACCTATCCCTACAGTTTTGGTTCTGGGTCATTTCCAGTACCAGAAGGGACCTATTTTTTGGTTCAATAGCAACCAAAATCCTGCAACAATATATGGGTCTTCAGCTGGTATAAATTGGTGCAGTCTACTGAAGTCAATGGATTTACTCAGCAGAAGATCTGGCCCATGATCTTAAATGATTTCTGCCACTGACCTCTTGTGTGACTTTAGGCAAATTGTGTGAAGGAAAACTGCAGATTTTAAATCGGACAATCATCCTTTTAGAGACAGGGCCTGTGAGATAATACAATTTCTTGGACCAACTTCTGTTGGTGAAAGAGACTTTCATGCTTTTCTTCAGGTCTGGGAAAGGTAATCAGAGCATCACAGCTAAATACAAGGTGGAATGGCTTGTTAAATACATACTGCAAGAGATCATTCAAAATGAAGTGGGCAGACACTGCAAACGACCATTGTTTTAAATCTTTTCAATACAACTCTATTGGTGTTAATGAGACCTTGTTATTATTATAGATTGAGGCCCGTTGTGCTAGGCACTGTACAAACGCAGAATCTACAGAATTATACCATACAAGAAAACCAAAGGGTGGGGAAATGAAGGTATTAGCTGTTTCAGAAATGGAGAACTGAGGTATAGAGAAACTAAGCAACTTACCCAAAGTCACACTAAGAATCTGGGACAGATCTAGGAACCAAACCCAGGAGTCCCAGTCCACTGCCTTAACCACAAGACCATCTTTCCTCCTAGAAGAGCTTCTTGTCTTTGCTGTTTACCAGGATTTGTTGATGGGGTGGGGGAACCGAGAGACCCCGCCTTGCTAACCAGCTCCTTTCCTCATGCCTGATTCACGCAGCAAATCTTTATGGGATCATAGTTGCTTCCATAGAAATAAATGTGATGCTACGAATGCCAGAATGTGGATCATCATAAAATAGGCTGGTTAAAAAAAGGGAAGAGGGAGTTTGCCTAGGGGTGGCTGGCTCTTATACTCAAAATGAAACATGTCCTTGTTGAAAAGAAGGAAACTTTTTGTCCTCTGTGGAGGCTGACGAGCCCCTAGGCGATTGGCCATTGGATTTATGTGGCAGTATACTAAACTGTATCACTTTGAAACTCAACTGCCTAAAAAGGCAAGAAACCACTAACCAGTGGACTAAAAAGTCACATTACCAGCAACTATACAAGGCAAGGATGTCATGCTAAGGGGTTAGCAGTAGTATCATATGCTATGTAAAGATGATTCGTCGCATGTATTCAAGGAAATCTGAGCTCTAAAGGCACCATAAGCAAGATGGGGCTTTCCAGGAGGCAGAGGGCTACTCGGCACAATCTGATTTCTCAGTGTCAATTCATCATATTGCTCCCTGTGTTGTTCCTGGCCCCATCATGTATCTCACTATCCCTGACTTTGGAAGGTTAACAAGAGATGATATTTCAGTATATATTAAAAAATGATTAATTAATAAAAAAATTCTATGTGGTACTTGCACTTAAAACAAACAAAAAAGGCTTTTAGTATAATTTACCTCCCTAGTTATACCTATATGCATAAATACAGCTTGCACTAGAGTGGCATTTAAGGAATATTAATTTTCAGTAAAATGAGGAAGTTACATAAAGTCTTTTGAAAGGAGCAGATTACGTATATCATTTACCTGGAGATGTGCCTTTATCAAGTTACATGGAATACCACTGAAGCGGGGATTTTTAGTTATTTACGTGCCTATTTTTCCTCTTTCTCAGATTCTCAGCCCAGAGATCCTCCCTAGGTCATGCCTCATGTAACAAAAACTACACTCTCTCACAGCACCTTCCTTTCTGGGATGGCAAAGCCCAGGTACAGAAAGTCACGCTGCATCGGATGCAGGCCACAAGCATTTGCACAGTGCCGGAGCTTCCGTGTCAGAGTCGGGAGAGGAGATTCTGTCTGCACAGAACTAGAGGGAGATGGGTTTGCATCTGGTCTGGGGAGCAAAGGTACAAGGCTGAACCAGGATGAGATCTTTTGGGTTTTGATTCGACATGGTCATCTTGGGAACTTTACCTGAGATATTTAGGCCCCAAATGGAGATCTCGTAAGATTTCTAATATCCTGAATGCATCCCAGCAGCAACCAGAAAATAGGGCCCTTTAGGTCTGGGTCATGACCTAGGACCAAAGCCATAGGAGGCTGGAATGTCATTTGAATGGTTTTGAATTCAAGGTGCCAATTTCAGCCCAAATCTAGATAAAACCACAGCTATAAAAGTGGGCAGAGAGACCTTGCAGCTGCACTGTGGTAAGGGACGTAAAGGGCTGTGTTAGCTGAAATGCTTCTCTACAGGAATTAGCTTCTTGCTCTTATTCACATTTAAAATGTAATGTATTTCCTCCTGGAGATGGAAGGGCAGTCTGAAGGACCCCCTCTTTTGTCTCTCCCAAGCTGAGATGCTGAATGTGGATAACCATCTCTTTCAAATGAAAAGGTTTGCCTCTCCACTCACTCCACCACAGTTGCTTCTGCACTCAGAGCCAAGTATTTTTTGACAATTAAATGACAGCAACAGAGAGTCTCTTTGAAGGAGAAAACAAACTGAGAAACAGAGAACCAAGAAGCCCTCTCTACAGAACTTCATACTCCTCCCTACTGGTAATTCCACTGGACTCCACTGGAATCCAACAACAAACCTTGCTTCGTTTCTGCTAGTTTGTATAGGTATTTATTTCGATTTAAGGTGGATTTTCGAAAGCACTCAGTGTTGGCCTAGTTCTGTTTCCATTGAAGTCAATGGAAGTTTTACCCTTAACTTCAATGGAGCAGAATTAAGCCACCATGGAGCGCTTCTGAAAATTCCCCCTTTATACTGCACCTTTCTAAACTTTAAGCACGTCTACAATAAAATAAATGCACATGATGACAAGTAACCAGTAGACCAATAGACTTATTGGTCCATTTCATAACCTAGTTGTCAAGCAGGGCGGGAAAGGGGGTGACAGGATTGTATTACAAAGCAGAGCAGATCCAGCACTTGCACTACAATTTAATGACACATAAAACTCAGCATGTTCCAAAGTTTGGTTCACCAGCCATAAGTTTTGATGCTAATGCAGAGCTTATCTGAGCTCTTCAAATGTCATGAGTCTGTAAATACAGGCTGTGAATCTTGTAATTACAGGCTCCTACTCAGGATTTTGGCACTTCTACTCCTAGCCCAACCTCAGAAGCACAGAAGGATGTGAAAATGAAAAACAGTAAAACATACCGTAAATATTAACCTAACTTTTTTGAACCTCAAAAAAAGGTTTGATTTCCATTTCTGGCAAAAGTTCTTGCACTTGAAGCGCTGCCCTGTGTAGCATATTTGTCTACGATTAAAAGCATTCTGTGGCAGTGACTATATCTTGTAAATATTCTGAAAAGCACTGTCTACGGTACAATTATGGAGCCAGAAAAATAATAAGATTTTTGAGTCATCTCCTATTATAAGCAAACGGGTGGGGTTTTTTTTTGCCCATTTCTACTGCAAACAAGCTGACACTCAGCTATCCTTGGCAGTGTGTACTAAAAGGATACTGTCCAGTTAAAATCTATTAGCTAGTTTTTCAGATGTTCTTGATAGAAGCTGCCAGGCGTTGAGCACTTTTGCAAATCTGGCCACTTCATATATGTGCCTAAATGGAAGCAGCTCTTTGGAAAACCTCGCCCCCTATATTTATAAAAAAATATCCTTGCCTATATTGTAAATATTATTAGTATTTGTATTACTGTAGGGCCTAAGGCTAACACCTTAGGTTATTAGAGGGGAAACAATTATCACCGTTAGCCATTGCCTACCAGTTTTACTGTCAGGGTCTCTCACACTTCCACAGAGTTGCAGTGTCTGAGTAGCACTGGGATGTTTATCTGTTGCAGAATAAGGCGCTAGATTTGGGGCCAAATTTGACCTGACCTCTCCTTCTCTCCCCCAGTACACTCTATTTTGCTTTGTGCCATTATTGTTTCCTGAAAGCTGTATACATATACATTCATTTATATCATTTTACTTCTGGTGAGAAAAAATCTCCTTCCCCTAATAGAAGAAAACTAACCTCCTCTCCAGCCAGTCAGGACTTGTCAACAGCCTCAGTGCTACAGGGTACAAGCCAGATGACACTGAGCACAACAAGGGATTGGCTGGCAAGGAGGGAATGATGTTTGCATCCTATTTTTAGTACAGCCTGCAGCAGGCTCTTGTGATCACAGAGCTGGGTCTGCAGGAACAATGCGCAATGGATGATCATTCTCAATGACATTAAACCCCACTCTGAACTCCCATGTTACTGAATTAAATAGCAACCCCAGGAAAGAAACGCCTTATTCACTGCACTGGTCTCTCTCTAAATCTTTGCAGTCAAGTACAGGGGAGGCAGGGTGTGCAGGGTGGCTTGAGAATCTGGTTCCCCTCTCCACGTTCCTTTGTAAATAAAGGAAGCTGCAACTCACACAAAGTCATGACAAGAATACTCCCTGCAATCTACACATGGGCCATCCTTATTAGCTAAGGTACTTCTCCCCTAAGACCAGCCTGGTTATAGCTTCAAAGCTGTGCAAAGATTAGACAGCAGCAACTCACAGAGACGTTCCTGGGGTCTGCCAACAGGCCAGATATGAAACAGTTGCTGGGTAAATGTCTCCCATATGCACCAAAGAGCAATGTTCCAGATATCTGCGGCTTGCTACATGGGGCCCAATTCTCTCCACTCAGACAGGACACAAGCAAAATTCCCATTAACTTCCATGGAGGCCATTTGTGTCGTCTGGGGTGGGGGTTGAGTCAGCATCATAGTTTGCAGCTGCCAGCTGTCTTTTGTTGATATTTATAAGTGAAGCTAGCTAGGGAAAGGTGCTGGCTGGATGGGGCTGAAGACCGACACCTATTCAGCTACAGAAATGGTACAACACAAAGAGCAGCACTGCCCAGGTCACCCCAAACACAAACTGAATCTGAACATTTTTTGTTTTTATCCCTGAGGTTACAAAAGGTTCATTTATTTCATGGATCATTTTTGTTTTGTTTTTCTCCATTTTCACCAGGCACCTCTGAACTTCCTTTTTTCAGTTGGGAAGGAAGCAGAAGCTATCGCTATGATCAAAAACACCATTCATCAATATTTATACATATCCTAACACACGGCCTCCAAATTATCCCAATAAACAGTTCAGCTTAGGCTGCTAAGCAGCCAAGCCTCTACTACAAAGCTGGAATGACATGAAACTTGCTGTTTTCCCTTGTAACCTCAGCCTAGGCTCACCAAAAGCTCCCTAAGGCACACCAACCTAGGCATATTGGAGCTGATTGAAACACAATTCATCGTTTTTCACTAAAATCACTTGAGTTTTGTTGTTTTGTAGGATTCTGATGCTAAACCCAGGAGAAAGTCAGTGGCCTGATGAAATTTTACATTGTGGTAATTGGGCATTTCAGAAACGAAGCTTGGGGGAGTGATTGAAACCAAAGGAATGAGTTGCATGAACCCTTGTAAACAAATCTGTCAAGCTTCACAAACTGCAACCCTCATGTCTATATACAGGAATGCCCTTTTTTAGTTATAGGCAATAAAGTCTCGGCTCTCATGGCGGTGTAAATCAGGAGTAATTCCAATAAAATCAATGGAGCTCAGAAGCAAGAGCAATGGGTCTGCTTCTCCACTGCCTTGCACCTTGTGTTGTCATACATACCTGTGCAAGGTAAGAGCAAAATCTAAAAGCCTCCACTGGTGATGGCATTTTGCACTTTCTTTGCACAAGCGTAAATGACTACTGGGGTTGTAAAGCAGCAGAGAATCAGGCCGACTGTGTCTGATTCCATAGGACAGTAGTTTTACTGGGCCAGACTCTGATCTCAGTTACCCTGGTGTGAAGCCCAAGTAACTCCCTCACTTTCTTTAATTTGTGCTGATTCAAAGAGTAGGCTGTTGCTCCCCTTCTCTCTGTTCATACAGTAGCCAGGACATTATTACCTAAATTCTAAGCTGCTCGTTTTAAACACTACTGTGAAAATCTTCTTAAAATATTCCAAGGATTATTTCACTGTGCAGTTGCACTCCTGCGGCTTAGTGGCAGTTATACTTCTGGAGGGTTTGTCTGTAATTCTAATGCACGCGGCTCTGCAGTTTTCAGAACATACCTGGAGAGCATTGCTGGGGGAGCAGAAGAGTTCTATTCTCTTCCGGCTGCACGGAGGTGAACCAGTCTGAATTTAGCCCCCATGAGTGTGCTTCAGTGGGAGACGTACCTGCTTGCCCCTGGCCTGAGTTTGAACCAGGAGGTCTCAAGCCTCCCAGAATATCAAAGCAGTGTAAGTTACACTTGTTTTGTACACCCATCATATGCACAAATGCAACCAACACTATTTTATCCTTTACACCCATTTTACACTTGGCATGTAACCTTCACTGTGTTCGTCACCACTCATATTAGACCCACTGTCTTTAGGACTCACCCACGCATTTGTTATGGCTCTTCTCGCTCAGTGAAAAATCCATAAGGTTCTTTGATTATTTTAGGCAAATGATTATTTCTCATAATCCCATTTACTAGTTCTGATAACGCAGATACACAGGCATTGGGGCCAGCATTCAGTCTCGTTCACACAGGTATAAATCTGGAATAACTCTGCTCAAATCAATGGAGTTACTCCACATTTACACTGGCATAAATGAAGGAAAGTCTGGCTGATTGAGAATGAACTATTCAACATTTAGGCCATGGGCACTAAAATATTGTGGTGATGATTGCAGTAGGAAAGCCAATAGAGATGAATCTACCTATTTATTGTAATAAATGGATATAGACAGAGAGGAGGAAATAAAGACAGATAGCCCAATAGAATACGAGTCAGAGAGATAGTTTCAATGCAAATACAGGGTGTCTAAAGCTTAAATAAAATAAGTTTATCTAGGGACCTGGTGGATTCTCTGGCACTTGCAGTCTTTAAGTCAAAATTGGATGTCTTTATAAAAAATATGCTGTAACTCAAACAGAAGTTATGGGCTTGGTGCAGAAGCTATTAGATGATGTTCTCTGGCCTGTAGTATACAGGTGATCAGACTAGATAATTCTAATGGTCCCACCTGGCCGAAAAAATATATAAAAATGGGGGTGTGATGTTTCACTCCATATTCTTTATGAAAATATGCTTATGCTATGAATATGACATAACTGAGGTGTACTTTATGTGAGATATCATTGGAAAGGTTATAATTTACTGAATTGTATTATCCAATGTGCATGCCTGTATCCTTTCTATAGCTGAAGTTAGGAATATTGACTATGTATCTGTATTTCAACTATGCTACTTTGGGTGACACCCACGGCTAACACTTCAGGTACAACAAAGGAAAAGCCAGATGGGGCTTATCCCATCTCCTAGAACTGGAAGGGACCTTGAAAGGTCATTGAGTCTAGCCCTCTGCCTTCACTAGCAGGACCAAGTACTGATTTTGCCCCAGATCCCCAAGTGGCCCCCTCAAGGACTGAACTCACAACCCTGGGTTTAGCAGGCCAATGCTCAAACCACTGAGCTATCCCTCCCCCATCAGCGCGGACAATGGACTGTGAAAAGGTTTGTCCTTCCTGCGGATATGCCATACTGCCACTGACTCATGGATGCTGAGATACTACAGAGTCAGGTGATCTTGTCACGTGATACTAAACATTACCAGGGACATCTTGTAACTTTTCACTGGAAGGAAAGAGGGGTCAAGTTTGGGAAACAAAGGATTCCTGCCTTATGTAAATACTGTTTAAGGGTGGGGAGAAAGGGAAACGGGACTCCTCCTCTCCATGGCCTGTCTACCCAATAAGAAAGACTGCTAAAGACACCTGAGAGGAAGAGCAGGGGGAGTCCAGATTGAGATAGGGGTCCAGTCTGAAAAGGAATATAACTGGAACTCTGAACCACAGAAACTTTGCAACCTGCCTAAAATAACATTTAGGGTAAGAAATTACATTTTGTAACCTGTTTCATAAATATATTGAGCTTAGCTTGCATATTTTGCTTTATTTGCTCAGTAATCTGCATTGTTCTGTCTGTTATCTCTTATATTTACTTAAAAGTCACTTTTGTAGTTAATAAACTTATTTATTGATTATCATATAACCAAGTTTATGTAATTTCTAACTGGGGTGGGGGGCAAGAAGTTGTGCATATCTCTCTCCACATTGAGGGAGAGGGTGAATTTCATAAAACCTTTGGGTTTGTATCCCTGAAAAGGAGTGGGCCCCAGAGTGTTGGAGCATGCCCCTAAGGCTGAATCTTTCCGGAGCGGAGCTCTGTCTCTCTGTGCAGCTGGGCTTGGCCCTGCCTGTGTGCTTGGCTGGAAGCGGCTTGTGAGCCTAACCCAGCAGGGCGAGGTAAAAGGGACCCAGACTGACAGAACAGGCTGACTCAGTTAAACCCCAGCACATCAGGTGACGCCCAAAGGGCCCAAGCCCTTCACAGGGGGAATAGAGGATGCTGAGCATTTGTTTCGATGGACTGACAGCTCAAGGTGATAACACAGGGCGCAAGCTGCACCGTGTGAAATGTTGAAGATGCGAATCCTGCCAAATCAGTTGCAATGGAGCCTTTAGACTGGGATTATCAAAGGAGTCTAATGGAATTAGGTGCTCATGTCCCATTACATTTCAATGGGATATTGGCCCGTAGCTCCTGTTAAAAATCCTAGCTGTAAACGCCAAAGCACCAAGGACAGGCAGAGGGACTCTTACCTTTAGAGTGGTCCAAGCGGGAATGCCAATGAAAGTAATAGGATGAAATTAAGAAGAGGGTGATTTAGGTTGGATAGCGGGGAAAATCTCATGGTGGTGAGATCTGTAGAATGGGAAGTGAGGAAACTCCACAAGTCAAGTTATCTCAAACTAGACTAGATAAAACATGGGAGAATATAGTGAAAGGAATGATCCTACAATCCTGTTCTAGCTAGGGGCAGGCAGGCTGCCCTAATAGCCTTTTACATCTAACCTGCCACTAGGCAGCAATGCTAAATGGAAATGGAGTCAAACCTGGAAACATGCACCAGGCTCTGGAGACCTTCAGCACAAAAATAAGTTTGAATGTATATTTCTTTTTTAAGTACTCATCCTCCTCCATTATTGCCCCTGTGAAATCCTCAGAGCACATTCAGGTTTGTCATAGTTCTAGGACATTGCTGATCATCAGAATTCCCATGCAACCCCTGGAATCAATGTGGTCACAGAACAATCCAGTCAAGGCTACTTATGCAAACCAGGAGGCTTCACAGGATTTCACAGCAGGAGGGCAAATTCATTTTGTAAAAGATATTTGTATAGCGCCATAGGTGTGCACAGCACTTTACAGGTATAAAACATGAGATACCTACCCTAAGGGGATTCTAATCTAATAACATATACCTGGTAAATTAAAACATATAAGGATGCTGTGATGAATGCCCTTCAATGCCTAGTTCGGGGGCTGGGGGGGGGTGCATTCAAGCCATATTACAAGGCAGAAATCAATTTTAATTTTTAATTTGCAGTTTGCCTTTAAACAGCCAACGCTCCCTAACCTCAAGTGATGGAGAAATTTGTCAGCATTATATTTGGGGGGAGGGAGTGTTCCAACAGTGGCTCATTTATTAATTGTTATTTATTATCTGTTAAACAAGGAAAGTGTGTGCACCAATAGCATTCTTTTACTGGATTAATTGTTGCTATAGGATTCCTGGGTTTTGTATTTTTAGCAACACTGTTATATTCTAACCCACTGAATGGAGCTGGGGAGGGTGGAATGGAAGAGGCACTCACACAATTAATGTAATGAGAGTAATTAATTTGAAAATAATACCCAGGAGGTGGGAGGGTTAGGGTTTTTTTTTTTTTTTTTTTTTTTTTTTTTTTTAAGAAATAAAAGTCACACCAAAGCTCCCGTATCCCTCAGGATTGAGTGTTACACTGACTGCACTCGTTATGTTCACATTTTAATACTCATTCAAGCACATTTCTCATGCTCTGTTATTTTACCACTTCCTCACCCTTGTATAATAGATACAGTCATTGCCACTAAAAAGCCAACATTTACCCACAGAGGTATGTAAAATACTGTGGTGTAAGCTGGTGGGTGGTTTCACCAGCCAGGGAATAGAAATAAAGCTCCAAGCCTCAGTCCTTTCCTCAGGGCTTGTTCATTAACCACCAATAAATAAAATAAAATAAAATAAAATAAAAACATCACAAAACCCAGAAGCAAATTAGATGAAAAACACTGGGAATGATTCCCCAGAGGCTTTGCCCAGCCAGCCAGGCTTCCTTTCCCCTTAGCTCATCTTCCCCATCCTTTTATATTCTGCTCCCAGCAGCCATGAGACTAGTCAAGACCTATGAACTCTTGAGGCTGCATTGCATTCACCTTGCCACACATGGTTATTTCTTGTTCTAAACCCAAGAAACATCCAACTGTAACTATTATGGGTAAGTAAATAATGAGGTCGTAATGGCGACTCACACTTGGTCCCAGATAGGGGTCTGAGATCAGCAAGGGGGCCAGGACCTGGCCCAGGCCACTGGAATCTGATGTTCACAAGAATGAAATATTAATTGGAGCCAAGCAACGTAGGGAATCACTGTGCAGGCATCTAGACTAAGCTAACCCCTTTAGATTTCTAGAACTGAGCAAATCAGCATTTCAGTTCATGAAGCCTCATGAACAGCCCTGAGTTTCACCTGGCAGCTGCAGAATCTTCTGAAAGGCAGACCCAGCCCCAAGTCCTGATAATTAAAATTGCTGTCTAGTCTTAGGAAGGGAGCAACCTAGGGTCCTATTGATTTTGTGTTAGTGTGAGAGCACAAGCAATAGAAAGGGGGACTGCAAGCAGGGGTGGATGCATTAGTGAAAGGGAATTAGACTTCTGGACAGACTCTAAGGGCAACCTCACAAAGACCAGAGGTTCAGCTAAGCCATCAGAGATCACACGAGCCTCCAAATCATTTGAATCTTGCCCATCCCTAAGTGTATGCCTACACTGCAAGTGAAGGTGTGATTGTAGCATGGATAGGCACATCCAGGCTAACTTTAATTTATCTAGCATGAGTAACAACAGTACTGTAGATGTGGTGGCAAGGATTTCAGTTTGGACTAGCAACCAGAATACAAGCCCTCTGGGGGCCCTGGATACATACTCTGGTTGCTTGCTCATGCAGGAGCCCAGGCTGTCACATCTACATTACTGTGGCTTCCCATGCTAGCTAGATTAAAAGTAGCATGGATAGGCCTACTTGTGCATAGATTCCTAGATTCCAAGGCCAGAAAGGACCATTGTAATGATCTAGTCTCACCTCCTGTAGAAGACAAGCCACAAAACTGCCCCAAAATAATTCCTAGCACAGATCTTTTAGAAAAACACCCAGTCTTGATTTAAAAAAATGGCCAGTGATGGAGAATCCACCATGACCCTGGGTAAATTGTTCCAATGGTTAATTACCCTCACTGTTAGCAATGTACATCTTATTTCCAGGCTGAATTTGTCTAGCTTCAACTTTCTGCCCTTGGATTGTATTATACCTTTCTCTGCTAGATTGAAGAGTCTATTATCAAATATTTGTTCCCCATGTAGGTACTTAAAGGTTGTAATCAAGTCTCCCCTTAACCTTTTCTTTGTTAAACTCAATAGATTGAGCTCCTTGACTCTATCACCATAAGGCACGTTTCCTAATCCTTTAATCATTCTTGCGGCTCTTCTCTGAAGCTCTCCAATTTATCCACACCCTTCTTGAATTGTGGACACCAGAACTGGACACAGTATTCCAGCAGCCAATGCCAAATATAGAGATAAAATAATCTCTCTACTCCTAGTCAAGATTCCCCTGCTCATACATCCCAGGATCTTATTAGCCCTTTTGACTACAGCTGCATACAGGGAGTTCATGTTCAGCTGATGATCCACCAGGACCCCAAAATCTTTTTCAGAGTCATTGCTTCCCAGAATAGAGTCCCCGCACCAGTAAATGTGTCCTAGATGTATACACTTAACCTAAGGTCTCTTTATTCCACTGCAGCAGTGCAAATGTAATTTGATACCATTGTAAGGCCCTTTTACACTGCCAGAGGAGGTATAAAAGGGCTTTAGTGTAAATAAGCACATGTGGTTGGTGTTCAGGTATGGTTTGGATATGCATCCAGAAGTTCAGACACTTAGGCATATCTGAACTGGGCACATCTCTGGGTGTGCAAAACTGGGCAGGATCTCTCTCACAAGACTTTCCTTTCTGCTGGCATGTTCCGCAGTTCCAGTTCTGGTGCCAGCCACAAACTAGAAAGGAACCCTCCCCTCAAAAGTTTGGATCAAGCTTAGTTCTAAAATCAGGTGAAGATGGAAGGATGGGTTTATTACAAGTAATGCACAGAGCGCAACACTTACAGTTAAGGCTGCCTACGCATTTCTATTGTGAAATTTTACTTTTCTTTTTACTGTTTGTACAAACACCTAGCAACAGCCCCTGCCACGAAGAGTTTACAATCTAAATAGACTAGACAAACAAAGAATGGAAGGAAGCACAGAGATGAAGTGACTGGCCCAACGCCATAAGGAAGGTCAATGGCTGAGCTGAGAATAACAAGGAGTCCGGTGGCACCTTAAAGACTAACAGATTTATTTGGGCATAAGCTTTCGTGGGTAAAAAACCACTTCTTCAGATGCAAGTGGTTTTTTACCCACGAAAGCGTATGCCCAAATAAATCTGTTTGTCTTTAAGGTGTCACCGGACTCCTTGTTGTTTTTGTGGATACAGACTAACATGGCTACCCCCGATACTTGAGCTAAGAATGGAACCCACAGTCTCCTGACTCTTCGTTGCATGCCCTATCCACTGGCTCACACTGCTTCTCCAACTAATTTTCAGTTACTTGTAACTTCCTCAAAGCAATTTCTTTTCCCCTGAAAGTTTCATCAAAAATGGTTGAGCCATTTTCAAGCATGGAACAAGTGAAATAATGTAGTTTTCCTGATAAGAACATAATTTTGAAATCTTTTCTTTGAATAACTCTCGTACCTCTGGAGAAGGTGACAGGAATTTGAAATTTGGCAGATACATAATCCCTAGATCGCAGATGTACCTTACAATGGTCCAGTCAAAATCAGATTTGATAAGGGTTTAAAGATGTACTTTGTGAATGTGCACCAGATTATGTTAAATAATACAGTTAGGATCTTTGAAAATTCCACTAGCAATGCATATGAGTATTTATACAAACTAAGAGAAAATGTCCATTGAACATACAGTGTCTCAGGACTGTGTTGGACATGCAAATGCAAGCATAACAAAGAGTGGAATTTCTGTTTGCCCACATAGCAGGTTGTGGAATATGATCGGAGAAGGGGTGTATGGAGGCCAGCAGTGTTCAAAGGAGTCCAGCCTCCTTCAGTATGATATTTGAAGGGGAGGAATAAAGAATTATGGGTTTTGTGGTTAAGGTACTAGATTGGGACGCAGGAATCTTGGTTCATTCCCAAGCTCTGCCACCGATTTCCTGCATGACCGTGGGCACATCACTTAATCTTGCTGTGCCCATTTTTTCAGCTGTAAAATGAGGATATTGATACTTTTGTATCTTTGAAGATAAATTCACTGAGGGCAGTGAGGCACTCAGATATCATGGTGATGGGGGCATATAAGTCCCTAGACAGACATGGAGGGAGCACCTCAAAACATTTATGAAGAAGGAAGCAAAGCTGTGAAGTCGTACTGCTTTCTTTTATACGACACAGAAAGGTATGTTGTCTCAAATGAAGCAATGGCTACTTTTGCATTGATTGCACACACTGTGTGGCACAGGGCGCTCTGCTACTGCCTAGCAATTAGCTGAATGTGGTGACTGTGAAGGAATTGGAGCTGCTTTGTAATAATTTATGAATACTCTATGTTGCCAGGTTATTGGGATATTTACTGTCTGACTACTGGTTTTCATTTAATAGGGGTCTGTAAGAAAAAACAAGCAGGAATGAATGACTCAAGATAAGCCACTTCTCTGCAAATGCCTGAGGGCTCTTAAGAGACATTGGATGCGAAACAATCTGTTCAAACCTTGTATTTAACAGTGAGTAAGTGACACTTTGAATTAGTTTCCCATACGTGAAGAAGAACTCAAAAGCTTGTCTCTCTCACTGTGACAGGGCGCACTCGCCTCTCATGAGCACCTCCTGTTGGCTGGGTGCAAACCTACACACCCTTTCTCTCTGCTCATGGTGTCCCCGTTGGCTGTTGCCCTCATCAGGCAGAGCTTCAGTGGCTCAGCCCTCCAGCTAAGTCACACAGTTAATACGCAGGAACGAACAAACCCTTTACAGGGTAACAAAGTTCAACAAATGGTTGACCCTCTTCAGCATCTTCAGTCCCTGGCCTGCTAAAATTCCCAGTCTCTTTCTTGTGCTTCTTGTCTCCTTCTTGGGGCTTTGGCCACTGTTCCAGTGGCTGGTGGGCGGGACCTAGGCCTACCTACTAATCCAGGCCCCAACCAAGGAACCCTATAGCCACGCACTGCTTTCTTTTAATGGTTACTGCTGCTTTCCCTCGACTGCTTCCCAATCAGTCCCATCATCTTCTTGGGTTCTCTGTCTGTTCCCTGCTTGATCAGAGTCTCTACCAGGCCTTGTTGTCTGCCAAGTTTCTCAGTCTTCCAGTCGTTCCTCCCCCTTCTGGTCCCAGCCAGCAACTGACCTGCTCAGGCCCTGCAGCTCCTTTCAACTGAACCTGCTGGGCTCTGATTCACTGCTTCCCTGTAGCCTTTCTAGGCAGACCTGGAGGACCCCTTCATGGCTCCTTTTCTAGGGCAGGGTTTGGTAGGACTGCAAGGCCTCCAGTAGGAGTCCTCAAAGGGCCCAGTACACACACCCATCACACTCACCAACAGAAGTTGGTTCAATAGAAGATATTACTTCACCTACCTTGTCTATTTCATATCCTGGGATAGCATGGCCACAACACTGCATATTACAGGAAAAGGCCCAGGCACACCAGACATTGATAGGACTAGAGCAGTTTAAAAAGCGACTCTCTCTCAAAAGAGGGGGGAGATGTTCAAGGGCATGAGAAAAAGACACGGGGAACCTATTGGGGAGTCCGAAGAAGCTAGGCCTGCCTAGGTCACCCTCACAGGACTCTTTAGGTAAGTATGTAAGATTCTTTGTTGTTTTAAAACCCCTTTTTCTCTAAATATTTTGTTCCTAATGTTAAAATAAACAATGCTTTGGTTTAAGAAGATTGTCTGGTCACTATACACCACTGGTCACTGACTCCCAAAAGGTGCTGAAACCAGTTACACCTCCTGGGTAAGCCTGGTTGTAACATAGGATGCTGTAGCCCAAGGGGTCTGGCATAACAGTGAAAGAATTGCAGCATTTCAGACCAGGAGACCTGACACCTGAAGGAGTGCTCTCAGAAAGACCAGAGAGGAAGAGAGATGCAGCTCGCCCTGCAACCGTAACAGCAACTTTTCCTTGCATCTTCATTTTTTTTTTTTTAAATGTAGGAAATCCCATTTTAACAAAACAATCTACATGGAAAGAACATGAAGGTTGCAAAGCATCGCATTCCCAAGTCAGGATACAGCAATCGTAAGGTTCCCTGTTCAACCTGAATCCTGCCCTGTAGTATGTATGCAGTAGCTGGACCATGACATAGCCTACAATGTAACACAGAGAGAAGCCTTGTAAACCAGCAGAACGATTTACCAGCCCAGGCCTAACTTAGATCTACTTTCTGGTCCTTTGTCTGATGTAGACAATGATAAAACTAATGTTAATTTATTCACCTGTCCAGGTTAAATATTGGCAGGCGGATCTATAGCATCTTTCTGTCTCCCTAACTGGAACCTAGGGTTCCCACCTGCTCGGGTTTTCCTAGGATTGAACCTTTTTTGAGGTAGCTCTCCTGGGAAATCTGTACGGGTGCTCAGTACACACTGCCAGTTGTCTAGTTTTATGGGCTTAGGATCATCCTGGAATGTGCCTTTTTTTGTAACTCAGAGGTGCCAGCTCTCCTGAAGCCCCACAAGGGAAGCATGCTGGCACAGGAAAGATAATTTCCTGTTCCACAAAGGAAGAAAGGAACGGGAGACCTGTCGGGTACTTAAGCTCACGTTGCTTAATTGTTTGGCGTGCTGGGGCAGGAAAGCAAAACCTTTCATTGGGAGGTTACAGGTTCAGCTCTACAAAGAGATTTTTTGTTTCCCCCTCATTTAACACTAACTCGGCTTAGTGTTGCATTTTGTTTGGGTTGGGTTTTAACTTTTTGCCCAAACGTTCATTAGCGAAAGTGACATTTATGTGGACAGGCAGCCTCTAAAGGCAGCTAACCGCTCCCTGGCTGAGGGCCCTGTGGCTTGTTTCCGTAGCAACTGCAGGAAAGGAAAACAGAATCTGTCAGATGGAAAATGTCAATTACAGCAGATCTGTAGAGGAGAGATGCAGCTAGAGGAGGAGGAGTGTGTGGAGGGGGGGCAGCGAAGGGGGGGGGGAAGGCGCAGCAGAGGGTTGTGCAGTGGTGAAGGAGATTTGGTAGGAGGGAGAGCAAGTGTTGAGAACAGCCAATCTGTGAAGGAGAGAGGCTGCGACAGAGAGAAGTGTGCGCAGTGGAGCAGGGCGGATGGCAGCGGAGGGGGGCCAAGGGGGAAAGTGTTGAACAGCGCAGTCCTGACAAACAGGATTAGAATGATAATATTCAGAGACAGACAGTGACTGCCAGGTTGATTATAACACTGTTTCTTTGGCAATTTTGCCAGCCCGAGAGTGGTCCTCAGAAGCCGCCTGACTGAAGCCCCCAGATCTGACAGGCTGCTGGGTGACGGATTAGGGCAGCCGGAAGATTAAAATAAATAGATGAAGGGAGAGATAAATAAAAAGAGCTGGGCGCGCGGTGCCTGCACTTGCGATATTGATCTGCGCCCCCTCGCGTATGTCTCAGCGGATCAATGTCCGACTGAAAGAGAAATCACCTGCTAAAATGGTCGGGAAAGAGCTACAGACACAGCGTTAATATTAATCAAAACCAATCCTCCCTCCGCAAACTGCCACCCACGCTGCCAGGGAATGGAGAGAGAGACAAAGAGAGGCAGCTTCTTTGCAGAGCATCCAGGAAGAGGGCGACTCCGGGGGAAGTAGTTGGTTAACGAAGCCCCTTGCCAGTGAGGTTTGTTTGTGGGTGCCTCGGAGAAAGAAAGAAAGAAGGCGCAGGCATGTGTGTGCATGCGCATACACACGCCATTAATCTGTGTTGTTGTTTTTTGTCCTAACCTTACAGCTTTCCCGTGCAGATTTTCCTGTGCATCAGACTCTGCCACACAATCTCACACACACGGCATGGAGTGGTACTGCATTTTTTTTTAAACGAATGATTTACAGGGAACGGAGGTTATAATCCCCCCCCCTTCCCCTCTAGACTTTGAGGACAACTGCTCATTTCTTCATGTGTTTGTTTCTCTCTCACTCACTCACTCACACAAAATCCTGCAATCCTGACTTTCAGGTCATGGAGGTGAATGGGACTCAGAAGGCCCTGCTAAGTGTGTTGAGCCTCAGAGAAAAATCGAGCTGTTCTCTCTTGCTAACATCTGACTTTACAGAAGAGCCATAGGACAAACATAAAAAGGGAAAATCCTGGCCATTGCTGCAGTTCCTTAAGGGCAGTAGATGAATTTGGGGATTTGGGGTATTAGCTATGTCACTTCCATTTATGTCAGTGCGAACTGCAGCAGCTAACTCCTCGCACACTTTTCTGCAAATATTCCCTTTGGGAGAGTGCCTAGGTGGAAAAAAGGGGGTAGAGCTTATTAACCTGTGATTTTATGTGGTCTGGATAGGGCTAACACAGGGCACATGGTACCCAAGCATCATTCATGAAGACAGACAGGCAGATAGAAAGATATAAAGGAAACAGAGAAAATAGGGAAAAGACCTAAAATACTTACTTTCAGTTGTGTCCAAGGATGAGAGAATTGATTCTGATTAAATAAAAAAATCTCACAGAACTTTTCCAATTGCTACAATTTAATTTGAAGGGCACTTTTCACAGTCTCCATGTGGATTTGAACCTGGCTTCTATGACAGGAAGGATGATCTTATGTTTAAGGCTCTGAACTAGGACTCAAGAAATCAGGATTAAGTTTCTGTCTCTGCCATAGGCTTGTTGCATGACCTTGGGCAACTCACAAACTCCCTGTGCCATCTGTAAAGAAGGGGGTTGGACTAATTCTCTCTATCCTTCCGAGGAGTTCTGAGACTTACTTCATTAATGTCTGGGAGGTGTGCAGATACTATGGCAAAGGAGGGCATATAAAAAGCTAGACAGACAGATAAGAACCAAAATTACCAGCAGTCTCATGGGTCATGTTCACCAGGAGGTTTTCAGGGCAGTGTTGCAGACTTAAGACGCATCTGAACCAAACCGGAATTTTGAGCTCTTTGTGATTTACCCATCACTCCTTGTGACCTGAGCCAAGATTTGAACATGGTGCACCAGATGGGAAGGGTTTTTTCCCATGAATTCACCATGCCATCCCTGCCCAGCCTTCCCAAGAATACCTAATTAAAAATGGTAACGATGGCACCAGCTAGTCACTCTGCACTTCTCACTTAGGACAAGCAATTCACACACAGCCAGCTCTTGGTGTGGCAGCAACTTCACCCCCAGGGTGCATGAGGTTATTATTCAGTCTCTTGATGTCAACACCAACTTGCTCATTTAAACCTGTTTTAAATGGTAACAGTGCTAAACCATCCCACACACTCTTCCCTTAAAGACCATATGGACTTCCTTCTCGGTTTGGGACATACTTAAATTACGACATTTTTCATCTTGCTTGACAATTATATTCTGGTGGAAGTTGGAAAATAGCAGGCTCCATGACTATTTGTAGGATAGAGTAAGTGGAATAAAAAGGGGAATCATTATTTTATTAAGATGGTCCCCGGCAGTTGGTTAAAAAGGAGATTTTTATTCGGGCTTGTTCTGTATTTGTACATTGATGTCTAGTTGTCTAGACCAGGAGACTAGTGGGCAGAAGACCTGGATGCCATTTCCCCACACTGCCACTGATTCACCTTGTTCAACTCCTTTAACCTCTCTGTTCTCCACTTCTCCCTCTGTAAAATATAGATGATAATACTTGTCCATCTTTGTAAAGCGCTGTGAGATCCATGGATAAAAGGTGCAATTATTGTGTGCAAGTATCATCGCTTTCGCTGCTTCTCTCTCACGTTGCCCCTTATGAACAATAAAAGCTGCAGATCAAAATCTGTAAAGCCACCACCTCCTACTCCTCCAAATTTCCTTCTGCTATAATATATAATGGCAACTGCAATCTGACGAGGGCTAGGCTGGTGGAGAGTTGTGATCACTGCTCTGACTGGCTAAGAATTGCACACATCCTATTATTGTTGTTATTATTTAACATTTATATTGTGGCAGTGCTTGAAGACCTTAACGAGGTTGGACCCTATTATCTAGGTGGTTACCCTGTTTTTCTCTCACATCCCACCCTGGCACACATGTTCAGTTCATCCAGCTGTTCTGTCTTGTCTTTTAAATTTTAAGCTCTTTGGAGAAGGGACTGTCACCTACTATGTGTTTGAACAATGTCTAGCACAATGGCATCCTGACCTGGTTGACTTTTAGGAGCTATCACAATAAAAATGTTAAATAGTGATTATAATATTTACATTTTTCCCCATCCCCTCACTTTCATTCCCCATAACTTTTTTTTTCTTGTGAGGCAGATTAACTGTGATGATGGATTTTAACAAGCTTCAGTCGTGGTTCTGTGCCTACGTGAGACCCAATCAGTGCAGTATTTAAAGCAGTGTTTTTCAAAGTTCAGGTCACGACCCAGTACTGGGTCGCAGCATGTAAAGCACTGGGGCGCTCTGGTCAGTACCGCTGACCAGGACATTAAAAGTGCCGTCAGTGGTGCTGCCCACCTAAGGCAGGCTAGTGTCTACCTGTTCCGACACCGCGCTGCACCCCAGAAGCAGCCAGCAGCGGGTCTGGCTTCTAGGCAGGGGGGCCACAGGGCTCCGCACGCTGCCCCACCCTGAGCACTGCCTCCACACTCCCATTGGCCAGTTCCCAGCCAATGGGAGCTGGGGGGAGCAGTGCCTGCAGGTGAGAGCCATGTGGAGCTGCTTGCACGTCTCTGCCTAGGAGCTGGATCTGCTGCTGGCCAATTCCAGGGAGCAGCGCGGTCTGCGGTGCCAGGACAGGCGGGAAGCGTGGCTCTGCACCCCAGCTGCACCATTGACTGGGAGCCACTGGAGGCAAGCCCATGCCCCAGTCCTGAGCCCCCCCAAACCCGGAACGCCTTCCTGCACCCCAAACCCCTCATCCCTGGCCCCACCCCAGAGCCTGCACCCCAGCCCAGAGCCCTGACCCCCTCCAGCACTCCAATCCCGTGCCCCAACCCTTAGCCCCCTCCCACACCCTAAACCCCTCATTCCCAGCTCCATCCCGCAGCCCTCACCCCCACACCCCAAACCCCTCTGCCCCAGCTCTGTTGGCTCACGAGCATCAATAATTTTCTTCAAGTGGGTCCCCAGAAAAAAAAGTTAGAAAACCACTGATTTAAAGGACCAAAGAGAAGGGCAGGAAATGGGGAAAGCCACTGGCATCTCTCCTGTCCCACTGTTGATGTACAGCTGCAATCACTGCCCTGAAAATGAATGTCCAGGTCTATTTTCCTGTGTTTTCAATTCCTCTCTATCATTGGTTATTTTTACACATCATCTTTTGTAATTGAGAGTTAAAATCTGCTCAACATCTCTGTCTGAAACGAAGACATCCAATTAAAAAGCCAAGAATCCAAATATAAGCCTTCAGTCTGTTGCCATCCCAGGATTTTTCATAAGTCTTTTTCATGGCCTTCAGAAGGGCAAAAGGTGCTGGCTTCAGGCACCCCTGGAGATGGAAGAGCTCCGACAGAGCAAGAACAGCATGGGTGGTCGCATAAGCTTCCACTCACACTTCCCTGCTACTGGGCCTCAACCTTCAGCTAAAGGGCCAGCCTGTAGGGCTCAGAGGGGAGCTCAGTTTCTGTGAGTACCCAGGCTCCTCTTCTGAGCCTCATCTTATGTCTTCATAAGCATCCTAAACTCATACCTCAATTTATGATAATGCCACAGCGATGGGCATAGTATAAAATCCCAATTTAGGCAGACCACAGATATGCATTCAATAAACAAACAATACTTTGCATTTATCTATCATATTTCATCCCTAGATCCCAAGTGCTTTACACCCTTGGGTGAGCACTATTACCCCATGTTACAGACAGGGTAACGAAGGAATGATGAGGTTAAGTAATTGGCCCAAGGTCACACCATGACCCTGGGGCAAAGTCAGGAATAGAACCCAAGTCTCTTGGTCACTGAGCCTGACGCCCAGTCCCCTGAATCATGATGCCATAATTAGCGTTTCCATGAACTCAACACCCACTCACCAAATCTTTGACTTTCTCTGGGAAGTTTGTGCTTTGAAAAGATCTTAAAGAGGAAATACCCATTCCATTCACTCAGAGACCTCTTCCTAAACTCTCCTATTTTTAAATACAGGGGGCCAGATTCTCAGCTAGTGTAAATCATCTGATATATACCAGCTGAGAATCTTGCTCTACAGTCTAAGAAAATCACTTCATCTGCTTTTTTCCACCTATCCCACCCAGCTGCTTCCTCCTAACTTAACACCCCCAGGAAACAGACATTTCCGTTGCTACTCCTTAAGCCACTTGCAGAAACTTCCCAGGGAAGAAAATGAATATTGTAAGGAGGAATCAAGTAAAAGTCATTCATATTTGGTAGCCAAAACTTTGGTAGTAGTTGGGCCACTTCAAATTCTGCAGAGACTCTAAAATCAATTAAGGTGCAATAAAGGACTCTTGCTGACTGAGGCAGTGTTGTAAGTACCAGTTTTTTTAACCCGGTTTAAGTCTAATAGGTTCAGCAACACCTACTGAGGAAAGGGCCTGACCTTGCTTATTAGAGGCCTAGGGTCTAGGCAGGGGTGGCTCTAGGCACCAGCAAAGCAAGCACATGCTTGGGGCAGCCCATTTGCAGAGGCAGCAGGGATCCAGCCTGAGAGCTGAGAACCAACAGGGGGTCCTGGGAGCTGTAGTTCCTTGGTTAGCTCCCTGCCTATAGAGCCAGCCCTGGAGCAGGGAAAGAACTACATTTCCCAGCATTCCCTTGGCCACTACCAACAGGAAAGAGGGGGAGGGAGTGAGGTAGCTGAGACCTCATGCTGCAGCCTGCTGTGAATGGAAAGCTGCACTGTGAGTAGGGATACTATATTTTAACATTCAAAAAATAGGACACTCCACAGGGAGGGAGGGTAGCCCCACCCTGCCACCATCCACTCCCTCCGACTGCCCCCCACAGAAACCCCAACCCATCCAACCCCCCCGCTCCCTGTCCCCTGATCACCCCTGCCCCTAACTGCCCCTTGGGACCCCACCCCCTATCTAAGCCTCCCTTCTCCTTGTCCCCAACTGCCCCCTCCTGAGACCCCCCCAACTTCCCCTCTAGGACACCACCCCCTATCTGTCCCCTGACAAACCCCCGGGACTCCCATGCCTATCCAACCATTTCCTGTCCCCTGACTGCCCCCCCCAACCCCTGACCCATCTAACCCCCCCCTTCTCCCAGCTCCTGACTGCCCCCTGAACCTCCGCTCCATCCAACTTCCCAGCCCCCTTACCATGCCACTCAGACCAGCGTGTCTGGATCCACACAGCGCCAGACACACTGCTGCATACATGCTGCCGTGCTCCCTCGCGGAGCCACACCCTCCCCCCCCCCCCCCGCCCCCAGCACTTGCCTTCCAGATTTGAACACTTCAAAATTCAGGAGTGCTCAAGCTCAGTTTGGGCAGCTGTTACTTCATTTCTCCCAAATCAAATATACTGATCCACTGTAACTTGCAGTAGAAAAAGTAGGATAAAATTGAACAAGAAATGCTTCCCAGTGGTTATTAGGACTGGAATTGCTATTTTCAAAAGCCATTGGCTTTTTTGTTTGTTTGTTTGTTTGTTTGTTTAAAAGGAAGACAGTGATATTGCATTGGCAAATTCCCCATAGAAAGAAAGAGTGGAAAAAAAGAATAATAAAGGCATCTCAACTTTTCCTCATTTATGTAGGACAGTCTTATAATATGCATCCAGATATCCTCCAATCACTCAAGCTGAAAATTGTTCCACTTTACTACAGTTCTGTAACCATATGGGAACCAATCCTGTTTGTGTTCTGTGAACATCTAAAATTCCTGCTGAATGACCTGCCGTGGGAGTGAGTTACCAGTGACCCAAGGCTGTGGCGGAAGGAGGGTGCAGGTGGGGGGAGAGAGCCCCTGGCTGGGGCGGCAGGAGGTGTGTGTGTGTGTGGCAATGGTGGGGGGGAATAAGGGAGCCCAGAGCTGGGGTGGCAGGGGGTGTGGGTGGGGGTGGGGGAGAGCCCAGGGCTGGGGCAGCAGGGGGGTCCGGCGAGGAGCCCAGGGCTGGGACGGGGGGCAGCCAAAATTTTTTTTGCTTGGGGCGGCAAAAAAACTAGAGCCGACCCTGGGTCTAGGAAGAGAAGACAATGATGGCTACTGAGGCAGCACTAGAAGTGACCCAAGAAGGAAAGAACAGAAAGAAGATGGTGAGCTGCATAATGTACATCATCATTGAGGGGGTATCTGATGGAAGCTACTGATGTATGAAATATGGCCTGGTAGAGCTTGTGGCAGAAAAGATTCAAATATTAGATATGCAGCTGGAGATAATCACAGAATCATAGGACTGGAAGGGACCTCGAGAGGTCATCTAGTCCAGTCCCCTGCACTCATGACAGGACTAAGTATTATTTAGACCATCCCTGACAGGTGTTTGTCCAACCTGCTCTTAAAAATCCCCAACGATGGAGATTTCAAAACCTCCCTTGGCAATTTTATTCCAGTGGTTAACCACCCTGACAGTTAGGAAGTTTTTCCTAATGTCCAACCTAAACCTCCCTTGCTGCAATTTAAGCCCATTGCTTCTTGTCCTATCCTCAGAGGGTCAGAAGAACATTTTTTCTCCCTCCTCCTTGTAACAACCTTTTAAGTGTTTGAAAACTGTTATGTCCCCTCTCAGTCTTCTCTTTTCCAGACTAAACAAACCCATTTTTTTTTCAGTCTTCCGTCATAGGTCATGTTTTCTAGAACTTTAATATTTTTTTTTTTGCTCTTCTCTGGACTTTCTCCAATTTGTCCACATATTTCCTGAAATGTGGCACCCAGAACTGGACACAATGCTCCAGTTGAGGCCTAATCATCGCGGAGTAGAGTGGAAGAATTACTTCCCTTGTCTTGCTTACAACACTCCTGCTAATACAATGATGGAATTCATCTGAGGATGAAGATATAATGCCGGAGAAGACAGAGGAGATGGTACAGACAACAAGATTTGTAGACCCCTGCTGAACAAAAGGAGCTGGAGGGAGGACTGCCAGAAGAGGAGGGAGGATCCATGGAAGAATGTGACCATGTGCATGAAGGCTGTATGGCTGATGGAAATGTGTCTAGAAATAGACATTTTCACATTTGAAGTGGAAGAAAAAGATAAAGCGGTTAATGCACTCAAATTGGGAGGACCGGATAACTTCCATCCCAGAATAATGAAGGAACTGGCACGTGACATTGCTAGTCCAGTAGCACGGATTTTTAATAAATCTGTCTATTCAGGGGTAGTACCATATGACTGGAGAATAGGTAACATCATACCTATATTTAAAAAAAGGGAAAAAAGTGATCCAGGCAATTATAGGCTTGTTTGTTACTGTCTTCAGTAATATGCAAGGATTTACAGCAAATTGTGAAATTAAATTAATAGATGTAAATGTAAATAATTAAATTCATAGAGGTCAAATGAATAGAGGTAAAGGGGATGTAATCCAACATTGGTTTGCCAATGGTAGATCATACCAGACTAATCTGATCTCCTTCTTTGAGAAAATAACTGATTTTTTAGATAAGGGAAGTGCAGTAGCTCTAATATATTTGGACTTCAGTAAAGCATTTGACATCATAATACATGGGAAATTATTAGTTAAATTAGAGACAATGGGGTTCAGTACAAGCATTGTAAGGCCGATAAGGAATTAACTAAAAGGGAGAAGGCAGTGGGTTGTGCTGAAAAGTGAATTATCGGATTGGAGGGAGGTTACTATCAGAGTTCCTCAAGGATTTGTCTTGGGACCAATCTTACTCAACATTTTTATTAATGATCGTGGCACAAAAAGTAGGAGCGTGCTAAACAAATATTCTGATGATACAAAGTTGGGATGCACCATCAATAGTGAGGAGGATCAGAATATTATACAGGAAGATCTGGATGATCTCAAAGACTCAAGTGACAGAGATGGGATAAAATTATAGTACAAAGTACAAGGTGCAATAGTACAAAGTGCACTTAGAGTTTAATAATAAGAATTTGTGCTACAAGTGAGGAGCTGATCAGTTGGAAGGAACAAAGGAGGAGATAGACCTGGGTGTGTGGGTTGATCACCGGATGACTATGAGCCACCAATGTGATGCCTTGAAAAAGGCAAATGCGATCCTAGAAAGTATCAGGCAAGGCATTTCCAGTAGAGATAGAGAAGTATTAATGTCATTGTACAAGGCACTGGTCAGACCTTGTTTGGAATACTGTGTACAATTCTGGTCACCCATGTTCAAGAAAGATACATTTAAACTGGAGCAGGTGCAGAGAAGAGCTACTAGAATGATCAGGGGAATAGAGGACCTATCTTATGAGAGGAGACTGGAAAAGCTTGGCTTGTTTAGACTCACAAAAAGGCGGAGAGGGTATATGATTGCTCTCTACAAATACATTACGGGGGTAAATAGCCAGAAGGGTGAAGAGCTATTTAAACTAAAGGACAATGTTGGCACAAGAACAAATGGATGAAAACTGGCCACAGGGGCACCAGAACAGGGTGGGCCAGGGCCCTACCACTTTTGGAAAGGCTCTGCCACCCCTGACTGGCCATGAACAAATTCAGAATAGAAATTAGAAGAAGATTTCGAGCCATCAGAGGGGTGAGCTTCTGGAACAGCCTCGCAATAGGAAATGTGTGGGCAAACAACTTAATTAGTTTTAAGAGAAAGCTGGACAAACTTATGAGAGCAATTGTATGGAGGGGTTGCTTGTGATGGTGGGGGCTGGGCTCAAAAACCCTGGGGCTCACTTATATCTTGTGTTGCTAAAGCTTATGCTTTATGTGGGGTTTGGGAGGAATTTTCTCCCAGGTCAGACTGGCAGTAACGATGAGGGCTTTTCACCTTCCTCTGCAGTATGTGGGTGCAGGTCACTTGCCAGGATTATCTGGGTCTCTCTCACTTAATCATTTCCCTCCCATTGTAGGGGCTTCGCGCACTGGTGAAGCTCAGTCCCTCCTATTCTCTGCTTGCGGCACATAGTCTAGTTTCCTGTGGGTTTCATTTTCTTTGGTTTCATTTCCATTGTTGGATTTAGTGTGAGGGTCCTGGGTGGTGGTGGTGGCTTGTGACATACAGGAGGTCAGACTAGGTGATCTGGTGGTCACTTCTGGCCTTTAGTTCCATGAAAGAGCATGACATAGCACTGGTATAGTTTGTCCAATGTATGTAAAAGGTTAATAGATTAACAGATTCCAAGGCCAGAAGGGACCATTGTGATCACCTAGTCTGACCTCCTGTATATTATAGGCCATAAACCATCCCTAAAATAATTTCTAGAGCAGATCTTGTAGAAAAATGTCCAATCTTCATTTAAAAACTGCCTGTGATGGATAATCTACCATGATCCTTAGTAAATTGTTCCAATGGTTAATTACCCTCACTGTTAAAAATTTACACCTTATTTCCAGTCTGAATTTGTCCATCTTGAGCTTCCAGCCAATGGAACCGCTAGACTGAAGAGCCAGCATCAAATATTTGTTCCCCATGTAGGTACTTAACCATCTAAATAGATTGAGCTCCTTAGAGTCTATCACTATAAGGCAGGTTTTCTAATCTTGTAATCATTTTCAAGGCTCTTCTCTGAACCCTCTCCAATTTATCAACATCCTTCTGGAGTTGTGGACAGCAGAACTGGACAGAGTATTCCATCAGCAGTCGCACCAGGGCCAGATACAGAGATAAACTAACCTCACTACTCCTACTCAAGATTCCCCTGTCTATTAATCCAAGGATTGCATTAGCTCATGGGGCCACAGCTGCACACTGGGAGCTCATGTTCAGCTGATTATCCAGCACAACACCCAAATCTTTTGGGGAGTCACTGCTTCCCAGGATAGAGTTCCCTATCCTGTAAGCATGGCCTGTGTTCTTTGTTCCTAGATGTATACATTTATATTTAGCTATATTAAACATGCATTATTTTTTTATACCCAGCTTACCAAGTGATCTAGATTGCTCTGTATCAGTGATCTGTCCTGGTCATTATTTACCATTCCCTCAACTTGTATACGTCATCGGCAAAGTTTATCCATGATGATTTTATGTTTTCTTCCAGGTCATTGATAAAAATATTAAATAGTATAGGGTCAAGAACCAATCCCAGAAGGACCCCACTTGAAACACAACCACTTGATGAGGATTCTGTGTTTACAATTACATTTTAAAACATATTGGTTAGCCAGTTTTTAATCCATGTAACGTGTGCCATGTTAATTTTATATTGTTCTAATTTTTTAAATCAAAATGTGGATGTATCAAGTCAAATGCATTACAGAAATCTAGTATATTACATCAACACCTTTATCAAACAAACTTGTAATCTCATAAAAAAATAAAGTTAGTTTGACAGGATCTATTTTCCATAAACCCATGTTGATTACCATTAATTATACTAACCTTCTTTAATTCTTTATTAATTTAGTCCCAAAGCAGCTGCACCATTATCTTGCCCAGGATCGATATCAGACTGACAGGCCTATAATTACCCTGGTCATCCCATTTATCTTTTTAAAATATTGGCACGACATTAGCTTTTTTCCAGTCTTCTGGAACTTCCTCAGTGTTCCAAGACTTATTAAAAATCAACATTAGCGGTCCAGCACACTCCTCAGCCAGCTCTTTTAAAAATCTTATATGCAAATTATCTGGACCTGCTGATTTTAAAATGTCTGACTTTTGTAGCTACTGTTTAACATCCTCCTGAGATACTAGTAGAATGGAAAGGGTGTTATCATCATATGATATGACTACGTCATCTGTTTCCCCCCCCCAAATACAGTACAGAATGATTCATTGAACACTTCTGTCTTTTATGCACTATTGTTGATAATTCTACAATTTCTATCTAGTAATGGACCATTTACCTTTATTAGGATTCTTTTTGTTCCTAGTACACTTAAAAAACTCCTTCTTATTGTCCTTAACTCTGCTGGGCATAGATTTGTGTTTTTACATGTGCATTTAGTGGCTGTCAGGCAACAAAATCCTATCAATATAAAGATATGCACTTCTTGGGGCAAAATAAGAGAGCTCCAAGGAAAAATGCATATATTTCAATGAATGTTAGTGTGATAATAAAAAAGTGCAAACATCTAAAGCTTAATCTATCTTAAAGAGATACTGTCAAGTTGAAATTCAGATAATTAAAACTATATAAAGTTTCTCCACCTCTGTAATTAACATCTTAGATTATTAAAATGAAAAGAATTGCAAACCAATTTTATTTCTTCACCATTTATGCTCCTTGCTTATTTATTCATTATTTGCATTTCACTCAGTTTGAACAATATAACAACTGACCAGTTTCACTTTTGTTTCTAGTCAGTTTCATTTTCCAGGTTTTGCCTGTGGTTCCCAACATTGAGGGGAAACTGTAAAGTCACCTCCACAAAAAATCCCTATTAATTGGAATTGAAAACAAAAACGTTTCTATTAATTTCAGGTTTTTGTCAATATCCTTTTTATTTAATTGTTCATAACAAATTCTTGGGTCAGCCTAAGATGACAGCGTCCTTTTAATTAATGATTATTAAAAAAGCTTGCACATAGGTTGTTAATTCTTTCTCTTGTCTGCCCTTCCTAGTTAGGATGGATCCTTTGCAAAACTCCACAGATTTTCCTTTTCTTTCAGACAGTACAATTTTACTAATATCCAAACTGATAAATTATGTAAGTGGAGTCAGAGTAAAACCTTTCATGGACATGAGAAATTATTTCTGCGTCATGCAGAGTTTCCTGTTCCACTCATTTATTTTTTTGGTTGTCATCTTCATTTGAGCAACCTTTCTGAGACTTGAAAAGGTCAGTGCCCCCACATTTGGTCCGTAGGATTATAGGTGACGAGCTGTGTTGAAAGATATAATTGAGCCCCTGGCATGCAAGAGATTTCAACCTGTCCAGGCTATCAGACAGGTCTATTTCTTTGAAGAATCTAAAGGATGTGTGAGTTGGGGATGGGGATGGAATTTTTAAGAAGCTGGAGGCTGTGTCAAAAGATAATTAATGTAGTCTAATTGGTCTCGAGGCCCTTGATCACAACTCTGTATGCAGCCTGCAATACCTATACTCTCTCTTCTTTCCAGTGAGGGTAAGGCATCCAATAGTGAGCTTCTTGGTCACCATGCTTGGGATCAGGGTTAGGTACAAGAAGCATGGTCACTGCAGGCAATACTGGAAAGAAAAGGCATGTAGTCACAGGTCTGCATGACCATGCTTACTAGATGGTCCTGGCCTGTAGGTAAAAATGTAACTGGGAAATGAAAACTTTAGTGGTGTGAAACCGTATATGATTATCAGATCTACCCATCTAAGATGGGACATCTCACAAGTTTGCAGAAAGTTGGGCCCCAGTGCCTCACTGGTGTCCTCAGTTTTCTGTTCTAGATATTAAATGTATGGACCCTCACTACTACTTCGTCCTAATTCTAACTTTAACCAACAAGTTATTTAGCCTCCCCCTAAGCCAACTTAGTCGTGGTGCTTATCTTGTGCCTATAATGTTCTCCAGGTGGAGAACAAATGGCGCCCTCAATTCATTATGGACACTGTGGAAAATGGTCATCTCTAGATCTCTGGTTTGAATCTGACTAATCTTAATAGCTGTTCAATAGCCTTTGTGAATTGAGTAAGAGGCTCTCCATCCAGTTTTTATTGGACAGATATCCATATCACTGAAACCCCACTCAGAACTGGGACCTTTGTAGATATTCTTATTCTATGGGCTGGGCACATTGAACTATGGTACCTCTCTCTGTTAGGGCCTTGTTTGAACTAGGGACATCTGTAGCCAGGTGTGTGTTTAAATTTTTTTTTGCACCATTACTTGCAGGACCCATACTACCAATGGCAGAAGGTGCAGATGGCATGGCGGTAAAAGTGCCCGCACCCAGGCTGCTGTATAGCTTTCACCATTGGTTGCACTGATGCAAAAAACCCCAACAAAACACAAATTTCCTAGTGAGGACACACCCTAGAGACGGTCATGCCTGAGGCACACTGATGGGTTGGGGAGGGACACTGTTGCAAAGCTTGCATATGGTGTTACCCATTGCTGTTACCCATTGCTGCATGTGCTCTGGTGTGTTTCCGGTTTCCAGTGCTGCCAATTTAGCACCTTGTATTGGCAAAGAGGAATTAAAGATGCAGCTGGAAGTATACGAGTCATGTTTGTTCCAAAATTGGGAAGCAGAAAGGGAGAACACTTTGCCCCGTTTTACGCCTTTGGAGATCTTGAAGACTGAGCCAAAATAATGCAGTAGCAAGCCAGAAACTGACTGTAGCTTTAGACGTCAGAGATATCATCATAGTCACTCTGTCAGTAGCCTATCCATCATCGTTTGGACACAGTCTCTGGAGCTGGTTAGATATAATTAACCCTGTGTCTGCTACATTTCAATGGCAGAACATTAGCAGGCAGAGCATCCATTATTTTCCCCTCTGTGCTGAGAGTTGAGCAATTTATTTTCTCAAGTAGACAGTGTGTAGTGAAGAGTGTGATGAGGAAGGAGGAGGATTGGAAATATATAAAACCAGGCAGAAGCCAGTTAAAGTGGTCATTAGAAGAATGAAAGGAAATCTACCAAGTTGTATGGAATATTTAAGGGAACAATATTCTTTGGGCCACATTCTCAGCAGGCACAAGCAAAGAAAAGTCACCCACTAACTATTTGCCCTATACTACTGTAACCTTCCCAGGGGAAGTGGCTGGGTGTCTGTCAACACCACTCCAATTTCAGCTACAGAGGCAGTTGCAGAGAATCACATCACCTGCCAAGGTCTGAATGAGCAGCAGTCCCAAATTTTGCTCCTGTTGTAACAGAAGAAGAAAATTTATAGAAAGAGCAGCTTTACACAGCCTTCCCAATGCAGAAGGAACTCCAATTGAAGCCAGTAGGGCTTGGCACACAAAAGGTTTGTGGAGTGAGGCCCTAAGAAAGAGACTGTTTCCTGGTGCCTTATGGGAAGGAGTTAATGTTCAGGTGGCAATAAAAATGGTATCAAAAACCTGGACACTATTGGGGTAGCGACAGTAACCTGTCTAGATCATACCTCTAGGAACAGAAATGTTCAGTTTAGTTCAGAAATGGACTAAGCTTTAGTCCTAATTAATTTTTTTAAGAAGCTTTTCCTATTCATGTGAACTGGAAAATGGTGAATATTTATTAGCAAGTAAATTATTACTGTATACTAGTAGAAATAATAAATATTGTTTATAATTATTATTTAAGTGCTGGGGCAGGAAGTTGGAATTTAATAAGGCATTATAGTTTGAAAAATATAGGGCCAGGTTCTAGTACTTTGATACACACGGATTTAATACCTTTCTATTCAACAGAGTATCAATATTTTTTATCTAGTCCATAGTTTTATCAGGGAAGACCATATGAGTTTCTCAGGAGAGGACTGCTTAAGCAAATAGGAGTATTTTCTTCAGTGATATCAGTGCCAAAGTGAACAAAGGAAAACCTATGATTGCTCTAAAATGAAAGCCACCAGACAAAGACTGATTTTTCTAAGAAACAGTTTTGTGTTATATTTGCCTGTATTGGTGCATTTTATTTTCCCCCATGAACAGAAATTGCTTGTTTGTACACTTTCCCCCTTTCCCCCCCATGCTTACATTACATGGTTTTAACATGTCCTAAGCAGATTTTCTGGAAGAAGTCTAGCCATAGTCAAGCAAATAAGATTTTACTAGCTTCATTTTTCACTCAGATACATGGATAGTGAGGTTATCAAAAACAAAGAGAAAAAAATATGAAAAATATGGAAAGCAAGCTTTAAATCAGACAAACAAATGGGCCTCTATAGAAAAGAGTCTAGCTAGCTAGTGTTTTTCTAATGTTCCCATTCCCGCAGTATCTGAGCACCAATAATGGGACACTGTAAAATTGTCATATTGTATCAAGCAAAGGCAGCCCAAGTTTATTCAGCCAAGGAAAATACTGTCGTCTGGTCTGGAGGCTTTGGGCCATCGAGCAAACAAATATGGATGTGTTTTAAAGACTGCTTCAGGAAGAGATGACCCATTGGTATGGTGTTGTCAAGGGGTTAGAGTAGCAGCGTGGGAATCCAGACGCATGGGTACTAGTCCCAGCTCTGGGTGACCTTGCTTTGTGCAACATTTTATCCATCTATAAAACAAGTATAATATTAGTTTCTCAGAACACAAGTTTGTAGAAAGGCTCAATTAATATTGAAAAGCACTTCAGAATACTTGGTACAAGCTATTATTTTAAACAAAAAACGCTGTCATAAATATTTGGATACAAAATGAAGGAGCTTTAAGGAGAGGCGGTTATGGCAGGTTAGGATGAGTGGTAGAAAGGCTGTGTGAGGGCACAGAGGCAGCCAGCAGTCGCCACATTTCAGCTTTGTTTCAAGTTAAACGAGGATGAAACCAGACTCAGGTTGGAAACTGCTCTCTCAGTGATGCTGAAGGAGACGCGTCTCTAAATATAGAATGACTGGCCTATTGTTTAGAAATAACATGCGTTGATTAATCCTATTACCCAGCTCAACAAAAGAAAACTTTCCAGTGAGAACTGCCATGGGTGAAATGACATTAACACATGACTGTCATAAACCAGCAAGAGCTGAACTCTCTCACCCTACTGCAATCTATCAGGTCTCTTTTCCTCTTTCCATAATTTGTTGAGATGCTGGAAATCTGCATACAAAGGCACCAGGGCTGTGCAGAGAGCCTGCGCAGGGCCTATGCACCACTTAATCCTCACTTGCACCCTTAGGATTGATAGAGTCACTCATGATAATATTCAAGTAGAATGAAGGATTCTAGCCAACAACATGGCTGGTTCAAAAGCTGAGATTTAAAAGCATAAATTGTTTGCCCTGCAGACTTCACACACATCTGAGTCTCATGCCTGCAGCATTGTCCCTGGTTTCGGATTGTGAATGCCAGGTGTCCGTGTACCTCCTCTGTATCCTAAAGATAAACATGTCCTTCACTGTAGTCACCTATTCCATCATACGCTCCTATCAAATGAGCCTTGCTAGCTTGTAAATTACTGCACAAACCATTCTAAACAATAAAGGCAATTTTACTTACTGAACCATTACATTTACATACTTAAATTAGACTCAACCAGACGTTGAGAGGGGACGTCTCGCGGCCAGACAAACAATGAATTTAGGGAAAGAGCTGCCATGTATTTCCCCACCTCTCACATGAAATTAATGAGGTGCTTCAATTTAATCATCATTAAAATTACATCTTTATTTAGTTACTTAGCAGAGTTGGACTCACTGCGCAGCATACAAGATGCAGTTACCCCATCCATCTACCTTTCCAAAAGAGAGAAGAGCTGAGAGTGGGGGTTTCTCTCACCCTAACTTCCTCTGGATCCCTAGACTGTGTGTGTGTGTATGTGTATGAGTGTGAGTTAAGGGCCCAAAGGGTTCACTAATGTTTATTATTAAGGTGAAAAAAACGAAGAGGAAAGGGAAAGAGAAAGGCAAATTCAAATGAAGTGAGAAATACGTTTGAGATCAGGGAGGGGAGACTGGTGGGAGGTGTGAGGAGAGGAGGAAAGAGACAGAAAGACGTTAACTCTTTGGAGTTTACCAACCAATCAGAAACCTTCTCAGCAACATTAGTTTTAAAACTTTAATGTGTCTTAAATGGAAAAGCTCATTAAAAACCAGCACTTTGAAACAAAACCCAGAATATATACTTAGAGAAAGAGAAAGAGAGAGAGAGAGAGAGTGAGCGGAGACGAGACACAGCAGGTCTTGTGTGCCTCTGCAATTTGTTTTGCATTTGCTCTCACACACACATAATTTATTCATCTCAAGATGCTTCTGTGCAGTTGCAGGGCTAGCGTGGTGAGAAATGTTCGCCGAGAGTGGAAGCAGTACCCACTGTGCTGTATTTATAAATTTACTGTGGCAACGAAAAGCTTTGGGGCTCTCAAAACAGTCCAGAATGACTCTGGACCTTTCCCATTCATCTATCCCTGTACATGCAGGGTTCTGCTATGACTAGCACTGAGCCAATGCCCAAAGACATCTCTGCCCCCCACTCCCCTCGCCTGCCTGAGGCACTATTCCTCTGGGAACTCCTGCAGGGAGGCTGCACTTTCCCGCTATTTCCACCATAGACTGTGGCCATAAGCACCAGCTGAGCCCTTGCTTTTTCCAATACATAGGAACTGGGCTAGAAAAGAGAGTAATAGGAACTGTTGCAGTCGGGGATGATGTGACCTAGAGATGGAATCCAGGGACAGCAATGATGGCTCCTCCCTATAGGTCAGTGGTGAGGCTAGACCTAGAATATTGCAATGGACTGATCAGCTCAATTCCTGAGAAATACCAACAAACCATAGGGATTTCAGGGAAGAGCACCAAAAATTGTATGCAGTGGAGTAAGTAACTGAACAGTGCAGGCATGAGAAGGGAATGGTCTGAGAGGCTGACTGGCAACTGACAGGGATGCACTAGGTGGCCTGATAGATCTTTACCATCTCTACTTTCTGTTCAGCTATGGTTCTGCAATATTGAAGGGTAACACAATGAAATGGTGTAAAAGAAGTCTTAAGCTGAATTGTAATAGCCCAGTGAAGGTCAGGTCCCTTCATTGTACTAGTGCTAGGCATCATACACGCATGTAGTAAGAGACAGAGACTGCGGCTAAATAGACAAAGGTGGAGGAGGAAAGAAATGTTACCATGCCCATTTAACACATGAGGAACTGCAGCAGAGTGAGATCAACCGATTTGCCCGAGGCCACACAGGGAATCTCTGGAGAAGCCAGGAATTGGACACATGCCTATCAAGTCGAAGGGTAAGTCTGCACCACCGAGACTACATCAGCATACCTATGGCACCATGAGGCAGCCTACACCGAGAGAAGGGGTTTTTCTGATGATATAGAAGCATCACCTCCTCAAATGACATTAGCTATATCGACAGAAGCAGTCTTCCGTCGACCTAGCTGTGTCTACACTGCGGGGTTTTGTTGGCTCAGCTATGTTGCTCGGGGGAGTGGTATTTTCACACCTCTGCCCGACGCAGCCATGCCAATCTAACTTTCAAGTATAGTCCAAATCCTAGTCTGGCGCCTCATCCACAGGGTCAGAAATGGACTACATGACCAAAAAGGCCTTTAACATCTTCAGACCCTGTGGGCAGGGGTGAAAGTAACATAGAAGACTTACCGAATTTTTAAATCGCCGGCCCCGGGGCAGCTTCCCCTTTTACCAGCCCCCTCGTCGGCTTCTTTTACCCCCTCTCCTGTCAGCGGCTCGTCGGTTGCGGGGTGGTAGTGGCAAAAGGGGCAGCGACGTTAAAGTGCTGCCACAGTAGCGCTTTAACGTCTGCTATGTACGGGCTGGTACCAGCGGCCACTTCTTACTGGTACACTGTACCGGCCCACTTTCACCCCTCCCCATGGGCCTAATTGCCCTCTCAACAGTGTAACCCCATCACCTGATGCAGAATCAATCATGTTTTACACTGACATGGGTGAACAGAATCAGACCTTGTGGTACCAGATGGGGAGAATCCAAACACAGGGTAGCCAGTTCTCCCAATGATACATGAGGAGCTGCTCAGGTAGATAATGCTAATGGGGCTACAGGTAGAAACCCTTTACCTCCACCTCATCTACTTCCCTCCCAGGCAATGAAGGGAGACTAGCCCCCAATAAGGTCAAATTATGCTACATTTTTCTATTGCAGGGGTATCAAACTTACGCCTGGAGGCTGGATCTGGCACACATGATACACTGACGTGGCCTGCGTGACATATTCAGATCCTTCAGAATCGAAGCTTTGATTTATAAAAGTAAGTTCCTAGCTCAGGTGGCTGTGAAGATTACCATTCAAACGTGAACCCATGCCCTGACCTTTATCTGAGTCTGCAAACAGCCTGAAATAATGACTCAGAGGAGTGGCCACCCTGTCCCCTACCAATCTGATCGGACCCTCATCTTTAGAGCCCAGTGATGGCACTTTAGTGTCAACATTAAAGTATTTAAATCACTAATTGTTTTAGTGGATGGCATGGAGTGAAGCCCACTGGATTGGGAATTGCACCGTTGTGGCAGGAAAGTGAGCGCAGAAGGAAGAACAGAGAAGACTCACAAAGACCAGGAAGGCTCAGAGAAACAGGAGGAGGAGGAGGAATGGAAAGGAATCTGTGTTTGTGCTGTATCTAGCAAAGTGGGGTCCATGACTGTGGCTCCAAGATGCTACTGAAATACAAACAATAACAATAATGAAGGACAGAAACAGTGGGGGCCTAACAAGGAGCCGATTTTCTCACTGAGTGATGAATGTGACAATGAGGCATTAAACCAACAATAAATAATAACTAAATGTTTAGTTGCTACATAAAAGCCGTATTTTCCCCTTGATCTCTTTGCAATCCATTTACTGACATCAGTGACATTCCACCATGCATTGCGGTGAAAGTATAGTCCTGAATTCATACCATGACCCATGGACCATAATTAGGGTGACCAGATGTCCTGATTTCATAGGGACAGTCCAGATATTTGGGGCTTTTTCTTACATAGGCTCCTATTACCCCTACGCCCGTCCCAATTTTTCACACTTGTTATCTGGTTACCCTAACCATAATTAAACATAGAATTTGGGTAAATGAATTTGACACCTCTGTTTTCTAGCATCTTAACTTTTTTTTCAGGCCAAGAATTAGATACATTTGACTGGAAATAGCACTTATACCTTTCAGCTCTGGGTGCCTTTAAAAAAAAATCTGTTATCTCGCCTGTAAATCAAAAAACAGTTCAGAAATAAAAGCCTCCAAATGACATCAGCAAGATCAAACATCAGCCCATGAAGAGGGAAGATGGCAGAATCGTGGCTGGGGGGGGGATTAGAGCCAGAGATACAGTTTGTCTACATTAAAAATGCAACATCAGCAGAGGCTTCTGAAAGAGTCATTCATCAACTCCAGGATCAGAGAAACATCTTAAAGTAAGTGCGTCGTTTACACATGCACAAATTGTCTGCTGTGGAAGTAGAGGAGAGCAGCAGTCTTTGTGCTTTATAAGCCTTTCCCTAGTCCTTTGGGTAAATACAGGACCAGAATGACATTAGGCATGGAAAATAAGAACCTTGCTCACGGTAACGGGGTACAACTCGTGTGAGCAGCCTGCATGGAAAGTAATCTAATGTTGCAATTTCACAGAAACAATATAGAGTCACTCACATACATTATGCTTAATGGCTGGATACCATGGTGTGAAAACCATTTAAAAATGCCATTTTTGTCACTGACAATGTTACACATATAGTAAAGGTCATACATGATAAGAGCATTATCCATATTTCTTCTGCAAACATGTTTAACCTTGTAGAGCACAATTCCCCAGAAGATCAGTGATCCATCTCCAGCAACAGAACTGCACTCTGCAGAATCCAAGAAAGCCAATTTTACACGCGCGCGCACACACACACACACTTTTATATATATTATATATGCATACACACATTTATACTCTCTCTCTCTCTCTCTCTCACACACACACACACACACACACGAAATCTTGCATGTCTTTCAGACCCACAAAAAATGGAAATGTTCTGTAACAATGCCTCACCCCTTAAACTCCAGATCTGGCATGCTGTCAATTTGTACAGGAACCCATCCTGTGCATCTTGCCACCCAGGAATCCACTGTGCCCTTCTAATGAGCACCATAAAGCACGCCTAGGAGCCTGATTTCGCAACCTTTACTCATATTAAGTAGCACCTTTCTCCATGATTATAAACAAACTCTTGCATAGTGCAAGATGAAAGGGCAACTCACTAGGGCTGCCAATTTTGGTTGGACATATTCCTGGAGGTTTCATCACATGACGTAATATTTAATTAAAGTTTAATCTTTAATTCCTGGAGACTCCAGGAAATCCTGGAGGGCTGGCAACCCTAACTCCCAGGTACAATCTCTCCTGCCTTTACAGTCTCCATAGGGGTTGCTAGTTCTGTTTGGGCTAGAAACAGTTTGAAGGCCATACCAAAGAGATTCCTCCTGGATGACCCTGGACCTCCCTCGTGTGTTGCTCTGACATCCAGGCGAGGGGGATGGAGGATCAGCCTCCCATTCTGTTTTCAATGTAAACAGCCCTAAGAATCACAGAGGCACTGCTGTGTAATCAGGAACTGATTACATTCCCTAGTAGATTTCCAGGCTGACATTCTCAGTTTGTCAGATCAGCTTGTGCTCCCCTGTGTGAACAGCACACCATCATTCGAGGTGGGAAAACATTTCCCCCAAGTGGTTTGCAATGTCTGCTGGACCAAATTATTCTTCTCATCGTTAATGCTTCTCTCTCCAAGCCTTTTCACCCACGAAAAAGTTAGGATGCCGTATGACTGAAAATATCTCATCTAGGGTATCGCTGATGGAATGAGTGTTCTGATCATCTCACGTGTTGGGGGGGGGATGGAGATATTCTGGCAGTACGCCCTTTTACTCTGGAGAGGACAGAATTAGACTAGAAGAGGCACCTCAGACAGTAGGCATTCATAGATTATACATCATTCATTATTTTGCTTTACCTCGTTAGCTTTCTTAGTACAGAAACAAAGGATTTGCCTTATTGGAGCAGACCCTGAACATTCCTTCTGCAGTGCCTGGCTGCCGATGTGTCAGGAAAAAAAGGAGGATTTCCCTTATCCACCTAGCTAATTGTTCCATTCTGTGGGGATGCTGTGTACATTTTTGCAGATTCCTTCCTGACCACGGTAGGAATTCAGTTTATACCCTGAAGCACGTGGCTTAAGATGATAAAATTATGTGAGAAGTTATGTAACCGCAAAGGGAATTAATGGTCATACATTATTTAGTCCTTTTAAAAACCCAGCCAGAACATTTATCTCAATAAACACCTTAAGATAAATCCTCTGTAAAGTCAACATAAAAGGAGTGGTTTTTTTTTTTTTAGTGGTTCAAAATTTACTACCCTTTAAAGTTTACTTTGTGGTTGTTAATACAAATGGACACTTTTGTAAGGGGAAGATGCTGCTGATGGAATTCTTACGGTGGAAAACTAGCAGGAGAGGAGATTACAGTCCACAGATTATATAAGGCCCTCAGGGTGGACTGGCTGATGAGAAGCCCACAATTTATAACAAATGTTATGGCTTGCACTAGGACAGGAGCCACCAAAGTGCATTGCCAAAAGAGACCACAGTGCAGACCACAGCACCACACAGAGGAGGATGGGTGAGCATGCCATATGAACCCTGCAGGCTGCACCTCTGTATTAAAGATGGGAATGGCCTTTAATCTCCTCCATTTTATGCAAGTAGGTAGAGGCCTGTGGGGGTCTGCCAAGGAAACCCCTGATTGGGCAAAGCTTGTGATCCTCTGTGGACCTAAGGAAAAGGGTTCGTAGCTTGGCGAAAACAACAAAGGCAGATACAAAGCCCTCTGGCTAGAAACACAGTCTCACTAGAGAGAATGGGTCCTCTGAACAGAAAATTAGTAAGCAGGTTCCTGGAAAGGGGGGCCAGAATCAGGTGGGCCTGGGAAAGGTTACAGCCTTTGCTGCTCCAACCACATCCTCTTCATGCTTCTGACCTTTGTCTCTGCATGGCCCAAGGGAGAGGTCCCAGATCCAGTAATTGTGTTTTCCAAGAAGTCAGATCAAATATCTGACCAAAGGGGAAAAAGAACAAGTTTCTTCTGGCCCGGGTTTGATTCTGCCCAGTGTATTTTCAGTATGAAATAGACAACTTCAATCAACAATAGAAAATAACCCCTCCTCTCATCCCCAGCAAAATCTTGAGTGGCTTTCATTTACTCTTGTTGCTGTCTAAAAGACAGTCAGAGACTGCTTGTGTCCATGCATGTAAGTGTGTTTGCAGATTCACCCATGTGTAGTTGTGTCTGCCAGTGCACACTGGTATGTGTGTATGCATGCGTGAATGTATGTCATTTTCATTCAGCTACACCCTATTCATAAAAACAGAGAGTTAACCACTCACTGTAAGTGATCTCTGCCATCTTTTGTGGGTTGAGAACCTGGAACGCTGCATAAATCATTATTCTTGCTAATTACCAGGAAACATCAAACAAGACAAGCATTTTACTCTTCATCACTGAATTTTGTTATGCTAATTAGAGTTGTATAAGCTGTTGCTATTAAACCTGGAGAGTCAGAAAAAACATTTGCATTAATACCCACAAAGCTGCTTCAAAACCTAGTTATTAGTATTTCAATGAGGTTCAGGTTTATCAAGGAGCTGCTGCCGTTTCAGGGGCTGGTTTGTTGTTTTCTTCTCCCCCCCTTCCCCAAATCCTGCTGTGAACTAAAATATAAATAAATGCAGGGCAATGCAGCGTGCTTCATGCAGACTGCACTGCCAAACAAGGAACAAAATGTATGAAGACAGGTTGAAGAGGAGCAGATATAAATGTGAAGGAAGCACGAAAACCTTAGACTCTATTACTCCAATATATAGCACTTTTCAGCTTAGGATCTCAAAGCCCATAAGCCAACATTTTCAGAAGTGGGCACTGATTTTGGATGCCCAATTTGGACTTGACTTTCAGAGGTACTGAACACCCAGTGCCTCTGTGGGGTTCAGTTGGAATTGTGACCACTCAGGATTCAGCTGAAAGATGAGCACCCAAACTCAGTGGCAACTTGTAAATGTTAAACGTTAACAAACATATGCCTAAGTTTCATGATGCCCATTGTACAGATAGGTAAAGTGAGACAAAGAGAGGGTAAAGTGAGACAAAGAGAGGGAAAAGCTGCAGTTCAGCTCCAATAAGTGTCTTTAAAATATCTCCTGCTTACTCAGTCTTATGCTGTGTGCTCAGGGTGACCTCTGTAGCCCATAGGGACTACCCAAGCAGAAGCAACACTTATGCATTTTCATCAGACTTGCAGGGTAGAATTCTGCCCTTGCTTACATGTACATGTTGCTGTAGACAATTGGTTAACTGGTGGAAGTGAGGGCAGCATTTGAGCTGCAGAGGATATCAGTGACAATGATGCTTTGGCCCAGCTGAATGTGGTTGCGTATTGCAGCCAATAGGCTGCTCAGAGGTTCCTGATAATGAGTTCATAATACACTTCTACCTCGATATAACGCTGTTCTCGGAAGCCAAAAAATCTTACCGTGTTATAGGTGAAACCACGTTGTATTGAACTTGCTTTGATCCACCGGAGTGCGCAGCCCCACCCCCCGGAGCACTGCTTTACCGCGTTATATCCGAATTCGTGTTATATCGGGTCACGTTATATCGAGGTAGAGGTGTATATTGCACTTACAGTGGTTGCTATCCAAAGTCAGCATTTGTCAATAGTTAGCATAGTGTAGAATCTGAGACACAGGTAGTTTTTCCATAGACTGAGAATAGGAAAGAACTCTGTTATAATGACTAGCAATCTTTTTTCCACCTAATCTTTTAGTTACAACCATCGTATGTGGCGGTTTCCATCAGAGGGTCTCACCACATTTTACAATGCTCAATTATTCCTTGGCATATCCCTTTGATGCAGTAATTATTATCCCCATTTTACATATCAAACAGATATAGAAAACTTAAGTGACTTGCCCAAGATAAGACAGGTAATCTGTGAACAAGCTAGGAACAGAACTCAGATCTTTTGCCTCACGGTACTGGGTCTTAACTACAAGATCATCCTTACTGTTAAGTGTTTGGGAAGGAATGAAGAACCATGAGAAATGTTTCCCTTCCATCACACTGAGCTGCAGGCATAATTTTTCTTGTGATCATTTTGCTTCTGGTGATCACTACAGCATGGGGGCTTAATTCTCTGGTGTCTGACAGGTCTGTGCTCAGCATTAGGTATCTGTAAGGCGAAGGGGATGCTTAAGGATGTAATTATAGTTATGAGTAAGAGTCTTTAAGCCATAATTGCAGTGTATGTTGTTGTTGGACTGCATTTGACCTGTGTAACAGACAAACGGCCCGTTGTGTGCCAACTGGTATCCAGACATCCATAGCGGACTTCATCAATTAGTACAATCCCCACCTGTTGGCTAGACTCGCTGTGTGTCTTTCAGTTCAGGACACAAAATTAACTTCTGTGACATTTATTTCACAGTAAAGAGTAGACCACATTGACAGCTGGCTGTCACTTAAATAATACATCTTGAGCTATATATCTAATCCACAGTGTTATTCTATTGACTGGGCTACAAGTTATTGGCTTTTAACAGAGCATTTGTCACTTGCTGCTGAAAAGGGAAATCTGTCCTGTCCCACAGTATATTGCTGTCCAAAAAACCCAAAACAAACAAAACCCTCCATTATTTTTTGTGGGTTAAAACATACAAGTGAATTTAGTACAGACTAAGGGCAGTCTATTGTAATAATGATGAGTTATAGTGTTAACACTGCTTGCCCCATAGTTTTTCTGCTACATGTTAATTCTACCCACAGCATGCCCCATTCCTCCCTGCTACTGCACTCCTCAGCTTCTACTGACCAGAGACTGTCAATCACACTAACCTATGCAGTGTTCTTTCTGAAATGACCTAACCTGGTATTAGAACCCATGTCATCTGAGCTGAGAAACCAGAGCACTGGCTTACTGTGCTTCTCCCAGCATTAATCTCCCTCATTTCTGGTGGCAACTGATGCTTTACATTCCCTCAGGTCTCATTTACATCTGTATGTGTCCAAAAAAATAAGCCGCATTCCCTACTGTGTCCAATAGACAATGTGAAGGTCTCACTTTTTTATGTTGGTATGAATCAGTGTAAGAAGAAGGGACAGTTGGCAAGGACAGTGCCACCATCCTTTGGGGCCTATTCTAACTCCCTAGCCTCCCTAATCATAGGCAGATTAAATAATAATAATAATAATAATAATAATACAAAAACCACAGCAGCAAATCTATGGTAAAGAGAACTCTAAGACGGATGAGGAAAATGAAGACACTATGAAATGCAATAGATGTCAACTTCTACTTATTTTTTAATTTCATCTCTTACAAGCTTTTTGGAAGCTAACATGATTAAGTTCTTCACACAATTTATTAGCATCATGTTGGAAATCCAGCAGTATATTATGCTGTCTGAGTAATCCAATTAGTAAAATGTATTTATTTAACCAGAATATTAGCGACACACAATCCCAAATGCAGTAAAGTCCCTTATCCTGGAGTTCCTCTCGCTACTCAGAATGCATTTCCTAGCTATGGAAAGGTTTATTCTAATGAAATAAATATTATCCCTATATTTTTAGAACAACAGAGGTAAACTGAGCTTGCATACTCAGCAGACAGCTTCTAGCAATAGATATTGGTGTAGATTTCACAGCTTTACAGTACCAGCCCCTCCTCCCCTCACAAAAAAAAACCACAACAAACCAAAACAAAAAAACAAAACAAAACTATTTCCAGCTGGATTTCTCAGCCAATTGCTCATAAAGTATAGAACTTTCTTTCATATGGAAACCCAAATGCACAAGTAGGCTTGTATCATCTTTCAAACTTTAGCCTGATTGGAAAGATCTTTAAAATAAACACAATGTGACACATGAAAGGTCTTAACATTTGCACATTCGTTCTCTAGTGTAAATGAATTTAGAGCTGGTGAAAGGGGAAGTGATTGACAGCCTCTGAGTCCGAAGCAGGACAGAAGTAGCATAGGCAGCAGCATACAACTTTCGCACCACCACCATCACACGCAGGCTTGCCAATGTATCTCGACCCTAAACTGAAGAGACCACCTCTTGGGGTTTGCTTAGATTTTTAGCTCTTTGGGGCAGGGACCGTCAGTTCGTTCTGTGGTTATACAACGCCTAGCAGGATGCTTTATGATGGGGGCTCCTGGTCACTACCACAAAACAAATAGATAATTGGGGTTGCCCTCTACGTCTACTCAATCCTTGACCTTTCTGCAGAGAATGCCAGCCAAGGGCTCGTCTTGACGTGGATTATGGCAATGGCTTTTGTGAAGCAGTAACACCAATTTGTCTCTATTTCTTTCTTTCCTTTCAGTGAGCAGCCATCACTCAATACAGCAGTGATTTCTGGTCACTATCAATACAAGCTAGATTTGAACTAGCAGCCTAGCACATTTACATTCCCCTGAACCTGCCAGTTCCTCGCAAGTTTTACGATCCTTTTAGTGAGTTCCTTTTTGCATATCCTACCATTTTGTGAACATAGACTGAGGTGCTTAGAACATGGGTTCTCAGCCTGGGGCTCAGAGCCTCCAGCTGGGGCACAATCAGGTTCAGGGGAGTCACAAACACTCTCCTTTCCTTTATAGCTAGATGGGGTGGCTGGGGAATCCCGAAACTTTTTCTGGTGTAATGTGAGGTCACAGCATGGAAAAGATTGCGAGCTACTGGGCAATTAAAGGACCTGCCTCTCCCCATAGCTTTAGGACCTACCCCTTAAGACATCTAAGCAGGGCCGGCTCCAGGGTTTTGGCCGCCCCAAGCAGCCAAAAAAAAAAAAAAAAGCCGTGATCGCGATCTGCAGCGGCAATTTGGTGGAATGTCCTTCGCTCGGAGCTGGAGTGAGAGACCGTCCGCCGAATTGCCGCCGAATAGCTGGACCTGCCGCCCCTCTCCGGAGTGGCCGCCCCAAGCACCTGCTTGCCAAGCAGGTGCCTGGAGCCGACCCTGCATCTAAGGTAAAATGATAAGGGTCCTGGGACTAGGTTGTGGGGATCCGGCATGGCAGAGAGAGGATGTACCTAGGGCTTTCCAAATAATCTGCCAGGCACTGGTTTGCTTCCGGCCTTTGGGAACCAAACTCCAGGGTATGATGTGGGGGGGAGCGGGCAAGGCTGGCTTCGGGGGCAGGAGGGAACCACCCCCCAACACTCGCCAGCGGCGCAGCTGGGGCCAGGTCGCTGCACTCCCGCCGCCGGTGAGTGCAGCCCCGGCCCTGCTGCAGAGTTCAGGGAAGTAGGGGCGGGAAGAGGTGGGGCGGGGGTGGAGCAGGGGCAGCAGCCTTGGGGAAGAGCCAGAGTACGGGTTGGAGCAGCACGCAGCTGCGTAGGGCATCAGGAAATGTGGTGCCCCAAATATGTGTTTGTCCAATTGGTTCTTAAAAACCTCTAGTGATGGGGAGTCCACAACCTCTCTAGGGAATCTATTCCAATACTTAACTATCCTTATAGTTAGAAAGTTTTTCCTAATAGCTAACTTAAGTCTCCCTTGCTGCAGATTAAGCCAATTACTTCTTGTCCTACCTTCAGTAGACCTGAAGAACATTTGAACACTGTCCTCTTGATAATAGCCCTTAACATATTTGAAGACTCTTTTCAGGTCCCCTCTCCTACCCAGTCTTCTTCAAGCACTACAGGGTTAAACCTATTGAAAGAGAGACCAGAATCCATACAAATGATCCCATTACTTTCTGCACCTCTCCCCAAAGTAGAGCTTGCTGAATAACAGATATTTCGATTTGCTGGCACTTCCAAAAAAATCGATATAAAAAAAATCATTTCAGGTCGAACGAAATGCTACATTTGATCCCAAACAAAGTATTGTGTTTCAATTTCAAATATTTTTTGTTTTAATTTTTTTTCAAAAATAAAGAAAATTTCTGAATGAAAGGTTATTTTGAAATTGAAAAATCAAAATATTTCATTTTGATATTTTCCAAGTGAATGTTTGGATTTGTTCCGATTTTTTTTTTCTGACTGAAACAATTTAGCAAAATCGACACAAATTGGGGAAATCTTTTGGGATTGCCGAATGTGCATTTTTTAAACTAAAAAAAATTCTGGTAAAAAAATTTCACCCAACTGTACCCCAAAGAGACTAAAATCTAGACCAGAGGCAGCCCATGCATGTCAGAACCCAGCAGATAAGAAGAGATTAGTGTGGGCGCATGTCATTTAGACCCAGTAATACGTTTCCCCCTGCAGTCCCCTTTCAGAGCAGGAGTGGGTTTTTTATTCTCCCCAAGTTAATGTGAGATCCGTTCTCTGTGCCTTTTGTTTTGGGAGCTATTTATTGAAAGCTCCAATTGCCAAAGTGGGGGGGGGGGGAGGGGGAGGGGAAAGGGAGGAGTTAATAGCCATTCACAGTTAGTAACAGACTTCATTTGCAACATGTCTGAAAAATGCCAGCATCATCAGACAAAGGATCTAACTTTTTCTGCCAAGGATTTGTAATTTTGTGTTTATTTTCACAGACCCTCCTCCAAATAAATCATTACTGGAATGTGGGGAAGTGTCTGTTCCCCCTGCTGATGTGCTGAGCTTCAGAGAGAGAAAGAGAGAGAGAGAGAGAGAGAGAGAGAGTGTGTGTGTGTGTGTGTGTGTGTGTGTGTGTGTGTGTGTGTGTGTGTGTGAGAAAGACAGAGACAGAGACAGAGACACACACACACACACACACACACAAAACTTGGAGACCCTCAAAATAATACTAATGGGAATTACCCATGTAAATTAGAGATTAATAGACCCCAAGGAATTAGTTACTGTGGGGAGGGTTCATACTTCCTAAACAGGGGATTCTGCACCTAGTGCGTAATAGGGCAAAGACTGGGAGTCATGACACTGGAGTTCTACTTCCAGCTCCAGCAGTGACTCTGTGTGGCTGCTCTGTGCCTCAGCTTCCCCATCGGCAAAGCAGCTGTAATGACTTACCTACCTCATAGAAACGTTGCAAGGCTTATTTGATGTTTGCATGAAGCATTTTGACATCTTTGGACAAAAGGCGCTGTAGAAGTGCAAAGCATGATCAGCTGTGGCCTCCATGGGCTCTGTGCATGGAGTGAGAGGTGGGCGATCTTTATGCTCCAAAAGCCACATCCCAGTGATTTTCCACAGAGACTAAATGCCAGGGACACAACCGATCATTTTCCAAAAATGTCACGGAAAACACTTGTCCCTCTTATTAAGCAGCCTTAACAAAATAAGAATCAGGTTTCTTCCCCCCCCCCAACTCCTTTATTCAAAGTCTTGATGGCAGCTGTTAGGGGTTCTCCTACTTCACCTTTAACAGGATATTAATAAAAAGAAGCCCTCTAAGCTTCCCACGCTGGGGTGATGATGAGTCAGACTCAGTCTCTAAACGAAGACATCTCCTGCAATATTTCCCCCTCCAGACTAATAGCCAACAATGTATGCCTTCCACATTAATGATAAGGGTACAAGGGGAAACAGACTGCTCGCCTGTTCCGCTGACATTACACTCTTCGATGTACCCACCAACTTCCCCTAAGGCAACAGAGCTAGTAATAGGTTCCTCTAACTGCCTCCTGCATCAAACCTGACACCGGCCGCTTTCTTCTCTTTTCTCACCACTTGGCTTACCGCTCTGTCATTGTCATTGACTTTGACTTAAAATAAAATAATAATAAAAATAAAAAGCCTCCCCATACTCTTAGGATTGTAAGTTAGTGAAGGGCAGCCACCGGGGGCGGAGCAGGAGAGAGGAAGGTGGAGGGGCTTTCTCTTGCGGTGTCTGCATCTGAGCTGGGGAGAAACAAAGAGGGGATGCTGTGACCACTTGCAGGGCTGAGTGGACAGTGAGGCTTATGCCACAGGAACAGCCCCCGTAACAGGATTCACGGGGATGGTACCTACTGATGGCACAGGAACCCCTTCCCTTCCCCATCAGGATTCACAGGGATGATGCCCAGCCATACAGGTTGCTCTGTCACTGATTTTCGCAGTGGTGACAGGATTTGCTTTGATTTTGCACTGATGTTAAGAGTACTGGGCCTCTGAAGGAGGGGTGGCTCTTCTAACTCTGTCATCATCCCAACCTCAAAAGCATGCTGAGGGTACCCTCCTTACCTGCCTACTGCAAGAAGGAGAAGGGAAGGTTCCTGGAGGGCTCTTTCTCCCCCGAATGTCTGTTCTAGGACTGTGGAGGAAGGATGTTTCTCCTCCCCCAGCTCCTGAGAAGTAAGGTTATCTCAGCAAATCTTACAAGCTCCTTGAGAGCTGGAAGTGGGAGAATCTGAGGTTAGTCAGGGCCTGCTGGTCAGCACTATGGAGGTTGTGTTCCTTTCACCTAGCAGCCAGGCCCAGCTGAATGACTATTGCTGTTCTAGAGTGAGTATGATTCAGTGGTTAGGCCAACAGCCTGGTAACTGGGACTCCTGGGTTCTCCCCAGAAGTCTGGGCCTGGTTCCCTGTCAGCTTCTCTGTCTCTGTTTGTAACATGGGTGACACACCTCCTCGTTCATGCAGTGCTATAAAAACCTCCCTTTGTGCTTATGCTTTGGCTGGGCTGTTTCCTTTAATTCCTTCTCTCTGGTATCTCTCCTCTAGGATCCAGAGTCAGCAGTGATCTGGGGCCTGGGCACGCCTAGGTCTAGAGGAGAACATCTCTCCGGACACCTCTAGGCAACCTCATTAGCTCCCCATTGCGTCTCATTCCTCCATCTACCACAGTGGTGACCCCAGAGATGTACCTCTCCTTATGCTATGGTATAGGACTGTGGGATGGTGAGTGGGTTCTTGCTCATGGAGAAGTAAGTGGATTTCCCTTGGGGAAATGAGAGGGAGGGCTGAGGAGAGGTGACCTTGTTAGATCCCAAAAGTGGGAGGGAAACCATTAGGCTTCAGGATGGTACAAACTTTCATTCACTACTAACATGGGCTTCTATGACAAGCCCCAATAAAGTACTCTATGCAGGCCTTGCAGGGGGTGGCTTTCTGCTAATAACCTCTGATGTATGCCCTGTCTGGTTTCCAGGTGAACTTTTGTGTGCAACAACGTTCTACAAGAAAAAAAAAGTTAAGTTTTAAATCAAGTATATTCCATGTGCTCCCTGTGTCCTCTGATGCTCTGGGTGGCAAAGACACAGGGTGAAGATAGGGGGCAATGGGGTCAAACTGTGGATGTGGCTGACACGTGTTAAGAACTCACCTATGTTCTTAGTGAAGAGAAGATGTCACAGCCAGTACATTCTGATGGGCAGGAGCATTGTAGGCTGGCACTAGGAGGCTCCGGTCTGGCTTCTATGCCAGTGCTGGTTATCTGCATTGGCACCACAATGGTACAAAGTAACATGGTGGTGGATGATTTTGTGCTTAGCCTTGCTCAGAGTAAGTATGTTCAAGACTTAACACAATCCAGTCCATGACAGCAGTAAATGAAACTGAGAATCATCCACCAGCTGGTTGGCTGCTACCTGAAATGAATTTCACTCCAGTTCTTAGTGAACAGGCATCCTTTTCATCGCAAAAACCAACACACTGTTGTTAGCAGGGTCAGTGGTGAAGTTACCATGAAAGGGAGAAGGAAAGAGGTATGTCTGAGCACTACATTTTAAACCTGTGAACAGTGGAAGACAGTTAGTTTTTCTTTCCTGCAGATCAAATCCACTTTGGACACAGCAAACAAGTATAAATGCAGGATATAGACCACTATAGACTTGCAAAGTAGCTATACGGCACTTCCATTCAGCTGGAGCAATGGAGGCACAGTTGGCCTTTGGCATTTTAACTGCCATGCTGTCTAACTCTGCTCTTAGCAGATCTACAGGACGCCATGGTAAATATACCAGAGGCTGCTGACACTTTGCATATAGCAGAGTTCTCACCACTGGTATCACCAGTGGAGCTGCAGAAGTGAGGAATGGTTCAGAAAAACGCCTAGTGTTGATGGAGACAGTGTGTATCCCCTTCTAGTGACTGGTTCACGTATGAGACTTTGAGTGAATCTCCTGGAGAAGGAGTTTACTAACCAGAACATTTGTGGAAATAGCGAATTGTATGTGACTATCTGAGAATATCTGCGCCAAGCTATTTTGAATTCATTAAACACAGTGTTTGCCCCACACTCTATGAGCTAGACTCATCCAATCAAGGATCAGAAACAACATCAGGTGACCCATTTGTGCGACCAAAACCTAACCAATGCAGCTTGAATTTTGAATCTCAAACACTCACAACAAACAGCTTGCAAACAAGCTGAAGACCAAAGGTAATTGGTAGAAATTATTTGGGTAATAATTCTAAATAATGAATAAATCTGAGAAAACTGCAAGCTGTTCACAGACAATTCACCAACAAGGAAAAAAGGCTGAATCAGCCCAACAGTTTATTCACTATAAATTATTTATTGAGCTGTAGCTGTAACCTTATTTAAAGCATTAGTACCCAATTAGGCAACTGTTCATCATTCAGCACATTCTAGTCCATTATAGGAGGAACAGTCTCTTCAGTGCCCAGCACTGTACATTCTGTAATTTGGATACTTTTCCCTTACATATGGCAGCATTGTCCAGGTGAAGGCTTCAAAGAGCTGCACAAATGTTAACAAGTTTAGCCTCACAAGACTCCCAGGAGGGAGATAAGTATCGTTATCCTCATTTTATAGCTAGGGAAACAGAAGCACAGATTGATTAGGGACGTAATGTTCAGAAATGGCCTTTAATGGTGGGTACCTCCTTTTGTATTCTTTGCATGCCCAATTTGGGATACTTAGAGCCTGATTCTCAGAGCTTGACTGCACTTAGAGTTGAAGATGCTCAACATCTCTGAAAATCAGGCCCTGGGAATCTCAAATTGAGCACCCCAAAGCTGAGGGAGGAACCCCAAATTAGAGGCCACTTTTGAAAATGTTGGATCTTGGGACTTTCCCCGAGGTCAAAGAACAAATCTTTGTCTGAGAGGAAAATCGGATCTAGCTCTCCTTTCTCCCATTGCGGTAAGCACAAGCCTCTCTCTATTAGCTACAGCTTCTGCAAAAAAGAATAGCACTTCCCCAAAACACATTTTATCTATGCTGTCTCAAGACTCCCCTGCAAGTGGACACAGCCTCTCAGACAAACACTAAGTACAGAACAGTGTCAGGAGTCGGACATCAGAGCCAACCATACCGGGTTCTGGGACTTTGGAAGTGCTACCGGCTACTGCAGAGCCTGGGCTCCTTTTCAGAAGATCCTGCAGCTCTCTGAGCTATGGACAGCTGGTGCAATGTCACCACCCCATTGCAGTCAGCATGTGCCATTGGAGCTGTCTGAATGGAGGGGGTGGGGATGCAAAACAGAGAAGAGACAGGTTTGATATGAAGTTTCCAATTGAAAAAAAGCATATAGGGACTTGAGCCCTCCCCTCCCCTTGTTTTAGGGGGGGGGGTGGAGTGTGGGAGGAGATGTTTCCCACATTGGCACGAAAGGGGCAACACCTTTATGAGAATGATTCTAACGTAATGCTCTAGACTAAAGCTGGCTGTGGCTGAAATAGTTAATTACTGCTCAGCTGTCTGAAGCCTTTAATGACTCTGATTAATTTCTCTCCCCTTTTTAAGAATTCTCTGCATAAGTGATTTGCTCCTCCACCCCTCTCCTTTTCTCTTTGTAGAGCTGTTTTCAGGGAAGGCACTGTGCTGGAGTTATTTATTCCATTCCGTGCTGCTTACCCAGCACTGCAGCAAAGCTCCCGTAAGCCCAAATCCCTGGTCTGTCGTATGTGGCGCTCTGAGCCATGGCAGGGCAGTGAAAGCCATCTTGGCATTGTCCTTCTGTTTTAGGTCTCTTTCCGGCATCAGAGCTCAGGGACTTGTTTTTTAACTGAGCGAATTTCTTCCTAGAACAGTGAGTGAGTGCGTAAGTACCTGAAAGAACTGATTTATGGTTATTAAAACCAGACAGAGCCTTCAATGCAGGGATTGCTCTCTGGCATTGGATGAGAAAAGAACAATGCTAGCTGCACTGATGTTTACAGGCAGTGGTGGGGGTAGGGAGTAGGGTTCCTCCAATACCTGTCATTGGTCCCCGTTTCTCCCCTGGGACATGAAAGCGAAGAAGGGTCTTTGTGCGCACCCATACCTAGAGGGAGTGCTGCATAATCATATTCCTAACCGCTGTGTTGCTGTGATCTACATATGCTGCACGGCATTCCACTGATCCGGGGAGTCAGAGAGACTCCTGCCCCCTCCCCCTTGCCCATTCCCTGCTTAGTGGCCTGCTCTGTGACCTCCTTCCAGGCAGGGAGGAGACAAGTTTCCTCTGTGCCCTCTTGGTTCAGCAGTTCATCCCTGCTACTATATTATTTATTCTAATGCTGTTGTAACTCCTGCCATTGCCCCCCGCTCTCCCCATTTCCCCCCTCCCTCTCTCCATCACCACTAGCTGCACCATTATACGGGACCCACAACCCTGCCAGCTGAGTAATTAGACCTCCCGATCCCTTCAATCCCCTTCTCTGTTGTTTACCGAGCACCTTCAGGCAATCTAACGTTATAGAATATTTTGCAGCAACTATGCCCATCCATCAGCCTGGGACTGCAGCCCTGATGGAGGACCAAACTGAGGGAATTACACGGCGCCTGGCACAGACACAGTATTTTAAAAGTAAACAACTGTACACCTCTCTGTGCTGCTTCCAATCCTGTTTTCCATCTGTTAGAATAATTACTACATGAATTATTATTATTACTGGTTGTGAGTAGGAGCAGATTTCTCTTTCTTTCCACATGTTAAAGATCATGTACTGGCTATAACACAGTATACGCTGCATAGCCCCCTTTCTTCAAAAATAAATCTGTCCAAAAGGGTTCTGTATCATCAGCTGGAGTCAGTCACAGATTGTAAGTAGGATATAATAATAATGCATTGCATTTACTGCCTTTTGTCGAATGATCTCATCCCAACAGTTTACAAACCACAGTGTCCCTGGAAGGGAGGTGGGCGTTTATTATCACCAGTTTACAGCAGAATAGGGCCCAAAGGGGAACAGAGGATCTGGGCCAGGCGAACATTGGGAAGGTTCAGATCTGAGTTCTGTGGCTCTAATTTGTCTCCATGATCCACCTGAGCAAGCCTGTCAAAGGTGTACTGAAACAGTCATCATTTGGATTTGAGCACTCCTCCTCCCCGCACTGCACACTCCTGTCATTCATATTTGGATCTAAACACCATGGCTCAGGTCCATCTCCACTTACAGATGAGGAAAGTGAGGCATCAAGAGATTTTTCCAAGGTCATCCAGTAGAGCCAATGGCAAGGTAAGGAAGAGATCCAGGCCACTGCTCCACCACTCTAACCACTAGACAATACTGGTTCACCTTTTGTCTATATGGTCCCCATTCTCTGTGTACCCAATCTATTCCCTGCTGAAGTCAAAGAGACTCTTTCTGTTGACTTAAATGGAAGCTGGAGCAGGACCTAAGTTTCTCACTAATTTGGGGCCAGATTTGATCTCATGAGTAGCGAGGTAAATCAGGAATAACTCCAGTGACTTCAGCAGAGTTACTCCTTACCTACACTAGTGTAGCTGAGATAGAGTTTGTCTCTATTATTTCAAAGTGTTCTCTCTTGCTTTCATTGTACTTCATCTACAGTATGAAATAAGCCTTTCCAAAGTGTGGATTTTCCCTAATAGACAAGGCACAGCCAGTGAGATGAAAGCATTTCCTAGGTTAGTTTGCTCTAATGAGTGTCCGGATGGACACGGACACCAACACACACACACACACACACACACACACAAGTACCTTTTGCTGTGATTCTTTTAAGAGCCCTAATTTTGGAGACTGCTGCTGTTCCAGATGTCTTGTTACTTCATTTAAAGCATGTGCTTAAGCTCCATTGAAATAAGTGAAACTTAAGCCCATGCTTAAGTGCTTTGCTGAATCAGGCCCTCAATTAATGACAAAGATAAAAAATCATCACTGTTTCAGAAAAGGAAAGATGTGAAAATACAACAAACCTATTTTAAAAACCAGCCACCTATTGAAGGCAAGAGACACCAAGAATCCATACTCAACACTACACCTTCAAAATAATACAATACAAGAAGCTGGAGAAAAAGGGACCCCATTACATGTCTCCAGTTCTGTCCCCCACATGCCGAGCCATAGACAAAGTGTATGGTTCTGCATGGGAGAAGTCAACTGTCTGAGTTAATGTTTGAGCTGGCTTTGAAATCTGAGCAACCATCATGTACGATCTCTGGAGTTCACCACCATGTTCAGTGTAAGCTACCATTGCTTTAGGAATAAATGAAATAGCTTGAGTTTATCCATGTAAATTAAAAGAAAATCCCAGCAAACCATAAAAATACAGGACCACATGGAAATCATTGATGCCTCATGATACGGAGGTGTAGGTAAGCGGAGAGATCATACTGCACACCTAAGGAAGAATAACTAGAGCGGTCTGAAAAATGCAGAAAATATTTTCCAACAATATTTCATTTTTTTTTCATCAAACATTTCAAATTTTCAAACAATGTTGACCACTCTGAGTTGGCTGAAAAGCATAAAAATATCACAAAACTTTTCAAACAATTTTCGCAAATTGGATTTTTAAAAAACTATCTTTAAAAACAATCCTTTGAATGATACATGGCATAACCCTCAACTTCTAATCATCTAGGAATGCAAGTCAAATGGTTCAGAGTACAATAACACAAAGTAAGACAACACACAGAGAAACAAATATTTCTATGTTGTTCTCAATAGCAATATTATATTTGTATTGCATATACACTTTTAATAGAGCATATTTTGCTGCCAAATGTCTTCACTAAGAATATGTGGTAGGAAAAAAAGTGACTATCCCTTTTTTGTTTCTTACTGGGATTCCATTCAGGTCTCCAACCATTGTTTCATCCACCAGTACAGTAAACATCCCAGCCTTGCCTGTCCCTTCATGATGGGTTGCGAGATTATGCAGTTTGCAAGCACACAGACCTTCACTGGGCCCATGTCAAGTAACAAGTAAACCTCTTGCTTTGATGTAATCCAAATCAAAATCCCTACCTGCTCTTGACTCCTTCAAAGGCGGTTTTCTGGCAAGAATTTATTGGATGATTTATTCTTTGCTGAAAGACAGAGAAAATAAAGAATTTAAATAACACACAAATAAACAGTTTACCTGATTGTGATGGAACTTTTCTACCTTTGGGTAAAAAGTATCAGAGATATTTCAGGTTTATTTTCATTATTCTGCATTATGTGCAACACTCATTTACAATGAATATTTCTTTCCACCCAATTTTATCCCTTTGGCAAACTCTCTATCACATATTACTGTATTTTGAATTGGGATGGATGAACAGATTGAGATAATGTAATAGACACTTTTTATGAGCATTTGCACCCCATAATCAAACTAAATCTTTTCTGACTTTCAAAACAAAATTTGCATAACTTTCCCCCATCATTTTGCATAGCTTTTCTCGCATTATTTTTCATTTAATTCACACTATAATTGGCTAGTATGTATGTATTCCACTGCCCTCTTTCTGCATAGAAACAGAGTCGCTCAGCTATGTGTTATAGGCCCTGTATTGCTAATGGTGATTCTATTTTAGCTTAAGAGGTAAGTGCCTATGCTTTTGGAGCAGGATGATCTGAATTTATCCCCTCTGTCACTTTGAAGTTCTAGTAGCCATAGTGTGGAGCATAGTAATCACCAGGAACGTTGTGAGAACACACGTGTTTTTCCTGGATTCAGTCCGGTCTGAAAGCCAAGGGGCCAAAACAGCAGGAGGAAGCCTGTTCCTGGGTTATTTCCTGTCCAGCCACAAACAGAAGCCCCAGAACTCTCACAAAACCCCCGTTTGGGTGAGATTTCCAATCCAGTTTTGCAAACCCAAAGGTGTGGATAATTTAGATAATGGATCACTTTGATTTGGATAAAGTAGATAACTTAGAAGAAGTAGCAACCTTCCCAGTGAGTGCTCCACCAACTACTATTTTAACATAATATCTTTCTCCCACCTGGCCCATGTGACTGAAAAGATGTTCCGCTTTGGTCTATTGCGTGAGTACTAAAGATATTGTAGGACTTCAGAACAACCAACAGGGAGGGTGTCCTCAGAGAGTCTAGCCCAGATTGTACAATGAGTCCAATGTACAATGGACATGCTGGCCAGGATTTTGGGAATTGAGTCCATGCTGGGTGAATAGCCATGCAGGGTAGACACTCTCAATAAAGTTCATAGTTATATGCCTCACTACATCTCAGTGCCTTAACTTAAAGGAACTCCTGGGGAACTAGGACAAAAACACCCCCAAACTTTAAGTAACTTTGGATCTGGATCCAAACTTTGCAGTTCGAGCCCATCTCCAACTAGAGCTATCTCCTCTCAAAGTCCTGTCCTAGCATACACTGCATCTTGTAAATAATCTGGGAGAGATTCTTTTGTCAAGATATCTAGTTTTGTTGTTCCAAAGTCCTGGGCAGAAGCATGAAAAGGGTCTCACCAGGATGTTATACAACCCTACTTAACAAACCAGAGTGTGCCTACATGAAGGAGGAAAAGCAACTGTTGTAAACTTTGAAGAGGCTATTATGAAATAAATAAAATGGAAACCAAAATCGTTTTAAAAGTTACCAATAGCTCAGTGTCTTAAGTGTTAATATAGACAATGAATTTTAATGGTACTGCAGAAAGGATGGCATCATGTTATTATTTATTATTTGTATTGTGGTAACACCTATTAGCTTGAGTAACTATTCAGCATCCCATGGTGCTACTCATGGTACAAACACAGAACAAAAAGGTGATCTCTGTCCTGAAGATATTATAGTCTTAGCAGATGGAGAACAAGTAACCAGCCAAAACAGCACTTGTTTTAAGATCAGAGATGTAACGGCAATTTGGCCTGATTTAATTTGAACTTTACTTACTATATTGAGAGGTCAGACAATAGCATTTTATACCCAGGCAATTTTTTCCATGCTACACTATTAGAAATGAAGGTCTGCCATCAGTTCATTATAGAGAGGGGCCATAATATAGCACGGAGCAGCTACTGGCTAGATGTCTCACAGTCAGTGCCGATGACAGGGTCCACAGCTGTAGATTCTCACCCAATCAACAGAGTGCAATGTCAACTGAAGGTGTTAAAAGGTTTCTTATATTTACTAGCCATTCACCTTTGGAGATGCAAGTTCACTAACTATCTTCCATAGGCACATGAAACTTCCAGTGAGGTCAATAGGAACATAGACATTTTACCAGACCAGGTAAGAGCATTTGTTCACCAAGTCCAGTATTCTGCTTCTTACTCATATCTTACTGTGTTAACCTTTGAGCTGATGACCCCCTACATCAGCAATTCCCACAGACTCACTACAGTCTGTATATCTCCATTTAGATCTTCCAAATGTACTGCCATTAATTTCATGGAATTACCACTAATTCTAATTCTATCACTAATTCAGAGTGAAAAAGGGAACAGATCAGTCTTCATTGTAATTGCCACATCATAATTTTGAAAATCTCAGTCAAGACCCCTCTAATTCTTCTCTTTTCCAAGCTAAATAGTCCTAATTTCTGCAAACTTTTCTCATGTGCACTCTACGGTATGTCATAACTTCATTGCCTTTGTCTGGACCTTTTCAGGCTCAGCCAATACTCTTTCTAAGGAGATCAAAGTTTGAGACAGGAGTCCAGCCAAGGGCATACACCATTGGTTTTATATACCATATTTTCTGTGCCATTTTGTTCCCCTTTTTAAAAAGCATTATATTAGCTTATTTGTTTGTGAAGAAGGGGACGAGTAAATTGTAGAAAAAGAAAGTAACCTATGGCCTTTACATTTCAGGTTCAAAGCTGGACGAATCTCAAGTGAAAAATGAGCCTTGAACCTAGTGGTATCACAAAAACACTATACAATTTGGAAACCTCTGTCCACCCCTCTGCTCAGGAAAGGGACATATTGCAGATCTGAACTTAACTGTCTTGACAGAGACAGTGCACCTGCCTTCACTATCATTTACTCATTCCACTTCTGTGATCCCCTCACGGTCACCAAATTTTCTCCCAATATTTAAAAACAATTACATGGAAAGAAACCGTTATGCACAGCACAGATCTCATATACAGTGAAGGAGAATAGGGCAGAGACCCCTCTTTAATTTCCTGTGGAAGACCCTCCTCACTATTCCTCAAAATGTGAACATGAAATGCCAACAGCTAGTTAAACTGAAATTGCTGGGCCTACAACCCTTTCTCTCTTTCTGTTAAGGTGAAATACTTTGGCGAGGAAATGGTCTTTTTGCACCAGATGGATCCCCCTAGTAACTTGGTAAATCCAGTTCTTAGGCTTTGCCACAAAGAGGCTTAAAATCAATTAGCAGATATTTTTAAAGGGGGTTTCTGTGATGAAAGAGGAGCGTGAGAAAGGCCATTGATTAGGAGCTTTTCAATGCTTATAGGCCAAAAGGATGAATTATAGTTTTTAAGAAAAGTGCTTTATAAATGGGGTGATAAATGGAGTGCGGTGAAGCTTACAAGCAGATGCTTCAATATTACTTTGTTTTTAAGCCTTTGTGAACTATTTTCAGGATTCCATTTTCAGCATTAATTCATATTTATGCAACATTCCTGAAGATGAAAATAATCCTCCTTTTCCCAGCAGTATAATTAACAGGGTGGTCTGTGGCGCCCTACAGGTAATGGAGGAACAGCTGTCCCATCAGACTCCATTTTCATTTGGCATGTCAGATTGCAATTCTGGAGATGAGTAACTGGGTCCTGGAATAGGACTTTTTAGTGCATCAGCAACCAGCAACCTTCAGTTCAACTCCCAGGTTCTGATTTTATCTTTGATTGATAACGTATGCACATGTACTGGACTAGCTCTGTAAAAGGCACCTATCTTAGCTGGGCACTACAAAAATGCCTCGATGTTAGGAGACTTAGAGCTGAGCAAATACTTCAAAAATATCCTTCAAATATTTGCTCAGATAAAATGATGAATTCACTTTGTGCGTGTTTACTTTCCACAAGCATTCTGGCAGAACTGTTTGAAAAAACAGCAAATATTACACAATATTCACAGAAAGCAAATTTTGAACATGAACATTTTGTTTATCTACCCTGGAAACCTGATTCTAGAAGCTACTGTCCTCCAATCAGGGTATGTCAGTAATACCATATGACCTATATAACCAATCAAAACCCAACCAACTCAACTCAGATTTACCATACTAAATCGCCACAATAAAGTCTCATGTGTAATCTATAGAACAAGGAAAATTTGCTGAATGTTTTCAGCAATAACTTCAAAAAACAAACATCTGAGAAAATGGTGAAGTGCTCGTAGATTGTTTACAAAGAGAGAGTGTAAAATACAATTTTTTGCTATGAATACCTCAGGTTCCTTTGCTATTATAAGCAAATTAGAGCATTACAATGCCATTAGATATTATTTACCCCGGTACAGCCATGCAAAAAGATATGGTCCCTGATTTAGGAGTTTGCAATCAGAAGTCATCCTATAAATATAGGGAAGAGGACTGGAGGCCCTAAGACTTGTTAACAGACAGTAAAGATAGTACATGTCTGGTAGTTCCATGGTTTTCTCTTTCTTATACGTGTTTGAAAGGGAAGGCGAGGATTGGCAGGCTATTTCATCACATGGGCAGATAGTGTTTTTCCAAAAAGAGGAATTAGAGGTTTTGGACGATCAAGCAATACGATCCCAGATTTCTGTACAATACATAATAGGTGGCCATAAATATTAAATGGTTTACTTATAAACCTCTTGGGACAGATGGCTAGATCTGAACTAAACCGATCATAAAATCCAAGTGACTTATATGTGCATAAACTGTTGGGTCTGAGAGTGAATAAAAGCCCTATTTTTGTTTGTAAGTGGTCTGCAGGGAACTTGTTAACGAATCACAGCATCCTTGTCTACACTATCCTTTTTCTCTTTATTTTTCCCACTGTTACCATCCCTGGTGCAGCTCCACAGTTGGTATCAACAGTGGGAGCACTACCATAGGTAGCCACCGGTATTTTAACTCTCTCTAGAGTTAATTCTCTAGGCCTGCTCTCGGCAGCCTTAGGTGACAATGTTTAAAGTCCCAGCAGAACTGCCTACACCATGGGTCAAGCTGCTCTGGTGGTACCAATACTGGACATTTTAAGAAACTAGTGGCTAGTGTGGAAACAACTGAAGATGTTATTCAAGGGCCATTAAAACCAGACAGAGAGGAAACCAGAGGCACTTTCTGGTGGGGGAAAAGAATATGCATTTGGAAGATAAAAGAAATCTGAGCCACATGAACTGGATTTCAAACCAATTTCTACTGGGGTGACATATAAATTTGGTACAGCCTGATTCTTTTAAGTGTTAAGCCTCGGTACTTTGTAGACATTTGCAGACAAAAGCTGGGACACCAGGAGGAAGCTGCGAGCCCCAGGAGAGAAGGTGTTCATCTTGCTTATGACAGATCCCGTAAGTAAGCTATAGGGACTGCTCTGCAACACATTTCATAGGGGCATGCTACATTATTATTGTTCTGTTTAATCAGTCTTTAGCCCTGGATTGTTCTCTGTATTTTCTGTTCTATGCCAATGACTGTAAATGTAGCTTTTATTTGAAAATAATCTGAATGAAAGGTGCTGGCCAGAGGTGGAATACTCACTGTCGGGCAGCATTGACAAAGGCGGGTGTGAGGAAAAACAAACAACTCAAGCAGTAGCACACTTGGTTTTACATATTGTAACAGCTCACACATAAAAACAGCTCTGAAAAACATGAAGATCGGTATCCAACAAGATGGTAAATAGAAGTACGAGAAAATACTCTGAAGTGTAGACACTAATGTGTCTGAAGCCTGAAATTTGGTCAAGTATTTTTGCCCATCACAACCTGCAGATCAGTAATTGAGAAGGACACTTCCTCTTTCTTATATTGAGTCTGTCTGAGACTGATGATAGTGGCAAGTTAATTAATTATCTCCAGCATCAGTTTACTTGAAGATTTTTTTTTCCAGTAACCCATCAAAGAATCTTGATAGAGGCCTTGATTAGGGGGATAATGAAGGAAATCTCCAGTAGATTAGATCATTTCTAGTCTAATTGCAGCCATTGTTAACATGGGCTGCTTTCGTGGTTCTGGGATTCATGTCAGGGAAATTTCATGAGAGTGTAAATCCACCTGAAATGTGATATTTCAGGATAAATTCAAGTAACTGCATGTTTATCATATTTCTGTCAATATAATGAGAAAAAAAAATCAGATCAGCTGATTCAATATTGGGAAGAGATTTTGTATGCATCCCATCTTGTGATCTCTCAGGCCATGGGAATGACCGATATTTTGAGCTCAAATCACAGATGGTTTGGGATCCCTGAAAATATGGTAGGGGAGCAGGAGGGTACTCACTAATGTAAAGGGAGAGTGGGGATTTTGATATCCACATCTTTCTCTGTGTCTGTAGGCCTCTTACTAACATTGACCATTTAATACAGACTATAAATGGGGTGGTTCATCTTAGTCCTTTTCACCACTCATCTGCTTCCTTCTCTGCTGCAATTCAGTGATTCCCCCTCCTCTGAACTAGATTGTCAGGGCACCAGAATGGGGAAAGTAGATCCTAATGATAGGATTACCATTCGTCCGGATTCCCCCGGACATGTCCGGCTTTTTGAGCTAAAAATAGTGTCCAGGGGGGAATTTGTAAATGTCCGGACTTCCCCCCCTCCCCCCATGCAGAGCGTGCGCAGCTAACCGGGCAGCCGGCCGGATGGTGCCACTTACATGGGGCTCTGACAGCCAGAGAGAGCCCCTCCTCCACTTCCCCTGCAGCAGAGCTCACTCCCTCCCTCCCTCCCTGCATTCGCAGATCATCTCCGGCAGTCTGGAGCTCCTCCCCCGCTCCTCCTCCCCTGCTGCCCAGCGTGCCGGGACGAGCGGCAGGGTAAGGGGGCCAGGGGGTCGGAGAAGGGGCAGGGAGGTTCTGGAGGGGGCAGTCAAGAGACGGGGGGGCTTTTTGGGGGGTGTGTGGATAAGGTTTTGGGCAGTCAGGGTACAGGTAGGGGGTAGAGTCCTGGGGGGCATTTGGGGGGGAGGTTTTAGGAGGGGGCAGTTAGGGGACAAGGAACAGGGAGGCTGAGGTAGGGGGTGGGGTTCCGGAGGGCAGTTAGGAGCAGGGGTCCCAGGAGGGGACAGTCAGGAGACAAGGAGCGGGGGGGGGGGGGGTTGGGAGTTCAGGGGGGGCTGTCAGGGGGCAGGGGTGAGGAGAGGGATCAGAGCAGTCAGGAGACAGGGAGCAGAGGGGTTTAGATGGGTCGGGAGTTCTGGGGGGGGCTGTCAGGGGGTGGGGAGTGGTTGGATGGGGCGTGGGAGTCCCAGGGGTCTGTCTGGGGGTGTGGGTGTGAATAAGGGTTGGGGCAGTCAGGGTACAGGTAGGGGGTAGGGTCCAGGTAGGGGGTAGGATCCTAGGGGGCCAGTTAGGATGGGGGGAGGGTCTCAAGAGGGGGCAGTCAGGGGACAAGAGGCAGGGAGGCTTAGGTAGGGGGTGGAGTCCTGGGAGGCAATTAGGGGCAGGGGTCCCAGGAGGGGGCAGTCAGGGGACAAGGAGCGGGGGGAGGGTTGGAGGTTCTGAGGGGGGCGGGAAGTGGGAGGGAGTGGAAGGGGCAGGGGCGGGTCTAGGGCAGGACGGGGGCGGGGCTCCTCTCATCCTCTTTTTTGCTTGCTGAAATATGGTAACCCTACTAATGGGCTGCTGAAATTACCTGGCAAACCTACTTCCTTGTTGCATTTCTAAGAGTGAGCTTGTAGTGAGTAGAACAGACATGGAGAAAAACTTGCATAGATTGGATTCACCCCAGTCAGAACAGAGACGCAGCAAGACTAACAGAAAATATCATAGCTTTCCTTATCTCACATGGTGAGTATAAGGCTGCACATGAATGATGAAAGTGCCGGGGCAAGCTCTGCCTTGTCTTACATCCCAGTGGGACAGCATGGAGTCGTCAAGGCAGCATTTGGCCTGCTGTGTGCAATGGGGTGGCCAAGGAACTGTTCCACAATTCTGGTAGTGTGATTCGTGTGTGTGTGTGTGTGTGTGTGTGTGTGTGTGTGTGTGTGTGTGTGTGTGTGTGTGTGTGTGTGATACATTTTGAAAGAACCAAAAACCTGTGAGCTTCAGCCTGAGCCAGATGTCCCTAGTGACTATGTCATTTTGTGCTGAACAGACATTCATGGAAAGTTAAGTCTCTATCCACAGAACAGAGAGACACTGAAGCAAGGTCCCCAATACTACCGTGCGTCATTGCTTCTAGCAACAAGCTGGTGCGTAGAAGGAGGCCAATGGATGCTAACCACGATGGTGGGTCTTGTCCTGTGGATGAACGTTCATTGGGAATGTGAGTCCGTCTAGCAATTCCTTTCTCACCGGCCACTCAACGGCTATCAGGTGGGTCACCACTGAGCTGGATTCAAACCAGCAACTGAAAGATGAAAACCTCCATCTCCCAAACTGTCCCCCTGGCTGGTGTCCCCAGTACAAATTCCCTTTGCCTTCGAAGTCCTCTGGGTATTTTAGGGTCATTTTCCTTCTGCCCAAACCATGCACACTGTACCAATCTAATAGCGGGAAGAAATAAATGGCCAGGCTCTGATATTTCAGTCTATTGGGCAGATCTCTCTCACACATAGATAAGACCCCAGACCATGCCCAGAAATCCCCGGGGAACATTTAAGCAATCTCTTTATATTATTTTAAGATGATGCTCCAGATATTTTCCACAGTGTTTGGTGTTCAGCAAACTAGTCCTGGACATAGTTACACTGACTGTAGGGATGCCCAGATACCAGAGATGCCATTCTATAAATGCCTGGACAGCAGAAACAGAAAAAGGAGTAAAGGTCTGACGACAATGCAGTGATAATGATGGTGAAGTTTTATCTTCGTAAACAGAACACAACATGAAAGGAGAGCATCACCATCACCACCTTGCAGTTAGTAAATGTCCCACTCTTCAACATGAATGTCGGTTGCCTTATTTTCTATCTGGTAAATGGTAGATGATGGGAAGAGACCTGGCTTCACGTCACTGCACTGCTACCATCATTCTATAACTGCAGATTGGATCCATGCAAGTGGCCTTAAATAAAAAGAGAGAGGTGGGGAAGTAGAAAGTGTTTTATGGGATTAAATGTCCCAGTCTGAAGTAAAGCAATTTCCTTCGGTCTCCTGCCATTTCCTTGTGGAGGCTTATCATCTCCAGCTGGGACGATATAAAGCCCCATTTAATCGAGATCCATTTAACACTGAATCACGCTAACAAGATTACTTAGCCAGGGCTAATTCTGCATTTGCTGAAGTGCAGTATCCAGGGTGAGTAATCTCTACATGCTGGTGGCAGGTTCAGAAACAGGTTAGCCAGTGGCTTAGCATCACAGACAAAACATGGAAAGTACATGGAGGACCATGACAATAAAAACCCAGCCAGTTTAGCCTATTTGGCTATTTCCTTTCCCCTGTTCCATGTTATTTGAGATCATTGCAGAGAGGGTTTCCTCATTACCCCATAGGATCCTAAAAGGGGAATTATTTTCTTTGTCCTCTCTAGCAGCTGGGCAGGCAATACAGTGAAATCCTCTTCAGTCATTATCTGTTAAGTGCATAGCATCCTTTTGTGAGTTAAATAGCACAGTATTTTTTTGCCTGGGACTGAATTCAAAAGGTTTTGCCTTCCATCAGGAGATAACTCAAGATTTGAGGACTAATTGAATACATTTATATGCATACAAGTGATAGGCATTCATACAATTTTTTAAAGTAGATTCTTACAATTCAGTCATTTAAAAATATAGCACTAAGGGCTCTATTATTTATGATTATTATTAATGGCAGCAACATACTTCACTCACAGTGTGTGTGAAGTGCCTTTTTTTTTTATAAAAAAAGTGGGAAATCTGCTTTCCAGGATTCATAAAACACCATCATAGTGCCATATAATAATTACAAGAAATAATCAACAATACTAACACTTTCCATGTCTTTACTGCCTTGCACCTGAGGCTCTCAGAGCGCTTTAGACAGGTAAATGGGCCCCTCAGTACCCCCAAAAATGCTCCCAAGCACTCAAAAAATCCATGGGCAGAGCTAAGACTGTTGTGCTGTGATGAAATATGTATTTCTTTATACATGATAAGAATAATGTGTTTGCTTATTAGGTGGGCAGTGCAAGATTTGCTGATGATCTCAACCATTCACTTCCTTACCTTTTAATGCATGGATTTTGGAAACAATATGATCGTTAATTATACTGTTGTCACTTAGCCACCTTAATTCCCCCCCCCCCTTAAATAAATGAAGGGGTTTTTCCTGTTTTGTTTTTTTAATCTTTGGAATTTCACAGGCCATTATTTATTTATTTATACATACATACATACATCTTGCATCTTTCCCCCCTGCGTAGGCAAAGGAAGACACAATCTTTAAAATTGTAAATAAATTGGACAGGCGGGTCACCAGATTGTTAAGGAACTCGATGGAGGAGAAGAATCTAATAACGGCTCCTACAAATCTCTGCCTTGTTCAGGACCTGATCCAAAGCCCAGTGCTGTCAGTGGAAAGAGTCACATATTGACTTCAGTTGCCTTTGGATCAGGCCTTCACTGTGCTTCTGACACGTTACTTAGCTATGTTAGACATGAGTGCATGTACAGCATAGCCTACTTTCACTTAAATATTAAGCATAAAAAATTCATAGCAAATGAAGTGTCAGAACCCAGAGTGGAACTCAACAATGACTAGAATTCAGCTGTTTTGTTCCACAGCCAATATCTCACCCACCGTGCCATAGTATCTGCCAGCCAAGTCCTATAGCAAGTTACTCAGAGTTAATTTTTCAAAAGTGCATGTGTGACTTAGAAATCTAAATCCCATTTGAAAAGTGACTTAATATTTTGCGGAAACATCTCTGATTTGAAGAATTTTTGTCAAACCAGAGGCAGGGTTCTTGGTGGGCTACTGAGAAGCCAGAACTTCAAGAGCCTCCAGCTCCAGGGTTCCAGGATCTGCAGCTCTGAGGCAGCCCCAATATGCCAGGGCTTCCAGGCTCCCTGTCATGGACCCAGGAACCTGAAAGTCCTGGGTGCGCCAACTCTAACCAGGGCTTGGCTACCAGCTCCACAACAGGGCACCTGAAAGTCCTGAAACAGGCTTTCTAGATTCACAGCTCTGGAGCAGGCCTGCTCTGCAGACTACCCCAGGGCTGGGAGGGTTTCCAGGCTCCCAGGCCAGCTTGTTCCCATGCTGCTCACTTCCCAAGGCATTTTGGTGGGGCATCCAGGAGAAGGAATAGCCTAGATTGAGGCCAATAATATATTCTCTGTTGCTATTTTTTTCCCCCTCCATCAATTCATGGACACGAATTGTGTCTAGTTGTGAAATGATGCCAGTTGCATAAACATTTTACAATTCCTGCCCTTGAAAAATATCTTTTGCACAAGTCAATGTCAAAATCTACTTACATGTTATTTTGTGGCATAATGTGATTTTGTTGGGCAGCTAGAGGGACACAAAGGAACCTTAGACACTGTGCACATTTCAAAAAGGTTATTTAAAGCCTTTAAATTTCAATTTTCTTTTCAAAATTTTCAGCAAACTTTACAGTTGCCCATGAGACTTAATCTGAAACATTAGAAAGCATGAGAATTTTTTCTGTCTTTTTGAATTAATTGGAGGGGATCAAAATCAGCCTTAAAATGAGACCAGGTTTACATAGGAAACCAAGGGAGTTCTATTTCATGTAGGTACAGAGGTCATGCAGGGAGACCCCTGTTATATGTCAGCTGTAGAATGAGCCTCATGTCCTTTCTAAGCTGCAACCAGACAATAGAAGATGACATACATACATGAGATGCATGTATGTACAATGGAAAAGGCAATGGGGGTCTAGTGACTAGGGCACTGGACTGGAAGTCAGGAGACTTGGGCTTTATTTCTGGCTCAATCATTGAGCTAGTATGTGACCTCAGTCCCCCCTTCTGTAAAATGGGGACAATTTTGTAAGGTGTTTTGAAATCTCTGTTTGAAATTCGTTAAGTAAGAGCTACGTAAATAAGTGCCCAGCCACGCTCCAAGTGAAGCCCATGGCTAAATCATTCACTGAAATCAACAGGATCTGTTGATGGGTCCCAAACAGTACAAGTCATCAATAATTTTGCTTTCGTTACAGTCGATTTTCTTCATATATAGCTAGCACATGCATTTCCAAGGAGATATGACTCCGCGGAAAGTGTAAGAGGTAGTAACATGAAGAGCTGTGTCATGGGGCAATTGGCCCTTGAAGGGGAGTCAGGGCCTAGCTTGCACACAATGACCCCGGGAAGAACCCCCTGGGAGTAACTGATTGCTTACATGGCTGTTTAATGCCAAAATATAGTAACTGTCAATCAGCAGGCTTGGCAGAATTCAATCTTTATTTTTTATAATTTAGACGGATAATATCAATGTTTATTTTAAAGCATTTTTTTTCAATTTTGTATCTATTTAAATTTAACAGTTGCCAGAAATTATGGGAGAGGGGAGGTCAGACAATTATTTAATGACAGGAGATGCTGAGATTCAAAAAGTTAAAGCTTTCTAACCATTAAAACACAAAACTGTCAGGATCACATGTCAAAATTTACAAAGTCAATATTCTTAAATCAAACTCTAGCAGCTTTTTTCTTACATTGCCTATCTGTACATTTCGATCCTCATCAATGGAAACTTTTTTTGGTCGGTTTGCATGGTAGGATGAGATCAACATTTAGCAATAAAAGTCTAATCCTTCCAAGCCTATCAATCCCTAGAAGAGCACTTGCGCCCTATAAAAAGGCTGCCTGAGGATACTCCCATGAGGAAGGTGCCTTTAAGGAGAAGGGATTTGTAAGGGGGAAGGCAACCTTGTAAGTTGAGTGTCCACATGGAGGGAATAGGAGTAGCCCAGGGGAAGGAACTGGGAGGGCTCCAGAGAGAGGGAGAGACTGTACCCCACATGAAAACAAGTACCCTAAAAAGAAGGAACTGAGACTGTTCCCTAGTGGATGGGAACAGGAATATCCTGAAAGAAGGATCTGGAGGCAGTTCTCCAAGGGAAGAGAGCAAGAGCAGTCTAGAGTCTTGGCTTCAGATGAGGGGCTTGGCTTGGAACGCCCTGTGTCTACCAGATTCAGAAGTTAGTTGGACTGATCCCAAGGTGGCAGAAATACCTGAACAAAGTCTTGCTTATGCTTTTGTTAATCTTTGTGGTCGATAAATGAGACCCTCTCAAGGGGTTGCTCTTTTATGCATAGAAGCTCATGTGGACTTGTCTATACCTAGGTGAGGGGAAACTAAGGCAGGGCTCACCTATGGCTTGACAACCAGACACTAGAGGCAGAGCTGGACCATCCACAAGTTGGCCAAAATATTTTGGCCTAAAGTTTTTTTTATTTTTTATTTTTCAGTTCACCAAAAAAAATCGGGGGGCGCGGGGGGGAAATCATTTTGGATCAACCCCCCCCTTTTAATTTTCAGAAGGCCAGTGAACTGAAAAATCAGGTATTTACACAGAGCTAGTAACAAGCTATATTTTGAGTGAGAAGGAAATGAACACTTAGACAAAAGTCAACATTTCAGAGCAGGATGGTATTGTTAAGTGAATCAAGAACAGTTTGATGAATTTTCTTCAAACTTTGTGGAAACATTCTCCTTTGCCTTCAGAGTAAATATTTCAATTTTCAGGTCAATCCAATTTTACAATCAAAGTTATATGGGAGACAAAACAGATTTTTATAATGGAAACCAGCTGCACCTTGACACCTCTCCATAATAAGCTAGTGTTCTAGTTTTCTTACTGACTCAAGCAATACTGAAACCATATTTAGCAACAGACAGATTAAAATGAGAATTGTGGAAGCATGAAGTCTTGTTATTTGCAAGGTTTTCCACAGCTGAGGCTCAGCCATGCATTGATTGCCAATTCAGATCACGAAGTTTGTCCCTGTGGAGCCTCCATATGTTTCTCCCCCTGGAGGAGCTATGAATGTCAATGCACCCGTTGGCGTGCAGTATATGCAAGTCCTCCAGAGGATGAAATGAGAACTGACATTAATTGGCCACCATTGCCCTTCGTAACTTTTAAACATTGTCCAATATTTTTTTTTATGAGCCAGGAAAAATAAAGCTGTATTTAGTGTGACACACAAACATGGTATTGATAGATAGATTCATATCTGACTATTCGTTATATGGAAATGTAAGGACTAGCCACATAAAACGTTCACATAACATAACAGGTGAATGCATAGGCGCGGGAACTAGGGGTGCCGGGGGTGCTGCAGCATGGAGTCCCGGCTGCTGTCCCCTCACCCAGAGGCTCCGCTGCTGGCCCCGAGTCCCAGTTGCCGGCCCACATGTGGGGTCCTGGCTGCTGGCCCTGCACTCGGGGCTCCGCTCCTGGCCCTGCACCCAGGGCTCCGTCCCCGCCCCTAGCTGTGGCCCCGGCCTCGGCTGCCTTACCCCTGTCCATTTCCCCCACTCTCGGAGCCACGGCCCTGATCCCAGCCCCAACTCAGCATTCCCACTCTAAAAAGTGTTCCAGCGCCACTGGGTGAATGAGTACATAGATTGCTCAACTTTATAGAGTACTTGGTATTACACTGAGAAACTAGTGTAGAAAATTACCATTGAAGTTGTAGTTTTAAAAACATTTTCTTCATTCCCATTTCCCAAAATATGCAAACTAACCACTTCTACGGAACCTTCAATTGGAGGATTTCAATGGGGTTTTACCAACATTTATTAAGCTTCACATCATCCCTGTGAGACAGGTTAGTATCACTGACTGCATTTTGCAGACAGATAAACTGAGGTATAACAAGATTAAATAAACTTGTTTTAGGTCACACACAGCAAACCAATGGCAAAATCAGGCATAGAACCCAGAGGGCCTGTCTCTCCTTCTCTAAACACTGCTACCTTCCCTCTCCCTTTCAGGAATCTATAACGTTTTATCTGATCTTATGCTATCATTTCTCATTAAATGATCACCTTCTTGTGAGACTATGAGCAACAGTTTTGTCCATTAAAACCTTATTTTGCCAGGAATAGTCAGGGGCAGAGTTTATATCTCAGAGTGCAGTAAGGGGATTTTTCCTGGAGAGTATTAAAGGAATATGTATACTCAGTGGTATAGTTTGCTAGTGATTAAGTTCTGTGGTTTTTTTAAGGTTCAGAGTTTCAGTTTACATAAACTTCCCAATGTTTGCGTGCTTACCTGGATTATACTCGAACTATCCCAAACTCCTGAATCTCCAAAATTGGTCTGGAAATCTCAGGAGAACGAACTCCTGTGAGGTTTCCTATAAATTCCTGTGTAAATTGGTGGAAGGATTCTAAAGCAAAGAAAGCCTAGACTCTGATCCTGCAAAGACTTGAAGCATGAATAGTCTCATTCAGTCTTATGGAATTCATCACATGCTCAAAAGTTAAGCATGCATCTAAGTCTTTGCAGGATTCAGGCTTTAGTCAGCAAGTCTCTTGCCTGGTATTTATTCTTGAGGGCAGTGTTTATAAGGAGGGAATAAATATCTGGATGTAACCAGAAAATAAAATACAGAAACTCCCCAACTTGTGTTCAACCCAAGCCCATGATGACTGAGTATAGAGCATCATCTTTCCAAAGGCCCTCTCCTGCCCTCTCTTTACAAAACAGCCATTCCTATATTACAGAACTACCTCAGCGGACCTGTGCAGGAAGAGAGAAAGATTGAGCTGGTTAATCTCCAGGTCACTAGGAATCACAAAGTGCTCCTGCATCATGTCACATCTTGCTTCTGGGTGGACTGGTAAAACAGCAAGAACAGCTGGTTTTTTTATGGCATTACAGCATCTCCACTTCCAGTATTGGCTGCAAACCGGAAGTTCAGAGAGGTACATAAAAAAATCAGAGATGGGTCCAGAACAGAACCAGAAAATCAGATCCAGACCTGAACTGCATGGCTATTAAAAATAAAAACAATGAAAAAGTTACCCAATATTTTTTAAACCTCAAAAAAAAATTGTTTTAGGCTCTGGGTGAATTTTCAGGTCCACTGTTACTTTATCTGATCAGGTTCAAGCACACCTTAATTTGGGAACTGCCATTTTCTTCTGTCCTGTTCTTATATATGACAAGTGTGAGTTTCTTTAAACAAAGTAAGCTTTATTCTCCCCAAACCCTTCTTAACTTCAGCGTTCTGTGTATCTAGCATGGCACATATTGATCTAACGTAGGTACTTACATGGCCTCATTACCACAGTATCTGAGCACCTCACAATTTTTAATATATTTATTTTCACAATACCCTGTGAAGTAGGCCAGTGGTGTTATCTTCATTTCACAGATGGGGAATTGATGCCCAGAGAAGCTAAGTGACTTGCCCAAAATCACATAGGAGGTCTGTGTCAGAGCAGGAAATTGAACCTAGGTCTCCAAAGGGCCATGCTGGTACCCACTGGACCATCCTTCCCCTACATGTCTGGTTATGGAAAGAATTCTAGACATCAGGGCCAGCTAGCTCCAGGCACCAGCTCAGCAAGCAGGTGCTTGGGGGGGCCATGGGGAAGGGGCGGCCCGTCGGGCTCTTCGGCGGCGGGTCCCTTGGTCCCTCTCGGAGGGAAGGACCTGCCGCCAAATTGCCGCCGAAGAAGCAAGCGGCGCAGTGGAGCTGCCGCCAATCGCAGCTTCCCCCCCCCCCCCCCCGCTTGGGGCGGCAAAAACCCTGGAGCCGGCCCTGGTAGACATGCATTTTATTAGGCATGCATGTCTTCTATGGAAGTCTCAAGGGAATGCATCTGATGAAGTGGGTTTTAGCCCACAAAAGCTTATGTCCAAATAAACATGTTAGTCTCTAAGGTGCCACAAGGACTCCTCGTTCTTTTTGCTGATACAGACTAACACGGCTATCACTGTGAAACCTGTCAAGGGAATATGACCACCAGATTTTTGTAAACCACTGAGGGTCTGAGTTCTTACCAGCAGTGACTATCTTGCTTCTTAGCCACTTCCAAAGCCTCCCTCAGGAGCATAATTCCTAACCCTAGATAGGTCTGCCCTGTGACCAGGCTATGGTGATCTCTTGGTGTTGTAGTCTTTCATTACTGAGTGATAGCTGCACTCTTTGAGTCATTGCTTCACGGAGGGTGATATCCAAATTTCTACATTAAAACTATAATCATTTTTACCCTCTTTAAATAATTCTGGCCCTGCTTCTTGTACTGCTGCTACAAGTCAAATAAAGTAAAGAAGCGTGCAAATTCCAGCAACAATGTAGGCAGACTTCATAGCACCCAGGATAAAAACATGCAGCAAGTCAGCCTGCCCATAGCAAAAGTACATGTAAAAATATGTTGTAAACCTCCCAGAGCAGAAATATACAATCATGGTGAAGGGAGAACCTTGAAATGTTCTGAGTTTGGTTCAGATAAGCATCCAAAATCACCCACAGGGCAGTTTTCAGAGAGGTTGAGCAATAAACTGCACTTCCCCTCTGCACTGCACAACTCTAGCTACAACTGAGACAGATGACAACCAGTTTATAACAGGAGTTCATTGCTAGATTTCTAAACTGTGGTGTCCAACAACAGATGCATAATAAAGGCAATGGATTAACTCTTTCTGGAATGCAGCCATTACTGGTTGTTCTACTGCTCTCACCCTAACTAAAATACGCCCAGCCTCATTTATAACTCAGCATTTATTGAAGAATTGCTTCTTGTTTGTTAAAGAAAAACCACACAGTCTTAGCTATAACAGAGAACAGACATAACACAAACCACAGCAGAAAATGGAACTGATAGAAATTTATCAAATTTTGGAATTTTTACAAAATAAAGAAATTTGAAAAAAAACTCAGGAGAAATTTTGGTGTTTTCAAGAAATTTCCTCCTTGCTTTAAACCAACTATATACATTTTAATTTCAAATTGAAAAAAATAGATTTCAAAAAACATTTTGATAGAGGTGTTTTTTTTTTAAATTTTGCAAAACATTTTCCTCCATTTCAGGTCAGTTCTAGCAGAATGAGATGAGTAAGGCAGACAATAAAGATTCTGTTTAGTCCCTAGACAACTTATTTTTATTGTAAACATACTGTCTCATTATATTTATAAATCTTACATTTTATAATATTACAGAAAAACTTGTTTCAAGTCCTGCCTTTGCAGTTCACATAATAGAAAGGGAACGTGGTCAAGTGGCTACTTTGGGAGTTCTGGTGTCTGTTTACAGCTCTGCCACTGATTTAATCTATGACCTTGTGAATTCACTCTGGGCCTCAGTTTTAAATGTGTGCAAATACTAACTCTGCTAATATTAACAGGAGGGAGGAGGAAGGGTTACAGTTGCAAGGATTAATTAATTCACATCTGTAAATTGCTTTGAGATCTTCAGATGGAAGGCACTAAACAAAGTGAAAATTATCATTACAATAAAATAAATGAAACTGGTAAACCAACCTGGCTGAATCATTCACTGTGAATTCAGCTCTTTTTTGGGGGCTGTAAATCTATTAACAACCAATCCACTTTACTGGTTTGAATAATTTTAAGACTCCGACTTACTGGTGAAGTGTTTAATTTGCCTATTCATTACTTGTTATTCAGCGAATGCGATTGGTTACATAAGTCACCATGTTATTGTTTCTGTTCCCAGACTGGATGGCTAAACCTTTATTAAGTAAGAGAATAATGAATACTCTTGTTGGCGTATTAAAATGGGTGACTGGGTGAAGAATAGTCACTCCCTATACATGTCTGCAAACAAATCCCTATTCAAATGAATGTTCAATAGCGAGCAACAGTGGGTGCACACATGATTCAACTGAACAATGTTGGTTCATAAACACTGGTTTTCACGGTTTCACTTGCTCTATCTACACATTTGCTTCAAATATGGAGGTGGCCAGCCAATGACTGAATATCCGGCAGTACAAAGAAAAGCCCCCAGAAACAAGTTAATAAATAAAAGCTAATGAAAAAACAAAGAATTAAACGAACAAACATGCCCTGTGCACACCACCACCCTACTCACTTTGCTTGAGCTGTATCTTTCCCCCCATGTCCTTTATTTTTGTGTCTTTACAGAATGTAAGTTCTTCAGAGTGGGAATTGCATTCTCCTACAAGGGTGTACAGCTCCTAGTGCAGTGGGGCCTTCGGATGCTCCTGCATTATACATAAACAAGGGAGATCCCACTGGGCTTTCAACTGGGTCCAACCAATGGGAATTTTATAGTAACAAAATCCCATCCTTTACCACAACTGTACTTTGGTACAAAAGTCAAAATTCTAGCAGCTAGTCGCATTCCAAGCTTCTCCCTCAGCAGATGCCAGAAACCAGCTATGCTTGAAACCCGCCATCCTTGCTTAAATAGGAAAAAGCTCACACTTACTCAAACCTGCCACCTCTTGCCTGTTTTTGCTGACTTCATGGCTCCCCTTTGCATGTAATTATTTTGGTATGCTGGTGTTAATGATGTGTCCAGTTCAGTTAGTCTGTTCATCAGTATTGTTGGTCATTTGCTGTTTCTTTGTTTCTTGCCTCCTCAAAGGTCACAACATCATCAGCAAAATCAAGTACAGTTCATCCATTATTTATCAGGCCCAGCCTACTGCTCACCTGTCCCTCATTTCAAGGCCACAGCTCATTTTAAACCCACACTTCCCTTCAGCCTGACAGGCAGTTGGTGTAACTTTTGTCAGTATAAAATATGTATTAAACAGACATGCTGAATTGTGAAAATGAAGTACATGGTGTTAAGTTCAGGAATCCGGTATAATTTTAAACGTCCTGTACTTGATCCTTGCTATGGGTCCCTGCCTCATGTTGTGTCCTGAGGAACAGATGACTGCTTGTAGGTAGACGTGTGTGATGACTTGCCATTTGCTAGGGTCGCTATATGACATAGGATTGCAGCCCATTCTAATCCCCAAAGTACGGATTAGAGAAGGCAGCCTGGTATCGGTCTTTTCCTTGACCTAACAGTCATCATGCTCCTACAAGAGTGTCCTGCATGCAATCTAATTACAATATTGACTGTCCTCCTCAGGAGCAATATCACAGTATAGGGTTCCAAAGGGAGACCATGTGGATATTGTCAAATGTCTTGTGAAAAAAAAAATCAATAAAATTCATCATGTATCCACAGTGGAACACTAGTACCTTTCCAATCGGAGTCCTCAGGATGTCAATCTGGCCACTGCTGGAGTTAAGCACATGCATGATGCATGAGGTGCCCCGGAGAGTTTGGTGGTACAGATGGGACTTAGTGTTGTCAAAGCCTGCAAGCTCCCCGGGAGGCTTTTGAACGTCAACCCCCTGAGAAGTGCAATAATCTTCCAGAAAATGCATGGCCTTGGACTACCTTCTTTCTGTTACAGAACAAGCCCCCAAGGATAGGCTTGTGAGTTTTTTTTTTTAAATGGTCTTAAAACCCTGGACACAAGTGGAAATGTTCTGAATTAGCTGTCACAGAAGCAACTCCAATGTCAATAACCCCCAATACACACATACATTACAGAAAGCTAGTGTGAATAAGGACTATTATTGAGAGGTATTCTTCACACAACACTCAGGTCACTCTGTGTCAGCATTTTTCCCCTGTAACCTGCCCCTGTGGCTTAGTTGATGATATTTATCATATCTATTGCTTATGCTGAGAGGAAAGCCAGGAAAGTACCTTATAATGATACATACCCCTCCACAAAGGAGGGAGAGGGAAGTGGGGAATGCCACAACCACTTTGTACTACCCCCTCCCCTATTTGTCCTGGTTATCAGACTGGAAAAGATCACCAATTACCCTCTTCCCAACCACCACTGCTTCTGCCAACAAAAGATGAAAAGCACATTTATTTCTCTTAAGTGAGATCTTTTTGTGACACATAAAGACCCTCGTATACATGACAATTACTGGTAAAAATGTCTCTCTGTCTACCGCACATTGGCAAATGGATTTAAGCTCATATGATGGATGTAAAAATGTCTATAACTGCTCCCATCACAGCTCCCTAGAAGCTCTCAGTGGTGTTTTTCCATGTATATAAAGGCCCACAAAGAACAAAAAGGCATGTCAGCAAAGAAAGGTGGATTTTCTTTCCCCACCTAACCAGGGAAACTTAATTTTATTTATTTTTATCGACAATTTCAAGAACTATTTCTCAATCATAAACGTAAAAAGCAGAGGCTAAGACAGCCAGCTAGTCAGCCCATCACTTATATTTAGCTTTTATTTGTGCTAGAAAGCCTTAAGAGATGCAATATCTTGCTTGCAGAGACACCCTAGTGGCAACATTACATTACTCAAAATACCAAATGAGGCTTGTGCAGATAATGCAAACTTCCCCATTCTGCCCCTCATGCACTTTATGGATCTTACCAATGGCTGTATGTGCAAATTAGGGCTTTTCCCCCCTTCCCCTCCGTTTATTCTCCTAACCAACTTGATTTCCAGCTTTGATATTTAGAAAAATCAAGCAAACTTTATGTAAAACCCAATATTTTCATTGCACTGTCCGTAAATTATAAAGCATTACACTAGAGATTTTTCCACACACATGCCCCACTATGATTTCTCCAATGACACAAAGTATCAGGGACAGTACCCCTGCGTAAAATATAGACAGATACCTCATCCCCCTGGTACCCTTTCATCAAAGGGCCTCAAAGGGCCAGATTTACCAAGGTATTCAGGTGCACAAAGATGTAGAAAGGCACCTAGTGAAATTTACAGAAGTGCCTAAGCAGGTTCGGCACCTAAATCCCATTGAAGCTCATTGGGAATTAACTTTTGAAAATTCCACTAGGTGCCTATCTGCATCTTCAAGTGCCTAAATACTTTGGTAAATCTGGACCAAGGGGCTTAGCAAACATTAATGACTATTACATATGTATGGTTGTAGCATCTAGAGGCCACAACTGGGGTTCAAGGTCCTATTGTGCTAAGCAATGTACAAACAAGTACAACAAAGATGGTCACTGCCTCAGAGAGCTCACAATCCAAGATTATTACTGAATGTATCTTCACAGTAGCCCTGTGAGGTAGGTAATTGCTGTCCCTGTTTTAAAGATGGAGAAACTGAGCTCCCCCCAACAAAAATTTCCCTTAGGCAAAGCTACCCTGATTTCAATAAGACAAGGATTTTAGCCACTGTACATCAGAATCAGCATGGATTGGTCAAGAAAAAATCATGTCAAACCAACCTGATAGCTTTCTTTGACAGGGTAACAAGCCTTGTGGATGGGGGGGGAAGTGGTAGATGTGGTATATCTTGACTTTAGTAAAGCTTTTGATACTGTCTCACATGACCTTCTCTTAAACAAACTAGAGAAATACAACCTAGATGGAGCTACTATAAGGTGGGTGCATAACTGGTTGGAAAACTGTTCCCAGAGAGTAGTTATCTGTGGTTCAGTCATGCTAGAAGGGCATAATGAGTGGGGTCCTGCAGGGATCAGTTCTGGGTCTGGTTCTGTTCAATACCTTAATCAATGATTTAGATAATGGCATAGAGAGTACACTTATAATGTTTGCGGACGATACCAAGCTGGGAGGGGTTGCATGGGCTTTGGAAGATAGGATATGGGGGTTATAGTGGATCACAAGCTAAATATGAGTCAAGGGTGTAACAGTGTTGCAAAAAAAGCAAACATCATTCTGGGATGTATTAGCAGGAGTGTTGTAAGCAAGACACAAGAAGTAATTCTTCCACTCTGCTGCACGCTGATTAGGCCTCAACTGGAGTATTGTGTCCAGTTCTGGGCACCACATTTCAGGAAAGATGTGGACAAATTGGAGAAAGTCCAGAGAAGAGCAACAAAAATGATTAAAGGTTTAGAAAACAAGATCTATGAGGGAAGATTGAAAAAAACTGGGTTTATTTAGTCTGGGAAAGAGAAGACTGAGAGGGGACATAACAGTTTTCAAGTACATAAAAATGTGTTACGAGGAGGGAGAAAAATTGTTTTTCTTAACCTCTGAGGATAGGACAAGAAGTAATGGGTTTAAATTGCAGCATGAGAAGTTTAGGTTGGACATTCGGAAAAACTTCCTAACTGTCAGGGCGGTTAAGCACTGGAATAAATTGCCCAGGGAGGTTGTGGAATCTTCATCATTGGAGATTTTTAAGAGCAGGTCAGACAAACACCTGTCAGGGATGGTCTAGATAATAATTCGTCCTGCCATGAGTGCAGGGGACTGGACTAGATGACCTCTCGAGGTCCCTTCCGTTCTGCCTCCATTGCAGTCTATGAATTCACATTCACTTGAGAGAGATTTCGTGCTCCTATTTGCACTGTTAGCCTAACAACAGCGCAAGGTGTCAGGTGTCTGGGAGCTAAAGGCTCCCCTCTCTGTGGTATGATATTAAAAGCATATGCAACGAGGCTGCACCTTCTGTTCGCACTCTGTCAGTAATCCCGCGTAGGCAGGTTTGCTGTTAACCTTCCTAATGGAAAGTCTGTTAGATGGCTCACTGGCTGTGTCTCACAGTTAAGTATTATCTGCAAAGATGCAGACTGTTGATTTGTGGGCTTCTTTTAAAGAGAGAGCTGCAGAGGCTTAAAAGAAATGGCTGGATGCAGCACAGACCAGAGGATGAAAGGTGTTTTTGTCCAAATTTGGGACAATCAGATTATATGTACCTAATTCCTACAGAAGAAATAACTCACTTTGGCTGCTCTTGGGGAGGGAAAATGAACTCATTCTAACTTAATTGCAAATTTACTTCTCTCTTTTTTCCCCTCTGATAAAATGAGGGTAAAAAACGTTGTAAATGGGAATATCTAATGTTCATTAGTGGTTTGTGAGAGAGACAGAGAGACACAACTCATTACTGGGTTCTTCACCTTTACCCTTGACAATGGTTATTTACATAATAACCTGACCCTTAGGTCTCTGTTCATTAACAAACACATGTGAAAACACAGAAGCAGCTGGCCAGAACTCATAAATATATATTGTTAACCTTGGCTTAGAAGACTTACTTTCACTTACTAAAAAAAGGAGACACACTATTTTGCATGGCTATTATGTTATAACCTCAGTAAATGGTACAATAGGCCAGAGGAACGAAGGCAGAGCATCAGTCGAGTAGCACTAGATGTGCACTCACACTTGACTATGCCGTCAGTTGGTTTTAGACATAGGATTCAATGCTTGATTAATTCCTTCATTATTGTGTTTATTGCTTTATGTTTTTATGTGCTACCTCAGAGATTGTTCCCCTCGCTAAAGCCCAGGAACAGAGACAGATTAAGGCATTAAACCCACATGGTGTCCTATCTCTGTACCACAGCTTCACCCCTGCACCGTAGCCCTGTCCTGCATGGGCTGGTAGTGGCAGGGCCACCCACCTAGGAGCCATCTGCTGGGCTGGTAGAGAGCTGAAGCTGCCCTCAGCACTCCCTGGACCACCAATCTGTGTCTCCTAGTGAGGTCTGTCCCAGAGGTGGCTAGGATACAGCCTGCACAGGCCCATCTCTGTGTGTGTAGGGCCCTGCTCATAGGTTCATAGACTTTACAGTCAGAAGGAACCATCGTGATCATTTAGTCTGACCTGCACATTGCAGTCCACAGAACCTTACCTACCTGCTCCTGTAATAGACCCTTAATCTCTGGCTGAATTACTGATGTCCTCAAATCCTGATTTATAGACTTCAAGTTATAGAAAATTCACCATTTACACTAGTTTAAACCTGCAAGTGACCCGTGCCCCAAGCTGCAGAGGAAGGTAAAAAACCTCTAGGGCAGAGGTCTCAAACTTCCGGCCCACAGGCCATCTGCGGCCCGCGAGCCTCCCCAATGTGGCCCGCAGGGCTCCAGCAGTTTTGGGGCTGGGTCTCTCCCTTGGCCCCACCTGCCGCCCCCGGGCGCTACCCTGTCAGGGGCCCTGGCAGTGCAGCGGAGCTGAGCGGCGTCTGCCTGCTCGCTCCAGTGGCTGCTGGCCTCTCCCTGTGGCCCTGGGGTGGGGTGGGGCGGGGCTGTGCCTCCACGCGCTGCCCCTGCGGCCAGAAGTGTGCGGGGGCCCCCAGGCCCGCCACGCCTTGGAGCCCCAGGTAAGCGCCGCACCCCCGGCCCCCTCCCAGAGCCTGCACCTGCACTCTCTCCCCACATAACCCCTCCCACCCCCAAACTCCCTCCCAGAACCTGCACCCCCTCCCCACACACCCTCAGCCCCCAAATTCCATCCCAGAGCCTGCACCCCAGACTCCCTTCTCCACCCAAACTCCCTCCCAGAGCCTGCACTCCAATCCCCTACCCCAGACCTCCCCGACCCAAACTCCATCCCAGAGCCTTAGGCAGGTGGGGGGGGGCAGAGTTTTTTGTGGGGGCGGGCTGTGGGTGGCATGAGTGACATTGGCCCACTGGGAGGATTTGAGGACTGGCACTGGCCCTAAGGTAAATTGAGTTTGAGACACCTGCCCTAGGGTCTCTGCCAATCTGACTCAGGGGAAAATTCCTTCCTGACCCCAAATATGGAGATCAGTTAGACCCTGCATGTGGGCAAGTTCCACCAACCAGACACCTGGGAAAGAATTCTCTGTAGTAATTCAGAGCCCTCCCCATCTAGTGTCCCATCACCAGGCACTGGAGATATTTGCTGCCAGCAGTCACAGATTGCCTACATGCCATTGTAGCAGTCTCATTATACCATCCCCTCCATGAACTTATCAAGCTCAGTCTTGAAGCCAGTTAGGTTTTTTGCCCCCACGGCTCCCCTTGGAAGGCTTTTCCAGAACTTTACTTCTCTGATAGTTAGAAACCTTCGCCTAATTGCAAGCCTAACCTTGTGGTCAAGCCTAAACTTGTTGATGGCCAGTTTATGTCCATTTGTTCTTGTGTTCAAGACACAACTAACTCTGCCCCATGATAGGGGAGCAACACTGAGCCCCCCCTGCAGTCCTCCATTGGGCTGGTGTAAGCAAGGACCTCCTCAGAGCTGCGGGTTTCCCAGTTGAGATAAATAAGGCAGCTGGTGCTCCTCACGGCTATTGTTTCCGCCTGCCTCCAGAGCCAGGGAGACATCACTGCATCCGTTACACTTTGGTCAGGTTTTAAAGCTGTTCTTCATAACCATGAGGGTTTTTTTTTTAAATGAAGTTGAATCATGTGATGATGTCAAAATCTCTAGGTGCCAGGACCCTAAACGTGCACCAGATGCGCCTGTGCCTTAATCCAGCTGTGCTCAGGAGTGGTGCTCCTGCTGTAAACTGACAGCTACGAGGTTAAGGTGGATCCATGACACCCTGAACCATAGGCTGCCCTGACTTTCATTGACCAACAGGTGCTCCTTATATGGCTTAAATTAGGCCCTCCAACATTCCCTATTCTTTAAAGGGGGATGTTTTAATAATCATTTCTGTCAGGCACCCAATGAGATTTCTCCACATTGTACTGATTATAGGAAATTTTCCATCTCATCTATTGATACATTGCTTGAGTTCTGCAGTCGGGACATTTCCCCAAGTCTACTTCCTTGGTGAAGCCCCTAATAGCAATTGTACAGTGGATTCTGAAAGGTACCAGTGGTTTCTATGACCTGCTGTGGCCCCTGTGGCTAGCAATAGCCATTGGCCCTTCAGGTACTCGCCTTCTACAAGCTGCTCCAGTTTTACAGTAAATGGATCTATTCACTCCATGTTCATAAAGGTAGCCATTTGAAAAGCTCTTTTTTTGTGGTCAAAAACACCTTGTTTTACCATCTTCCAAAGCACTTTCACAATCATCATCCGGTGTAGTAAGAGGCAGTGTGGTGCAATGTATAGGGCACCAATGTTAGTCAGGAGACCTGTGTTCTATGCAACTTGTTAAATAACCTTTGCCAAATTACTTAAACTCTCGGTGCCTTGGTTTCCCCAAACCTACAATGGGAATAGTGTTACTCACCAAGCTTTGAGGAGTGCTTTGAGATCTCCAGATGGAAAGTGCTATATATGAGCTAACTGTTATCATAAACCCAGCTGCCCATTTTATTTAAGCTAAGGGATGACATGGGTTTGACATACCAGAGTGCAATCTAGACCAATGAGGGGCTTTGTCACCCCCTCCCTGCAACCGTGGTTGCCATTCAATCCTTGCTGTAGTAACTGCCACCTGGGCTGCTCACAAACAGCCTTCCAGCACGCAAGCCACACCCTGAGTGTCTGTGTGTAACTGCAGCCTGTCAGCCACACTTGGGTTACACTCTGCTTTTACCAGCCTGGGTTACTTCTGTAGGGTGACCTCAACACACTCCCAGTCCCGGATTTTCACCCAGAAATGAATGTTCTATACTGCCCAGCCCTCTCCAGGACAGTCCAAAAATATTAAGTCCATTATTCCTTTAAGGGAATAATATACACACAACTTGCTGCCCTAAATGGAGTTACCCAGACACTTGAATTTAAACACACTGAATTAGATAAAAACAAGTGTATTAACTACAAAAGAGAGAGATTTTAAGTGAGTACAAGCAATGAGGCTTAAAAGTCAGAAATGGTTACAAGAAAATAAAGATAAAAATGTTTTCTAGCGCCTAGCTTAACACACTATATTAGATTCAAAGCAAAGTTTCTCACCACATGCTTCCAACAGCATTACTAACCAAACTTTCAGGACCCCTCCACCAGAGTTCAACGGCTGTTTCCTTTGTCTTTTCAGGTGCAGAGACTGAGATGGGCATGAAGAGAGAGAGAGGGGGGTCTCTTGGGATGCTTGCCCCTCCTTTTTATAGTTTCAGACCCTCTTTGAAAAGTATTTCTACCTGAGAACCAGAGATGGGGGCATGGGAGGGTGTCTGGTAGAGAGAGGACACCTCATGGTGTTTCTTTGCTAAGATGCAGATCTCTCTTTCTGTGCCCCCCTTTTTTTTTGCCAAAGAATGGCCATTTGACAGATGATGACCCATCAGCTTTGTAGACACCTGGCTAGGACATCCGCTTGACTTTCTCTTTGAGAAATTGTTTTATTCAACCCCAGACTTCTCTGGGAAACACACTTCAGTGATGATTTCAGCTTATGTCCATGACTTTACACATAATGTTGCTACATGCATTTTACCATAATACTGATCAGCAAGCTATGAGTTTTCAAGTGATAGATACCCCACAAGGCACACCTTGCACAAAGATTACAGTAGTGTGTAGGGTGTGAGTACAGGGATGCACTGCGTCACAATGGGATACGATACTTATCTTCTAACTCTTTATTTCTACTCTGCAGAGCCACCCACCACAATCTTTAGAAGGAAGTCAGTCTTGGGTGGAACTTCCCCTTTGATTTTGAGTACGAGAACTACTAGCAGAAACTGGGGATTTGTGTACACTGGAGCAGGAAGTTGTAATTTCCAAGTAGGATAGATATACCAGTGCTAGCTGTGATCAAGCTACAGGGCTAAAAACAGACTTATAGACAGAGCAGTGTGAGCAGCAGGAGGGTTTAGCTGCCTGAGTATGTGCCTAGGGTCTCAGATGGGATCGTACTCAGGGCAGCTAATTCCTCCCACCACTCTTACAACATCCAGCTCCAGCATACACATACCCTTAGAAGGAGGATTGAGAAACATTTTTGTTAGTATTAGAATAAGATAGTGACAGAGAAGGGCCTTGTGATCAAATTTTAGTTTCTCTTTCAAGGGCTAAGATGATTTTGAGACATTTCCACAGTCATGTATCCATTGAAGAGAAACTGAAGAAAGAATGTAAAGGACACTCGATAGTCTTCCTACATTTAGTTCCCACTATTGAGGTCCTTCAACAGCGCAAACCCTGCAATGCTTCGGAAGACAGTGGTTAGAAGTTTGCTGGCAGCTACTAAAATCTAGCCATGACCATGCAGCTGGTGAGTATGTAAATGTTCAATGTGTGCCACTGTGTGGTCTAATTACTCAGACTGCACCCATGGTATTGAGATTTCAAGGTCAAGGGTTCTTCAGAGTGGAGAGTGCATGGAATTTTTTATATTCTGCGTGAGTTCCCTTTGGCACCCTGTGATTATCTACAAAAGGGGGCCCTTTCCAAATCCCATAGTAATTATTTCAGAACTGGCAATTCTATCATTTCTGATCTGCTCCCACCCTGTCATGCCTCAGGCACTAGGCTAAAGGAGCTTGGGAGGGTGAGAAAGAAATAGCACGTACACATACTTTCTTGAAAATTAGACAGAAGGCTTCCCCACAAAAATATGCATTGGACAACAAATCCATAAGATTGGATTGGTCTCCACATACATAGGAAGCTCTGGTAGGGATGTATAGAGATTTTCACACTGTCGTTGTGTCAACTAGAAAAGCTGTTTCTCTCTTTGGAGCAACTCTCAAAATCTTCACTGGCGTCATCCTAAATAATATCTTATTTACTATAGACCTTTATCTCCCAAAGAACAAGCTCCATGGGCTTGATTCATTCCCACAGGTCATGGCTTTCAAAGTACATCCCCTGTGTCCCGGAGGCTAGCTGTGCTGCATGTGGGCAATATACACGCCAAGGGAGAGCAGGTGGCCTGGCCTCCACTGCCCTTCTCAGTGGGATCTGTCATGACACAGAAGCTTGCGTTTTCAGCTGGGACTCCATAGGAGTCTAACTGGCAGAGGCTGCCCAGGAGATGGGCTAAATTAGGCAGAGTGCGCATCACAGGAAGCTGGAGCTTGATCTTTTCTGTCTCATGAAGCCAGGAGCTGTCAAACATTTTTATAAAGTTGACCTCATCTTAATAGAAAGATTGTCCCAAAGACAAACGTTTGAAAACTGTATAATCTCCCTGTGCCCAACCAGAATTGCTTACGAGACAAAGCAATATTCGGAAAGCATGCACTATACTCTTAATGGCTTGAATGCAATACAACAGCCAGAAACGAGGAGGCGGGCCAGGATGTCCTGCCAGCTCTCTGCACACCTCCACCAAGGACTCCATGACCACAATGTGAGGAGAACTGATACAAAGCTCACTACTGGGTTATCTGAGTGCATTGCAAGTTCCCTCTGCAGCTATTTTCTGCTTTCTCCATGAATGTCAGTCTGTCACACTCTAGATGCCAGTATCAGACATTTTGGCCTTGGTGAGTTGAGAGCTGTACAGAACACTAGCCCTTGGGCCTGGCTGGAGTTCGACATTTGAGAGACAGAGGCACTGGTTAGAGAAACCTTAGATAAGGCTAATGTGTGATTCAAGCAGAATTATATCTAGTGGTTCCGGAATACACATTTTAATTGTGTTTATGTATCAAAGGCTGAAATTAACAGCTCATACTGCAAACTCTGGCAACAAAATCAATCCCACACACTATATACAGTCTATATTATCCAGCATGAATCCCTCAGAAGCCTTTTTACTTATTCACTCAGTATTTCCAAACCAATTACTAGCTTACAGTTTGCAAAGCGGGCTGACACTTGGGGTTTCAGGCAGGGACTTCCTTCAGTCCCACTACCAATCCAAGTATGTTTTAATTTAGTGAAGAGGGAAAGCATATAATTTTTTAGCTCCAGGGAAGCCAGAGGCAATCACAAATATCCCTTGAGCTGAGTCAAATTCTTCAGTTTAAAGAAGCAGCTCATTCTATTGCAATAATTGGACTTTAGTGTCCCTTTCGTTTAAAAAAACAATAGCTGATTTAGAGAGCTGATCACTTGGACACATGGCTTTTCACCTCAGGACCCTCGTACAGCCCTACATTTAATTGGAATGATCCCAGAATAGCAAGTGGTTCTCATATATGGAAATAAAACCACTCAACAATCCACAAACCCACCTATAGTCAGTGTGCCTTCATTAGCATTCACTCTCTAGGCAAGACTGAGCCAGGATAGACCTGGGTGGAATATGAATCCATTTTGTTACCCAAGAGGAAGCGTAGACTGGGAGGGTCATGTGATGACTGCAGCATCTTGGACAATCTTCATCTGCCATGACAGTGAGCAAAGTTGGATAAATACACCCAGAGGGTGCTGTAGTAACAGGCCTGACACATTCTGCTGCAGATCAAACAGCAAAAATTCTGGGAAGAAGGGATCAGCCAAAAGAGAAGCCCTTGGAGATTAAATGAGCAGGTGATGTCTATTCACCTCGGAAATGCTAATGATACTTTTCAGATAGGGAGACACAGTAGGCCTGTTGGAGTAACAGGGTAAGGTTTGTGCACAGACTGCAGCTGATGCCTAATGATTTGAATAGGACTAAGTGAGCAGAGACTGGTATCGTTAGAAGGTGCAGAATCAAGGAACACTGGGAAAGGCCAAAGTAATAATACAGTGCACTTTCCATTGGAGGATCTCAAAGTGCTTTGAAAACAACAATTGAATTACTTTGCTCTTAACAACTCTCTCGAGTAAAGAGGCATCATTATCCCCATTTTGCAGCTAGGAAAGCCAAGGCACAGAGGCATGAAGTGACTTGCTCCAGGTTACACTGGGAAACTGTGGCAGCACTAGAAACAGAAGCCTGTTTCCTGACCCCCAGTCAAGCCCTAGGATTTTACCCACAAACCATGCTTCTTCCTGTGGCTAGCAAATGGCAGGCCAGAATTAGACACAGGGGTGGCACATATAGATCCAACTTGGAAAATGCCATCATGTATTTTTAATCCAACCGCCCCGTCACTGAATAATAAAATGAAAGGATTGCTGAGTTTGACTGGCATTTGTAAGTAGCATGTGAAAGGGGCTAATAGAGGGAGAAAATTAGCTGCATTTATCATCTTAACTACATTCATATTTCACTCACGATCCAATTGTTTAAAAATTGGGCTTTTAGAGCTGCTTCTTTTTAAAGTGTAAGCATTACAAACAATTGTGATTTATTCTCAGAACAAACATTCTGTTAAAAAGACGCCTTTGTTAGCCTACATATGCCATATAAGAAGTGACCTATGGTGCACAGGTTTGTATTGAATAACTTTCCATACAGTCTTATGAAACAAGAAAATGCAAGCTCCGGAGGATTTTATGTTAGGGGCTTATTCAAAGCTTGTCTGAATCATCATCAGTACACAAAGATATTGTGTATAAAAGATACACTATGCAACTATTAATTTGTTCCAATATACTATATCTTTAAATGTCTAGAGATTCTGCTGTTTGGAGATACTGACAGCCATTTTGTATTCCATTCAGTACAGATTGTTCCAGAGGAGACATGCGCATTGTGCTCTCTTATGAGTCCTCATCTCAATTAGAGAAATTTTGCAAAACATCACTTCTGTCTTATCTGCACTGAGAATCAGCCAGCAGCCCTCATTCATACCCCAATTTCTACCAAACACAGGGTCAGATATTCAAGAGCACTGCCTGGGATTACATGAAATTGATGGATAGAGCTGGTTGTCATCAGTATCCTGTAAACACAGTAGTTCATGCCTCTTGACTAATCCTTCCAATGGCCCAATGTGCACATTGAACAAGAGTGGGGACAAGATGGAACCCTGCAGAAATCCACATGAAAGAAACTTTGGGAAAGAAGAGCAATTGCCCAGAACTATCCTTTGGGACCACGCAGAGAGATAGGAGTGAAGCCACTGAAGGGGGCTATCTGAATGCTAGAATCCACAGACAAATCAATAGCACTCCATTATCAACAGTACCTAAAGCAGCTGACAGATCTAACTACATGAACACCTGATCTTCATCCACTGCCAGGAGGAGATCAGCTACCAAAGCAACCGGTGCTGCACCACGCTCAGGTTTGTGCGGATCTAGATTCTTTTTGTTTGTGTGTTTCTGATCACATTTGAACTTTTGATGACCTGAGAGTTTATTCTGTTAACAAGATGCTTCCTTTATACTTATGCCAGGGGGCAGGTGTCAAGACTCCCGAGTTCTATTCCCACCTCTACCAGTGACTCACTATACGACTTTGGTGGACAAGTCAGGAGGACACATCAGAAGATCCAACAGGTCTTTGCCTCACTAAAGCCATTTCTATATTGGGAATATGCCTCGGTTCCAATGATCGATGGCTAAGGCTACGTTTTAGTCACGGATATTTTTAGTAAAAATCATGGACAGGTCATGGACAGTAAACAAAAATTCACTTGTACTATATACCCCTGACTAAATCTTGGAGGGAGGGGCTGCGGGGAGGTGGGTTGGTGGGGCTGGCAGGCTCCCTACCTGGCTCCTCGCAGCTCCCCGGAAGCGATAGCATGTTCCCCCCTCAGCTCCTAGCTCTGTGCGCTACCACCGCCCCAAGCACCGGCTCTGCAGCTCCCATTGGCCAGGAATTGCGGCCAATGGGAGCTGTGGGGGAGATGCCTGCAGGCAGAGACAGCATACAGAGCTAGGAGCTGAGGGAGGGACATGTCACTACTTTCGGGGAGCCCCCAAGGAAAGCACTGCCCAGAGCCCTCACCCCTCCCACACCCCAACCCTGGGCCCCCTCCTAAATGCACCCAAACTCCTGCTGCTGCTGGGGGGGGGGGGTGGCCCAAGACTGCCCCAGCAGTGGCCACGCGGCTGGCCCAGGGACTGCTCAAGCAGCCCTCGGGCCAGCTGCACCGGCCACTGCAGAAGTCATGGAGGTCCCGGAAAATCACAGAATCCGTGACTTCCATGACCTCCATGACAAACTCGCAGTCTTATGAATGGCCAGCCACGGATGTACCTTGAAACTAGTGTAAAGTCATCTAGTGCAAATCACTCCAGCTCATCTTGTCTACACTTAGGGTTTACCCCAGAGCAGTTACATCAGTGGCTAGCCATTGCTTTCAGGGGAAGAATGGTCCAGTGGCTATGGAGCTAGGCTGGAAGAAAAGGGACTGGGGTTTAAATCCCTGCTCCACCACAGATTTCCTGTGTGACTCTGGATGAGTCACCGAGTCTCTCAGTGACTCAGCGCCCCATGTGTAAAATGGGGATAACAGAACTGCCCTTTCGCACAGGGGTGTTGTGAAGATAAATACTTCAAAGGTGTGAGGTATTCAGATACTACACTAATGGGGGCCAGATAAATCCCTTAGATAGGCTGATGGAATCAGGGCAAATTCTCAATGTAGGCAAGGCCCAAATTCTATGATTGTAATGAAATACCCTACAGCTTTCCTGCAGAGTAGGAATACCCTCTTCTGCTGCTGCCCTGTATCTGCTAACAGATGCTGGGTGGGAAGCCACTGGCTTTTTGGAGACGAACAGGAAAGTCTCCTGGTCCTTATCAATGGTGAAAAAAATTATAGATGTGTTTTGTCAACTATTTCCTCAAATTGCCACTCTGGCTCTGCTGGGGAAGCCCCCAATGATGACCACACTGGGTCACAGAGCTGGAAAGCTCTGGGATTCCTCCCTGCCCCTTTTCCCCAACCTCACACCTGAATGTATTGATTGTGCAGCTTTTCATTCACGCTTTGAGGGACCAGTCTGTTTTTCTAATTAAGCCGGCAGCTTACGCCCGAGCGATAGTGAAAGAGTGCAATTAGCCCTGAGTCATAGTTTGCATTCATTTCCCCAACTGCAAGCTGCCAGTCTGCCAGCGATAGAGACACTGCTCGCTAGGCAAAGCATTTCATGCCGGCTTGCTGGGTGGAGTCACTGACCCACTCAGTAATTACTCATGCTAACAGCTTAACTCACATGCAAATTCCTCAGCTGACTGACAGGTGAACAGTGAGATGGCCCTGCCTTGAGTTAGGGGTTGGGGGAAAGAGAGGGAGGGAAAAAAATGAGGGGGCGGAGTGACATAGATATAAAAGCTTGTGTTAATTTCAGATCTAACGTGGCTTCAAAGTAGGACATGATTCATTAGCCTTATTTCATGCCCAGGATAACAAAGTTGTGGTTGCTATGTTAATTAAGGAGGGAGGGAGTGGGGTGGAACTTGGCAGGGACTTTTCAGCTGGCATGGCAGACAGCGCCCAGATGACAGGGCCACTCCAAAACACTTGCTGTCTCCCCAAGGGGACCTCAACACATCAGCCTCCCCCCAGCCCCAACTGCCCTTCATTGTGCACCACTCCAAACCAAGGGAGATTTACTCTCGTCACTTCCGACAGAGCGAAATCCAGGCAATAAGCCCCTGAGTCCTGTTCGACTGTCGTGAAAGAAAGAGCTGCCCTGGACATTTTCCCTTCAGTACCTGGAGCCTGCTCGGGACCCAATGGGTTCTAAAACATTCTCATTCCATCACTCATTCCGTAGCAATTACTTTATTGTCATAGGAAATTGGTTGAAAGCGACAAGAAAGGGCTGCTGGGGTCAGGGGGACAGTTTGAAAGCAAAAAGCATTGTCATGTATTTCCTTCCAGCCTGCCCTGCCCTCCTCCTCTGCCATCACCTCTCTCATCCCATTCTCCCTTCCTGCCAAGGTGGCCTGGTTACTCAGTAACTGAAGTGGGTGCCTTGGCACCATTGGGCTTATCTCTAGTTTAAAGGAAAGGAAGGGAGTGGACAGTGGAGTTTATGGGAGAGGAAGGAGCCCAGAGGTGGAAAGGAGAAACTTATAGGCACTGTCACAATGCAGGCAAAACTGGAAAGAGAGACATGCCTCAGAATAACCTGCCGTAGCCACTAGGCGCATGTCTACACAGTCCACAACAGCGAGCCTCCAAGCCCGGGTCAACAGACTGGAGCTCACGCTACCATGCTAAAAATAGTTGTGTGGACATGGCAGTTTGGGCTGGAGCTTAGGGTCTGAAGTCTAGTGGGGGAAGGAAAGATTTCAAAGCCCGTGCCTCAACTTCAAAGCACTGTCAACACAGCTATTTTTAGTGTGATAGTGCAACCCCCGTAAGCCCAGAGACAAGGCTTGCTGCCACAGGCAGCCACTGGCTACGTAGATGTAACCTAGGCCACCAGGAGCGGCGCCAGGGTTTTTGCCGCCCTAGGCGGCAGCGCTCCTCCTCAGAGCATTCGGCGGCGGGGGTCCTTCCGCTCCGCATCTTTGGGTCGCTTCGGTAGCGGGTCCCGGAGCGAGTGAAGGACCTGCTGCCGAATTTCCACCGAGGACAGCAAAATGCCGCCCCCCAAATCCTGCCGCCCTAGGCGACCGCCTAGGGTTGCCTAGTGGAAGCACTGGCCCTGTAGGCCACATGACTTTATTCCCTCTTTCTTACTAGGTTTCTTCACAGATGTTTGATGACTCTCTGGTTTGTGTTCAAGGCCCTAACGAAATCTCTTTAACCACACCCTGAATGCTTACATACCCCAGTGCAACCCGATTAAGTTGACAGAGCTGCATGGGATGCAAGACAGGCCATTATCCCACTAAACTATTTGTGACGTGAAATTTGGAGAGGAAAACATATGACATGAACTGATGGCATTGACATCTCCAGCTATGCATAGAGGTTTATTGTTTGATTGCAGCACTATGGGAGCATTACTTTAGTATTATTCATATTAGTGTAGTGCCTAGAAACTTCAATTCAGATCAGGGCCATATTGTGCAAGGTGACGGACATACACATAGTAAGAGACAGTCCCTTACGCTCAGAGGTTATCATTTAAATGGAAAACACGGACATAGGGTGGGAGAAAGGAAACCTTATTATTCCCATTGTACAGATTGGGAGAAATTAAGTGACTTGCTCAAGATCACAGAGGAAGTCTATGGTGGAGCCAGGAATTCAACTCAGAATTCCCAAGTTCCAGTTGAGTGCCTCAGCCACAAGACCATCCTTCCTCTCATTTACAAACATTGTGGTAGGGAAAGTGAGTCTCGATCAAAAGAAGCTACACCTCTACCCCGATATAACGCGACCCGATATAACATGAATTCAGATATAACGCGGTAAAGCAGTGCTCCAGGGGGGCAGGGCTGTACACTCTGGTGGATCAAAGCAAGTTCGATATAACGCGGTTTCACCTATAACGCGGAAAGATTTTTTGGCTCCCGAGGACAGCATTATATTGGGGTAGAGGTGTACTTTGCTGAAAACAGGAGAGCACTGACATTAAAAATCACCTTGGTGAGTGTTTCATTGCAAGGACCTAAAAACCTGCATACAGTCTTGCCCTTTAAATAAGATGAAGAATATCAGCCCAGCACAGCTGCCTTTATAAGGAAAGCTAAGTGTAGCAAAAGTCGTTTAATCTCTCACAAACCTGTGAGCAGCTTCCCCATCCCTCCTCCTCCTCCTTTAAAGAGGCCATCAAGAATTTTTAAGTCTATGGACTCTTCCTGATAGAATAAATAAAAATCGGAACAATAGCGCGCTCTCCTATGAAGCCCAGATACCATAAACTGGTGCCACGCCTATTCATCATTTATTACAGCCTTTTCCAAGAGCATCTATTTTTTTTTTTAAAGTGGCTGTCATGAACATCTCTCAAATGTAACAACACGATAGGATTCAGGGATGGGGGGGGAGAGGGAATGTGTGGCTTTGCTAGCTGGGTTTTTTGCTACAATAGCCATCTTAATTTTAATTTTATTTATTTATTTATTTTAAAAAAACCTCCAGCGTCAGCGCTCTGGATAGAGCCTGCTTGCAGCTCCAAAAAGCTCTTCTATTATTCTCAGGCCATTTGGTAGCGGTTGCCATGGCGATCAAAAGCAAAATGGCATGCAAATCAACACAAGCCCTGGCGTTCAATAACAACATTAAAAGGGCAGCCGGATAAGACGACAGAAAACACTTGAAATGCTTCAACCTGCACTGCTAACTGTGATTAGATCTAAAAGGGAAGAAAAATACCCTAATGGATTATATTGAGCAGGGTAAAGGACTGTAAAATAGGACTTCACTGCAGTCTGTGTGATTATCTTATATGTATCCACCCATACCTATATTATACATACACACAAACACACAAATACACATATGTACTAGATTGGAACAAATAATTCTTAATGAATAATTTATACAGTGAATTTACCCCTTTTTTCTGCTTGCAGAATACCCATAAGCAGCTGTCGATTGCCTTGCATTTGCTATTAGAAATCTGGTATGGTATTGTTTCTGACTATCTTTTCTAGTTGTTGTTGTTGTTTTTTTTTTAAACTCCTCTAGGGACTGATGACGCATATTGCTGTTTCAAGCCGTGCTGCTTAGCTGTGAGTGGTCAGAACAGTCACACAGCCTTGTTTCCATTCCCTGCCTGAATGAAAGCATACAAGCCCTTCTGGTGCAAGTATCTGTGCACACAGTTTAGTTTCTGCAAGTACTCACATGTGACTTTGAAATCCACATCCTGCAAACATTTTCCACCGGCAAAACTCTGTTGTTCTCAGAAGTTTCAAAAAATTAACTCAAAGGGGGTGAGAGCACGGCTAAAGCAAATTAATTGAAATATTCAAACTAACAGCAAATGATGGCAAAAATTGTACACACACACATATATGTATATATTACACACAAAAACTATATTAAAATAATGTTCTTAAGACTGCAAAATCAAGCACTCAAACGTTAGGAAATGCTAAAATTAAGGTTACCTGTGCCATCTTAATTCGACCCCCTTTTGCACATGCTTTGTGCTACGGTCTTTAATTAAATGATCACATACTGTTTTTTCCACAGGACCCCTTCCATATTCAGTGCACTGTTTGGCTAGTGCTCACTTCATAAGCAGCTGTTTATTATCTTGTTTGTGTCCTCATTGTTGTTATTAGCTATTATTAAGGCTACGATTTAGTCACGGGTATTTTTAGTAAAAGTCGTGGACAGGTCATGGGCAATAAACAAAAAGTCACAACCCGTGACCAATCATTCTATTCTCTAGAGGTTTTAGACGGGGGTGGGCAATCTACGGCCCAAGGGCCACATCCGGCCCTCCAGACATTTTAATCCATCACTCGAGCTCCTGCCGGGGAGCAGGGTCAGGGGCTTGCCCCACTTTGTGCAGCTCCTGGAAACAGTGGCATGCCCCCCCTCCGGCTCCTACGCATAGGGGCAGCCAGGGGACTCCGCACGCTGCCCCCACCCCAAGAGCGGCCCCTGCAACTCCCATTGGCCAGGAACAGCGGCCAATGGGAGCTGCAGGGGTGGCACCTGTGGACGGGGCAGTGCGCAGAGCTGACTGGCTGCACCTCTGCATAGAAGCTGGAGAGGGGACATGCCGCTGCTTCTGGGAGCTGCTTCAGGTAAGCACCGCCTGGAGCCTGCACCCCTGGCCCCCTCCCACACCCCAACCCCCTGCCCCAGCCCTGATCCCACTCCCGCCCTCCAAAACCCTCGGTCCCAGCCCGGAGCACCCTCCTGCACCCCCAACCCCTCATCCCCAGCCCCACCCCAGAGCCCACACCCACAGCCAGAGCCATCACCTCCTCATGCACCCCAACCCCCAATTTCTTGAGTATTCATGGACTGCCATACAATTTCCATACCCAAATGTGGCCCTCGGGCCAAAAGGTTTGCCCACCCCTGATTTAGACCATTCCCGTCACTGTAGTATCAGAACGCCTTCCAGTAGTGCATTAAGCAACATGACTAACAGCTGCTATGTGTTGTTTGTTCTCTCATCCTCTCTCCAGAGAGAAAAGCATGTACAATGGAGTGTTTTGTTTTGGAAGGTTTTTTGGTTTTGTTAATATAAATATATCAGTTGCTAAATATTAATATTAGAGAAGGCAGGTCTGTGAAATGCACCTCACACGTGGAGCAAAAAGTGATGAGGTTTGTGATGGTCTTTGATTCCTGAGGGAGTTCATTCCACAGGCTCGGATCACCCCCTGAAAAAGTTCAGTCTCTTGCACAGACAAGCTTTACTCTTATTGTGGAGAGTTCCATTGTGCCAGCGGAGTGTAATTGTCAGTCTTGGTCCTGAAGTTGTAGATAGTCCTTTAGGTATCCCGGGCCCAAGCCATGCAGTGCTTTGAAGATAAGGACTGAGACCTTGAACTTGATTGGAAATCCTGTGGGAAGTCGGTATAGAAAGTGGAGGACAGGTCTGATGGGCTTGTGGTAGCTTGTGTTGCTGAGGAAATATTGCTGCAGTGTTATGGTATAGTTGGAGTTTTTTAAGTGCTGAAGGTTTCATGCCCAGGTATAATGCACTG